>NC_083651.1:7051885-7689385 GCF_963576545.1 Limanda limanda
GAGAAGCTGCTTTTCAGGAGATGCTCTGAGCTGCAGAATCTCCTCAGAAGAACTTTTAGTGATAGAAGCCGACGCTGGTGACGATGTGATGTAAACAAAGACATGTGATCTCCACAGTGGAATTAAGACGTTTCACCCTGAGTGGAGAATCTCCTGCTGCATTGATCACGTGTGAAGGACGACCTCCGGAGAAAGTCTGTGGACGTCCTCTGGAGTTCATGTCTGAAAACCTCTAGAGAGAGAGAGAGAGGCCGCTGCTATGACCTGTGTACGACCTGTGTAATATTTTATTCATGACATCTCCTCCTCTCTGTCTCTGCCCCCCCCCACAGCTGTCCTCCATGCTGCGGATCAAGGTGCTGAAGCCCGGCTCGTACCACGAGGCCAAGCTGGCGGCGACCGAGTATCACTCTGCCAAGCAGGCGCTCATCAAGGCCTTCCACAAGGCCGGCCTGGGGGCCTGGGTCAAGAAGCCCATCGAGCAAGACCAGTTCACCCTCTGCTCCTGAGGGAGTCCAGGGACCAAGGGATTCCTCACACCCCGTCCCCAGATCTCTGCCCCCCCACCCTGACCCAGGCCAGCCCACACAGACTCCTCCCCTCCGTCCCACGTGTCGGCGCTCGTGCACTTTGTACCTGTGGAAATCGACGGGCGTAGTTTCACGAGTCATCCATAGCTCCTCATCTCTCATTCCTCCGAGGACTCGAGCCTCCACCTCCTTTTTATTTGTACGATTTTTTAACCGATGGTGTTTTTTGCATCTGCTCATTTTATGTTTTTAAAACTGGAAATCATGGTTTTTACTCCGCTCAGTCGTTTTTTTTTATGTTTCCCTCAGAAGTCGTGTGTTTTACAAGTTGAAAAATTATAAAGTCCAATGTCTATTTTCTTGATCAGTGATTGTAGCCAGCTTAGGGTGAAGTGTAGCCTAGAGACAACGGGTCTGTGTCGAGTCAAACCAACGTTTATGGACCTAAAACTAAATAAATCGCTCTATGTGTGTATACTTGCTCAAATTAACTACCTTTAATTTAAAGATGCGTAAAATCTTCAGGATGTAAATCTAGTGCTGAGAAGAAAGAGAAGTTAAAACTAGTTAAACAGAACATTTAATAATGTGTGTTATTCGGGTCCGTTGCTTAGAGACCACATGTTGTCGGCCCCTGTATTAAAGACACTGATGTTGAAAAGCTGTTTGACTCACTGACTGGAAGAGGAAGCTCAGCGCAGGGCGACGCATGATGATGACTCCTCTCTTCATTCATCCATCCCTTCCATTCATAACTTATTTGATCTCATCTCTCATTTCCTTCTTGAACCCTCTCTCCTGGGTCTCGGGACCAGCTTCGGGAGGTGCTGCACGTTGTATTTGACTTTTCTTTTTGTTGTTTTTATTCTTGATCCAAGCCATGGCTTTGCATGGGAACTGAACTGGGAGCAGAACACACGCGGTGGAGGCGCCGCTGCGTGCGTCCATCAGTCAATGATTCTTTTTTTTTTTTTTTTTTTGGAATGAATGCCAGCATCTTCCTCCACAGGCAGCTTTGAATCTTTGTCTCTGTTTTCTAGATTTTCGTGTGTTTCTTTTCCGGGGGGGGGGAACAGGGATTGTGTTGTTGTTGTTGTTGTTGTTGTTTTTTCTTAAGACTGGGGCATTTGAGGACAGGAGATATTACTGCAGTAGAGATAGTGATAGACTAAACAGACCTCTCATCTTGTAAGGACTTTGTGGAAGGGACCCCCGGTGGCTGTCAGCTGAACTGCAGGCGGCCTGGTCCCCTGTATGTTACATTCACATGAGGCCAGTCTGTAGTGATGCAAACACACTGTAAGCCCTTCAGTGGAGCCCCCCCCCCCCTGTTGCCTAAACAACCAAACGTCTCGCGGTGTGATGTCATCTCCGTCCTCCTTCTCTTCTTCTCTTCTTCTATTCTTCTCTTCTTCTCTTCTTCTCCTCTTCTCCACTAACACCTTGGTTTTGAGCAGAGACCCTTTTGTGATTTTTGACGCCTGCACGAGTGCACAGAGCTCCAAGTAGTGATTCCTATTCCGACCTGTAGGGAAGTGTGTGTGTCTGTCTGTGTGTGTGTGTGTGTGTGTGTGTGTGTGTGTGTGTGCAGACTCTCTACGTGTGTGTGCTCAGGCGTACTCTGTGGAATCTTCTCCAAAGATGATGATGTCCGTGTGTGTTTCTCTCCCGGTGTTTTGTGCACGTTCTCTTTCTTCTTCGGGACTCAAACTCTTCTGCTGTTTGTAAATCCACCAAACAAATGTATTTTTTTTAATTTGTACAGAAACAGTGTATTTAAATTCAAAGTGTGAGGGTGGGGGGGGGGTCGGACGGACTGAAATGTCAGGCGTCTCTAGTGCACCTGTTGCCAACGTGTGTGTATATTGTGACCTGCGACCATTATCGCTGCAGTATCGCAGTTGTGTGTATATAAGGAACAACGATGACAAAATCTTCCTCCTGTACAATCGACTCCCCCCCCCACCCCCCCACACTCTTTCTTTTCCCCCCCCTCAACCTGTTTTCTGACGATGCTCCTGTGTACGTGTTAGTGATTCCGTGGGACTCACTGGGCACTAACGCTGCCGGGCTTTCATCCCAAACTGTAGCCACCCATGTTTGAAGAAAAACACAAAAAACTACAAAAAAAAAGAAGTATCTCTCTCTCTCTATATATATATGCATTGTAAGGTGCCTCAGCTCAAAGTGGCATCCACCAGCCGGCACGTGTGATGTCATTTCTGAACCTTGTTCTCTCACCTCCTGTGTATTTGGTGGTGGTATGAATCTGTGTTAGAGATAGAAGAAGAAGAAGAAGAAGAGGAAGAGGAAGATGAGGAGGAAGAAAAGGGGGATTCTGACGTGATTGACTTGAAGAAAAAACAAAAACCCTGAGCGCAGCGGGACCCCCGGGGACCCCCCCGACAAACAGACCCAGACCAAAGTCACAAGCAATACTCCTGATGTCTCCCGTCCCGTCAGCCCATCGCACACAGGAGTCTGAGCTCAGCCCCCCCCCCCAGTCCCCCCCCACAGTCTCTGTCTCCTGTTCTATTCTTCTCCACAAAGCTGTCTGAGGTATTTTTATACATATATACGTATATATGTACATTTCCCCCCCCCCCGAAAGAACTGCCTGCTTCCAAGTTTTCTCTTTTTACTTTTGACTGCACTAAAGATGTCAACTGATGATGTCATGATGAAAAAAACCGTCCCCCTTTCCGGATCGGATGGCAACTATCACAGCAAGAACTGAACTGCTTATGCTTAACCACCCCCCCCCCCACCTTTGTGACCCCTCGCTGACCAGTGACCCCCCCGCCCTCCTCCTCCCCGGACCCCGGCAGCCGTCGTCTGCTGGGGGGCTCTTTATTACTTTTGTTGGTTTTTCATTTTTGTGGTGACTCCAGAGACGCTCGGGCAGCGTTTAGAGAGCCCCCCCACCCCCCCTCCAGTTGTCCGATGTGTGAAAAACTCGACACCAACGAAAAAACCACAACCTTGCATGTAACTACCAACACTGAAGCTGCACCTAGCATGATGACAAACTTTTAAAGGACTCGTGTAGAAAAAAAAAAAAGATTAAAACAGCTAAAGATAGATATATAAAATGAACAAAAAAGAATAAAAGAGTTCTTAGTTTACTTTTGCACGTGGCTGGGATTCTTTCTTATCAAGGTTTGAATGTTTCTGTCTTTGTGTTTGTGTGATGTTTCCACGTTCAGTATTTATAAATGTGTGTGCACTAAATTAAGAACGTACAGTAGCTCTACTCATTTTTGATTAGAAGATTTTTATTCTTACTTCAATATGATGGTAAAAGCAAATGAGGAGCATCATCATCAGAATGCTTTTATTTGCATTACCATAAGAACCATAGCTTTGATGACCAGGAAGACTATTCATATATTTACTGAAGTACTAATAAAATAATATGGAAACATCTGGTTACAACTGAAGGACCTGCGATTTAAATTATTAGGGCTGGGCAAGTTAACTCGTTTTAATCGAGTTAACTCAAGTGATGAGTTAACTCGATTGTTTATCCGCCAATTATTTTCTTTTTTCCTGTTCTGCAGCAGTCAGCAACAGACTTTCACAAAATAAAAGCCTGACTTTCACAATAAAACAATAAATAATCAAACCTGAGTTAATGCGAGATAAAATAATTAATCGAGTTAACTCATCACTTGAGTTAACTCGATTAAAACGAGTTAACTTGCCCAGCCCTATAAATTATACTCCAGCAGAAGTGCACATGTCGTACTATAACATCAAACTACATGTCCTAGTTCTACCTCTGCTAATAATGGATAGGATTCATAATAATGTCTTTATATCTACAGCTCTTCTGAAAACAAAGTGCATTATAAATTTTAAAAAATACGCAAGTAAACAAAAATATAGAACAACATAAATAAAACAGTCATAAGAGAATAAATAAAAGTAAACGGTTTATTGCATAGTCTGATGAAATGTGTGGATTTAACTGGTTCTGCTCTGGATTGAATCAAATCAATCAAGTCCAATAAGAATCATAACTCTGGAGAAACTCAAGAAGGACAGTTCAGCACTGGATGTCCTTCTCAACGGAATGGACCCAAAGGGAAACACACCTGGGCTCAGTGTGGGAGGTACGTGAAGAAGAAGGTTGCACCCCCAACTGTTCATACGACACATAACTAAAAGTCTCCAGTATAAAATCAACAATGTCCTCTGGGGACTGTTCAGCCACTGTTCTCCATCCAGAAAATTAGTCCAACTGCAGAGATGTCAAACGGAGCCGGAGACGACTTTCTGCATCTTCCTCCCTCAACTGGATATTATCATCGTCTTCAGAGACACGTGCATCTTATGAGTAAAACATTTGGTTGTTAATCAATCATACGAGTGATCATCCTGAAATAGATATTTATATATATATATATATATATTGATACATTTGTAGTAGTTTTCATATTCCAGGTTCAGTAGAGAGTCGCTTGTTTTGTTTGCTGAGAGGAAAAAATTCCTGCCGACACAAACAGCAAAAGTGTCAATCAGACTCAAGGTGAAGCTGGATTAGTCCGACAGGTCGTCTCATGCATTTTACTGCCGCTTTTAATCTGGAGCTCACACGGGAGGGAAGTCAGGTCATCAACTTTTCTCTGTGTGTGTTTGTGTTGTGGTTGTGTGTACAGTAAGTTGTGTTGGTTTCCACACTTCACTTTTGAAGTTTGGTCAAGAAGGAGAAACTTCACAGACATAAAGATCTTCTAATTGTGTAATAATAATCTGAGAGAACATTTGTTCAGATAAACAAGGCTTCATGTTTTAATCATGTTAACTCAGCCAACGATCACAGCCAAGCATCCAGCCCCCCCCCCCCCCCCCCCCCACTGTGCACTAACCTTCAAGAGATCCTCACTCAGTCCCGACTTCTGAGACACGTCTGCAACAGAAGCTTCCGGTCAACAGGGAATTCTTTGTCAAACGTCGGGAACTATGTGTGTGTCTCTGTGTGTGTGTGTGTGTGTCTGTGTGTGTTTAGCATCCCAGCAGATTCTGCACATCAGATCAATAATAAATCACACATCACTCGTTGCTTTAAACACTGGCGCTCAGAGCTGCTCTCACATGATGAAAGCTCACGAAGAAGCTCATTGGAAGTGTGTTGACGGAGACGTGTGAGGAACTCTGTGCTCGTCTATAATTCATCAGGCAGCTGCTGAGCTTCAACAGCCCGGCTGATGTGTACATATATAATCACATATATAATCACATCTATAAGAACACCAGCGCCCGCAGTTCAGACCTGAAATCACTCTCAACCACTTCAGCCACATGCACACGTCAGAGATGCTTTGTGTAAAGTGTCAGATATTTCAGCAGCTCGAGCTTTCTGTCTGGTTGTTCCTGCAGAGCGGCGGCTGAATTATTCTTCAAATACAATAAAACAGCAGAAATAAAACGTCTGCGAGTGAATCATCTGTTATTTTACCCTGATCTGATTGACAGAGGGTGAATTACAGGTACGTCAAGCTGTGTTTCCAACAGTTTCCTACATGTCTGCTTCAGTTTCTGAAGTTGTGTTGTGCAGCTTTCACCTGGAGTCCAGCTCTGTGATGTTCTGTTCTCCTGTGTCGATGCTCTGGAGATTCTTCAGATTCCTTTTTCTACGATACACTATCACTGCTGCTTCTCCAACGATGTCTCGTGCCAACATCATTATGACCAGTGGTGGGAAGTAACCAAGTAGAAATACTTTGTTACTGTACTTAAGTAGATTTTTCACATATCTGTACTTTACTGGAGTATTTATTTTCCAGACGACTTTTTACTTTTACTTGTTACATTTGAACAAAAATATGTGTACTTTCTACTTCTTACATTCTCAAACTGGCTCGTTACTTGAGCAGCGGAGGTTGGTTCTCTCTCTCTCTCTCTCTCTCTCTCTCTCTCTCTCTCTCTCTCTCTCTCTCTCTCTCTCTCTCTCTCTCATCTAGGGTTCAAAATTTGTAAAATTATACATTACATACATTATATTCCTATTGTTGTTATAATTTTTCAGTCAGTTGAGATAAATCTTGAGGAGAAACATTTTGGATTGTTTTGTGTCTGTTTAGGACTACTATAAAAAGCATTGTACTTTTACTTTTGATACTTAAGTACATTTCAACACCAGATACTTTTGATACTTAAGTTCTTTAAATATGAGCTACTTTAAGACTTTTACTCAAGTCATTTTCTGACGGGGGACTTTCACTTTTACCAAAGTCACTTTCAGGTAAGATATCTGTACTTTTACTCAAGTATGGCTTTCAAGTACTTTATACACCACTGATTATGACGATCAAATAATGTTCTATAAAGTTGTAAAAACCTTTTAGACTTTCTAAACCCTGGTGAGTTCTCCTCTTCCTCTGCCGTGAGGTCACCAACATGTCTGCTATGCTGTGGGATGAGATAAGGATCTGTGATTCAGAACATGTTCAGTCTACAGCTGCTTGTAAACTGATGGCGCCGTCGTTATCATCCAGTGGTATGTATGGAGGTCTGCAGGTAGCCGGATACAAAAATAAACTTCAGCTGCAGTGGACGTTACATTCCCAGATTTCTATCAGTTACATTTTCAAAACGAACGATTCCTCATCCTGCAAAGAGTCGCCCTTTGTGCCATAAAGTTGATTTTATCCAACGGTTTTGATTTTAATCAACTGTCAGCATGTTTTACTTTTAATCTTGGTTTAATTATTGTACTTTTGTATTGCCTTCAAGTTTCCTGCACACAGAGCTCCTGCGTTAAAAGGGTAATAAACTGCTCTTATTGATCCTTCCTGTATAAATAAAGGTTAATTCAATGAGTGGGGTGGAAACAAAACTGGTTCCAATTTGATATCAAGCAATACCAGGGCCACAATTATCAATAAACAGTTCATATATTATTTATATTATTATTATTTGCAATAGTAGTAGCAGCAGTAGTATTAGAAATAGAAGTAGTAGTTGTAGTAGTTGGTAATAGCAGGTAAATACAGGACTTGATATGTTCATTAAGTCTCAGTATCACAAGTATAAATCCTTTAGTAACAATCATTCCATTCCTGTGAAGTGCTTCATGACGGGTGAGAAAACTGTTTGATAAACATATTAAATTAATTTGTGAGTATTTACATTATTAATACATCTCATTCGAGTATGGAAATATTATAGATTATAGAAAACCACAGCTTCACTGTAAACAACTCTGTGATGAGTTACACAGCAGCATCCAGGGCTCTGTGTATGAACTGGAGCTGGGACAGGACCACCTACAGTAGAAGATGGCGGCAGCACTGCCCGGCCCCCCCCCCCCTGCAGTGCGAGTGTGACAGCGAGGGCAGCGGCTCGTGCCCCTGAGAGAAATGACAAATCATTAGCTCTGGTCCGGAGGTAAATGGGAGCCGCACTCTTTCAAGGCCCACATTTCCATTTCAATTTTCTGCTCAGCAGAGTTGATGTATGTGGCGAAATCACACGGCAGGACGGGTCTCCACCTCGGCCCGGTCGAGCCTCCTGCTCCACGCTGGGGAGAGCTCTGTGACCTTGTGTCTCTGTCTCTGTCTCTGTGTCTGTCTGTCCCTTGTTTGTGTGTCTGTCTCTTGTGTGTGTGTCTGTGTGTGTGTGTGAGAGAGAGAGAGTGACAGAGAGAATCATGAAATGGTCTCAAACCCATTGTCACTAAATCCAAGGTAAAGAGACGTAGTGAGGATGATCATTGGAGACGTGATTATAGACAGTATAATTAAATCAATGAGGGGGGGGGGACATGTTGATTCTGAAGAAGATGAACAACATGACCATCAGCTCATTTAATAACTACACAGTAACCAGTGTTCACCTGGAGGAAGAAAGTAAAGAATGTACTATTACACAACCTCAGGATGTACTTATACTTATACTTATGTATCATTTGTACATGGATACAAACCTCTGGTATGTGTGTGTGTGTGTGTGTGTGTGTGTGTGTGTGTGTGTGTGTGTTTGTGTGTGTGTGTGTGTGTGTGTGTGTGTGTATGTGTGTGAGATAATGAGCTGAAGAGGCACAGACCTTATATCCTTTCAGTCAATTCAATATAAAACAATACTGTTCAGCGGATGAAAATATGTTTTACTTCTCTACGTAGGCAGATAAATACCTTTTTATTCAAAAAAAAAAACACGATTTCGAAACTGTTTACATTTTTATATTCACCAGGAAAGTGAAGAGAAGTTTGAGAGATGATTCAAGTGGTGAAAGAAAAACCCAAATGTGGAAGAATAAGATGTACTCGGCCTTTAAACACCGACATTCCCACGGCTCCATTCATATTTCATGCTGTTGCAGTCGCAGTGATTTATTTTCTTATCTTCGACCAATATCTCATCTTCTCCTGTAAGAGCCAATCAGCGGACACCGTCCCCTCTCTGTCTCTTTCTTTTTATCTTAATTAAATGTCTCTGTATGAACACATTGGATTTGTCCCTTCACTTATCGGCAGTGACTGACTCAGACCAACAGAACTGGACTTTAATCTTCTATTGACTGAGTTTTTTAAAAAACAGCTAACAAGATGACACTCCACTGCGGAAATTAATTGACTCAACAATCCCCGGTCGGCTGGTAATTGCCGACTCGTCTCTTTGGAGCCGTGGTCGTAGGGATACGTTGTAAATCGACTTTGAGGTAATGCTAAGTGTCGCTGTGTGTGTCTGTGTCTATGTGTGTGAGAGAGAGAGGAGTGTGTGTAGGCTACGTGTTGAGAAGACAGTGTCAAGAGGAGACGCTGATTGAGCTTATCTGTGAGCTCAGGCCTTCCTTTGTCGGGGGGGGGGGCTCCTTTCTGACGACGCCTCTTTGAACCTGACAGAATAATTAAAAAAGGAAAAGGAAGGAAAAGCTGACATTTGCGTTTTGACCTTTTCGATTTGCGTGGCCAAAATTGCTCTCACTTTCCTCCACAGCACATTATAATATAATCCTGTGTGTGTGTGTGTGTGTGTGTGTGTGTGTGTGTGTGTGTGTGTGTGTGTGTGTGTGTGTGTGTGTGTGTGTGTGTGTGTGTGTGTGTGTGTGTGTGTGTGTGTCAAACTGTGCCTTTAAGAGTGCGCATGCGTACGTGCACATGATGGTTCTATATGCAAACAGGCGGTGTGTGTTTATGAGTGCGTGGCAGAGAATGAAGAATAGATTTATGGCACATTACCGGGCCGTCTCTTCATTAAGGAGCTGCTTCCCAGCCAGCAGCCTCTATTTGAATAGCTAAATTGTCCGAGCAGTGTGCAAACGACGACTAATAGCTGAGTGTCCTTGTCACAGACGGCCCTGCGGCCAAAGTCAAAGTGTATGTGTGTGTGTGTGTGTGTTGGCTATAGGATTGCAAAGGGGTGGAAAGTTTCCGGTAAATTTCCGGAAACTTTCCACGGGAATATGAAGCTCTGGAATTTTGGGAATTTTGAAAAAAAAAAAAAAAAACTATGCAAATTAAACGCTGAGCAATAAAAACATCATTCAAAACTCTATTTTAAAGATGTATGGAATGCAGCTCACGCTGCACGTTGAGTTTCAACCCTCCACTGTGCATTCTTCCATCCCATGCACAGATAACTCCCAGCATCCTTCACTCTACAGCAGGGCTACTGAGGCCTGCTGTAGTGTGCAGGACTAGTCAGGTAAGTTTCAATGATATTACTGGGGAAAATATATTAGCATGCTGATTAAGGATTGTTCATCTGTTCATCTAGCCTATTTCCATACATTTATCCATCAATTGTAAAATATGAGTACAGACGATTCCAATTGTTTGGCTAACTATTTATATCTCTAGCATTGCATTAGTGTTTTTTTACAAACTTTTTTCTCATCTTATTCTATAGAGCAATGCCACGTGCACTATCTCATGTGTGGAGACATTTCACTCCATCCAATGTAGAAGGAAAGGCTGTGTACATTTGCAAATACTGTGCAAAGACCTATGTTAAGAACGACACGACAATGCAGAAGCATATAGTCAAGTGCCCAAAGTTTCCTCAGGGCTCAAATCAGCCTATGAAACAACAAAATGTTTATATTTATGTCTGTGTATGACAAGGTAAATACAGTTAGTATAAATTACCCACAACATTTCCAGTTCATTCCTGTTAATTCCCGTATATTCCTGTTAATTCCCGTTAATTCCCATTAATTCCCACGGAAAGTTTGCAACTTTTAATATTCCCGGAATTTTGCAACCCTAGTTGGCTATACTGCCACCAGTGACATTACTGCAAAACTTCTCCTGGTTTGTTTACATGTTTTTCATGTTTTTCCCCCAATTTTTCCTCCCATATTAAATCACTTGTAATCTTTTTTGTTGTTGTTGTGTAATCCTGTGCATACTCTATATTCACAAAGACTCCATGACAGTGTTTTGGAGGCTTGAAATGTTTTTGGAAAGTATTTTGGAGGCAGACTTTTCTGAAGCAGCACCACAGGGAGACATGCGGCGTATTGTCAGGCCCGGGATTTAGGAAATTCTGAGTCGAAAGCACATTTGTTATAAACCCTGGAGTATAAGCCTATGAAACACATTTCTCGAGGAAAGAGAAGGGTGGGTGTGTGTGTGTGTGTGTGGGAGAGGGGGTGGGTGTAAGTGGGGATGGGTGGTAGTTGGTTAATCTCAAGGGCTCCTAAGGAATCGTATTGGGTCCAACTGAAAGACAGATAACTGAGAGAAAGCATGAAGACAATGTATGAAAGGAGGAAAATGCAACAGAGGAATGAATAATTTAGTCACTTCACAAAGATCAGTTTCTTCAGTAGTAGGAAAAATAATATTGAGGAATGAAAACTTGCTGACCCATTTAAAATTGGTTCTGTTTTTCCAAGTTTCTCCCAGTTCAAAGAAATGCAAAGTGAGTGTGTTTCCAGGATGCATCGTATTATTAGTGATAATTAGTTGTGAGAAATAAACAGGACTTGCCCTGATTGATGTCTTTACCTTTCCACGTGTTTGTCTTCCAGGAGGTGAGTGGAGCCTCAACAATTAAAAACAAGCTCATTAATCCTGGACGTGACAGCAGAAACAACTGCATTTGAGCTATTTGTGGAATCTGCAGCTCGGTTCCATTCTGTCCATTCTGTGTTTTCTGGAGGAGGAGCGATAAAGAGAAAACAGAGAAGCTGCAGAATTAAAAGTCCAATGCTACAATATGACGTCTGTCAATCTTCAGGAGGAAACACTCAGCAGCAGATTGATGATCACCCAGTAAAATGATGTTGTACCGAGGTTACAGTGCAGATTGAATATAGGAATGTCATTATATATTAAACCTGTGCAATGAATGTGATTAACCTACATGTTAGTTTTTAATAGGATTTCAGTAAAAAAAAGTCAGATTGAATAAGACTTTGAATATCTGTGCTACACTGCCATCTAGTGGCAAAGACATCCTAATTTCTGTCAGACAATAATCATTTTAAATTTCCAGTAACAATCCAATGGGATTAAATGATGTCCCTGTTGTTATCACATGGTGGGAAGAAAACATCATCATCATCCCTACACAGCATTTCTAATGAAGTAAATTGAATGCTGCACCAAAAACATAAAAATATATTCTGCCATTGAACCGGTTCGTCATGTTCTTATGTCCCAGCCTTTAAATGTAATGGAGAATGTTGTTTCATTGATTGAAAACTTGAAAATCTGTTTTCAAACTATTCTTTCAAAAGCTTTGAGACAATAGAGTAATAAAAACCAGCGTCTTAATGTGTTACAGGTGAAGCATCTTAATTCTTAAAAAGACTAAATAAGATGTTTGCTTTTCTTGTTGTTGTGCCACCCTCAATACCCACACAATTCTCTTGGTACAATTACTAAAGTGTAAATAAAAAGGATGCATCACTCGGTGATTGTTTACTGAGTTTTTATTGAGCTCTGAGCAGCTGGTGAACACTTGACCAGTGAGCATCTCCCAGTTTGACCAGTGAGCAGCTCCCAGTCTGACCGGAGGCTGCAGAGAGGAAGCCGGGCTACAGCTCAGTGTGCAGCAGGACTTTGGCTTTCTTCATGTTTTGGGCCACTGTTGAAAAAGAGAGAACAAATAAGAATAAAGGCCACGGCTGTCTTTCTTTAATGGAATGACTTATAAGTAAAGGCTACACAAGCTGTTGTTTTCACTCCGGGCGCTCACATCATTTTTCTGACGTCTGCTGCACAGAGAATGAAAAGGTTTTGCTTTTGTGATTTTGTGTTGGATCAAACTGAGTAATGGGACCAGTCCTACAGACATATGCTGGAAGCAGAGCTGCAGTTATTCTTAGGCACTGAGGACGAAGGCGTACATGCACCTACATGACTCAAAATGTTACATATGAGATTAATGCTTCATTTATTTAATCTATGTTCCTAGAGCTTTGTTGATGAATGTTGCTTTAATTCCTGTCTGTTTGTGTGAAAGATTTAACAGATTTAAAAGATCACCTCAAATATTTCTGTGATTCTGATCGGATCACTTTCAGTTTCTTTATCAATGAGAGTTGTTTAGATGTTTAGAGGACTAATTGTTATGTGTGTCTACATTTTGATGCAGATACAAGAAAAGAATCTGGTTTTACTGAATTTAAATGTGGTTTCACAAGTGGACGATTGAACCTTGTGCTGCACTGAGAAACTTGTTTCCTGAGATTTTAGGATCTAGTTGATTGAAATATTCTGTGGCCTAAAACCAATCTGCTTCCTCGATTCTGGGTAGAACTTAACTCTTCTCTTAAATTGGACAAATGGATGTGTTGAAAATGCCATTTCAAATATTTTATTTAAGTAGTTAGAGAACTGTAGCTTGAGCTTATCCCACCTGCTGAAACCTAAAGCCTGTTAAAGTCTCTCACATCGTAAATAAAGGCCGCCGTTCTCCTCCTTTCAGAGTCATGATATAAATAAAGGCCTGTACTTTCTGTCACAATACAGTGGAAGTTAGTATCAGCCGGTCGTCACACCGATGACAGGTTAGGATAACTACTTCTCCCCCCCCCCCGCCCAAAAGTGTCATTGGATGCTCACTCACATATTTCCATGTCAGCAGGCTCGTACGTGTAGAGGCGGTTATCGTACTTTCCTACAATGTTTACGCGCACTCTCATGGACGGATCTGCACAAAGACATGTCAAACACACACACACACACACACACACACACACACACACACACACACACACACACACACAAGTTGCGGAGGAGAGCTGTTAATGAGTGTCAGAGCTGTTTTGCTTCAGTTTAGTTGACTGCTCTTGTTTCTGTCTTTAAAAGCATAATGAAATTATTAAACTGACGAACAGGGAGAGGAAACAGTGAGGACATGTTAAAGAAAGAGAAACAGATGGTTACATGGTTATAAGTCCTCCAACACCCTCATTAAGAACCCTGCACATGCCGAGTACGTCAGCAGGTATCAATTTCACCAACATGCTTGAATCCCTATTCTGCTAAAAGAAGAGACAAAACTAACTGTGCCAAAGAAATACTTAAAATCAGTCTTGGACCAAAATCCTGCAAACTTTTGAATATACACTTATTTAGCTTGAGCACAGAGGATACGAGAACAATACCAGACATTTAAAATATACAGAGGATATAGCAGCACTTAAACAAGTCTCATTAAAACTTAAAGGATTATAAGAGGGAGAATAAACTGTAAACTAACTAAAAAGCTTTGTAATAATATAAATATTTTACCGACGAAGAGTATTCTAGGAACATAGTGGCCATCGGGGGACATATTCTCGTCCTGAGTCTCCTCCTGTAAAAAACACATCATATAAACAGCAGGACTACAAAGTGCATATGAAGTATGAAGCGGATAATTATAGACACTATTCTTCTTTGCACATGGTTTTAACCATTAGGTATGTCTGCTATTGTTGGTGTCTCTAGTGTCTCTATCAGCTGTTTACTGTATTCCAGTGTAGAAGATTTGCTCTGTGTGTAACAGATCTTTATTTACCACCAAGTTGACCATGATGAAGTTCTGTTTGGCCATTTTCTGGATGTACTTCTCAGCCACGAACGCCTTCTTCAGTGCTGCCGAGAGAATTCTGTTTAGTTTCATTATGACAACATTTAAAGCAAAGTAAAATAGTCATGATCATATGTTCTAAGGAAACCGTGCCCGGAAGCCAGATTCAAACTGGAGCCTGTGTGCCAGCAGGTACTGTAACCACAGCAGGGAACTGTGCGGTTTCACAGGTTGTGTTCATAAACAAACAGAATATCAGTGTGAGTTCTCTTGTCAGAAGTTGCTTCATATACGTTACATGGTTTAAATTCCTCTGAGTTGTGAACCAAACTCAGACGCTCAAAGAGAGGCTTTTAAAATCTCCTTCTCTTTTATTCACACCCTCCTGATGTCAAACATGAAACCCAGGCTCTCCTCTGTGGGGGGTGGGGGGGGTTGAGGTGTGTTTTCAGATCTTACAGGTGGAGACTTCCACTGAGGAAAACCAGCTGAGTGATTTATGAATAGAAATCGGGACAATTTCAGTTCCCGCTCGGCAGGTAGTGAAGAATGTGTGTGTTGTGTTCCCTGTGCCGACCGGGCCCAGGTGTGGATTAGCCGGCCGAGCCGATTCTATTACATCCAGATTCTGTTAATGAGGCCGAGTCGCTGCAGTGTACCTTCGCTGTACGGGCAGTCCTCTCGGTGATGAATGACCATCAGCGGCTTCTTACTGTGAGAACAAAAACCACAGAGTCACAACGTGCACACATTCCTCAGCACAATGCAACAGTGGGTGTGACAACACAAACCCTGGAGTGAGCAGGACGACGACACAAATAGAAAATTCATTCACTGTACGGGACGGGAAGTGGGTTATATTCCATTAGAGGAGAGTTACAGTTCTGTATGTCAACCTCAGTGTGAACCTGTGAGCCGGCTAATCATCATCATGGATGCATGGGTAGAATAATTATGGTGAAAACACACCCCAGCACATGGAATACATATCAATACTTTGTGGTTTACAACAACATTTACATACAGTTATTAGGGCTGGGCAAGTTAACTCGTTTTAATCGAGTTAACTCAAGTGATGAGTTAACTCGATTGTTTATCCGCCAATTATTTTCTTTTTTCCTGTTCTGCAGCAGTCAGCAACAGACTTTCACAAAATAAAAGCCTGACTTTCACAATAAAACAATAAATAATCAAACCTGAGTTAATGCGAGATAAAATAATTAATCGAGTTAACTCATCACTTGAGTTAATCTGATTGAAACGAGTTAACTTGCCCAGCCCTAACAGTTATACGTAAGAGGCATCTCACAATATGAGTTTTCACTTCAGGCTCAGAAATCTATCAATGAATCATCGGAACTATCTTTAATTAGAGAGCAGTGTTTCCATCTCTTTCTGTGGGGGGGGTGATATTAATTCATATGCATTTCCATCTGTTCGACCAGAGCATCGAAGATCCTGCTAAAGTTAGAAATTAAAGGAGGAGAACGGCAGTTTGTCGTTTACATTCTGCTCTCACACATCAGAGGAACACTCAGGACTGGAGGAGGAAGTCTCACCTGGTGGCCATAACCAACAGGCCCTCTTCATAATCCGTCACCCAGGTAATATTTCTCCCCCATCCTGCAAGAAGGGGGGAAAGAAATTGTGATGTGGTGAATTTTGTGAGGTCATAATTCTTGAGAAGGACTTGAACCAATGAGCGTCGCCCCCACCTCTTGATAGGGACTTGTCTTTCACCACTTTCCTTCTTGTCTGCTCCCCGGCTCCGGCACAGAAGCCGATGAGCAGAGCGACCACGACCAGGCGAAGCATCACTTCCTGTTCTCTGAGATCCCTGCAGGGTGACAGGCGGACAGAGAGATGAGACAGGAGTGGAATTCTGTGACACGTTCATTTTGAGAAGGCGTTTTTTGATTTGTTGTGTTTAACCGCTGCGATCAGCCGCCTGGCTAACGGCACACCTCACTCACCAAACAAGCTCGACAGGGCTCAGATACAAAAGACTGTACAGAGGACAAAGTGGAGAGAGAAGCATTGTCTTCATGTGAAATCTGCTCTATTAATTATTATCAAGGCTTCCACTGGTACTTGAATAAAACATTTTAAACAAGTAGCACTTAAATGGCACTTACTTATAGCACTTTGTAGTTTTGCTTTTTTGAAGAAATTGTAATTTCTTGATTCCTGTTGTTCTGGGTTTGTACCTTCATGGTTGAATGCACTTATTGTAATGGATTGTAATGTACTAATATTGTTGTGAGCTGGAATTCCATGTATGTTAATCATGCGTCTTTTGGGTATGAACGTAAATCAATTTGTATTTTATTAAGAGCAACTGACACAAGAAATCATTGAACCATTAACTTTAAGAAGCAAATCAGTGTCAAAAAGTGATTTTAAAACATTCACCTAAAATCTCTGGAAGCCATAATAACACACAACATGTTCGGTTACAAGTTTTTAACTCAATACAACACACAATATATCGTTTTTTCATACAAAAAGTATTTCATTCCAGTATCTCTGTTTTGCAGATAGAAGATTAGAAGTCTTACCTCGACAGTGAGAAGCAAACAGGCGTCTGCACTTATCCGCGCCCGTGTTTCCTCTTTTGTCAGTTGAACTCACCAAACAGGTCAATCAAAGTGTTCTATAGAAACACACAACGAGTCACTCTCTGACAGACACACACATGCAGTTACACAAACTGCCGGCGATCATCAAACAGCAGATATCAAAATCACAGTTTTCCTCTGTGACACTTAAAATCCACTCAAGCCATTTTCCTCTCGTGAACAACGATCAGACGCCTGTGTGTTTAGAGGGAATGTAAAAAGAATATTTCCTATATTTTTGACTTATCCATCACACACAAAAACATGAACTTTTTGTGTGTTACTTTCTGTGACCTCGACAAATGGATCGCTGATATTCCTCTGAGGAGTTCAAAGGTGCTACAGTTATATCCACTAAAGCTTATGTGAGGATAGAAAACAATGATACAAGTACACATGTTATGCTGATACACTTCTGTTTACATGCCTGAATGTTAATGTTAATGTTAATGTTAATGTTAGGAGCTTAATTTTCCGTGTTGTGGAATAAATATAGTTGTCTCTTCCACAGTAGAATACAGAACAGTTATCTATACAGAACAAAGCCAGCCCGTCTACTGGAAGGGTTAAATTAAATGAAGGGGTTATTTATTTTTCAGGTTTTCTGTTTCCTCCTTCCTGCTGCCTTATAAGGACCCACATGTTCCTCATGGTCGCCCTGTGAGATTGAGGATTATCCCTTGAACAGCTGGATCTCATGTTCATAAATCTTATTGATATTTAACAGTTTTGTCACAATTATCTCTCTCTCTATGTATCCCTCTATCCATCCATTAATCCCTCTCTCTCTCTCTCTCTCTCTCTCTCTCTCTCTCTCTCTCTCTCTCTCTCTCTCAAAAATAAAGCATGTGTATAACATATAAGTAGACTCAAGTGTGACTATCCCTGTATCTATCTCTCTATCCTTCTATCTCTCTGTCTATGTATCCCTCAATCCATCCATCAATCCCTCGCTCTCTCTCTCTCTCTCACTCTCTCTCTCTCTCTCTCTCTCTCTCTCTTCTCTCTATCCATCTATTCCTGTATCTATCTCTCTATCCCTCTATCTATCTCTCACTGTCTATCCTTCTATCCCTCTATCCCTATCTCTCTCTCTCTCTCTTCTCTCTATCCATCTATTCCTGTATCTATCTCTCTATCCCTCTATCTATCTCTCACTCTATCCTTCTATCCCTCTCTCTATATCTATCTGTCCCTCTCTCTCTCTCTCTCTCTCTCTCTCTCTCTCTCTATCCATCTATTCCTGTATCTATCTCTCTATCCCTCTATCTATCTCTCACTCTATCCTTCTATCCCTCTCTCTATATCTATCTGTCCCTCTCTCTCTCTCTCTCTCTCTCTCTCTCTCTCTCTCTCTCTCTCTCTCTCTCTATCCATCTATTCCTGTATCTATCTCTATCCCTCTATCCATCTGTCTATCTCTCACTCTATCCCTCTCTCTATCCATCTATCTCTCTCTCTCTCTCTCTCTCTCTCTCTCTCTATCCATCTATTCCTGTATCTATCTCTATCTCTATCCCTCTATCCCTCTATACATCTATCTATCTCTCACTCTATCTATCCTTCTATCCCTCTATCTATCTATCCCTCTATATATCTCTCTAACCCTCTCTCTATCTATCCCTCTCTCTATCTATCCATCTCTCTATCCCTCTCTCCATCCCTCTCTCTCTCCTTGTTAGCCGTTGCTGTGGTCACGGGGCGGCTCTTAGCAACCGAAAGCCCCCTGCGCAGGCGCACTCTCGCAGCCCTGATGCATTGTGGGCCGTCAGAGTATTGACATAGCAACCGGGCTCCAGACAGACGGAGCGTCTTCCTCCCGGATGAGCGTCCTCTGTCCCCTCGTCCCCCCGACTCTCCGGCGCTGTGTCCCCGCGGAGCCATGAACCCGGCGGTGGTGAAGAAGACCCAGGACTCTCTGGGCAAAGTCCTGAAGAAGCCTCCGCTCACCGAGAAGCTGCTGAGCAAACCTCCGTTCCGCTACCTGCACGACATCCTCAGCGAGGTGAGGCTAATCCCGGCTAACCCCAGCTAGCATACCGGGCTGTCGGGTGCTAGCCCCGGGGGAACGTGTCGGTTATATGTTCACATCCCGGTTATAGACCCGTTCTCCAGCGGGACGTGTAGGCAGACAACACGGACACACGAACCACTTAGCTCGCGTATAGCCACGTTAGCATGAACTAAGCTAACCAATCGTTTACATTCAACTTCGCTGCACCGTTACTTCACCCGTTGACCCTAGAAGTTGAAAACCAGTACGACCACCCAGACATGGAGCTACTGGTGTCAACCAGCAACCCACTGGGAGGTGGTCTGTTCAGTTAAGGGTTGGGGGGGTTAGCCAGTTAGCTCCCATCTCGCAGGCGTCGTCCAGTTGCTAGGTACGACTGGTGCCCCCCCCATGGGTGTCAACAAACCAGTTCTAATCCACTGTGGTTAGCACAGGAGGGAACTACGGTGGCTGCGACGTTGGCTAAATGTGTGCGTCTATCTATCTATCTATCTATCTATCTATCTATCTATCTATCTATCTATCTATCTATCTATCTATCTATCTATCTATCTATCTATTCTGTATCTCTATCTATCTATCTGTCTATCTATCTATTCTGTATCTCTATCTATCTATCTATCTATCTATTCTGTATCTCTATCTATCTATATATCTGTATTTCTATATATCCGTCTCTCTCTCTCTCTGTATTTCTATATCTCTCTCTCTCTATCTATATGTATTTCTATCTATCTATGTTTCTATCTCTCTCTCTCTCTCTAGCTATCTCTCTCTCTCTCTATCTGTATTATATCTATCTCCCTATCTACCTAGTTTTAGTTATATGTAACTTCATATTAAAAAGTATCTATCTATCTATTCTGTATCTCTATCTATCTATCTATCTATCTATCTATCTATCTATCTATCTATCTATCTATCTATCTATCTATCTATCTGTATTTCTATATATCCCTCTCTCTCACTCACTCACTCTCTCTCTATCTGTATTTCTATCTCTCTCTCTCTCTCTCTCTCTTTCTATCTATCTATGTTTCTATCTCTATGTTTCTCTCTCTATCTATCTATCTATCTATCTATCTATCTATCTATCTATCTATCTATCTATCTATCTATCTATCTATCTATCTATCTATCTATCTATCTATCTATCTATCTATCTATCTATCTATCAATCAATCAATCACTCTCTCTCTCTCTCTCTCTATCTGTATTTATATCTATCTCCCTATCTACCTAGTTTTAGTTATATGTAACTTCATATTAAAAATTATCTATCTATCTATCTATTCTGTATCTCTATCTATCTATCTATCTATCTATCTATCTATCTATCTATCTATCTATCTATCTATCTATCTATCTATCTATCTATCCATCTATCTATCTATCTATCTATCTATCTATCTATCTATCTATCTATCTATCTGTATTTCTATATATCTCTCGCTCTCTCTCTCTCTCTCTCTCTATCGCTCTACCTGTATTTCTATCTCTCTCTATCTATCTATATGTATTTCTATCTATCTATGTTTCTATCTCTCTCTCTATCTATCTATCTATCTATCTATCTATCTATCTATCTATCTATCTATCTATCTATCTATCTATCTATCTATCTATCTATCTATCTATCTATCTATCTATCTATCTATCTATCGCTCTCTCGCTCTCTCGCTCTCTCGCTCTCTCGCTCTCTCGCTCTCTCGCTCTCTCTCTCTCTCTCTCTCTCTCTCTCTCTCGCTATCTGTATTTATAACTATCTCCCTAGTTTTAGTTATATGTAACTTCATATTAAAAATGATCTAATAATTCAGTGTGAAACCTTTATTTCTCCACACAGGTCATCCGGGCCACTGGTTTTATGAAAGGCCTGTATGGAGAGAATGACATGAAGTCAGACAATGTGAAGGTAAGTCGACTACACTCACTTGGTTTTGGCCGCCTGCCTCACAAAACTGATATCACTATTAGGTAACAGTGTTCTTTCCGTATTCTTTTGTCTCAGTTTAACGTCCCTAAGCAGCAGCCTTGTGTAGGAGATCACTTGTGCATTACATGGATCTCTCTAAAGGTGTCTGTGTGTGTGTTTGTAACCCTACACACTGGCTGCGTAACACACTCTGAGTGAGAGGAGCTGGCAGGACATGAGTGTGAGGGCCTGTGAAGGTGTTAGAACTCAAGTCTGACCGTTTCAGAGTTCACCCTGTATCAATACTAGATACGAAGGTGCTTGGTTTGGAGGGAAAAGTCCATAAATAACATAAATAAATGTTAGTGTTCAAAACTAGAAGCCTTACTAGTGGCATTAACCATGATTAAATTAAACATGTTATTGCTGTAATAGGAATTTAAAGTTGTTTCTTCATTTCTGCCACGTTTATACTGTACAGTACACCTTATATAAACTACTACTCGTGATTCACTATAATATTTAATGTTAACTATTAATTGTATTTATTGCCCATGCCCCTGTATAAGAATCGGTTGGATAGAAATGCCATAAAGGGAACAGTGCAAAGACTTATCACCTATTATAAGTGACAGGTCAGGTGGCTGCATCAGCTGCTAGTCCTTATGTTACATAGTTGGCAGGCTCTTCAGATACAGGAGGCTCATAGACGAGACACACAGCTTAGCCGGGTCATTTGTCTGGAGGAGTGACTGGTCTGTTTACATGTAGAATGTTAATGTTAGGAGATTAATTGTCCATGTTGTGGAAGAATAGCGTTGTCTCTTCCACAGTAGAAGACAGGACATCTATATAGATCAAAGCAAGCCCAACTTTAAAACATATACTAAGTACCTGTCTCCTGAAAGGGTTAAATTAAATCCAGGTTTTCTGTTTCCTCCTTCCTGCTGCCTTACAAGAACCCACATGTTCCTCATTGTCACCCATTGAGATTGAGGATTATCCCTTGAATTGCTGGATCTCATGTTCATAAATCTTAAACAATAGGCACCTTGCAATATATAGCATGTATATAACATATAAGTAGCCTCAAGTGTGCCCACGGATTGTGATTGTTGGGTCAGTTCTGGTAAAAGCTTGGTGTGAGGGCAGATTGGACTAAATTGCACCAATTCTACTGTCCAGCAACTATACACAACTTTGTCTGATGTGTAGACTTGTAGCATTGTGTTGATCTCGGCCGGCGTGTATATTTCTCAAGGGTTTTAATTACCCTGAGCTGTGTTGGAAAATGACTCCCATTGGAGATCTTACACTTCCACTGCCATATCCTCTCTCGTGTCTCTCCTGTGCATCTCCTGTTTATCACAACCTCTTTTTTTTATCTTTCTAGGATAAAGACTCCAAGATAGCCTTCCTCCAGAAAGCCATAGATGTCGTGATGCTGGTGAGTGGCGAGGCCCTGGCAGCAAAGCCAGCGCGCATTGTGGCTGGTCACGAGCCCGAGAAAACCAATGAGCTGCTGCAGGCCATCGCCAAGTGCTGCCTCAACAAGGTCTGTCTTCTTATTTAACACACACACACACACACACACACACACACACACACACACACACACACACACACACACACACACACACACACAAACATGCTGACAATTTCATCTAAAACTCCCTCCAGTTCTTCAAACCCCAAAAGAAAATTCAGTGTATATTATTTTTCACATCAAAATATTATCCTCCTGGCAAAACTTTAGAGCCTCCTCAGTGAGCACTTTGAAATATTTAAATTGCTCCCTGGAGATGGAGTGTAAACAGATGAGCTGGTGCCTGGGGGGTTGTCGTATTTTGATAGCATGTCATGTCCTAGGAGTGTAAATGTGTTTCTGTAATGTGCAGATAGCTGTGAAAGCTCATGAATGTGCTCATGTAATGTGTAAACAGAGTCAGATGAGGCAGCTGTTACACGCTACATGCCTGCTGATAAATCCAGTAAAAATAGGCAAAATAGATCAATCATTTTGTTTTCTTAAATCAGGTATCCCTTAAAACACTAAATGCTAGTAGTATATATATATATTTATTTCTAATTGCTCCAGAGTCATACAGTGATTCACTATTTAACCCTATTGTTGGGCCAGTTATACATTCAGCTGCATGCTACATGACTGTTTTGTTACATTGTAAGTCAACCAACAGTAATTGTAACTCTTTAATATTGTGGCTGTATTAAATGGAATTGCTCTTCTGCAATTAAAAATGTGTAGATGCCAAGTGATGATGCAGTGAAGCGAGTTCTTGGTGGAGAGAAGGTGGATTTGAAGACTAAAGCCAGCACCTCCAGGTCCCAGGACAAGGAGAACAGGGAAGAACGTGAACGTCACCAAGATAGAGAGGTGAGAGTCATCAGCTCCACTCAGAAGCTGCTTTCAGACATGCACTCAACTGTGAGAATATAGAGTCACTTGCTGTGGATATTATCACATGGGCTCGTTAATGAGGCCATGTGAGAATACAGCAAGAGATTCTCCAGAGGATTCAAGTGTGAACGAGTGGGCGTTTTGATGACACGTGACAGGTGCGAAACTGGAAAAAAAAAACAAAGTATGCAAAGATACAAGGATGAAAAAGATCTGCCATAAACGTAGAAGACGAAGATACAAATATGTAAACTTTAGATTTGAGGGGTTTTGGCATTAAGGGGCCAAGCAGTGACGATGTGATATAAACCACAATGCTTGATCTCTGTAGTGGAATGTATTCATCATGTTCTGTGTCCTGCCTGCTGCACCAGCCCTCACCTGAAGGATTTCTGTGTTGTTGTGAACACATCTGAGCAGAGAATTTTGCATTTTAAACATACGCCTCAGTCATAAAGACGGCCTGATGTGTATTTTCAATGTTAACCTTTAGCATTAGTTTGCTAGCTGCAGGCTAACAAACGAATACAGTCTGATCAAATGATGGGTCTTCCAGCATGTGCCTTTGACTCACATAAATTCAGACCCAATGTTTTGATGTCCTTTATTTCAGGAAAAGAAAAAGATTTCAAAGCACAAGGGTGGAGGGGACCATAAAGACCCAGACCAGCCCAAAGAGCAGGAGAGTCAACAGAGAGACGGGGAGAAGGAGCAGCACGCAGACAGAGACAAACACCAGCGCAGTGAACAGGAACACGGCAAAGAGCGTGACAAGGACAAGAGCCGGGACCGCGAGCGAGACAAGGACAGAGACAAAGGACGAGTTAAAGACAGGGACAGGGGGAAGGACAGAGAGAGGGATCGAGAAAGGGAAAAGGACAAGGAGAGGGGTAAAGAGCGAGAAAAGACAAAGGAGAGGGACTCCAATAGGGACTTGGAAAAAGACAAGGAAAAACGAAGAGACAAAGAGCGGGAGAAAGAGAGAGGACGACATAAAGAGAAGGAAGAGAGCAACAAAACTGTGAATGGAGATAACAAGGTGCGAATCATTAAATCCACACATATTTAACATGTTGGCAATAAGAGACATTCATTTCATTTAATGTGATGTTTGTGCTTAGTCCAGAGAATCAGAGGAAACAACGAGCCCAGAAGAGCCCAGACAAGCAGCCAAACCCGAACCTGCTGTAAGTTCTGACCTCTGACCCCAAGCACACACCTTTACATTTACACTTTACATGTGATTTTCTCATCTCAAATCCTGCTATGATTCCTGTATGCGAATGAAGAATTAAGAGTCAATCAGTCTCAGGATTTATGTTTACATAGTTGAAAAAATACACCTAACATTTTATGAAGGTTATAACAAAACACATTTATTTTTTTAATGCCTGGCCTCTTGCTCATCCAAGGAGCCAACTCCTGCTGAAGAGGTATTTAACCCTGCAGAAACAATCAATAGAAAAGTAGACTTGTGTCCACTGAGTGTTAAAATGCCTTGGGCTGGCTGGTTGCTTGGTCTAGTGCTAATATGGGCTTTAGTACTTGGGACACAAGGTGTTGTTTCCTCTTTCTAGCAGTGTAATTAATACGTGTCACATAGCCTAACCCTGTGTTCTCTTCTGTGTACAGCCTGCAGAAGCAGTTGAAAACCAGGTAAGAGCTTAACTCTTTTTCAATGGTTCAATAACACCTCACTTTTCAAGAAATTATGCATGAAGTATCATGTGAATTCAAAAGCACCTTGTATGCCTCTGGCTTGATTTTGTAAATTTGCTCTTTATCGTGCATGTTAACATCTGTGCTGCTGCCACCAGGGGGAATCCCTGTGTGTGAGCCGTGCAGGCGTTCACATTTAAAATACTAAACAGAAATCAAGCCAGTGCTCCGACAGACTTTTTACTAACTGCTAATGAAATGAAGCGTCCTGTGTGTTTTATAGTATTGATTGATAAAATATCACCTTCTATATATTCTAATTTCAACATATAGCTCAATTTCCGGCTTTATTTTGTTTCAGTTTCGTGGGGCGTTTATGGTTCTGTTTATTTCTGTTTATTGTTCTACAATATTATATTGGGTTGCTCTGGAGCACCCGTCTTCCTAACTCTGTTCCTGTATTGTTTTTGCTTGAGGTCTCTGCAGACAGTTTAATTTCAGCTGTTAAAGCTTTCAGTGCTTCAAGTCTGTTTTCTGTGCCTCACTCCAGCTACATTCTGTCATTTGATTTTCTTGTTTTGCTTTCCCTGCTAGAATGTCGCTACGTGCTGCAACCACACTTTGCTTTTCTGTCTTTACAACTTTTAATCTTTGCAATTTGCACAGAGATTTGTGCTTAATAGCTCTGTGGCATACCTCAGTGTACCGTCAACGTAATTAAAGAAAATGATGAGTGGTCATGTTCAGTGTGATAGAGAAGACGTGTGTCCTTTCACTTCTTCTTATTCTCAAGTTGTATCTTTGCTCCTTTTTTGTCCTCTTAGTCCGACAGTCCGGCTAGAATACCCCGGCCTTCATCTGCTAAAGGGCAGAGGCGGAGACCTAAAATCGGAGATCAAGGTAACCTCCAAAATACCTTATTCCCCAGACACCCTATATCTATCACCTATAGGAACAAGTCATATCTCATGACTGCTATTTAACTGCTGACAGAATTGAATTGTTGCAGTATTAACGTTTTTTTGTGCAAATGGAAAAAAAGGCAATACAATAAAAAAGCATTTTACACTTTTTCACACATTTTCCTAAATAGATTATAGAGATACACAACATTTTAATACCCCAGTATTTCACAAGAGCACTCTAACTTTCAGTGTTGTATTATAATGGACTCCTTGTTTTTCTCTTTGCTGTCAACAGATGAATCTGACAGCGAGGGAGGTAAGAGTTCCCTGTGTCTCATCCAGCTGCATGCAAACATGATTTTTAACATCTACTCAAGAATGTGTACTCTTTAAATCTGTGCACATGATCGAAATTATATTCAGAAGACCGTCATGGTTAACTGCAACAACTGAGAAGGAGACCACTGACACTGATCTATCGTATAGTTAAACAAATAACCCACACAACGTTTAGTTCTGACTTCTAATCAACTGACCACAGTTACAGTATGACTTCCAATGCCCTAAAACCCCCCATCAGCTGTTGTTAGCTCCCTAATCTGATCTAATATAATCTGAAAACCATCAAAGAAATGTTTTCCTTAAAAAGTCCCTTCGGGTTCACGCTCCACATTGAGTGAGAGAGTGAGAGAGAGAGTGAGTGAGTGAGTGAGAGACTCACCCAGTGATTAAGGGGGGTGGTGAGCAAGTCAGTCAAGTTTGTTTGTAAAGCCCAATATCAGATTTGGTGTCTACAGTCCCTCACCCAGGCTGAACTCTCGTGTGTAGAGCGGGAGCTGGTGTGGGAAAAGACCGTTCACAAATAAACACAAACGTTATAATGGTTTGTAGAAATTCCATAAAATTCAGCGTTAAGTCCAAGTGGATCAAATCTTTTAACAAGTCCATTAATCAGGCTTCATCTCATTCAGAATCCAAGAGAAAAATAAGCAAATTTTGCCAACTTCACTAAAGCAAAAGGAGCCAGTGGGTTCACATCAGGGCGCACGACAGAAACCAGGGAAGGTCAGGGTGAGACTTCAGGGAGCAGCTGTACCTCAGAGCGATTTCTCTAAGAGCAACTGGAAGTTAATGAAAAAATAACCGAAGCTGCATGAGAAACTTTAAGGTTATTTATTCATGCACGGCTCAGATCTTAGAGTGTTAGATAAAACCTGTTTCACCTCTGATATAGTCAGAAGTGAATGTTTCCTTTGCACCACACCCAACCGTCTTTTCACCTGATGCTGAGAACAGCTGTACATCACTTCATTCAGATGGGAGGATAAAACTACTGAGGGTTGGCAAAGACAAGATTTCTCGGGGGAGTTTAATTTAGATTTCTACACATATGAAGGACTGCAAGGAATTTTGGATCAGAGCATGAGCTGAGCGTCAGTGCAAAGAGGTGAAGGAGTCTGCGTGTAGGTGTTGGTTGGTGGAGCTTTTTCAGAGCATTTCAGACAAAGAAAAGAAAACTCTTTCATGAAGGTGTGCCCTTGAGTCTCACTATTCACTATGCCATGATTACATTTAATCCTTGCTATATTATACTGAGCCATGACTGTTTCCTTTCACAGACGCAGATGCTCAATTAACCCAGAGACCTGTTCCTCAGGAAAATGGAGACGCAGCCGGCTCCTCGGTGCCACTTGACACAGCTTCCAGGTCTGTACAGTCGTCAGCATCTCACCCCCCACCTAGAAAACTGTTTCACTGAGGTCGTTGCATTTGTTGTACGGCGTAGATGTAGTGAGGACACAAATACAGACATGCAGGCAGGTGCTTTAAAGTGAGGTTATTAGAGGATAAGGTGAAAACACAAGTTTGCAGACAGGTTCAGATCTGGCAGATATAACACAGAGAAATGGACCATTTGGCACGGGACTCTGGGAAGATGGCTCGTAAATATGCAGGAGAGGTAATTAGGGGAATGGGAATACCTGTGAGGTTGAACAGAGATAGAGAATAGGAGACATGTGATTGGAGCAGGAAGGAAAGATAAGGCCATCTGGTGGCTGGAGACCAGAGCAGATATATACAGGGCAAAGGATACTAACCAATAATAATGCTCCATTGACCAAACCACCACTCCCGATTCTATATCACAGACTTCCATTGCTCTCATAAGCTGCTCTCCCATTAACCTGTCAAACACAACATATATGTGAACAAACTATGACCAGTGCCTGGACAATATTCATTGTATTGCAACACTGCACAGAATAAATATGTAGTTCATAAAGGTCAGGATCTTTTGATGCGACAGTCATGTTGTTTCAACTAATTTTAGTAATAAAGTAATTTAAGAGGGTTTAATTTGAGTATTATCACATTTCATTGTGGTACATCGCTTTATTAATTTAGTTGTTTATTTAAAATTGTTTGAGCTTTGGTTCTGAAACCGATCCATGATCGATTCCAGTAGATTTTACAGTTGAATAATTGACCTTAATTTGGATAATTGTGAATGTTCTGTTCTGTGGTTTTTTTGGGGGGGCAGCTGTGTTATTCCAGTTTCACTGTTTTAATACTGTGAAAGTTTATTGTTCCAGGTACTTTTCCAAAGATTGTTATCCCCCAAATCAGAAGGACTCATTGTAGCTGTCACAAATCAGACATGTGGCAAATCTCACAGAGAATTTGTCTCGTGAAAGGAGACAAGAAAAAACAAACCACCTTGTTAGACGAAACAAAAACTACTTGTTTATATGCTAAACACGTTTACTTTGTAAAATGTGTTAGTTTAACAGCTTATTTGAATAATGTGTACAATCCTTTAATCCTTGCAGCAACAGACGAATACCTCGGCCGGGCAGTGCTCGCCCTGCACCTCCTCGAGTCAGGAGACAGGAAAGTCACCCTGATGTGACCTCGGCTGAGAGGTGACTTCACCACACACACATTCACTAATGTCACAATTCTATTATTTTACTGGCAAAGACGAATGCCTCCTCTTCTTTGTGAAAACATTCACAGTTTGAAAACAGGTCTTGTTCCTGCCATTGGGACAGATTAATCACTGAAGCAGCTTTCAGACATGCACTGAACTCTGGAGATTTTCTACACTTTCTCCCAAGGAGGTGCATATGCATACCTCACACTTTTTAAGTAAGCATTAAGTGAAGCTCTTTGTCTTTTCCCCCCCAGACTGTCCAGTGCCAAGCCTTCAGCACCTGTCATCATGGATGGGAAGAAGCTGTCTGAGGATGAGGAGGATGAAGATGAACAATTTGTCGTTGAGGAGGTGGTCCCTCGACTCTCAGACGCCCCTGAGCTGGAGGTGGTGAGTAACCTTAAAGGGGATTTCTTTTAATATCGAGGAGAAACATACGTCTGGAAGTTATCAACCCTTTTATTTTCTGTTACAGGATCCTGCGCAGGAACTACACAGTGAAGAGAAACACGGTACAGTCATATTTCCTTTTATTTTGAAAAGGAGCATTGCTGCCCTCTGAGTTCTCTCCCACCTGTGGCTTGAGGAAATACGTCTTTCACTTCTCCTCTCATTGTTTCTGTCCATCCAGGTGGTCTTGTGAAAAAGATAATCGAGACCAAGAAAGACTATGAATTGTCACCATCCTCCCCAAAATCTAAAGAGCAGGTATGTACCGTTATTGTAGCAGTTACACTCCATCTCCACAAGAGGGCAGTGCCAGTCCAGTTCTGTTTTGTTAAACATTCCCACCAGTTCCACCAACCATTCTTTCCAGAAAGTTACGTGCCCACTGCAGCGCTGGTTATCATCAACAGAAAAATACAAACAAATGGAGTGTAGAGGTGTAATTGCACTGACTTAAAATAAAAAAAAACATATTCCCCTTCAGTGAAGCTGAATGTCTGATAACCAGCCGAGCAGGCATGGTCCCTCACAGACCACACACACAACCGACCCGCACATCAAGATGTCTGGCCCAAAATGAGCTTGTTTTCGGGGGTTGCTCCTATCACAGGTATGCTGTGTTGTGTGAGAGTTTTTCTACTCGGCTGTGAACACTGTGATGAAATCTGCCGTCTGAGCAGGGGACTGAAGAACAATCCTGGAGACTGTTGTGGACAAATGAGAACCGTTGCTGCACAAACATCCTCTTCTGTCTTTCATATTTTCCTTCTTGCCATAAATGTGTTGGATAAAAAGGAATCAGCATTTTAGAAAGACTTTCCTTCTCGTCTCCTCTCACTTCATATGAGACACGATACACCGGCGTTTTCTCAGGTGACACGTTGCCGATGCTCTTGTGTTTCCCTTTGTCAGCTTATTTATCAGCCAGAAAGTCTGTGCTCCGTCATCATTATTTAGACTGTGAATCGGTGTGAAAGTTCCAGTTTGGTCTGTCGTCCATGGTGTGAGGTGGCGTACACTGTCTGCTTTGGGTGGTCCTCTCCACTGAAGCATACTCTGCCTGCATCCCCTCCTCACTGACCACCCTGACTCTAATGGATGCACTGTTTTGGACTGTCACTCATGCACAAAGGCCCCTGATCCATCCCCTCCCGACTGCGGCCTCAGACATCGTCCCTCATAACTCACACCTGACGTTGTCTCAGTCTGACCACAAGTTCGCCGAAATAGCCTGGCAGGAATTCTTAGCCCTGGGATTCTACCAGCTGTGTTAAATATATAGTTTTTAACATACGGCATACATACATGCTCCAACCAAACATGCATACGTCCACACACACCAGCAAAGGACCCAGGTCTTTGTGTAACGTGAGCGTAGCCTTGTAGAGTCTGTCCTCATTTTCTTAAAGCAGCCTCCTCAGCTTTCAGCGGTTCCAAACCTTCATTCCAGGGTATCCTGTCCGGTCTGCAGGGGCAGCTCAGAGCAGGTCCATCTGCACACAGGACCAGCTCCATCCACCCCTCCGTCATTACTGGCCTTGCCTCGTCAGCTGTATAAAGAACTATAATGACTTCCTTCCTGACATGAAAGGGTGGAGAGGTCAGCTTAATGGAGTCGGGTTTTTTTTTCTCCTCGTAATTACGGTAAAACACGCAGGGACAAAAATGTAAATATTGAGCTTCCTCATTCTGTGTGGTATGGCAGGTTTGAAATTTCAGCTGGAGCGTTTCACTTTGAGGAGCTCTGATATTTGTCATAACTCTAATATTCAACTTCACGGTCATGGCCAGCCTCTAGTCATCTCTGAGCTTTGGTATTTCTATCCTGCACTGATGCAAAAAGAGGGAATACTTACACTATCGAATGACCGTGTGTTGCTCTCTCCTGCCACTGTGTGTGTGTGTGTGCGACCGAGCACTCTGCTGTATATTTATGGGGACGACCTTTCTTGCGACCCTTCAGCAGCAGTGTATATTATTCCAAGATACTTCTCTTCTTATTTAGACAGACTCTGCCCCCTTTGCAGCAGCTGCGTTTTCATAAGAATTTTTGTGTACTCTTTTCCCCCCCTTTTCTTTCCCCCCATCAAATTAGCCTTGATGAAGGTTTGTAATGTATAAATAAACCCTGTGGCGTACAAATGGACGGCTGTTGAGTGAGAGGCACGGAGGAGAAGGGCCAGAATACTCTCTGCAGAATTGTCAAGAAAATAAATACTCCCCTCTCCAGACCTCTGCGTCTTCATAAACATCCAGCGCTTTTTTTTTGTGGAAACATAAGGAAATGACCTTGTGCCTTTCCATTAGTCGTTTTACTTTTGTAGAGGTCATATTGACTTGTCAGGAATTTGGCCAGGTTCATGATGAGTACCCACCTGAAGCAGTTTAAATTAGCCTTCTCCCTCCCTGAGAACGTTTGAATGGTAAACCGTTTTATTTCAACATAGTTTTCCATTGTCTGTTATTAAAGTCATTGGTCCCAGAGGAATTCACCCCCGCAGCCCAGGGGGGTGATCTCAGTCGTCTCCCCGAGGGGCTACAGTGACCTTGCAACAACATCCTGTGACCCCGCTGGCTGTAGGTTCTCCTCCTCACCTCACTGACTGCAAGCTATTTTTATGATGTAGCTCGACTCCTATGAAAAAATGTCGAGGAAGCCCATAAACAAACGGTGGGAGCGGATCCTCGTCCCCATGCTCGGCTCGAGGAACACACTGTTAGACTCATCAAGGTGTGTGTCAGTGTCTCTAAATGAGCATCGGGAGCCAAGAGGATTGATCCCAGAAGCTGCCGAGCGGTTATACGTGCTCTTCAGTGATCCGTCTCATAGTTGCAGGCGGTGATGTGAGATTAATTCAACTCACGTTAAAGATACAGATCAATGGATTCTGCCGCTTGTGTTTCATATGCCACCAAACCACCATAACTTCAACTTCACCTTATGTTGATTCATCTTTATTTATAGTCGAAGCAGCTCTAATCAGAGTTTATAATGTCTGTGATCCCCCTCGGCCCAACCGAAGTGCAGCTGAGAGACGAACAGCCAGTGTGTGAGTCTTGTAGCCTCTTAGTGGAAGCTGATTTCTGATTATTAGCTATACAGCGAGTGTGTACATTTTTGTTTTCCCAGTTAATGATCCCCCAGAGGTTGCTCCATCACACTGACAGGTCCTGTGCTTGCAAACTGTTTTTCTTGTCAGGGGAAACTTTGAAGAATGTTTATTGTCTTGTGCCAGAAAATCCCTCTAAGTCACCCATGAAGCACACTTTTGCACGTATTTCTATTTAGCTGATTAGACCTGTGATGACATTGCAGTTTGCCTGTCAGTGTTACGGTACGTCCATGTTGTCCCTCTTTTGAAGCGGCCGAGTTTTTAATTATTGTTAGAGATTGAACTCGAACATTTTGCCTTCCAACAACAATAATGAAATCAAGATTGAATGATTAATTCATGAACTTTCCCAATGTACGAGATGATACTGAAGGAATGTAACTCGTCCACCTGCCCGTTGGAACATCAGACAGAGGCTCTGTCTTCTCCATTGCCTGGAGCTTTCACCATGTCTGAGATAATGGGAAAACCTGCTCCCCTTCCTCCCCTCTCACCTCCTGCTCCTCTGCGGTCACCACATCTAAATATTGTTCTGTGATCTGGGTGAGAAAAAGGAAAACTGGGAGCACCCGGGTCTCGTAGCCCCCCGACAGGGACCTCCATAAAGCAGTGATTTATATCCACCCGAGCAGAGTGCACACGAACCAGGGGTCATGTTTTCACGCCAAGTTTTTTTTATTTTCCAACAGAGAAGGAGAAAGGGGGGGGGCGGGCGGGCGAGGCAGCGAGAGGACGGCAAATAGAACGAAGCCGCGGGTCCTGTCTGGGCTGTGCAGAGCAAACCGCAGCCAGCCAGGCCGAATGAGCCGTAGAGTGTTTGTGTAGCTGCAGGGTTCACGGCGCCCAGTGGAAGCCACCCACCTTGCAGGGGGACCGCCGGGCCGAGGCATCTCAACCCTCACACTCTCGGACCACCGCAAGTGGGTAGCGGAGAGAGTGCGGCTGTCAGAGAGTTGTACTCGCTCACCGACAAGAAACGATACCACACAATGTCGTTTCATTGCCATTTCTGCAGCGTGACCGGGTGGAGTAAAGCCGCCTTTTAACATTGTGATCACTCGGCTCGATAAGGAAAATCCCATCTTCACCTTTCTGTGTATAGGCTGCGTGACAGGGTGTGTGTTTTGAAGAGGAAGCTGTCATTAGTTCACACACTGTCACCGGTGGGATTCCTGCTGCCTCATGAAGGAAGGGTCTCCCGTGTGTGCAGCCAAAAGAGTCCAACTTGAAAGGATGAATAAGTGTAGTAGTTGTTACTCAATACTGTAGTAAAATAACCTCACTGCCACAGCCTGTTACTAAAATAAACAAGACTTTAAGACCAAGAGTGCGGGCGGGGGTGTGTAATTGTGTGTGTGTGTGTGTGTGTGTGTGTGTCCATCCACTGTGTGCTTCACCTGATCCTTGGCTTGGTGTTTGTGTGTGTGTGGCTTTATGGTTGCAATACTGAGTGCTTTCCCCTTGCGCACACACACACACACATACACACACACACACACGCACAAACACACACATATACTCACACACATACACTCAGAGGCCTTGCCAAACCCAGCTGAGCAAACATCATTGGGTTTGCTCCTTGCCGAGGGAGGTCCTTCCCCGATACCTTCCTCTCCTTTTCGCCATCAAGGGACCGAGTGTAATTGGGCTATAGCAGCCCCCCCACTCACACACACACACACACACCCGACTGCACACCATACACTGGAAGCCTTCACCAGCCAGTCAACCAGTCCCCCCCCCCCCCCCCCCCCCCCCGACTTTGGCCAACACAATTCCGGCACGCGTTTGATCTTTATATATACAGCTAGGTTGGTAGAATTCCTGCCTAACATTTTTAGCCTTGAAATCCTAAACCACTAAATACAGCCGCTTGCTTCAGTCGCTGGCGAAGGTGGGATTCCTAAAGAGGGTTTATTATGTTTTGGTCTAGGGACACACAAGGGATTTGTGTGTGTGTGTTCCTGCGGTTGTTCGATACGGAGCGGAGTGAGATTATATCAAATCTTTTGAGTTTCGTACTTTGCCTCGTAAAATGAAATGAGGGTTCCTCGGACTCTTCCTCGGACACCAACATGCTGATGTTTACAGGCTTTGTAAGTTTGACGTATTCTCACACTGCACCCATGATTCCATCCTCACTTCCAGAGCTGGGTGTCCGAAGCGTCGCGGAAGAAAGAGCGGGACGTGGTGACGAAGGAGATCGAGCGGCTGCGCTCTTCCATCCAGACGGTGTGCCGCAGCTCGCTGCCTCTGGGGAAGATCATGGACTACATCCAGGAGGACATGGACGCCATGCAGGCGGAGCTGAGCACCTGGCGCCTGGAGAACAAGGAGCACGCTCAGGCCTTGGTGCAGGAGCAGAAGTGGGTTGACACATGCACAACATGGAATGTGTTGTTGAAAGAATATTTTTTTTATTTCCAGGACCCGTTTGGATACAGATTCTCATGCAAGGGTCATGTTTTAATGACTCCTCTTCAGTGGAGCCTTCCAAAAATAATACTGTCGTTCAAAGAAGAGAGAATCACTGTCACATATTAAGGGTTTAATCAATCAATCAGACTTTATTTATAGATAGATAGATAGATAGATAGAGTACTTTATTCATCCCCGAAGGGAAATTAAGTTGTCATAGCAGCCGGTATATTTGAATACAATAAAATACAATACAATAGAATAAAATTAAAAATATTTAGGTAGAAAGAATAAAAAAACAGAAGCACAAGATAAAATACAATAAAATAGGTAGATAAAGTGCAGTGGCAAGATGATGGTAAAAGTACTGATGATATGATGGTAATGGTATTGTTAGACAGTATATAAGAATAGTACAGTATACATAGTATATAATATAACATAATATATATTTATATATGATAGTAATTATACCAATATAAAAGCAGTATATGGTAATAATGGCAGCAACAGTATATATAATAATAATGGTGATATAATAATACTAATTATAACATGTACACATGTATAAATATGTGTATATAGACTTATGTAAACAAGAATATACAGAGAGTATGATATATAGTAGAGGTATGAATATGAATATAAGTATTCGACTATACAATAGGTAATATAATATACTATGAGTCTAAGAATATGTAGACAGAGTGTGCAAAAGACAATATTATTGTATAAAATGATATATAATATCAATATGGTTTATATGAACACATATCACAAACTAAGTGTAACACATTGCTTCACATAACACAATCACATAACTTTTCAGGTAATTCACGTAGACGATTAACGTTTGTGTGTGTGTGTGTGTGTGTGTGTGTGTGTGTGTGTGTGTGTGTGTGTGTGTGTGTGTGTGTGTGTGTGTGTGTGTGTGTGTGTGTGTGTGTGTGTGTGTGTGTGTGTGTGTGTGTGTGTGTGTGTGTGTGTGTGTGTGTGTGTGTGTGTGTGTGTGTGTGTGTTTGTGCTGCAGAGCGACAGACCGCGCCGTGGAGCCTCTCAAAGCCGAACTGGTCGAGCTGGAGCAGCTGATCAAGGACCAGCAGGACAAGATTTGTGCTGTAAAGTCCAACATACTGAAGAACGAGGAGAAGATCCACAAGATGGTGACGGGAATGAATTCCTCTTCCAGAACCTGAATGTCACTAACTTCTTTAAATGCACTGACGACTTGTGTAGGTACGAACACTTCACCCTTCAGAATCATGGCCAGGACGTTTTTCTTGGAGGTTAATGTTGGACGGGACCAAACTCTGCACTTTTATGACTCTTTTTTGAGGATGGACCCAGACACATACCTACACAACCAGGGTGGGAAACAAACTTCATTCGTTGGTAAATAAAAAAAGACGTCATGTGTTGGTTTAGAGGTCAGACTCTATTCTAACATGTGATTAAATGGAACAAGCTGGTGGTAAAGTCAGAAGTTCACTAGCTGCTTATCATAGAATAAATAAATAAATAAATAAAACGATCTTCCTTCTCCCAACCTCAACTTGTCCCCCTGCTCTGAAACGGTGCCTTTCTGGATTGAGCTTATGACAGTTACAATAGATAGTTGTGTTTAATGCTTGATTTTACCACACGTTCAAATATCATTCGATTTAAAAATGTATTTCCTTCTTCTTCTTTCAGTACTGAGTAAATATATAGAACACAGGAGGAAAATTCAATTGAATTATCTCTTTCTTTCATATAGAAATCATATTTTTTTATGTGGAGGGTCATGACTGTGGTACCGTCCTTGTTTTGAGTTTGTCCAGCGGTCTTTTCCATCTCCCCTTTGTTTAACACAACCTTTCAAACTCTTCATGTTGTTAAAAACTCAAAGTTCACTTGTTATTTCATTCACTCTTCCACTTGTTACGCACCGTGGCACTTTGATGATGAGGGGGATCAGGTTAGAAAAACCATTTTGGCAGCACAACAGTGTTAAATTCCTTTCCTCTCACATTCTCTTCTAAATATCTCATAACTCACAACACAGGCAAGACATAGGACAAAAAGAAAGCATAGATCCATCTTTGCAGTGAGGATACAGGATAGCCACCACCATGGATAGCCCTCCGCTTTATTCGTATCATAGAATTTGCCAAACTCATCCATTTTGGGGATGAGCACAATGTTTGGTTGGATGGCAAATTCTTGAGTGAACATTCAAATCCTTATAAATAGAAAAACATCTTATTTTACCAGCTCCTTCTTTAAGAGATGTGCTTTACACATGTAGCTAACATAGAAATATATATATATATATGAAGCAATACTCGGCTGATGACAGCAGTGACAGATTAGATTAGAGACGTCAGACTGAAAGTAACCACTGTCCACAGTTCTCCTCAAATACCAAGTAATAGAAACGTGTCATTGTTCCATGTGTGAATGAAATAGAAACGTTTCAGTACATTGTGGCCTATCTCACCCTGAATGAAAATGCAGTTATCGTATTTAAGTAATAGTACAAATGTAATTTTACATCGTTGATACTTCCTTATATGCAGTTGCTGCCTCTGTTAGTTCTGCTACAGAATTGCCTCCCAGAGGATTTAGAATGCCGGTGTTTTTAGAAAACAGTTGCTCTGATGAATGTAATTGTTCCCTTCCCCATAATGACCAGCAAAGGCCATAATAACCAGCGATAGCTACATGTTTTATATTTTTTTTTAGCCATGAAGTGATGATCTAACAGTTCTGGGGTTTCAATATCTGCTGTCTCAGCATTTAAACATTCAACACATCCGTGCTAAGAACATGAATTTGTTAAGTTTACTGTGAAGGTAAAAATTATTCGTAAATGGAAAGTAAAACAAACCTTGAAAAAAATGTAGAATACCATAAATGGTGCATAGAACAGACTGGTTTGAAATGTAACCAACTTCCAAATATCCAATTTTGTCATAGCCTGTTTTTGCTAAGTAGTTTTTACAATAAGACAAGAAAATATAAAATAAAGCTAACCTAATATTTTTCGAAAAGGGAAAATCTGGATTCTTCAGTGGGGAAATATCTCGATCAATGCTATTTATTTGAGAGCTCGTAAACATTTAAAATATACAAACATGTAGTCTGATTTCTACTCTATTTTCCTATCAGTATTATATTTAGTCCACCAAATATAAATGACAACATTTACTTCCTAGAAAATCAAATTGAATAATCCTAAAACCCCTGAAGAAGTGAGAATCTGCTTGTCCGTGCTTTATGAAAGGACCATTTTCACTCTTTACACCTTTTGTATCATATCCTTGGTTTCTCTTTAAACTGTACATTATGTATATGTGGAGACTGTATCATAGTTCAGATAAATATATAATTTTGTAGTGGAGTGAAATAAATGGTTACATTGCAACAAGTTGTTTTTGTCTTCTCTTGTTTTCCAGTTGAAAGCGGTGACTGTTGCTGAGTTAGAAAAGATTTACAGACTCGAGGTTAAGTTCACTTTATAATAGAAACTTAATGTGAGGTCTGGATTTGCTTGAGTTACAACATGAGTGAAATGATGCATGGCCCCCGCGTCCCACTGTCGAGGAGTTTCTTTTTGAAGCCCGCTCTCCACCGCTGACAGAAGTAAAACATTTCACTTCCTTTTTTCGGGCCCTCGAGCAACATTAGCAGCAACTTTTTTTTTTTGTCTGACAAACCACGAAACAGCTGCGACACACACAAAACGTATCAGGAGTCCACTTCTAACAGCTATTGAGCAAAGACTTGGACGGAGGGTTTGTGATGCAGGCTGGGAGATTTAGCTGAAGGCCCCCGGGGAACAGGTGTGGACCCCTGCTCCACAGCAAAGACCCCCAGCTTCGGTCCCAGCAGGTGAAGTGACTTAAGACCTCGCTGCCTCTTCACTGGTCCAAACGCTGCCGTGGGTTTCGAATCTGACAATAGTCGGTGCTGCTAATGATGAGTGACTACACCTTTTACTCTGCAGTTAACCCCTAATCCTCATGAGGCCGAGCTGAAAGGTTTTAATCCTGAAAATGAACTGCACTTTAGAGGCAGTCAAATAGTAATCTGACTGCTTTCTGTATTCATTGAAAGGTTTAATCTTTGCAGTCTGAGGCTTGAACTGCAAATTCTCAGGTCTTAATATGAGTTTGAGTCTGGCTGCAAACTTACAATACCTCCAACACTGTCTTTAACATTGTGAGATAATATTTTGCTGAATTTCTCATAGAATGATGTGTAAACCTTGATGGAAAAAAAAGCTTTGCTAACGATGACTAAGTGCAATTTTGTGTGGATCCAAATAAAACTAAAAACCTATAAATATCACCAATGTGTTGCTGAGAAACGTAATATAGACTTAGGTATAACTCTTAATATTGTGTCTCTCAAAACTACTGAACTACTGCAGAGTCTTTTTATCAATACTTCAGATTCCTGTTCCGATATGAAACAATCTGTGAGTAACCTGTTCTCGACCGGGGACACGTGGGACTGTCGACCAGTCCATTGGTTTTTAAAGCACCGTCCGGGCCTCAGTGTGTGTTGGACCGAGCGTGAAGCCTCGGCTGCATGCCTCTGTGGTGCGAGAGATGACTCACCACAAATTAACATGGTTACACCACATTTTGCTGCTCCCCTGACTACATGCACACAGCTTAGCATAAGGCCCACACACACAAACATGGATATCCAGTATGTGCAGTGTGTGTTTGGAGCAGGGGCCCTTCGGATCCTTCACTTTGAGCTTTACAATCACAACAGAATCATGCAAAACGTCCTATTCTCAGCAGTAATTAGTGTCTGTGTTTATCCTTTTTGTGGTTCTAACGATCTGTTAAGGCTGGACGATGTGGCCAGAAATGATATCAAGATAAAAAATGTTCGTAACAGGTGATATAGATCATTAATGACACATTATTATTTAACTTTAAAGACTCATTTGTGCTCCTGAGTGAAGGTTGTGGTTTTACATTCTTATTTATGAGCAGAGAAGGAAAAAAACTTAGTAAACAGCTAAATATTTAACAAATCTGAAGTCAATTTACTGTGTTATACCTCCTCATTGTGCTCATGAATAATAATTATATAAATATACAGATTAAAACCCATTGAAATTATATTATGATAAATATTGATAGTGTTTTATTTCCCAGCCCTGCGACCCATATCCTCTAACTGTGTTATTACTACACAACTAAAATAAAATATTCTATGAAGGACTAGTACAGAGGAGACTGAGCTAATGTTTGGGATTTATTATTATTATTGTTATCAGTAGTAGTGGTAGAATTACTGTACAAGTTTGAACTAATGTTGTAATGTTGGCTGTTTTATTTTTTAAATGACTTTCCTTTAATCAACAAAATAAAGTACACAACAAGACTCATATGGATATACAATCATATGGTTCTAATAAACACGTTACCACACATTCACACAAACAGGTTCTCTTCAGTGTCTCCTCTTTAACTACGTGCAGCTGAACGTAGACCGGAAGTGACTGCAGCGTAAGTGCGTAGCAGATGACGTCATGCACTCGGTCCCCTCTGTTTATTTATATTTGAGGCTTCGTCAACACAGAGGACGGACACGTGGGTTCCGGACACATCGGGACACATCGGGACCAGGACCAGGACCAGGAGTCAAGACCAGGACCGGGACCGGGACCAGGACCAGGACCAGGACAATGGCGGAGTCCGGTCCAGAGGCACCGGCGGACGGTACCAACCCCCCCAGTACCAACCCCCCCCCGCTCATCACAGTGTCTGGTCTTCCCAGTGCAACCAGTGCAGGTACCACAGAGGACATGTGTGTGTGTGTGTGTGTGTGTGTGTGTGTGTGTGTATGTATGTGAGTGTGTGTGTGTGTGTGTGTGGTGTCCAGGTAATACTCATGTTGTGAGGACCGTATCACATTACGGGGACTTGTCTTCCTTCATGGGGACAAAAAGTAAGTCCCCATAATGTAAATCATTGGAATTTAAGGGAGACATATATTAGGGTTAGGTAAGTAGTTACCATGGTTACGGGTAGAGTAAGTCTCCTGGAAATCAAGTGAAGTGGATGTGATGTCATGGAGACACGTGTTTGTGTGTGTGTTTGTGTGTGTTTGTGTAATGAGGTGTGGTCCTATAGATCCAGTAAACATCTAAACTTCCAGCAGTGTAATACGGTTACCTTGGTTACCGTACCATTTCCCCCATCAATTACACTGTTATGATTGATTGATCTAACAAGACGAGCTGTGTGTGGGCTTATTTTGAAACCCAGTCATAGGAACACATGTAAAATAGTAATTGTAACATTAAAAACACAATATCTGTGCATATTGAAGTATCTGTTTGTAAGCATCTAATGGAACACATCAATTATTTAGCCTGCATCCACTTCTGTGTGCATGATATATGATTATTGTGTTATTCTGATCAGGCGTTGTGATTCTGATGCCTGGTTGTGTGTCCTCATCAGGCCGGAACCTGAAGGCGTGGCTTCAGGAGCAGATCTGTGACAAACCTGTGGAGCCGGACGACATGCGGCTGCACAACGCCGCCTACGTGGGAGATCTGGACACGCTGAGGAACCTGCTGCAGGAGGACGACTTCAGGCGGTGAGGCCGGGTTGTGCGTATACGAAGGAGGACACACACACACACACACATCTGCTGTGTTTGTCCCTCGGGGGGGGGGGGGGGGGTTCTGTGTGCGTGTGACTCCAGCAGAAGTCGTAGCTCCTCGTCCAGGGCGCTCAGTGGTTTGTGGTTTCAGCGCCGTGTGGCTTTCTGTTTGCTGAGTGACGGCTGGAGTGGACACACACACGCTGAGGAGTGTGTCCTTACACACCCACACCACAACAGTCTTAATATACTGTACGTGCATAACCAGTGGTGGGAAGTAACGAAGTAGAAATACTTTGTTACTGTACTTAAGTAGATTTTTCACGTATCTGTACTTTACTTGAGTTTTTATTTTCTTGACGACTTTTTACTTTTACTCGTTACATTTGAACAAAAATATGTGTACTTTCTACTTCTTACATTCTCAAACTGGCTCGTTACTTGAGCAGCGGAGGTTGACGCAGCTCTCTCTCTCTCTCTCTCATCTAGGGTTCAAAATTTGTAAAATTATACATTACATACATTATTAGGGCCCGAGCACAGACATCAAAGGTGTCTGGTGAGACCCTATTGAAATTGTAAGGATTATTATTATTATTATTATTATTATTATTATTATTATTATTATTCAGGCAAATGAATTGGCTTTTTGAGGGCTTTAACATGCTCAACTTCTTACCAAAATTTGCAGAAAGTTAGAAAGTGGTGAAAATTTACGTATTCTGAAGGAATTTTCAATGGGCGTCGCAAAATGGCTCAACGGTGCCCCCCGAGACAGCCCGAGACCCCCGGAAGGTGTTCCCATTGACCTATCTTCACAAAAATCGATATACAGGTGTATCATGACCAGACAAACAAAAAAGTCTCTGGGTGCAATTGGAAAAACACAACAGGAAGCCTGCTATATTGCATTTAGTGGCCATTTTGGCCATATTCCACATTTTTTCTTTGATACACTTGTACCAGGGTTTTCATCGGATCAACTTCAAATTGAGATGAGTGTCATCACGACAAGATGGAGATAAAAACTGACTGACGGATTTTTTTTTAATCACACAGTGTGACCGTGGCGTGGCGTCAAAGTTTGATTACACGCCATTAAAACATGATGTTCTGTAACGCGGACATACATGGACCATGAATCCTTTGATTTCAGTCTTCCTAGATCAAAGGAAACTTTATGTCTTGCAAAGGTTACGTCTCTCTCTCTCAGAACTGGTTATTTTTGTTTTTTTCAGACAAAAAGCATGCAACGCTTCAAAATGGATGTGCTCGGGCCCACCCAGTGCTGCTTTGCAGCCCTAAAAATGTTATATTTTCATATATTTTAGTTGTATATATATTTGTATTTATTATTATTATTATTATTATTATTATTCAGGCAAATGAAATGGCTTTTTGAGGGCTTTAACATGCTCAACTTCTTACCAAAATTTGCAGAAAGTTAGAAAGTGGTGAAAATTTACATATTCTGAAGGAATTTTCAATGGGCGTCGCAAAATGGCTCAACGGTGCCCCCCGAGACCCCCAGAAGGTGTTCCCATTGACCTATCTTCACAAAAATCGATATACAGGTGTATCATGACCAGACAAACAAAAAAGTCTCTTGGTGCAATTGGAAAAACACAACAGGAAGCCTGCTATTTTGCATTTAGTGGCCATTTTGGCCATATTCCACATTTTTTCTTTGATACACTTGTACCAGGGTTTTCATCGGATCAACTTCAAATTGAGATGAGTGTCATCACAACAAGATGGAGATAAAAACTGACTGACAGATTTTTTTTTAATCACACGGTGTGACCGTGGCGTGGTGTCAAAGTTTGATTACACGCCATTAAAACACGATGTTCTGTAACGCGGACATACATGGACCATGAATCCTTTGATTTCAGTCTTCCTAGATCAAAGGAAACTTTATGTCTTGCAAAGGTTACGTCTCTCTCTCTCTCAGAACTGGTTATTTTTGTTTTTTCAGACAAAAAGCATGCAACGCTTCAAAATGGATGTGCTCGGGCCCACCCAGTGCTGCTTTGCAGCCCTAAAATTTTTATTATTATTATTATTATTATTATTCAGGCAAATGAATTGGCTTTTTGAGGGCTTTAACATGCTCAATTTCTTATTATTATTATTATTATTATTCAGGCAAATGAATTGGCTTTTTGAGGGCTTTAACATGCTCAACTTCTTACCAAAATTTGCAGAAAGTTAGAAAGTGGTGAAAATTTACATATTCTGAAGGAATTTTCAATGGGCGTCGCAAAATGGCTCAACGGTGCCCCCCGAGACAGCCCGAGACCCCCGGAAGGTGTTCCCATTGACCTATCTTCACAAAAATCGATATACAGGTGTATCATGACCAGACAAACAAAAAAGTCTCTGGGTGCAATTGGAAAAACACAACAGGAAGCCTGCTATTTTGCATTTAGTGGCCATTTTGGCCATATTCCACATTTTTTCTTTGATACACTTGTACTTATTATTATTATTATTATTCAGGCAAATGAATTGGCTTTTTGAGGGCTTTAACATGCTCAACTTCTTACCAAAATTTGCAGAAAGTTAGAAAGTGGTGAAAATTTACATATTCTGAAGGAATTTTCAATGGGCGTCGCAAAATGGCTCAACGGTGCCCCCCGAGACAGCCCGAGACCCCCGGAAGGTGTTCCCATTGACCTATCTTCACAAAAATCGATATACAGGTGTATCATGACCAGACAAACAAAAAAGTCTCTTGGTGCAATTGGAAAAACACAACAGGAAGCCTGCTATTTTGCATTTAGTGGCCATTTTGGCCATATTCCACATTTTTTCTTTGATACACTTGTACCAGGGTTTTCATCGGATCAACTTCAAATTGAGATGAGTGTCATCACGACAAGATGGAGATAAAAACTGACTGACAGATTTTTTTTTAATCACACGGTGTGACCGTGGCGTGGTGTCAAAGTTTGATTACACGCCATTAAAACACGATGTTCTGTAACGCGGACATACATGGACCATGAATCCTTTGATTTCAGTCTTCCTAGATCAAAGGAAACTTTATGTCTTGCAAAGGTTACGTCTCTCTCTCTCTCAGAACTGGTTATTTTTGTTTTTTCAGACAAAAAGCATGCAACGCTTCAAAATGGATGTGCTCGGGCCCACCCAGTGCTGCTTTGCAGCCCTAAAATTTTTATTATTATTATTATTATTATTATTATTATTATTATTATTATTATTCAGGCAAATGAATTGGCTTTTTGAGGGCTTTAACATGCTCAACTTCTTACCAAAATTTGCAGAAAGTTAGAAAGTGGTGAAAATTTACGTATTCTGAAGGAATTTTCAATGGGCGTCGCAAAATGACTCAACGGTGCCCCCCGAGACAGCCCGAGACCCCCGGAAGGTGTTCCCATTGACCTATCTTCACAAAAATCGATATACAGGTGTATCATGACCAGACAAACAAAAAAGTCTCTTGGTGCAATTGGAAAAACACAACAGGAAGCCTGCTATTTTGCATTTAGTGGCCATTTTGGCCATATTCCACATTTTTTCTTTGATACACTTGTACCAGGGTTTTCATCGGATCAACTTCAAATTGAGATGAGTGTCATCACAACAAGATGGAGATAAAAACTGACTGACAGATTTTTTTTTAATCACACGGTGTGACCGTGGCGTGGTGTCAAAGTTTGATTACACGCCATTAAAACACGATGTTCTGTAACGCGGACAAACATGGACCATGAATCCTTTGATTTCAGTCTTCCTAGATCAAAGGAAACTTTATTTTTTGTTTTTTCATTATTATTATTATTCAGGCAAATGAATTGGCTTTTTGAGGGCTTTAACATGCTCAACTTCTTACCAAAATTTGCAGAAAGTTAGAAAGTGGTGAAAATTTACGTATTCTGAAGGAATTTTCAATGGGCGTCGCAAAATGGCTCAACGGTGCCCCCCGAGACAGCCCGAGACCCCCGGAAGGTGTTCCCATTGACCGATCTTCACAAAAATCAATACACAGGTGTATTTATTATTATTATTCAGGCAAATGAATTGGCTTTTTGAGGGCTTTAATTATTATTATTATTATTATTCAGGCAAATGAATTGGCTTTTTGAGGGCTTTAATTGTATATTGAATTCATTCAGAAAAATACATTATCTCCATTAGGTCTTTACATGAGTTTTTAATATAATATACCATACCGTTTACAGAGTCAGATTCTATATTATTCATATTGTTGTTATAATTTTCAGTCCGTTGAGATAAATCTTGAGGAGAAACATTTTGGATTGTTTTGTGTCTGTTTAGGACTACTATAAAAAGCACTTTGTACTTTTACTTTTGATACTTAAGTACATTTCAACACCAGATACTTTTGATACTTAAGTTCTTTAAATATGAGCTACTTTAAGACTTTTACTCAAGTCATTTTCTGACGGGTGACTTTTACTTTTACCGAAGTCACTTTCAGGTAAGATATCTGTACTTTTACTCAAGTATGGCTTTCAAGTACTTTATACACCACTGTGCATAACACAAGCCACATGTTGGGTGCTGCTGGCTTCATCACTTTGTTCCTCACTGCTTTTAGACTGCGGCCACAGCAGACACACAAACATGAGACACTGGAACCTGCAGAGTCAGAGCCCGGATCAGCTCGGTGCCACAAACACACCTTGCAGTGGTCGACCCACTTTTAACCCTCATCCACACACAGTGGTTGTGTGCAGCAATCATACTTGCTTTCTATCTCCACACACAGCAAACCCATTATTACTGGTTTGGACCAAAGTTCATGTCTCTTACACAAGGTTTAGCTGGTTTTACTTCAGTGGGTTTTCCCTGAACCGCCTATCTCATGTTGACCAAAGTTCTTGAAAGCCATTTATTCTATCACGCAATTTTGGCAAATAAACAATTCTGTTTTTAAAGCGAATTTCTCACTCAGTGGTAAATTATAAAGTGATATAAAGGGACATTGAAATCAACACAGAGACTGAAATTAAAATAAATCAATTCAAAATCAGGAAGCACAGTTTAAAACTGTTTCCAAAAGAGATTAAATCAAGAGTAGATTAAAAGAGGTTAAGAGATTAAAAGAGGTACAAGGCAGAAATGGGATTAATCTGTATAAGGAATCATTTGAAGGAGACAAATAATACAAGTAAAATAAAAATAGAATAAAATACAATGATCATCTTGTAAAATAGCTCAGTCGAATGCAAAAACTTTTTCAATCTGAATTTAAAAGCTGCAACCATCCTGAATCCATCAGGTAGCTGGTTCCAGTGCCGGTGACTCAAAGCTGCTTCTCTATGTTTAGACCAAACTCCAGTGATCTCAAAGGTCTCACAGGGTTATAGTGCAGTTATGCACTGAGCATATATGTTGTGTATTTGTGGCAGCTCCATGAAAAGATTTGAAAGTCAGCAGTCAAACTTAAAACTTTGAAATCAACCCTGTGGCAGCCAGTGTAGGAATCTAAGAACAGATTTTGGAATTGTTTTCTTTGTGTGGTTTTAAATGTGTAACTGTGACAACTCTAATTTGTTGGATCTAGTTCTGCAGCTAATAACCGCTCCCGTGTGTCCCTGCCAGGCGCATCAATGAGAAGTCGGTGTGGTGCTGCGGCTGCGTGCCCTGCACTCCTCTGCGGATCGCAGCCACAGCAGGACACGCCCCCTGCGTGGCCTACCTGCTCGCCCAGGGAGCCCACGTGGACCTGGTGGACGTCAAAGGCCAAACGGCGCTCTACGTAGGCGTGGTCAACGGCCACCTGGAGTGCGTCCGGATCCTCCTGGAGGCCGGAGCGGATCCCAACGGCAGCCGGCACCACCGCAGCACCCCCCTGTACCACGCCGCCCGGGTGGGACGGCTGGACATCCTGCAGGAGCTCATCCGGTGAGGACTGGGGAATTAATCTAAAACAGAACATATAGATGTTATTTTCTTCCCTCAAAGAAACAGGTTGATTGAGAAGAGTTCACAGATAATACTGGTAAATGAAATATAATTTATCTCAGTGAGTCTTGTGTTATCTTGTGTCTGACTCATTAAATACCGGTGACAGGGAGGAGTGGTTCTCTCCTCTCATTCTCTGGAGGTTACCTTTCACACATGGAAAATGCAACAGGAGATTCTCATTTTAACAACAACAACACAGAAATCTCCAGAGCACTCAGGTGAGGGGGGGGTGCAGCAGCAGGCACATGAAAAGTGTTATTTCCACTTATTTGGAATCTAAGATTAAGATTAAGATACATTTTTATTTATCCCAAATACAGGCACACTCATGCAAGGAGGGAAATTTAACCTCTGCTTTTAACCCATCTGGTGCAGGACACACAGAGCAGTGAGCAGCCGTGTACGGTGCCTGGGGAGCAGATGTTGGGGGAGTAAGGTGCCTTGCTCAGGGGCACTAGACAGGGTAGGGAGAATCCTCTTGGATTTTTGGACAGATCAATCCAGGTTCGTCTTTTTGTTGTTTCTCCGTGGAGTCGAACCAGAGACGAACCAGAGACCTTTTCTGCCCATAGTCCAAGTTTCTGCCACTAGTCCACCGCCTCTAGATGCATTCCTCAATATCTAATTTCTTGGCTCAAACTGGATCCACATATTTATAGTAAAACACCCTCTCTCAGGTGTTATGTCAAGGTTGTTTCTTCTCTATCAACCTTTATATTTTCCATGAGGTTTAAAATCAAGTTGTTAAACCATATCCATGCTTCTCCCTCTGTCCAGGTTCAATGCTGATGTGGACATGGACCACCAGCTGGGCCCCCGGCTCCTCCTAAGCGCCCGGACCCTCAACACCTTGGTGGTGTGCCCCCTCTACATCAGCGCCGCCTACCACCACCTGCACTGCTTCCAGCTGCTGCTCCAGGCCGGCGCGCAGCCCGACTTCAACTACAACGGGCCGGTCTGCCACGAGGCGCTGACCCGCGGCCTGGCCTCCTGCCTGCTGGACGCCGTGCTGCGGCACAGCTGCGAGCCGGCGTTCATCCACCTGCTGCTGGACCACGGGGCCGACCCGGCGCTGGTGCCCTGGGACGAGTCCGCGCTGGAGGCTCCGAACCGGAGGAAGCTGGATCCTGAGGCGCTCGGGATCTTCCTGGAGGCGAAGAGTGAGTAAAGAAATGTGTGGGGGGGGAGGGAATTGTTCAAGGAAGAGGTTTCAAGGAGGAGGTTTATCAGATTGTGATGCAGCAGAAATTGCACCAATCTTTATTATTTTTATGATCTTAAATGGATTTTCAATTGTCAGAACAAAACAGGGAAAATGTAATTTATTGTTGTGATCAAGAGGAACTTACATTAGTAACAACATGACTGACAGGAAAATCTACAAACATCTTCACACTGAGATAACTACATGATAATATGAAAGAAGAAATACCCTGTGCATCACAGTGCAGCTGCTAAGTAGCTCCGCCCCTTTGCCTCCTCTCTCGTCAGGACGCCCTCGCCGGTTGACCCACTTGTGTCGGATCAGGATCCGGAGAGCGATGGGCAAGAGTCGCCTCACCCACATACCTGCGTTACCTCTGCCAGGGCCCATCCAGAACTTCCTGCTTCACAGATACTGACCCCCCCGCTGCTTCTCGTCTTCTACATCCAACACGATGCAAGAAAAACTTCAGTCAATCTCAACGACAAGACACACGGCTGTGAAACTCCTCTTCCTGATCCTGTGATAATTTTATGAAATGTTTCGTAACTTATCGACGAAGCCTCTCTGTGTGCTGTATCGTGTAAAATGTGTGCGTATCCTAAATGTTTACCAGGGAAATGTCACGGCCGTGCTTTAGTGTGTTTCAGCTCATTTACCACAGAGAGAATGTCATTTGTTCTGCTGTTAAATCCTCCTGTGTAACAGATATCCAGTTAAGAGGCAGAGGAACAAGGATCCAGCTCATTTATCTGCAGTAAATGCAGAATTTAAACCTTTTACTGAGTCTCAGCCCGAGTGCAGCCCATCAATTTACTGCACATCCGTAGCCGGCGTTATCATTTAGCTTCTTTTGATGCATTAACCACATGGATGGGTTGACAACGTAAGGCCTGGAGCGTGCAAACTTCTAACTGTATAAACTGTGTTTACATTAAGTGCAGGGGGGGTGGTGATGGGGTATTTTTAGTTTTTGCCGTATGCCTTAAGCTTGAGTTTTGGAACATTGACTTCAAGATTGAACAAGCCAGAACTACCAATGATAAACCAGAGAAATAATGTATATGTACTTAAGGTATAAACCCATTTATAAACCTTAAATGAGCTGTTTGAGGTTCTGGATCCCGACCAAAACTAAAGAAGCAAGTTTACAGTCTGGGTCTGAATGTTAATGTGCGTGTTACCATCAAAAGCTTTCTAGACAACTAGTGTTAAATCAATTTTCAGGAAACTCCCTCTGTAGAAGCTCACAATCTGTTTGAAAAGTGAAATGTATTTCTAATGAAGAGAATAGGTTTGTATTAATGGAAAGGACGTTGCCCTTCATCTGTTCTTTTTGGTCCATCCATTTTGCTTTGTATAGCCCGTCTTTGTTTCCATATGAAACATTCTCTCCTGTGTGTTAATTGTTTAAAACCATGTGTGGTGGGCTAATGCGCTTACGGAGAATCACTTTCCGTGCTTCCTGTTATATTGGCCATATCCTGAAATCCACATGAGCTCCTTCTCTACTCACAACCCGTTCATGGATCTGCTGTAGTCCATAATATCCCTATAAATGTCCTGGAGAGACTCTGTAGTTTAGGTTCGGTAGAGAAAAGATCCTCTCCATCAATATCAGGTCATTAAGAACTGAACCATAACATATAAGCCCGGATGTGACCTGGTCAGAGTCATATGACGCCGCTTCAACTTGTCCTTCTCACATGAGGGTCCCTCTGGAACACTGTCCGAGTGTCCGGATGTATGCTGCATCATTATTTACCACTTTTAAATGATGCTAGAATGTCTTGTTAGAACAGGTATAAATAATTTCTATATGAGAGTCAGTCTAGCCATATTATTCAACTGAAATTGAAATGGGAGGGATTTAAACACAGTGTTTGTTGGTCTGGAGTGACATCGACATTTCACTTGTGTGTGTTTAACCTGCACAAGCACAGTGACTGTCAAAAAGATGTTATGGTGAAATGTTTGGTTAGCTCTACGTGGTTAATGTCATCTGCAACAAGTACTGCAACCATAAACCATAAGCATAAGTAGTAACGTGACTCGATGACATGTTGCACTATGCTTTGTTTCCTTGTGTTACATCTATCGTCCTGGATATGGGAGTTCAGTTCAACACACAATCATCCAAACCCCGTCCCATGAAAGAAACAGATGTACGACACAAAGCAGTACACATCATATCACTATAATAATAATAATAGATAGATGATAGATAGATTACTTTATTCATCCCCGAAGGGAAATTAAGTCGTCATAGCAGCCGGTATATTTGAATACAATAAAATACAATACAATAGAGTAAAATAAAAAATATTGAGGTAGAAAGAATAAAAACAGAAACACACGATAAATATGTAGATAAGGTGCAGTGGCAAGATGATGGTAATAGTACTGATGATATGATGGTAATGTTATTGTTACACAGTATATAAAAATAGTACAGTATATATAGTATATAATATAACATAATATATATTTATATATGATAGTAATTATACCAATATAATAGCAGTATATAGTAATAATGGCAGCAACAGTATATATAATAATAATAGTAAATATAATAATAATAACATGTACACATGTATAAATATGTGTATATAGACTTATATATACAAGAATATACAGAGAGTATGATATAATATATGATATATAGTAGAGGTATAAGTATAAGTATTTGACTACAATAGATAATATAATATACTATGAGTGTAAGAATATGTAGACAGTGTGCAAAAGACAATATTATTGTATAAAATTATATATAATATCAATATGGTTTATATTAACACAAATCACATATGATGTGAAGTAAGTGTATATGGAGCGGAGTGTTGTACAGGGTACACAGTGCAAGGAGACAGGTTTAGTGCAGTTCTGTGATGGTGGCTCTGACAGAGGTAGAGGAGTTGAACAGTCTTATTGCGGTTGGGAGGAACGATTTCCTGTAACGTTCCTTAGAGCAACAGTAACAATCCAGTACATCCCATAAACATGAAGCCTTGACTGTCAGTACAGAGCCGGGCTCCTGGGGCCGGTTTTTCAAAAGTTTTAATCTGGATCAAACTGATCCAGATTAGGAAATCTCTTTTTCTGCTATCCAGGATCACGTAATCCATTTTATTTGTATGCTGGTTTTTCAAAGCAATGTGGGATTGGATTACTCTGATCCGGATTCAAACTTTTCAGGATTACCAAATCTGGATTACCTGTGGTCTAAATGGGACTATCACAATGTAGCTATGTAAAGAACAACAGGTAGAATAGTGTGGGGTCACTCCAATATGCTTTATTTGAACAGAAAATAGGACTGAACGGAACAGCAAACAAACAATATAAACATCCCCCTCCATTGTCCATTTCTTGGAAACAGGCAGTCCACTCATCTGAGACCTACAACAAATAAATAAATAAATACATACTTTACTCACAAATACATTATGGATGTTTCGAACAGGTTTCAAACAAAGATTTATTGAATTGAACTGGATAAAAAAAGGCTTAAATGTCCAATACTTAACAAAATAAATTACTTCTTAGTTCTTGTTATGAGTAGTTCTTCTTATGAGTTCTCCTTCTTCTTCATCATCATCATCTGCTTCGTCGGGCAAGAATAAGCTGTTCCTCTGCTAGATGGATCTGTACTTCTGCCCTTTCGGTCTCTTTTTGCAGAAGTACCTTATAGGCGTCATCTTTCTTTGGGTGCTTTGAGCCTCCCTCTGGGGATCCTGTGGGAACTAGGCCTTCTGGCTCCACCTGTGTTTGACCTTCTCCTTCGATTACAGATTACATAGCCTACCTACTTTATGTACTTCCTGTTGAACAATTCAAGTGAAATTGATTAATAAATATTAATACTGTAAAATGCATGATATAAATGTTGTATTATTTAACTAACCAATTTTAGTTACCTAGTTTTATTACTGATATCCACCATGAATCCACCCTCCTGCTGGGATCAGTTTAATCCTGTTTTTTGGGATCACAATGATCCCAATCCTACCAAAAAGTTTTGAAAAACCCAAACTCAAGGTTTGATCCGGATCAACAACAAGATTAGATTACGTGATCCAATCCAATTTCTGAATCCTTTTTTTCTTTTGAAAAACCCATTTTCAAGATTTGATCCAATCCGATAGCCGTAATCCGATCAGATTACTTTTGAAAAACCGGCTCCTGGTGGCCTCCGGTCTTATTCAGTGCTGCCGTGGCTGCAGAGCCTGTGGCACCTGATGGCTTCACATGGCAGTGGCAGGTGAATCGGTGAATGACTTCATCTACTGTTGAGGTTGGGATACATGTGATGGCCTTCAGAGTTGAGCTGGGTTGGGTTTGTGAAGAACTAACGGCTGTAAATTTGAGTTTGAATCCAACTGGAGGCTTATCACCCACTCAACATGTTTTGCAAACTGAACTGATCATTAAACTGGTTTGACAGAGCAAAGATATCTCCTTCCTCTCTTGTGCCTGCAGCCTTGTGCTTTCTCTGATTCTCCCTCTTTCTCCCAGAACTTGTGACGGGGTGCTCCAAAGGAAGTAATAAAATTAAACACAATAATGATGAAGCTCTCGATGGGGGCATTTATTATTGTTGTTTCACTGATAATGAAGCCAAGATAATGATGGTTGAGAAAACCACAACTTGGTGAAAACCCAACTGGCCCAGTGGAAAAAGCGGAGGAGCCTGGGAACCCAGAGTGGAAGCAGCAGGGAGCTCGGCACCAGGGCAGATGAGGACTCTCGGTTCAGAAGAGCTCTGGCAGAGACCTGAGAAAGATGCACTGGGACGCCTGGGGCAGAATTAAAAAAGGTTTTCTATCAGGACAGATAAACTTTTGTGTGAGCTTGTGCACAGAAACTGTCACACGAGGGCTCTAGATGGCACTGTCCTCCTTTCAAGCATGTTGGACATGTCAGTGTCCTCCAGTCTCCTCTCCTTCCCTTTCCCTGTCTTGTGTTTTTATTTCTCGTTATTCGTCATTTGGCCTTTGTCGTCCCATTTCTTTCCTTTCCTCCCGTCTCCCGGCCCCAGCCTCTCCTCAGTTGGGTTACAGAGGATTCAGCTGTGGACCTCAGCGTGTGTCCTCAAGAGCCTCATCCCTTCACATGTCATTAAAGCCACTCTCTCATTAGCAGAGCACACAGAGGAGCACAGAGCTTCTTCTGCAACGGCCCGTGAGTGAAGCCGAGGTTTGGACAGTTGGGTGAACCGCTATCTTCCTGTGGGGAGTTTCCACTGCCACAGGCTTCTCTTTCAAGTCAAACTTATTTTGTGTTGCAGTGCATTTAGAGAAAACAACCTCCTATGCTTGTTGTGGACAGATTTTTATGAAGATATTGCAAAGATAATTTTATTTCAGAGTGAAATCTCCTGGTTTAAAGGCACTTTTCCTTTTTCAAAGCACATAACCGTCACTGTCCCGGCCCTCAACATGAGGATGTGATGTTTTATTGGTGAATGCTTTGCAGCTGGAGACTCCAGCATTAACATAATTCAAACACTGAAGCCATGTTGCACTATCCTTTTTTCGTTGTGTTACATCTATCGTCCTGGATATGGGAGTTCAGCTCAACACACAATCATCCAAACCCCGTCCCATGAAACACACAACTGTGCGACACAAAGCAGTACACATCATATCACTATAATAATAATAGCAACAACAACAATCTAGTTCATCCCATAAACATGGAACTGTTTTCTCTGCTCGTGAGGAGAAAACGGTTTTGTTTCCTCCGAGGAGCACTGGAAGAAAAGCTGAATGGTGTTTCCTCATTCCTCAGTTTATTTGGACCACAAACTGCAATCAAAGGTCTGAGCAACAACCTCTGCTAATACCAGTGTTCCGCCTCGACTGGGGACCAGCGTGCAAGAGGGACGTTAAACCAGCTCCTCTCCACCGCAGCTCTCAGACCAGGATGAGGCTTGTTTCCATGGATGTGGTGTTTTCGTGTAAACTCGTCTCGGTGTGTGTGTGTGTGCTTGTAAGTCTCTCACGAAGGTGTTAGTGGTGTTTGTTGGATGGATGTTAAAACCCCATGTCAGTAAAAGACATGATGTGTTTGTTTAGATGAAAACTCACCTGTAAGTTGTTAGAGCTCCACCACAATCACTGGTGTCTCTTCATCCGACCGCCGGCTCTCCTGCACTTGTGCTGGCAAATAGCCTGTTTGGTAATTGCCACGCACTTTAATTTGAATGAGCTCATTCCTGAGGCTTTCAGGAACTACATCACTGTGTGTTTACCACTGCTGCAAACACACACACACACACACACACACACACACATACACACACACACATTATTGTGCTTCTGACCCAGTGCAATCTTGGCTTGATCAGCCTCAAGCTTCATTCTCTGGTATTGTTTGCCGCACAGCGAGGGTGAAATGAGTCCGAACCCGGAGCAGCTCAACGTGACTCAGTGAGATCACACGAGTGGTTGTCGTCCAGCGGTCCAAGAAAAGCAAAAACCTTTCCCTGCCTGAGCTCACGACATATCGACAGCACAGGAAAGCTTGGGTGTTGGCGAACGAGCACGTAAATATTGATCCCAGCACATGTGGATTACAAGTGCACGTCCGGAAGCACTTTTCCTCCATTGAGGCCGCTCTGCTCTATAAAATGAAGGGATTCTACCAGCTTTATTGATATAATTAAGGAATGCATGGTTTTGGAGAATATTTGAAGAATCTTCGCCTTTTTAAAACGTGTGTTCTAATTAAAAGCCTCAGAGGGAAGTAATGAGTCTTAATTTGACTGTTTTCCAAAGGAGCCGGTAGTCGTGAAATGTGGCAGCTGCAGGAAGGATGTGAAGTGATTGCTTCTGTAATTACTGTCACAGTCTGTAACTTTGACTCTTATACTTAATTAGTTCCCTCTCATTGGAGTGATGTTTCTGGGTTTTACGTGCGTAGCCGACTGAGCCTTTACTTGTATGGTTTTGCTTTTGAAGAACAATGAGCCCGAAAGCAGCTGTTCTCAGTGTGAAGTTTGAACACACAGAAAAATGACGTATTGCTTTATCCACTCGTTAGTGGTGATGATCGGAAATGAGCAGTGGAGCTCTGTGTGGAGAGCAGACCCAGTAGGATCGAGGAGAGGAAGGACCGTGAGGAACAGCGGGTGACCAGGAATCAAACCCTGGAGACAAACCTGCACCAGGAAGAGGTGTAAAAAGAGGAATCCAGCACCAAGACACTTTCCCTCGTGGAGAAATTCAAGTGAAAAGTGTCACTTCAGAGAAGACCTCACAAATAATGACATCATGTCAAATACACAGCAAGACAACTACACTTAACAACAAAGAATCACATTTATTATTAATTTACAGACAAACCTATGTGTCTAGATGTCAAAACATGTCCACACAACAGCCTCATTCTCCTCCTAATTCACAAATACTTATATTTATACTTTTTAACATCTATTTTTACCTTCCTAAGTCTCACACTTAATTTATCAGTGACTTGTGAGTGTGTGTGTGTGTGTGTGTGTGTGTGTGTGTGTGTGTGTGTGTGTGTGTGTGTGTGTGTGTGTGTGTGTGTGTGTGTGTGTGTGTGTGTGCAATGTCCATGGGACTGAAGATTCAATAAAAACTCTGACAATCCGAAAGCCAAAAGAAGACATAACAGATTAAATAGGCACAAAGCAATCCGTCACCATATAAGCAGATCTACATTCAGACCGAGGACGTGCTTTGTTGTGTGTCCAATTACAATGTTTTACTTGTTTAAACATGACATGTGCATCACAATAATATGCTGTATAGAACATTAAACATCCAGTCACTGTTTCTCTGCTACATATCAAAGCTGAAAGTTTAGGGTCAGAACCGTTGTTTAGTTTGTGCTCTGTGTATCTGAGATGAGGAGCTTGGGGATCATTTAATGGCAGCATGACAATGTCCATTAGGCCAAACTACCCATGTTTAATTGCTTCCGCAGAGCCCGAGTGCTCATGGGAAGGTTTCCCCCCACTGAGGAGGAGTGAGAGGGGGGGGGGTGTTGGATGGGGAACAAAGCTGTCGAGCTGTCGTGGACGGGGACTGTGGGTTGGAAGTAGGGGTGGGTGGGTTGCTCCCCCTCGTTCTCCTCATCTTCCTTCTCTTCCTCCCCCCCCTCTTCACGAAATGAACCAGCAACTATTGGGCAACCTCCCAAACCGCCGTCTGACAACAACACGGGTGAGAAGAAACCCCCGAGTTCAACAGCAGAGAGGAGGAGAGTCGCTCGATAGCCACCACTGTGGGAATGTTGGGAGCTGTGCTTTCCTGAGGCCTTGGGAATCCCACAGCGGAGCTGGAACCTGCGGGCATGGAAACCGGGGCCGGCCTCCCACGAGAGAGGAGACGTCAGATGGAGAACAACATAATTTGATCACTTGGAGTGCGGGAGCTGGCAGTGACGCACTTTCTCTACTGTGCACAGTGGCGGGGGGGGCGGGAGGGGGGGGACAGAACCAAACATTGAACTGATTCAAAACTACAGAACAAAGGATTTGTTTTTGCGTGTGCGGTGCAGAGGTGCTCTCCTTCAGATTAGCTGCAGAAGACAGATTCACCAGATTCAAGGTGTGCCGATGGACCTGGGACCTGATCCTGATTCACACAGGTTCTAATGTTCTGTGATTAATCCAATTAACACAAATCTCTGGGCAAACGTAACTCATGAGCAATGTGTTGTATTTTATGTGCACTATACTGACTCAAGTCCCTTTTCCACTAGTCAAAAAAGCCACTATCATCCACTAACATCTGGCTTTTGTCTGCAATGGGAACGGATCCAATCAGTATTTGATCCTGGGTCAAATGACTCTGCAGTCGACTCAAGTCGTTATCAGCTCTGCCTCTGATTGGCCGTGATGGAAACATGGCACCAGGGTAAACATGATCATTTCTTCATCTTTGTTTTGGTTGTGCAGACGCTGGTGCTGCAGCTTTTCTGGTGCGACTTATGATGTGCATCGAACGATAAGACAGCGAGTTGAGGGATCCTCCCAATTCCCTAAACTCCTCTCCTGGTTTATAGCAAGGAATCAATCACCTTTTTTTCGTGAGTTTACCCAAAACCTGCTTATATTAGCTAATTATGCTTTTAAAGAGATATAATATTACAAAATGCTTTACTCTGGTGGCCTGAGATCATATTCCTACTTTTATTCTCTATTGTCTCAGGGCCATGTGCACCCGTCCCTGTCTCATTCACCCTCTTTGCCCATTGAAATACTGTCACTGGTGATTTTCACATCTATAAATGATTGGACCTTATGTTAATATTACAGAGATAAAGCTGAGGAAACATCATTATGGTATTTGGAAAATAATGACTGCCCATCAAAATATGCTTTAATTTTAATACATTTTAAAAGCAACCAATAACTAAATAATGATCCAATAAATGGGCTCATAAAACTGCATTTGAAGGGAAAAGAGAGTTTTCAATCTCAAAATCGTGTCTACAAATCAACTAGTTAAAACCAAACATTGGAAGCCATTTGAAAAATGTACAAATGGTGACGTAATGCTTGGACACAAGCCTGTGTGTGTGTGCATGTGTGTCTCAGTGCACAGGTTCAGCTGTGAGGCCTCAGTGCAACACCACATCAAATCAAGCATTTCCTCCAAGGACGCTCAGATCCCAGATCTGCTGAAAAGAGCAGGAAGAGTTAAAAAGACATTTAGGGAAAAAAGTTCAAAGTAAGAAATAAAAACACAAAGTCTGGATTTACTTAAATATGTGAAATATTCTTTATGTGGTAAGAGACGTCTTATCTGGTGTGAGTGAGTGTGTACGTTTGTATGTGTGTGTGTGTGTGTGTGTGTGTGTGTGTGTGTGTGTGTGTGTGTGTGTGTGTGTACTGTAATGTCCAAAACTATGAAACAGCATTTTAAAAATCCACAGACTCACACACATTCAGTAACTTTAGATTCTCTGCAAACTTTCCTCAAATTTTCATTGCATTTCCTCCAAATGTGCCTTATGGGATTCATTATTGCATGAGGTTAAAAAAACAACTTGCATTAAACTCATTGACGCTGCTACTTATTGAACAGAATCAGTTTGTTTTCTATTTTAACTCTGCACACACACACACACAGACAGGGCTGTACGACCCACACCCGTCATCGCAGATCCCAGTAACAAGGTCTTGATCCATTCTGGCCGTATTTAGCTCTTGATATAGATACACAATGATTTAATGTGCACTGGGAATAAAGAGTGTAGGGATGAGTGCAGCATTGCGTGACCGTGAAGCCAACATCCTGTCCTCAGTAAATTCCATGGAGGAGCGTGCGGCTCTTTTGGTTTCCGATGCTTTTTCTAGAGTCCCAGCAGCGAGTGATGAGTGTTGTGTGAGTGTGTCTGTGTGTGTGTGTGTATGTGTGTGTGTGTGTGTGTGTGTGTGTGTGTGTGTGTGTGTGTGTGTGTGTGTGTGTGTGTGTGTGTGTGTGTGTGTGTGTGTGTGTGTGTGTGTGTTTGTGTTAGAGTGCAGACAAGAGCCAGTTGATTTATGTTTTTTAGAGGTTCTCTTTTGTACTGTGACATTCCGCTGAGACTAAAAGTAAGAAGCTCTTTGAGAGTTTGGCATTAAGGTGAAGGCAGGGCCGGTGTTTTCACTGATACACAGGGACTGATGGAATCAATCCCAGCTGCTGTTAAACCAGGGTTTGTCTGTTACTCAGCTCAGATGTTTCTATAAAGGACGTGTGGAAGCATTGTGTCACATCACATGCATCTGAATTAGACTCAAAAACATCTTCTAAAAGCAAATTTCAACCGAAACACTTTCACTTCAACTCCAAAGCTGCTAGAAATCATTTGTGTAGATATCAATTCTCTAGACCACTGCTCATTAATGTATAGTGTAATTTGTGGTATTGATCAACTAGTGTGTATCAGATTAAATTAGTTATTTTGAAAAAACATGTCGGCTACATGTGTAAATTAATTCCTTTATGATGTTGGGATTTTTCAGTCTTGCAATGTTAAAGAACACATCAACATTTTCTCCAGCGATAACATATGTGATGATATGATAAATGATGAGACACTAAAAGTTTTGAATCCTCAGTTCCTCTAAAGAAAGATTGACACAATAGATCTGACTCTCTCTCTCTGATTAGTGGCTCCGACCAGCAGAGCTGCTCCTGCTCTGCTCCTCTCTGCAGTTATCTGTGTCCTCTCCTGTGGTCTGAGAGCCAGGCGCCCATTAGCAAAAGCCGTCTCTTTAATCAATCCACCGGAGGAGGAACCGAAGGACGCTCTGCTGACCGCGGGACGCCTGCCCTCTTATTTTCTCACCCACTGGCACGCCCGCTCTGTGGAGGAGTCGTGAGGTCGGTGAAAGCCTCAGAGGCAGTGACAGGTGGACAGGTGCTACTTCAAGAGCACAAGTGGCAGCTGGGGGACATGTGGCGGCTGCGGCAGCTAAAAATATGAAGGGAACCATCTCCAGCGCAAACAGAAAAAAGTCGGTGGATGAAAATATAGATGTATGTGCTGCGGTCATGTGAGTAAGCAACACTTGCGTTTGTGATCTTTACATTTCAATGTTTTTGCATTAACTTGTACCCTGTGCTTTTTTTGGGGTGGACATCTGGTGTCAGCCCTCCTGGGAAATTCCTGGTTGTGGATCAGTCTCTCGTGCAACATTAAATAGCTTTTCAGGCATATTACACAACAACAAGATGACAAAAAGCCAAAGAGGAAAAGTTAAAAATAAAATAATAAACTAAAGCCTGTGTGTATAATGAAAACAGCAGAATGCATGAGAGGAATGGCTCAAATTAAAGTTCTTATGCAGCCAATGGACCTAAAAAGGAACATAACACATTACGTAATGGTTCAGAAGTCCCAACAGGCCAAACACTAAGGAACTGTCTCAGTCACAATTAAATAACTCAGCTTTATTCACTGGGCTTCTTCTTTCTCAACTGTCTTCCTCATAGACACTCGCCTCAGTGCCAGGGGTTACAATATCCACAGCAAATGTTTAGATGAGTGAAAAGTGAACAAAGATGAAGAGCTGCGCAAACTCTGCTGTGTCACTGTCACTATCTGAGTCCCGATGCACCCTTAGTCTACATGATGTTTTCTTCTCTGGCTAGAAGAAAACATCATGTAGAAAATAATCCAGAAAATACCAGTTAAATGACTTGCCATTTAAAATGTCTTATTTCATATCTGTATTTGTTATCTTTGCCTATTAAATATGGACTTAATAGTGGGGGGAAAATGTGTCTGACATTGACAAAACAAACTTCAAATGTCATGTTTACTTTGATGAATGATCAAGCCTGCGTCTGTCGGCAGAGGGAGGAAGGAAACAGTCCATATAAACATTTCAGATTCAGATCCTGTTTTTATTTGTCACAGCTCACGTCCACATTCTGTGGCAACAGCCTCCAAATGTGTGGGATGAAACGCTCCGATGTGTTTGCACCGGGAAGCTGCAGAGAGAGAGTGTGTGTGTGTGTGTGTGTGTGTGTGTGTGTGTGTGTGTGTACAGTCTGTGTGTACGTCTATGCACATTGTTTGTAGGAGCTTGACTATGTGATTTGTTTGTGCATGTGTGTGTATTTGTGTGTGTGCAACGTGGCTCTTTTTGTTCCTGCTGTGTTTGATGGACAGTAGTGTGTATGTGTACTGTATATGTGAGTGCGAGTGTGTACTTGTGTGTGTGTGTGCGTGTGTGTGTGTTTACTCCGTCAAATGTGTCCCACATGTGGATGCAGGTCGAAGCCCATACACACTTCCTCTTCTCCACTGATCTCCCCACCACACTCCAGGGAAACGCTGTTTGCCCCAGTGCTAGTGTTTGGCATTTTAAAATGAGTGCTGTTCCAGATGGATGATATTTTTCACACAGATATAATCACACAAAGTTATTATTTATGCACAGCACCGAGGACGGATGAAAACCCTGCGTGAGTTTCTGCTCGTACTAATGAGTTGCAGTGGATTCTCATTAACTTTTTTATTTCAAAAGTTAGTCACACTTCTGCACATCTGCACTGGTATTACAGTAATTTGCACAAGTCTATAAAATGGATGTAATTTTGTAGGGCCCTGTAATCCTGACTGGAGATGTTTGACAGCGAATATGAATTGTAATATGAATGTTATAATAACTATCTCACTCTTTGTGAGTAATATTAAGTAATACATTAGTAATGCACAATAAATATATGCAATAAAAAATTGTGAATAGACAAAACATAATTGTGACAAAATAGATAAAACTTAAATGGATAAAATATCACATGCATTAGAGATCATTTATTTTATGATTTGGAACAAATTCAAAACATTCAAACTCACTCCAAAATACAAAACACATCCACATGTAGTAAATACATTATAGTAAAGTCCTCACAAATAAAACGAAAAGACAAACAAAAACAAAATGTTCTTCCTCACAACACCAGAGAGGAAGATTGCTTTTTTTGAGGGAGAAAAAAACAAAAAAGGTCTACACCGCATAACATGGCAAAACAGCCATAATCACTCACCAAGGCTGTAAAACCTCATCTAGCTGCGGCCTCGTCTTTCATATTTACTGCCCTGTCTCCGTGGATTCCAGTCGGCTTCACCAGAGAAGGAATCCAGCAACCACCTCAATGCAGCACACATTGTTTGGGGTCTCAGTCGACAACACGCTGATCTTAGTGTCCGCAGGGCCCCTCTGTACGGAGAGAGCTTCTCAGAGTCACGGCCTCTCACATGTAGGAAGTGATTAAGACTCTGAGTTATTCTGTGTTTATACAGTTTATCACAGGGATGCTTGTCACTCGAATCCTTTCCTGCGTTTGCACCAACAACAACAATAAACGTCAAACTAACTTTATGCATATCACACCTTTCAAAACACAAGGTTCTATGGATCTGGAAAAGGAAAAATCATATCGCATCACTACAAGTTGATGACTCATGTCTCATCTTTTAAACCAGTGCAGACACAAGCCCAATTTAAACCAGTGAACCAAGGCACTGAAGGGTCCAGTGCTTCTGTGTCGTATAGTATCAGTCACATGAAAGGCTCAGAAAGCAGCAGGTGAGTTATATATATATCCATTTATTTATATATATCCCTAATCCTTCTCCTCAGACTTTCCTCCCCGTGTCCATAAAGAACATCTAATTCAACATCTGTGAGAGCTATGTTCAAAGAGACACACACCAACTACATAGATGGTCTTGCGGAGACACATTAAAAATGTAATAGCCCCTCGGGAGAAGAAAAGCAGTGCCCCAATACACACAGGAAGAATAAAAAAAAGTCCTTTCCTGGCTTCCATGCACATGAGAATAAATATACACGATATATACATGCATGATGTGACCCTGCATGCCAGGACCTACATACAACATGGATACACACATACACACACACACACACACAGGACCCTCAAGTGGCTGCACTTTGAAAATAAGTCAGGAGCATGTACACGCATAAAAATGTCAACAAGGAAAGTTTAACGCTCAAACAGGAGAAGGAACAGGTACACACACACACACACACACACACACACACACACACACACACACACACACACACACACACACTTAAAGGCTAATCCAATGAAATACTGGAGGAAGTGAACACAAAAGACAATAGCATGATCCCCAGTTCACTGACAGACATCTTTGATCAGAACTATTCTGTTACTGCAGTCAATCAAAAAACATTATTTTCTTTTGCTTATCTATTGGGGTAGATGATAAATTCATCAATCATAACATCAGTTCCACCATTTGTATTTTTAAAAAATGTGTTACGTTGCAAAGGTTTTTAATCAAATAAAGACACATTCCACAAATATATGACACGAGTACTTCAGCATATGTTCTTCATGTATTCTGAAGTAAAATACTTTGAGTTTAGTGCAGTAAAAAAGTTGGGAAGACAAAGAGAACCAAAAAAAGAGAGAAGGTAGAAAAGGATTTTTGACTGTTGCCCTTTTTATCTCTATAGGTTTCCTCCTGACCTCTTCCAGGGATCGACCTGAGCATCATTCCTCCTCTTCCTCTCCTCTCCTCTCCTCTCCTCTCCTCTCCTCTCCTCTCCTCTCCTCTCCTCTCCTCTCCTCTCATCTCCTCTCCTCTCCTCTCCTCTCCTCTCCTCTCCTCTCCTCTCCTCTCCTCTCCTCCGGCCTAATTCAAAGCATCTTGTGGGGCGACTGCATCGGAGAGAGAAGGATGTGGCTGAGGCAAATAAAAGAATCCTAACAACAGGATCAAAGCCGTCCTGCAAATCTGTTCCTTCTGGACATGGACGCGGCTCTTGCATGAGACAAAGGAAGTCAAAGACAAAGACAGACAGGGCGATGCGCGGAAAGGGAAGGAAGGGATCAAAGGGAAGAAGAAGAAGGGAACGAGGAGGGGAAGAAAGGCTGAGTCGTGAACTCGGTATCTCGTGGAGCGGGTCGTCGTCAGCGCCGCCGACGCCGTGTGATTGATGCCCGGCTCTGATACTCTCACTCTTTTGAATGTGGATCACACCCACCCGCTTCTCTGTGCTTTCCATCACACAGCTGCGTCAGGACTTCTCCATAACTCTGAGCGGCTCCGCTGCCTTTTATATCCTCAACTTAATACTTCACATGTCAGTTTACTGGTCTTCTGTTTGATGGAGAGATGGAAACAAGAGAAAACAAAGGAAACCCGCTGGCCCCCAAAAAACACTCAGAATATGCTGCGATGCCAAATCTCGAGCTTTTAATGTCAGAGCAGCGAGTTTTATTTTCATGTTTGTATCACGGATTCTGCACGTGATGGATGAGCTGTCTCACAATTACACATAGTCATGATTTCCTCAGTTTTTTTGTTAATTAGCACTTAGATTGAATTTGTATTCTGGAAATGTCTTTTTTGCTTTTCGGACACATTCTTGTGTTTGTGCATGTTCGTATATACAAGCAAGAAGCTCCAGCACTTCTCTGTTTAACCCTCTGGAGGCTTGGAGCACGACTTTCTTTGTGTAGATTATTTGTCGTACCCGCTGCTTCCCATTTGTCATGTTGTGTGTAAGTATGTTTTGAGATTATGGGCTTTTGCTTGGTACTCGAAAATGTGTTTAATTGAATTTTGTGCCCTTCATGTGATGCATGTATCTTTCATATATCTCCTCATTCTCTATGCCGAACTGTCCTTGAGGATTAGTAATTTGCCTAAATTGTTCTCGACGGTTGTGCGTGATGTGTGACAGAGAAAGTGCTGCACACAGATGCATGGTGAGAATGTGTGTGTACAATGCTCCACTGTTTGTATTTACATGGAGCTTTTCTAGTTTTGATGACCACACAAAGCTCATTACACTACAGTTTTACCATTTACACATGTGCTCACAAAGCTCATCTACATGCAGGACTTTCTCTACACACTGCCAGCACGGCAGCTGTGGCTGAGGGGTAGAGCGGTCGTCCTCCAACCAGGCCGCATGCCGAAGTGTCCTTGGGCAACATGCTGAACTCTGAGTTGCACCTCGTAGAAAAAGTGCTGCTAATAGATGGCAAACTGGACTGTAAAGCGCTTTGAGGTAATTTTTCTAAGGCACCTGTTGTGTTCTAGTTTGTCAAAGTGCACACATCTGGCTCTGAAGTAGGATTAAGTATTTGGGAAGGGAGGAAGTTGATCATCACCCTCTTTTTTTAAACGTTATCCACCTCATCTCAGGAGAGGCGATAGACTAGTGGCAGAAACTTGGACTCTGGGCAGAAAAGGTCTCTGGTTCGACTCCACGGAGAAACAACAAAAAGACGAACCTGGATTGATCTGTCCAAAAATCCAAGAGGATTCTCCCTACCCTGTCTAGTGCCTCTGAGCAAGGCACCTTACTCCCCCAACATCTGCTCCCCGGGCGCCGTACATGGCTGCTCTGTGTGTCCTGCACCAGATGGGTTAAAAGCAGAGGTTACATTTCCCCTTGCATGAGTGTGCTTGTGCAGTAGGTGGGATTATAAAATGTATCTTAATCGTATCTTAATCTATTACTTTACACTTTTCTTAGCTGCTCAGAAAGTCTTTGGTCTTGATGTAAAGTCAAATCAAAGATACTGAAAACAAGTGAGATGTTTGACTGTGTGTGGAGAGTCAGCAGCTCATCATGGGCGGTTCCTGCTCTGAATCAGTTTGAATTGGTCGCACTCATCATCTCACGGCACAAAGATCAGACGTTGAACACTCCAGCGCTGCCGTTATTTTCCTGAGCTCCTCGCCGTTTCATATCTCTCCGACTGGAACAGAGGTTTCAACATCGACGAGCCAAATCTGCACTTTGCACGAACTGCATATTTTGTTCATGAGGCATCGATCGACACGGTGCCGCTGTCATTTAACACTCTATTAACCATGTATGCTACAGCTCTGGAATCTGACATGAAAGAAAAAAGACAACCATGGACAGGCAGAGGGCAAAATAAAATTTTAAAAAGCCAGCCTCCCTGCTCACACTGGGAACTGTCGCCTTCACTGTTCGCTCTCTCTTTAAAAAAATAAAAAAACATGAAAGAAAATCAGGATTTTGCTTGAAAAACCACAACATGACGCGTATCCCCACCCCACCCCCTGCTTCCCCGGCACTGCAGCTCCCGAGAGGAAAGGAAAAAATGTGGATTCTCAGAAGTATTACCCCCAAAAAAATATACACACTATGAACCAGAGTGAGAAATACATATTCCAGATCTCTCTTAAAAACCCTCGTGTTTGGGTCCAGGCCCTTTTTTTGTTTGACCCCGCCGAGCTGCCAGGGGGTCCGGAGGGATTGGCAGGTTTACAGTTATGAAGGGGGGGGGGGGTAGGGGGTAGGGGGGGTAAGCAGGGCTGTTGGGAGAGCGAGGGTGTTTGCTGTGTAAAGAGAACCACCTCCTGAAAGTCTCTCTGAAACAAAGGGAAGGCGCTTTGTGACAGTTGGGTGGAAGCTTCCCAGTCACTGCAGAGCCCTTTGTAATCACCACAAAGGAACATACCAGCAGACTAAGTCCATAACTCATCCGCACAAACAAACTCTGATGTTGGTAAATGAGGCCGAACTCCAGCCCCTGAAGGGTGAGACTCGGCTTCTCTGCGGTGGAGCTTGATGAAGGCAAACAACGCAGCTGTGTGCCGGCGAGAGGAACCGGGCCGAGAGACGGAGAAGTGACACGACGAGTCGATGCACCGGAGATCGGGAAGTTATACTGGTGATATCCCATCTGAGCCGCTGGGTATTTGTGTGATCACTCCAGGGTGATGACGAAACCCCCGGGCTGACTCCTTCGATAGAAAGCTGCTGGATGTTATTTTAGATCACTCGACTGATCGTAATCTGTGAACAATTATGACGCACGATCTCTATTTAAAAATCTGTCTGTTCTCGGGGAATAAAACTTGTTTCTACATAAATTAGTATGAAATTTTAGCACCATTGCTACAGACACAGAAAGAGCCTCTTTCCTGTAATTGTGTCATTAATCGTTCGCTGCTCTCACGCTGACACCAGAGTCTGGGTGGCCGACCCCAGGCCGCACTGTGAGTCTGTGCCCTGTTGCTGTGAAGACGCCTGCGTGGTGAGACCCTCTAAACTTATCAGTGGAGGGTTTGACACGGCTGCCAGAGACCTCACAGACCGAACTCTGAAGACGTGAGAAACACGGCGGCCTGAGGAAAAAAAAAAACCTCGGCCAAGGCCATCCATGACAGCTGGCATGCCACACGGCCTAAAACAATACACAAGCTGTCCCTCCTGACAGCCATCAGTACACACCCGTACAGTCACGGCAGGGGAAGCACACACACACGCTCGCCCCGACATCTCCAGACAGCGAAAAATAAACGGACAGATGGAAAAAGAAGATACATAACGAATACCAGTGGTCGGGGGAGAAAGGAAAGCTGAGCTCCTTCTCCATCACACACAGCGGCCATGTCTCCTCTGTACTGGTGTCACTGGGTGAGATCCCAGCTCGCTCTCTCTCGTGTGCACACTCCACGGGTGTCACTGGAGAGCGAGCGGCGGGGCCATGAAAGCACTCGCCGCCGGTCATTAAAATACCTTTGAGAATATGGGATGCTTATCAAATAATATGAACCACATTGCTCCACTTTTCCCCCCTCCTGTGTAAATGGGGGGTGGATGTGGGGCTGGGGCAGATATCTCTACCTTTTCAAGTGCTCTTTGAAGTCTGGGGCCTTGAAACCAACGCCTGGGAAAGTGGAAAAAGTTTTTTACATAAGTACACTAGAGCGCTGGCTTCTGTAAAGGTCGTGACCTTAACTGTGTCTTACAGTTTTTCCTGTCTGAAAAAAAAAAGCTAAGCCGGCAGAGTAGCTGGTGTGGGGAGAACTGAGCTAATGGAGGTAATGGATCTGTTCCTGTGTGAAAACAGCTGTGAACACCATTTGCAGCTAAAACCAAACTCCTGACTGAATCTTCTTTCTTTTTCAGTTTGCCTGTTTTTTGTTTTAGTACAATATGGCCAACATTTGGAAATCCCTGACCTTGAGGATCATCATCAGCTGCCCTGTTAAAATACCAAATCACGGCCTCCTCGTGAAACAAAGGGATGGACTCTCAGAAGAAGAGGATTTTTCCATCGCAGCCTTTTTTCCATGCATCAAATGTCCAGCTGATTTAACGAGAGGAGAACACCGGAGCCGAGCGTCAGCGGAGACAGAGGAAGCTGCCAAAGTCACTTTGTCAAATTGTTGCCATGGTGCTGCTGAGGAGAATAATGATAATTTGGGTATTTTCCTTTGGTGACTTCAATTTAAAAATCCTTCAAAATCATGCATAGAGAGTAATATCATATATAACATCTAGTATGGCACGCAGGATGTGGAAGACTGCAATCAAACCGCTGAGTCAGGTACTGACCTAATCCTTTTAAAACCACAGAATTCAACAGTTATTCTATCTTTAAATCCCAAAATGCCTGTTTTGCTATGATTGCTTCTTGACTCCAGCTCCTCCTGTGCAATAATCCCCTAGTTTCATTTCAAAATGTGGAAACTTTCCTTACATTGAGGAATCTGCTTCAGAATCTGCAGCTATTGCGAGTTCCCGCGAGCAGCAGTAACTAGGATGAAGATATCAGAGGATATTTAGTCTAAAGACATAATGTAGCTGGAATGCTGTTTATCCCTGAAACTCCTAAAAGGGGTTTGTGGAATCAAACACTTCATCCACCACCTCTATCGGCAAAGTGGTGAGTAGATAATGAGGGAATTGTCATTTTTGGGTGAACTATCCCTTTAAGAACTGGTTGAAATGGAGATCAGAGTTATTTAGTTGGTTGGTTGGTTCAGGTGAAGCACTGATGAGCTCCATGCTTCATTATCATTGGCTCAGTCATCAGCTAATTAACAACTTTGCTGACTAACAATGTCCTGACATGTTCACACAGTGTATACCTGACACCTGCTTGAAGTTCTGGATCACGTCTGTGAGTGGAATCCTCAGGGATTTTCAAAATTTGTACTATTTTATCACCATTTGCAATAAATACTAAATACTTTCATCTCACCCATAAACACACTGTCATAGAACTGTGCAGGTCACTGGAGGAAACAGTGGATTCTGTCAATAACACTGTGAAATTAAGAAGTACGTCCTGTTACACAATATATTCCAAAAGGTGGTTTTCCAATAAGATTGTCCCCCCCCCCCTTGACATTTCTGCTGTGCACATCACTGACTCTCTGTCTGTTGTTTGACTCAGGCTCCACTCTGCATGGATAAGTCCGAGCACTTTAATCAGGTATAGAGTAAACAGGTCCGGGGCGCAGCAGCAGTCTTTGACATTTCCCTCCTGACGCTCTCAGTCGACCCGCCCTTGGAATTCCTCCGGCATAGCTCACACTCCTCTGCTCCGGGGCCAAGCCGGATTCCCCCCCCCAGGGGCCCGTCTTCAGGAGGAAATTATTTTTCATTGCCCCCAAAACGCTGCGATCCGTCGCCAGTTTGGCCTCGTGCGAGTCTGCAGGTTCCAGAGGCCGAGCTTCCTCCTGCCCATGAGGAGGCAGCTGGGGGGGGGGGGGGGGGTCAGGCCTTCAGGAGGAGTCGTCCTCCAGGCTGGGCTCTCCAGGACAGTAGCAGCCTCCAGCCTGTCCTCACTGTGTCCCTGCAGGATCTCCTGTCCAGCTCGGTGTGAGATGCGTTTCATTCCGAGCAGGAAATACTCGTCTTTTATTGTCAAACAAAGGGCTCATGTTTTATTGTTACACATCGTGGTTGGAGACTCGGAAACTCACTCCAAAAATGTTTCACTTCAAATAACGTGAAGTGACTGAAAATACATTTTTCCCGTTGCTGTGGCGACGGGTATGAGCCACATTTTAAAAGTTTGTTTTGGAACATTTTTAGCCGTAGAGCGACTTCTAGTCTGTTTGATGTTACCCAATAACTGGGAGGTTCGGGTTCCCACTCTTTATTCACTGTGTGACTTTGGCCTGGAGAATGCACTGACTCATCAAATTAGTTTGATGGCTCCAGTGTTTCATGTGACTCAGCAGGAAATCCACTCACACCATTGATTACAAAGCTCATGTGTTTATGTTCAAAAATGTGTTTGCTTCATTTTCACCCAGAAACTCAGAATTGAATGTTTCCAAGAGGAGAGAGGAGAGCAGAGGGGCAGACGAGGGGCTGAGAGGAGAATCAACACACTGTCATAAGTTTGAATACAAGAATATTGAACAATATTTATCAAGAGCTTAGACTTAAAGAAAACCTGCCTGTGTAAAATACGACATTCATTCGAGAAAATCTTCAATCACACCCAGGGAACATTTGGTCTTCGATACAGTTGCTCATTGAGGAATAGAAATATATAAAGAGCTTTAAAATTATACAGTTATAATTATAAATAGAATTACATATGAAAAAGAAGTGTGAAAAAATAAGAAGTATGTAAAATTCGAGTATTAATCGACAATGGGTTTAGCAAGAGACAGAAAAAGAACATGTAAGATATTATCAAATAATAATAAACTAACCAGCTTGAGCCAAACTACCCTGTAGCTTTTACACTTATATATATATATTTATCTTCTCTAGGTGCTTTGAAGAGTCATTCTGTGAATCCTCTGTGAGCGAGAGATTGAAGGACTCACTGTAAGAAGAGTTCACTGAGGAGATGAGGCTTGTTGAGCTTCCTCCTCCATCTCCACCGGAGAAGAAGCCTTGAATCATCCTTGTGTCTTTCTCCCTTCACCGTTTGATTCCTTACTTCTGATTTCCAGCGTCCTCTTCTTTTTCCTCTTTCCTCCCTGCCCCCCCTTCTCCTCGGCCAACTGTGACAGGCAGAAATACAATGAATCATTGATTCTCGCGGATGCATTTTCCAGCTCCTGGGAATCTAATTTCCTGTTTCTGCTCCTGTCAACTGATTGGTGTTTATGTTAAACAATCTGTTTCTTATAACCTTTTTCATTTTACGCTCTTTATTCCCTCTCTCCTTCACATTCTCTGTCTCTTTTTCATGTTTGCTCGCCATTGTCTATAGGAAATGTTCCAAAATTAGGCCGATAAAAGGGTTTTAGTCCTTGGCAGCAGTTCCTAGCAACACCTACATGAGCCTTTCAATCTGAAAGCTTTGGGAAACGCCTGTGTGGACGATGGTGTGTCAGACGTCTTGTTTTCTGAAATGGAAAAAGCACATTACTCACGGAAGGAGATCGTCTCACACTCCTCACAGTGGAGATTGCCACTAAAATCCCTATTGCCACATTTAAAAGCATTCCAACATTAATGGAGACAGGGGAAATCTGATTGTTGAAAAATTAATTTTAATGAGACATAAAACAGAACGGTCTTCATGTCATGATGTGCTGGTTCCTCCCTTCTATTCTTGTCAGTGTGAAATCAGAGCATCATCCCACAAGCACCAAGAGGTTAGAGGTCAAACGTGATCGTTCTTTGGTTTCTGAGGAGGAAAACTGAATCATCTCCTTGGAATCAGTTGAAACCTGCAGGAGTTACATTTTCTTTATTATATTTTATTTGCTGAGCTCCTTGTCAGTCACGTCCTGTTTTATATTTGCTCAGACTTTCAGACCTCGGAGCTGTGCAGCACGAAGTACACGCTTCATTCTTCTGTAAGTCTTTACTTTACTTGAATAGATTTATTTTCAGGTTCTTTTCACTTTTACTCTACTACATGAATATCTGTAATTTCTACTCCACAACATCTAACAATGAATCGATAGGTCACATTGTTCTTTATACATTTTTTAAAGTAATCCAGCAACAAGAGGGTAACGGGTAACAATAGACCCCGCCTCCTGGAGCAGCAGCATCACTGGTGAAGAAAACTAGATGTCACTGAGTTCTACTCACTGAACCTTTAATGTGACAATGCAAAGTGTTTCAGTTGCATCAAAATATAGTGTAGGTATAGAGTTAATGATGTAGTAAACTGTTACATGAGGGAACAGGCTACACTTGGCAAGTAGTATAACTCTTAATATTTTAACGAGATTCAAAAGAAAGTATTTTTAGTAAAGATTTCCCTTTGACTGGAGTACATGTTTGTCTACAGATTTGTACTTTTACTTATTAAACTTTTACTTTACTTGACTTCCATCACTGCTGCAGACCAACCTTGTTCAGCTGACCCTGGCTGTTCAGGGAAGTGAAGTGAAATACAAAACTGCTTTTAACTAAACTTTAGTCGGAATTTTGAACCAGAACATTTCCATACCTGACGAACAATGACAGTTAATGCTGTATTTCATCTTACTCTACACGAGGTGCTACAATATAAAGGGAACCGTTTAATCGGCAGCGTATTAAATGTCTGTACAGTAAGAAAATAATGCAAGCAGATGTTTAGCTTTGCAAACAGGAGGAAATCCACCAACCAGCACCTGAAACACTCACAAAAGTGGCTTCGAGTTTCTATTAATGTTTAATGTTTCAGACTTTTTCTTGGCCCCTCCTAACAACACCGAGCAGTCCTGTCATCACTGAAAGGAACAACGAGCAGGACTTCAAATGGATCTGAATATTTCCAGCTCGTACCTTCGATGCTGTGTTCTCTGACTGTGTGATTTTAAATCTCTCAGGCCTCAGTGCTAATCTGTGCTGTCTGCTGGTGTGATTTGGTGCAGGCTGCAGGGCGGGGGGGGGGGGGTGAGTTCTCTGCAACTGTCAACTGGCAAAATCAGCCTCAGACATTTAATTGTTTTCAGATGCCGAAGCTGTTGGTTTGAGCCGCGACGTGTGACTCTGCTCTGTTTGCAGGTTGGATTAATTCACTGCTGTTGATTATGAAAATGCGTTTTGTGCCTCGCGGCCTCGAGCTCTGAATGAACGTGAGGCAGATCAGACTGAGGTGAAACGGTCACAGGGAGGAATTATCAAGAAGGTTTGTACCTGAAAAACAAACATTGGATTTACCTCACTTGAGTGGCAGCGTTGTATAAGCTGTCAATCACACACAATTATGCTTAAAAAGTGATTGTGAAGCAAATGTCACTCATGTGTTGTCTGTGTTTGGAAAAACGAAACCATAAGTATAACACTGTTGTTTTCCCTTGAGCTGAGCCTCTGATTGGCTATTGATGATGACAAATCAGCCTCTGGGGGCAGCAGTGAACATTTGGGGGCTTCTGTTGGAGACATGTGGATATTCTGGCCGATGCTAAACCAAGACTCTTCTGTTTCGCTGTGAAAGTTTCTCCAGACAAAATACAAAACACAAACAGCACATGAATATAAATAACTTAAAAACAGCCAATGTATTTCAGTCAACATGTTCCAGCTCTCTTGCTCCTCATAAAGATGATTACCTGTCTGATGAAGCTCCGACAGGCTGCAGGATGCAACACATAGAAGCAACAACAGGAAAAAACAGGAGGGTGCAGAGACAGATGCACAATGTAATGTTTAAATTCTGCCGCAGAGATCACATTGTTTCTGTTCGGTGCACATCGGCCATTGGAGGCAACGCTGATCACCAAAACCTCTCTTGACATCTCCAGGTCTCTTCTACGTGTCTGATGAAGTCACCCTGAGAGATTTGGTTTTCCTTCTCAGGAGGATCTCCTGCTGTGTTCTCACATCGGCTCCAGAGCTTTTTACTAACTGACATTTGAGTTCCCACATGCACGCAGCCCCTCCGGAGAATGTCAGGAGATTAACCAGAGTTCAGTGCATGTCTGGAAGCAGCTTCAGAGACACGGACTCGTAAACAGATGATTAGGTGATGATTTAGACAGAAAACCGACCTTCGGTGTTTTGGAAAAAGAACACTTTTCAATCTCCAGCTCTTGAAATGATTATACATTTATAAAGGAGCTGGGAGCCTCCTCAGCTGAGAGCAGCAGGATTCAGATACACAGCAGATTGATTGTCATGAAAATCAATCATGAGCATCACGTCTTATTTTTCTGCTCTGACGGGAAACTCCATCACCACCTCTGCGTCCGCTCCAGCATTTGGTGGATGACTCAAGAATGCACTCCATCATTCTTCTGATTGTTCCCTATAGTCACTTTCTAGATTCACCTTTGAGATCACGCTTCCGCGGACGTCTAAAGTTACAAACCCCTGACCACTGAGTGAACACTTTTGTTCTCCGGAGCAGTGGCGACTCCTGTTCTTCTGTTCTGCAGCTTCGACTCGATCATGCCAGCGAAAATAATAGAGTCATTGCTCTTTCAGATGGGCCCGGTTTGAAAAAGCCCTCTGTGTGTTAAACAGCCTAACCTTTTACACAACCCACTTTCTTTCCTCTCTCCGTTTCCTTGGCCGGAGCCAGAGTTTCCCCCTGGTTGTGATGTGTTTGTCATATGCCAGTTAGTCTGTACATTAACAACAAGCCTCTGCCTCTGTCACACAATACGGTTTCATGGATTATGTGTCTTTTTAATGTGATATCACTGTTGTATTTTAATTTTCAGCAACAAATGTTTTATAGTTTGTATGTATAGATAGATAGATAGATAGATAGATAGATAGATAGATAGATAGATAGATAGATAGATAGATAGATAGATAGATAGATAGATAGATGGATAGATAGATAGATGGATAGATGGATAGATAGATAAATAGATAGATAGATAGATGATAGACAGATAGATAGATAGATAGATAGATAGATAGATAGATAGATAGATAGATAGATAGATAGATAGATAGATAGATAGATAGATAGATAGATAGATAGATAGATAGATAGATAGATAGATAGATAGATAGATAGATAGATAGATAGATAGATAGATAGATAGACAGACAGACAGACAGACAGACAGACAGACAGACAGACAGACAGATAGATAGATAGATAGATAGATAGATAGATAGATAGATAGATAGATAGATAGATAGATAGATAGATAGATAGATAGATAGATAGATAGATAGATAGATAGATAGATAGATAGATAGATAGATAGATAGATAGATAGATAGATAGATAGATAGATAGATAGATAGATAGATAGATAGATAGGTATATAGATAGATAGATAGATAGATAGATTGATTGATAGATAGATAGATAGATAGATAGATAGATAGATAGATAGATAGATAGATAGATAGATAGATAGATAGATAGATAGATAGATAGATAGATAGATAGATAGATAGATAGATAGATAGATAGATAGATAGATAGATAGATAGATAGATAGATAGATAGATAGATAGATAGATAGATAGATAGATAGATGATAGACAGACAGACAGATAGATAGATAGATAGATAGATAGATAGATAGATAGATAGATAGATAGATAGATAGATAGATAGATAGATAGATAGATAGATAGATAGATAGATAGATAGATAGATAGATAGATAGATAGATAGATAGATAGATAGATAGATAGATAGATAGATAGATAGATAGATAGATAGATAGATAGATAGATAGAGAGAGAGAGAGAGAGAGAGAGAGAGAGATACAAATAAAGAGATAATTGGATTATCAGATAAACACCCAGTTAACTACACAGTGTTAGTAGAGATGTTTCCCTGTTTACATTCTTTCTTTTGTCTTCCATTGTCTCTCTGTGCGTTCAACAACTTATTCACCTTCTGGTTTTCACTGTTCTCTAACCTCAATTCAGCCACAGCTCTTCTTAATTCACGTCTGCTTGGGACATTATATCCTGTCCACCACTCGACCTGTGAATGCTGTCCCAGGATTGTCCCAAGTGTGAATGTCCCAAGTGACGGAGAAGCTTTTCAGTGGCCCACTCGAGCAGCGAGTAGAGAAAGCCTGAGTCGTCCTCTCCTGATGAAGATGGGAAAACGTGCGACACCTCGCTGACCTGAACAACAGAGTGGGGACAAAGAGACATGGAGACAACTGGTGTGAGGAACAAAGCCAGCAGCTGGTCCTCAGGGGCAGTGTGTCCACCGGCATGTCTCTGCAGTGACCTAAGACGCCCTTGAGCCTGTTAAGACCATCTCCTGAGTATCATCCATGTGTGTGTGTGCGTGTGTGTGTGTGTGTGTTTGTGTGTTTGTGTGTGTGTGTGTGTGTGTGTGTGTGTGTGTGTGTGTGTGTCTCTCTCCATGGACCTGATAGTGTTTTGTGCCGAGGAAGTGGAGTCGCAACAGGAGCATATTCACATCTGGTTTCAGCGAGAGTGTCTCCATAAAAGAGAGCTGCAGAATCATCAGAGCGAAGAACCATCACAGTGTTAGTCCATCGCTGGCCCAGTCACACATTATTAGATCAATCTGAAAGGGCCGAGCTTTGTTGAAGGTTAAATAAATATCCAACAAAAAGCTCAAAAAGCTAAATAACTCTCTGATATAATGTAAATGATTTGATGAGATTGAATCCCTCTGACAAACAAATTCTAAATGTGGAGTTTTTCACTTATTAACAGTACATTTTATTTTTCTATTTTAGGTTTTTCCAGTAAGTTTGGTTTTAACTAGTAATTTGATAATTTTAAAATGAGCTGAAACATCGTGATTGACAAGCTGAGTCTGACTCACCATAGTTTGAGGGCGTCAAGCAAGAAGCATTATGGGATATATGGGATGGCGTTTTATCACATAAAAGGTTTTAAAATCCAGATACAAGTCGGACAACTTCCAAACTGAATTACTGTCGTGCTCCGTCCAAAGTCTGATCACAGAGTTTGTCATCCTTCCAACGTTTTCCAGCAGAAATGCTTACATCATACAAACTACAATAACCAGAGTGGTTTCATAACAGACATGTGACAGGATCCTGCACACTGAGCCGAGTCCTCCACTGGAATACGTCTCACATAGTGCTGAGCACACAAGGAGTTGGAAAAGGCCTTTTCATTATCTCCAGTATATTGTTGCTGTCATGGAAACAGAATGTGGCCTTGGGCCCTTTTCTTTTCTTATTGGACCCAAATGTCTAAATGGCCTTTTTCTTATTATGGGTTCAGTGAGTTTCATCGTCCTTGAGATCTGGAAATCAGCTAAATTTGTGTCCTCTTCTTTATTTTTCTGATGAAGACAAGGAGCAAACTGAAATCTCTCAGTCAGGTAGTGTTTGGGAGGTGGAGGGGACGGGGGGGGGGGAGTCATGTTAACATCTGGTCAGGTGTCACCGCTGACGACTGCTGTCTGCACATCACCACTCTGCTGCAGAGGCACGAGCCAAGCGTCTCATAACAGATCCACCCAGAGAATATATAACACTGGGGGAAAGGGGAAGCCCTTGGTTTGCCGTACTCACACACACACACACACACACACACACACACACACACACACACACACACACACACACACACACACACAAAGTGAAAGTCACATTATCTAAATACCACCTGTTGTCACACAGCACACACACACACACAGACAGACACACACACACCCTGCTAAACCAGTGTGTTTTTATCAAGCCGAGGGCTGAGATGCAGCCTCAGGGCCGAGCAGGTCGGGGGGGAGAGGGGTGCTGCCCCTGGAGGCGTGTTTGCTTGAAGCCCCCCTTTACGACCGTGATGCTTTTTCCAGACCCAGACCTGAACCTGAAGTGCAGACACGCACGGGCACGGAGCCAGTGAACTGCTTCTCGACTTCAAGAATTAGAATCAGGTTCATTTCTTGTCGGCAGGTTCACGAGTACCTGAGTTTGTGGAGATGACACACAACCTCACAAATGCTTAGAATCCAGGGGAACACACACACAGTGAGAGTGATGCCGATGCAGTTAGAGTTCAGGCAGGAAATGAATGTTGCCCCACATCCACAAAGAATGTTCACATCCAAGACAGATCTGCACGCTGTGAGTTGGAGGCATTTCCTGCATCATTCTCATTCAGTTGACTGGCATGCTGGTTTCATGCTGAGCACATTCTGCTCATTGCGTTAGCGCTGATTGCAGTTACCTTTAAAGGTAAAGGCCCGGGGCGATCTGAGTCCCGATCTGTGGTCAAGGGCAACTTCTCCTCTGAGATATCGCTGCAATGTGCCGTGACACTGTAATGGGCCCGGATCAAAGCGCTGTTTGTGGCCGAGGCTGGAGATTACACTGTGGCCGCTTTGCCCCATTCTCTCTCTCCCAGCAGCTCCCAGGGGCGTTCAACACCGAGATGTGTATCTGCAGCGAAACCCAAACAAACAAGATGTGCGTCATTGAACAGAACCGAGAAATGTTAATCTGTCTTTTTGTTGTTTCATTGATGGACTATCTCATGTCTGGCGTTACAACTTTCACCCTGTGTGTGTGTGTGTGTGTGTGTGTGTGTGTGTGTGTATTTGTGTGTGTGGACCAGGTATTACTCATGTTGTGGGGACATAACCTCCACCAGGAAGGTTTTGTTTCCATCTGTGTTTTTTTGTTAGTTGTGTTTGTTTGTATGTTAAATTACCAGATGTATTCACCATGAAACTTGGTGGAAAGATGTGATATGAGTCAGAAAAATAAACAATTTGAATTTGGAGCTGATCCACATCAGGGGTCAGATCCAGGGTATTTTTTACTTTCTTTATCATTGTGAGATAGAATTGTTTTTCAGCAGACGGACCACTTAATAAACTGAGTCAGTTTGTCAGGAAGAGAATATTCAAATAGGAATCCCATGTGATTTGATGCTCCCTTGGAAAAAATGTTTGTAAGTATTTTTAAAATACAAAAATAGACTAGTTTATTTTGATACATGGCGTGGCTGCTATACTATCTCGTTTATTTTGATACACTTACAATTAGGGTATTGGGAATTTTATGTTAAAATACATTTGGATGTATCTTTCCCCATCGCTGTTTGTGAGGACCTTAAGCATTGACCGGACAGAGTGAGGACATTTTGTCAGGTCCTCACTTTTTTCAATCGGCTAAGGTTAAGACTTGGTTTTAGGATTAGGGTTAGAATTAGGTTTAGGTTAGGGTTAGGCATTTAGCTTTGATGGTTAAGTTTAGGGGGGCTAGGGAACACATTATGCCAATGTGTGTGTGTGTGTGTGAGCTACATAACTTTACATCTAAGAGGCAGAAATCGAGACATTGTGAAAGTCTGAAGGAGAAAGAATGGGACATAAAGAAAAGAGAAATAAGGAGGTAGAGGCGGGGGGTTGGACTCTGTATTATTGCATCATGGCTTTGACTCTGAGCAGCACAGCTCAGTATGAAACGTGTGAGCTAACAGTCACATTAACCCCCCCCACAGTGTGTCACTGATTTAAAATCATAACTTTGGGACATGAAAGTGCAAGTGCGGATCATAGACTGTAAATAAAGAGTGTGCATGTGACGTGCGTTTGATTTCCTCTTCCATCACACAGTGAGTCCCAGGTGGGGAAGAGCTTCTCAGCCTGTGTGTCAGGGAATTATGACAAACACACACACACACACACACACACACACACACACACACACACACACACACACACACACACACACACACACACACCGAATTATGATTTAATATTGCGACTATTTCATTATTTAATCTCTCAATCAGGAGACATGAAGCGCCAAACTCCACATGTCTGCTTCAGTGTTCAGCTCAGTGTTGTTATAATGAGTTTACCCCCCCCCCCTCCAGATCTATTGAATGGTGGTACAGACAATGAGGTGGATCTGGATCTGACAGGCGCGTCTCTTCAGCCCGAACCCACCCAGACCAGAGACCGTCAGCTGGGAGCAGGATGCTGCTGGCAGGCTGGCAGAAGGTGCTGACAGTCAGACACACACACAGACAGACAGACACACACACACACACACACACACACACACACACACACACACACACACACACACACACACACACACACACACGCACACACACTCACACTTCACGACAAAGAAGCAAACGCGTGAAAACGTATGTAACGGTTGTTATAATATCTCACTCAAAGAAATGCACTAATTTTCGTTCATAAATACGCTCCTCAGTCTTGATCCGTTTATCGAATGAGTTGATTTGTTTAATATAAATTATGTTTTCATTTTTGCAGGATTAAAAATGTGGTCTGGAAGCTTCTTTATTCTTTAATATTTTTGCACCAGGATATATGCTTGGTTTTATATCAGGTCTCATTAGACCAAAGTGTTCTTTAAAGAGTGGTTTGCAATAACTGTAAAAACAAATAAAACACTGCAGGTTTATTAATCTGACACAACGAAGAGTGTGGCCTTTCTGTTCCTTCCGTGTTAAACTCACAGATCTCATTCATACCGGATGGATTTTTCAACCCAAATCACATCTGTATGGATTAAGGAGGAAAACACGAGTTGGAAGCATCTTGTAATTAGGATCCTGTGGTTAATCTGCTTGATTAGAGCTTAAAACCAGAATCACATATTTACACTTCTGACTTACATGTATTTATTTATGGCAGCTAAGTCTCCCCAAGCTCTTTAGAATGAATTAGACCCTCTCTCTCTCTCTCTCTCTCTCTCTCTCTCCAGCCCCTGTGCGGCTGAGCCCTGGAGCTTCACCTGTCTCATTGTTGCTCCTCTGGATGATCCGGGTGAAATCAGCTGCTGCCTCCTGATGATAAAACCCTCGGATACACACACGTCGCCTGTGTTTACTGCAACAAACAGATTCCCCCTTTCAATTAGCATCCTGGAGGACTTCGTCAAAATCAGAGACACGTGTTCGCAAACATCTACAGCCTTCTTGAATTAAAGTCCATGCCCGGGTTGCCCTCCATCCAACCCGGGAAGAAAGGGACTCCCCCCGGGCTGCTTCATTAACCCCTGTGCGTAATTACAGCCACAGTTTTGTCAGTCATATCATTTGCAAATTAGCAGTTTATTAATGTGGCCAGTGGTCCCAGTGTGTGTGGGACGAGCTGTGGTTAGGGTTAGGGTTGTGGAAACCCAGAAACCCAGAAAAGAGAGACGAGCATATTAAAATTGGTTTATATTTCCTGTTTATGTTTGACTGTGTACTGTAAATTGTGGACGGAATCTAACCATTTGATAGATCTAACTAGGTTACACTTCAATGGCACCTTTTTCCTTTTTGCTTCTATGACATATGTATTGCACTTAATTTTTCCTATATATATTTATCTTCAGTTATATCGTTCTATTTTATTTTTATGTTTTCATTTTATTATTATCCGGCGTGTATGTGTGTATCTGTATGTGTGAGTGCATGGGTATACTTGTGTTTTTATACGGTAATTACTTTATTTATGCGCTGTTGAATGATGATGATTGTTGTCCTTCAAATCCCAATAAAAATTTGATCACAAAAAAAAAAAAAAAAAAATGCGGATTTTTCCCTCCTCCCCATCATTAACATGTCGTGACGTTCTGAAGAGACAATGCTGCCTCATGTGTTTCTGGCAGCAGTGTTTGTTGTCAGCTGAGTCTTAATAGATAGAACCGGCTCCATTCAGAGGGGTCTTCGGGTCCGGGCCCTCCACTGCCGGCTACACACTGAGGGGTTCTTGTCAATATTAGCGGGACTACTTGGGGAAGTTTATAATTGGACACGTGTCCCCCCTCCCCACCCTCTCCACGCATCCACCCCCGTCTTTTGTCATTTGGAGATCAACTGATTTCTTTGTAATGCGTTTTTAAAGCACAGACCGATCCGTGAGGAGGTTTAAAGTGTTCTGAAGAGTTCCCTTTCAGCCTTTAGAATTAACCCGAGCGACCCGCAGGGAACCATCGAGGCCCTGGAAGTATTTAATCCAGGAGACGTGTCACACACTTCATCCAGACCCGTCCTGCAGTCTCACTCCTCTCTGACCAGCAGCCCTGCACGTCCTACTTCCTCTTCCCCTTTAGTTTTTATTTATTTTTTAACTATGGAGGACATTCTCTTTGACTTCGACCACGATGGAACCACGGACGTTGCGTTCTGGGGTCAGATGGACCAGAACTTCCAGTTCCAGACCCAGCTGGACACCTTCCTGCTGGACTGCACGGCGGCCACGGGCCAGATGTCCCCCTGGTCCTCCTTCGGCGGCCCCCCCATGTTCCCGGACTCGCAGCTGACCTTCACCGACCTTGACGTGCAGTCCCCGGGGGGGGAGGACGCCAGCGCGGAGGGGGGCAGCTCTTGCGCGGACGAGCCCCTGGAGATGAGCGAGCTCCGGGGACAGCGGCTGTTGTCTCATCCTCCCTACAAGGTGCAGAGGCACGCCGCCAACATCCGGGAGAGGAAGAGGATGCTGAGCATCAACTCAGCCTTCGAGGAGCTGCGCTGCCACGTCCCCACCTTCCCCTACGAGAAGCGTCTGTCCAAGATAGACACGCTGAGGCTCGCCATCGCTTACATCGCCCTCCTGAGGGAGATCCTGCTGTCCGGCTGCGACCCCAAGGCCTACGTGGACGAGTGCATGAAGAACGGCTACAAGAACCACACCAACGCCATCTGGAACACGAGCGGTGAGCAGATCTCTCTCCTTATCCCACTGAGGAGATTATTAGCAGTGGTGTATAAAGTACTTGAAAGCCATACTTGAGTAAAAGTACAGTTATCTTACCTGAAAGTGACTTCGGTAAAAGTAAAAGTCACCCGTCAGAAAATGACTTGAGTAAAAGTCTTAAAGTAGCTCATATTTAAAGAACTTAAGTATCAAAAGTATCTGGTGTTGAAATGTACTTAAGTATCAAAAGTAAAAGTACAAAGTGCTTTTTATAGTAGTCCTATACAGACACAAAACAATCCAAAATGTTTCTCCTCAAGATTTATCTCAACTGACTGAAAAATTATAACAACAATATGAATATAATGTATGTAATGTATAATTTTACAAGTTTTGAACCCTAGATGAGAGAGAGAGAGAGAGAGAGAGCTGCGTCAACCTCCGCTGCTCAAGTAACGAGCCAGTTTGAGAATGTAAGAAGTAGAAAGTACACATATTTTTGTTCAAATGTAACGAGTAAAAGTAAAAAGTCGTCAAGAAAATAAAAACTCAAGTAAAGTACAGATACGTGAAAAATCTACTTAAGTACAGTAACAAAGTATTTCTACTTCGTTACTTCCCACCACTGATTATTAGTGACTCATGTTAAAGTGCTGAGCTGCAGATGTGATCAGGAGAAGAATGACAGATCATCATATTAGATTAGATTAGATTTAACTTTATTGTCATTGCACAAGTACATATGCAACGAAATGCAGTTTAGAGTCTAACCAGAAGTGCAAGAAAAAGGCAGTAAAAGTGCAGAGTATCGTGCATATTAAAGTGAAAATGTAATAAATAAGATCTGTACAGTAGAAATATATCATCACTCAATCAATCAAGTTTTATTTGTATAGCCCACATTCACAAATCACAATTCGTCTCATAGGGCTTTAACATGGTGTGACATCCTCTGTCCTTAACCCTCAACAAGAGTAAGGAAAAACTACTAAAAACCTTTTTAACAGGTAAAAATATGTAGAAACCTCAGAGAGAGCCACATGTGAGGGATCCCTCTCCCAGGACGGACAGAAGTGCAATAGATATCAAGTGTAAGAAAACATCATCAGGATTAAAGTTTTTAGCAGCATCGATAGGGTAAACATTTTTCAATACTATGTGTGAAGCAGTCCTGCTGCAATCATAGTCTCTGGTCAGCAGCCAGCAAGATCACGATCCAGATATATATGGAATATTACAGTATTAACAGGAATTGTAAGATATAAGGACTATGAATACACTATGAGCAGGATAAAAATAAAAATATATATAAATATGAATACACTATAGGCGGGATAATACAGTAATAAAAAACAAAGTAACAGTCAGTGCAATGTACGAATGTTCAAATGTTCAGTGGCAGGCCGAATGCAAGTCGATTCTAATGAGCTGCACTCATTGGAACTTAACCATTTATTTATGGTAAAGTTATATGAGTTTTAAGAGCTTGTGCATGGCTTTGTAAGATGCTTGAAATGTCTGTGTTTGAAAACAAATATACTTTAGAATATTGGAAAAGCGACTCAACAGCTGTAATTCATTTAAGAAACTGTAACTTTCTGTAGTTTTATTGTATTCCTCATTTAACCCTAAAAGAAACAATGGTCATAAACACATCAACATGAGTTATCAACAGGATTAAGTTAAAGGGATAGTTCACAGAAAAATTTAAATTCACTCATTATCTACTCACCACTGTACCGATGGAGGTGGTGAAGTGTTTGATTCCACAAAACACTTTTGGAGTCTCAGGGGTAAAAAGTGTTGTAGCCAAAGTGACCCCTTCTTCTAAATGTAAAAAAAATCCAAGTGTCTGCAAGTCTGGATATTCAAATTCGACTTGAAATGGTGTAATTTACATGTTTTTTTCCCGTTAGCCTCTGATATCACGTTCATGTTCGTACACACTGCACACAAGCTCTCGTCCAGGGGTGCACAGGGAGCGTGGTAGCATTGCTAGTTCCAGTAGCGGACATTTAGGCTAAAAACAGTGTTTAACATTTGTTCAGCACCATTGTTTCAAGGCAATTTACATAGTAAGGTCAAAACCTCTCAATATCAATGAGAAATAGTTCCCACAACAAGCACTTTGGCGAGTGGGGAGAGAAAACTCCTTATTAATGGTTAATTAAAATGTCTTTTCTCTTGAATTAGCCTCATTTGTATGAACACACACAGCAAACACAGATTTATAGTCAGATTCTGTGGGAATCTGCTCTGAAGCATCTCTATGGGGCTTTTCATTGAAAAGTATTCTCCCATTCTTCAGGCCCAGACCTTGGACTTGTTAAACAGTCATTAAAACGTGTCTAACCCGATGTGTTTGTCCTGCTTTTGTTTCCCCTCTGATCTCCTCTCTGCCATGTCCCCCCTTCCCAGACCTGACAGCCCGCCTCTCTTGGATAAAGTGGGATTAAGTGAAGAACATGGGGCGCCCCGAGTGTGGAGATGTCGGCGTGGAGGTGGCTGGGATTTGTTCCTCCCTCTCCTCCCTCTACACGTCAAAGACAGGCGGCCCCGGGCACGACAGAGCCCGTCGGGCGACATCTGCAGACTTCTCACCGGGTCGCACACCTCGGGCTTTCTCCAACCCCGTCTCCTCCCTCGTGCTCTGAGGCTTTTAATATTCTAATTCACTGTTGACTGGTAATTGAGAGCCATTGTTTCTGGGGCTGGGGAGAGAGAGGGAGGCCTGGCATTGTTTGCCCAAATGGATGGCACTTGTGACACAGAGCGAGAGAGAGAGAGGGGCACACTGGCATGAGACTGAATGGACGTCCCACGAGGGCTCATACTTCTGCATGCGGCCCTGAAGTGTTTTGTGGAGTCGATGTGTTAAAAAGAGTCTTTTCCATGTAAATGAGAGGACGGGCGTGAGAAGCAGATCGGTGCAGAGGCTCCTGCCTGTCAGGTGCTGCCTCCAGGGATGGCAGGAAGGTTAATTGTGTACTGTTTGTGTTCATGTGAAACCTCTATCATCTGCTTTAATTATTTATTTATTTATGTATTTATTTATGTATTTATTTACTTGTTTTTAATTATTTCTTATTTATAATTTGATAAATTAAACTTCTGCTGCTTTTTAGTGCATCTTACAACAAACTGCGTTAATTTATTGTTCTGTTAATTTAAATGGGAAACAGTGGATGCGATTTCCTGTTTATTTGAAGCTCCTCTGTCCCATGTGACATGTGACCTCTTCTGTAAATCAACACAGTGGAGGGATTTTATTTATTTTAATCTTAAATCAAGAGCATGAAAAGCACCTGCATCTCTCCCACAGTGGTTTTGATCTGTTGACGCCTTTAATAAGAAACTCAAGCTCCTATATGCACATCATTGACTAACTTTGCCTGATTAATGTTCCTCCGGGAGATTTGAATATATATTTACATTCATAGCACAGAAATGAAAGAATGTAGTCGGCACTTCAGGACAATGGGTCCAGCTTCACTGACCTGGGATCAGCTTCATTCCTCAAGCTGCTGCTACGACATGACGGACAGTCGTCGTGCCAACCATCAAGGTCACTGGTCCCATGGATCCCTGTTCATTCAACCACGTTACAGATATTTATGTGTGAGCAGACGGATAAAAGGCCATGAAGACACATTGTGCACAAGTGTTTCATGATGTTCTGAAGTCAGTGTTTCATCAGCAGTGTAATGTGCTTAAAGTATCATCATTAAAATGACTCGTTATCCAGAAAAATTGCCTCTTGTCAGTTTGATATAATTATTATTCACGTCATATTTCCCTGGCTGATCTTTTATCTGTAGTGTTGCATGGATGCTGATGATTCATGCTGCTGCAAGTAGGGATGGTGATATTATTTAATTCTATGATGAAACAATAGATGTAAAAACTATTCCACTCACTCGACAACCTCACAGGGAATCATAGACTCATCATGTGGGACTACATTGTATGTGTAAAAGTTTCATGGCAGTTTATTTAATAATTGTTGAGGCCACATCCTTATAATCCTTAAAATAGTCAGGTTAGAATATGGTGTAAATTCCACATGTCGATCAGATGTATCAGTGGGTTCCGGATCCGTTTACAGTCAAACAGAAGAATCTAAGACAGAGCCTTTTCCCCAAAGTGTGTTAGTGATGTGTGATCGAGAAAGTACATCGATGCTCTGTATGAATGTGTGTTAATAGAACAACTGAACTGTAAAGGGCTGTGAGTAAGACTAAGAAAACGTTATATAAAATTACAGAGACACAGAAATGAAATGGTTCTCAGAGTCATTATCAGCTGCAACCCAGCATGTGAAGATGGAGACCCTACCAGCCCACAGACAGGATTTCATCTCCCTCCTGTGCAGTTTGTCGTGTTGGAGCCTTCGTCTCGGCGGTGCACAGCTGCTCCAGGTGCAGAGCTGCTCCAGGTGCAGAGCTGCGATCAGGCTGCGATGTGTAAAACAGGCGAGTGGGAGTCAACAGCGTATAGCACGAATACTTTCAGTGCCACTAATGGAGCCCTTAGGAAACAGCTCAGTCATGACATCTCCATTTACGTGTGATGTATAGCTGATGAATTTCTGGTTTGGGATTTCTGGACATGGTACATAAAAAATTAGTCCCCAGTTATTCTGGAGAGTGAAGTAATGAGAATTCATATTTTCTATTGCTTGTTTCTTAGAGTTGTGAGGCCACGTGTCTTTTTCCTTCTCAGATTGGACGAAATAAACATCAAAGATGTACGACTGAAATTAAATTGGACGCACAGAGAAAAATTTGCCTCTTTGGACACACATCAACCAATTGCTTCTATGTTGTCCCTTTGTGTGTGTGTGTGTGAATAATGTCTCTGACGGGAGGGACAAATGTTACCAGATGTTTCTCCCTCTACTGTACACCTGTCCAGTGTGAACGCTCACAAGACTCTGGATTATGTTAGAAAAGGTTTATGTGGCTGTGCTGAAAAACATGATTGGAGAAATAAATAGATATACAATAACAAGAGAGAAATTACATTATAGAATTCAACATTGACTTAAAGCTGTGTACAAACAATTAGCCTGATCACTAGTGACCACCCCGACCTTTGTTCTTCAATGTACAGCGTTATGCTTTGTGCTGCAATCGATAGTTTCACAGACATAAAATACAATTAATCATATCTGTTGTGACCAGGTCTGATATTTGTTAACAGATAACTGGATTAGTGCTGTGGTGGTACAGTATCATAAAGTTTGAAACTCAGATACATCTACAAATAAAATGAACATTAAAGTATTTTTTAGTGTTTAAAAATCAATGAAAGATTTATTATATTACCAAATATAAATATGTCAAAGTTAGCAAGTATGCTAGTTTACATCCTTTCTCCATATTGCACAGAGTTTATATAAAGATGTGAAACAAGATGGCTCCCAAAAGTGAAGCCAAAGTGTCTCAATCGCCATCTGGTGGCTGCCTGCAGTATTGATAACAAATCCTGTCTCCTCCATGTCAACATAAGACATGGACCAAACTAAATAGTCATGTTAAGTAAATGTTTTTCAAAGATGGTTGGTGCCATTGTGGGTTGGTTCCTTTAGCACTGATTGTCCCAGTGTTCATTTTTCCAGTAACAGAGACACCAACGTACAAAGAGACAGATACAAATAAAAATAAAGGCCATTGATTTATGATCCTGACCCATCAAAACCACCGACATCCCTTTCAGATGAGAAGTGGAACAAGTCGGGTCCAGAATGAATAAGAATCCTCCGGTCTGTGGACTGCATCAGGTTTTCTTTCTTGTTCTGAGGTAGTTTATTGATTTAACATCCGGGCAGACGTACACTGACAAACAGTGTGAGGCTGCTCTGTTCATCCGTCAGCAGGTGTGTTTATCATGTTAGTGTAACTCTGGAGTCCGGGGCCTTGCACTTGTAAATATAATTAGTGCATCACATCCTGTTGGAACAATGTATGGTCTGAGGAGAAGAGAATCTGAAACAGCCCTCGCTTCGGGTCACACTTCCTACAAATCAAAAGAGCTCGACACATTTCCAACGAGCCATCTGTTAGAGAGTAAATCCACAGTCACACAAACCTGCGGCTGAACGATTCAAAAGAGTGTATTAAGAAAAATAGGGCGTTCCTTTAATTCTCTTGTGTTTCAGCCACATTTACATTAAGACAAAAATTCCAAGCGATTCATAAATATCAATTGATCCATGAGATGCACTGCAGTGTCCACTAAGATCAAGATATTTCCGCAGTTGCCAAGTTCCCATCAGCTCATTGCTACAATGTGGCTGTGATATATAAATATTCACGTCCAGACACAATGTATGACTCCAGATCTGTGAGGCCTTTAGTTCCCGTACGGCATCCAACCTGTCCTCCATGAAAACCTCAGCCTCAAAATAGTCTATAAAATGTTTTTCTCTTTACTTTTTCATATCAAAGCTATTACAACACAATCATCTACATATACTACTGATAATAAACAGAAGATGAGTAAGTAACTACGTTTTGGCACCAAGTTTTGTTTTCTTTCGTTCGGTGTTGCGAATTGTACTTAACGGCTTTGTTCAGTTATTCTTATAAATATTATTTACACACACACTCACTAACTCACACACATTTTTATAGATAGATGTCATCATTTGTAAAATATAGGCTATGATACACATGTATAACACAACATGCAGGTAAGAGTTTTAGACAAAAGTTCCTCAAGACACACTATGTACACATGTCTTACAAACGTTTTACAGGTGAATGAACACAAAGACTTGAAAGAGTGATACATGTTTCATCCATTTCATTAGTAACCTGTTATTTGTCTTGTGGCAATGAAGCTTTAAGGGTTTCAAAGACTCTTCAGAACTTAATTGCATTTACAGAACTGTTACTCCAGTGAGCTATATAATTATCTCAATAGCCAACGTGGAGCATCCAAGGCGCCAGAAACAAACAACAAACAACAGTCTCCCCCCTCGCAGATAAATAAATGCTGACTCCCCCGACACCTTGGACTCGGCCCTCGTCGCCATGGTGACCCAGTGTGTTGGCGCTTTAATAGCTGTGAAACGCCAGTTAAACAGCTCACCTGCTTTTCTCCTTACGGCTCCTCTTCACATCAGCAGCATGCGTCCAGTCTCTGAGCTAATAACTCAGATCTGAGGCTGTGAAGGAAAAATGTGGTGTCGTCTCCACGATGGGTCCCAGGGGTCCGCACCGTGGGGGGGCCACGCGTCTGAAGCCTTCGACTTAGAACCTGCAGCCCTCACGCTCGCCGGAGCTAAGACGCCGTGAAGAGACGGATGATCAGTGTCAGATCGTCGGCAGCGGAGTCGCTTCACGATGCAGACGAACGGTGAAAATGAATTATTTTATGAGTTTAGGCCACACGGGGGCAGATGTACTGTCCTGTAGCTTCAGGATAAACCAACAGTTCGGTTCGAAGCCGACCTCGGGGGGGGTGGGGGGGGGTCGTGGTGACACAGGTGACCCCGAGGCAGCGACAGTGGACTGTAAACACCCCCCCCCCCCCGTGTTGACATCCGCTGAGCTTCACCCTGACTGGCGTGGGCCCAATCAGCAGAACAAACAGCACTTTCTGTTTGCCCAGCCCTCCCCCCTACCCCCCTACCCCCCCACCCCCCCTTAAAGTGACTGAGCCTCAGCCTGACCTCCCCACCCCCCCACCCCCCCCCACGTCTAGTCGGAGCCACCTGGACGACACATCGCACTGTGAACCCCGGGGCCGACCGTCGCGCTAACCTTGGCACCCGGGTCACAAGTGCAGCGCTAATTACGCTTCGGTATTTGTGCAGGAGGCGGCGCCCGAGTGCACGGCCCCCCCCCCCCCCCCCCCCCTCTGTCATTTGTTCAGCAAATTTACTCTGACCCTATCAAAAGCACCCACACACCACACTTCTGTTGGGCCTGGTTAAAGTTCAAATTCTGGAAGTCGTACATGCATAATGAATATAATTGTGTTATGGTCGAGACATAATTGCTCTGGCGACGCTGTTCTTCGTAACTGTCGAGCGGACGAAGTGCGTGTGAGTCGAGCGCGAGGCCGAATCCAAACGGGTTCGTTGCTTTGTGCCGAGTCGCCCGCTCTCATTGGACACTACGGGTAAACAGCATACCGATGTGCACTCTCCACGGCTAATCCGGTCCTGCAGACATTAACATGGGGCGCAGGTGGTGCGGCAGGTCGGCCATTAATCATCCTGGGGTCGGTGGTTTGAAGGAACCACCCCCCCCCCCCATTCTGGAGCTGGTCCCTGAACTCCAAGAAACAAGGTTGTCTGTAAAAGTCATGTAATCCAATACAATACGCAGGTTAAGAATAGATTTGGATGTGTTTATGTTTTCAGTTTTATTTAGACGATATCAGAGAGTTGGGACCAGGGTGCCTCAGCTAACAGATCCAGCGTGGACCTGCGATGGACTCACTGCTGGATATCATGATTTCTGTTCTCCACACTCGTCTCCCGGGGGCCGCAAAGCCTCGGAGACGTGCACTTCAAAGCTTGGATGGAGCGTCGGCTGGCCATAACTCTACAGGGCTGCAGAGTCAGGTACATACAGGTTCAGGGTGGTGGTGGAGGTGATAGTGGTGTGTGACGGGATGTTCTGCGGCCCTGTTTCCCCCCCTTCACCTCCAGATATCAAAGCTAACTCTGACAGTGGGGGGCTCCCAGGCATCCCAGGCCCCCCTTTTCCTCGCAGGAGACAAAGCACGGAGCGGCATCGAACCTGCATCGTATTAAACAAAGTCTAAATGCTTCAAGCTGTTACACACTCCCCAATGAATCCTTTATGAACGGGCCCCTAATGTGATTTCAGAAACACCTTGTCATCAGCCCCGGGGCAGCACGCGGGAGAAGTTTGCATGTATATGAATGAATGGTCTCTTGGTGTTACAGTTACCCACGAATGGCTCTATGAGTGTAGGTGCATATAGTTTTATGAGCCAATATGTACCTCTCTGTTGTTTCATTGACTGTCGAGCCCTGTGCTATAAATACAGGCTCTTATTGGAAACACGGATATTGTTAAATGCCGGCAGACTTGTTTTATCACATGAGGACACGACGATAACCGAGGAGGAACCGTGGATAACTTCTGGTCGTTTGAAACAAGAGAAACCAAAGAACAAATCCAGAACAACGAGAATCAAGAAAGAGCAATTTTCTTTAAGAAAGCCAAACTACAAAGTGGTACATGTAGGGGTATATTTGATTTTTTTATCCAATGTGTAGAGTTTATTCTGTCCTGATGTCAATGGGGAGCTCGTTCCACCGTTTAGGAGCCAGGACGGCAAACAGTCGTGATTTCATTGGGTGGTTAGGGAGCAACAAGCCCGATTGGCAGACCAGAGCCTGGACCAGAACCTGGACCAGAGCCTGGACCAGAGCCTGGACTAGAGCCTGGACCAGAGCCTGGACCAGAAGCTGGACCAGAGCCTGGACCAGAGCCTGGACTAGAGCCTGGACCAGAGCCTGGACCAGAAGCTGGACCAGAGCCCGGACCAGAGCCCGGACCAGAGCCCGAACCAGAGCCCGGACCAGAGCCAGGACCAGAGCCTGGACCCGGACCAGAGACTGGACCAGAGCCTGGACCAGAGCCTGGAAATTCTAGATGAAAAAACTAAATAAAAAGTGTATGTTTGAATGATTATTCTCATATGTAACATCTGTTGTAACATCGATCCCTTAGACGCAGAAACAGCCCCACAAAGTGAAAGTAAAAAGGATTTTACCCAGGATGTTTGTGTCAAAACTAGACAGCAGAAAACGAGAGTGTTGTATTATCGTAGCACAGACCAGTTGGAGTCAGTGCACAAGACCTCTTCGCTCTCAAGTCCCAACCTTCACCCTCTTTGGAATTTCTATAGCTCTGGAGTGAGAAGGGGACGTCTTCTCCTGATGTTGTGCATCATGTTTCTGCAGGGACGGGTGGTTGCAGTGATGTTGGCCGTGAGGCAGAGTTGACTGTGATGTGTCACACCCAGGTTCCGAGCAGTCTGGGCGGAGGCTAACACGGAACTGTCAAAGGTAATAGTGAGGTCATGGGTGGGGGGGGGGGGGGGGATTGCTTCTCATAACGAAAGTTAAACCAACTTCAATGGAGGTTGAAACACGCAGCTTCCAAATAAGAACCAATCTGAGTGAGTCGCATTTTCACAACTTACTGGAAATTAAATGTGGAAAAAACCCATAGATGGTTTCTCCTGGAATCATCCCAGTGAAGACCAGGGCTTCAGTCAGAAACACAGGGTATTTAATTTGACACAAAAGGAATCGTTCCTTGTTGCTGAGGAGGGAGAGCGGGTCGTCCACTCACCAGAAGGCTGGTGGTTCGATCCCACTCTCCTCTGGGTACAAAAGTCTCCTTTTACCCGAGTTTTAAATGTGTGTTGTTGTATTTCCTGATCATCAGGTGTTCTTCACCCAGTCGACTTTGTAGATTCGGGTTGTAGCACCGACGTGTGAGTGGCTGCTCTGATGGAAACGCTGCAGCCGACAAGGAGCTTTAAAAGCAACTGCACTGCTGGTGATATTCTGTCCGATGAAAACCAGCTGGGCCTGTTCCTCCGCTGAACATCTCTGCTTCATCTTGAATCACTCTCAGACTCAGACACACACACACACACACACACACACACACACACACACACACACACACACACACACACACACACACACACACATGCATATGAAGAGGCACTTGCAGGCCCACGGAGGCCCACGGTAATCAGGTGATAATGTAAAGTGTACATGTGTTAGCAGTGATGTACACAAACACACACAGGCCACAGCTTTAGATCCTCTTGCCAGGATCATTTGGGGTGAGCCTCACAAGTGTTTTCGGTGGTGGTGGTGGTGGTGGTGGGGGGGTTGAAGTCAAAGGTAACCGATCCTGGCACATGGACAGTGAAATTCCACTCATCACAGCCTCCAACAAATCATCTCTCGTCCATAACTCCCCTCACACGTCCTCGGCCCTCGGTGTCAGATCAAAGCCTCCAGTGAATCATCACGCATCCATATTATACATTTTCTTTTCTTTCCTCCCCCCCTCTCAGAAGAAACCGTTTTGTGTCTCTCACCACCTCTCGGTCTCGCTTCTGGCCTCACGACCGGTCATCTTCTATTTACGAGGATGATGGGGGGGTGGGGTAGGGGGGGATCTGGGCTTATTAAGGCCACGCCCTCCACCCATGTGGAGCTGGTTGTCGAGGTGTTGGACCCAGACAGAGCTACGTCATCTCGCTCGGCTGAATTATGGCCCGAGCTCATCTTTGATCCGAGAGGCAGGTCACCCCCCCTCCACCCCTCCACCCCTCCACCACCCCTCCACCACCCCTCCATCCCTCCACCATCCCTCCATCCCTCCACCCACTTCTTTTTTGCTGCCTTTGCCTCTTTTTCTCTCCCCGGTCACGTCTCTGGAGTTCATGCAGGAGCCACAGCCGAACAATACTCAACTGTAGTAAGTGTTGGACGAGATGAATCCACAAACTGGAAACCAGCAACCAGTCCACAAACCTCACAGAGGTGCATTTAATAATCTGATCAGGATCATGATTTGATATTTTACCAGTGAAATGAGAATAGTGCCAATATTACACCAGTGCAGGTTAAAGGATTAATTCAAAGCTTTTTAACACCTTTTTTCACATTGTAACTGTGTTATAGGATCCTGATTCCAGTCTGTTTGAGAGACTCTGGGGAGGTTGTCATCCTGACCATTACCTTTTTGAATAATAGCCTGATTATCATTGCACACAGCTTATATACAGTGGAAAGAAAAGTGCTGGCTAGGGCCCCCCCGCTCACTCGGGTTCTTCTTGTGAAGTGTGTGTATGTGAAGCCCGTTCCTCTCAGACACTGTGCAGGATCAGACCCTTATTCTGGGGGTCTCCCCTGGGGAGGGAGGCCCCTCGCAAGCCGAGCCAGGGAGCAGGAGGTCAGAGGGCATAATCAGGCAAAGTGTGTGTGTGTGTGTGTGTGTGTGTGTGTGTGTGTGTGTGTGTGTGTGTGTGTGTCTGCATGTCTACGCTCCTTCTTTCAAGCAAATATATCCGAGCTTTACTTTAATATATCCATGTGTGAAACGTGACCTTCTTGGTAAAGACGTCGTTTGAACGAGAGCACTTGAACGCAGCCCCACTGCAGAGGTCTGCCAGGGTCTGGATTAAAAGTGTGACAGTCGCCATTAACCACCAGAGCCCAGGACACAAAGCAGACCAGGTTTCCTGTCGGCCAAGGGCGCATTCAAACCAACACCAGGATACGTGACCAATACCCAGTGAGCACTCATGGGTTGAAAGTCGGTCGTTCAGCTTTCAGGAGGAATTCAGTTCCAGCCCATTTACAGTGACCAGTCCCCCCCCCACCCTCACCCCCCACCCGGATGTGTCAGACACACAGAACCGGGCCTCATGTGCTCGAGATGCTGCTGTTTGATTATTCTCAAATACTCCTGTTTGAACTAAAGTGCGGCCCGTCTCTACTGTGTGAATTAGCTAAATTGCTTCCTAATAAGAGGCAATTATTCAGCACAATTTGATTAATGATAGAGTCACATTAACAAGTGAGGCCTTGTTTCCGTGATATATTCAGTTTCATGAGGGTTACTTATCCTGCACTAGAGAACATGAAACATTTCTGATCTCTTATTTTAAAACTTGCTGTTGAATGCATCATTTTAATATTGTTAAATCAGTGTGATTTTCATGAAAAAAAAGAGCATGATTTAAAATTGTCCACATGAATAATCCTGCAGTTCTTTCACCTCACTTTTTAGTCTTGTTTCTTTCCATTTTAAATACAAATTAAATGACTCAACAGTCATTCTCCCTCCAGAACAATGGAGCCAAACAGATCTCAGTGGGTCAGTCAGCTGATTTTGGACAAACCCAACACTTTGGCAGTGGACAGACTCAGCTGTTTAATGTGAGCCACCTGTGCGAGGGAAGCCACACGACATGACGGAGGAAGAAGTGGAGGAATCCGCAGGAACCCGGAGAGCTGCTCGGTTAGTTTAAGCCTCTTTCCTGTTTCACTTCCACTTCACAGGCACCGAGCAGGACGCGAGGCCTTGATTCCATTACGCGTCAGGTGGATGGATTTCTCGCAGCAGCTCCGCGGAACCTGTGCGTAAATCGCTCCGCATTGAAACCCCAGTGTTTACTGTGTGGATGTGGAAGGGCCTTGGAGAGGAGAGGAGAGCCTCCACACTCCGAGAGCAAATGGATTTTATACAGCAGTTAACTCAGTGGGTTTTATTGACCTGCAGCTCAGACGGATGTTTTATTATCAACTCAAGGATATTGTGGAATATTTGGATGAATATTCAACAGAATAATGTGGTAAAAACATTGTTTAAATTAGAAGTCAAGTTTTAAACCTCTTATTTATTGCCGTTAAAATAATTCAAGATAAATACAAGTTACCAAAGATGTTAAACTGAATATATATTAGGGATATTTTGTAATAATACAAATATAATCTATTTTGAATTCATCTTTTATCCAATTTGGTATCTAGGCCGAATCAGAAAGGCCCTTTTTTAAATCACTGTAACTCTCAATCAGAAAATGTCTGTTTTATGGAAAAAAAACTAAATCAAAACCGAAACAAAAAGACTGGTTTCTGTTGCTTTCTGACTAATAAGCTCGTCTCCCAGTCTCTCCCAGTCTCTCCCAGTCTCTCCCAGTCTCTCCCAGTCTCTCCCAGTCTCCCAGTCTCTCCCAGTCTCTCAGTCTCCCAGTCTCTCCCAGTCTCTCTCAGTCTCTCCCAGCCTGTCCCAGTCTCTCCCAGTCTCCCAGTCTCCCACAGTCTCTCCCAGTCACATCCCGGACACATGAAGCCAGTGCTCGTCCCTCCTGCTTATTAGCGGAGCGGGACGCGAACTGGCTCCTCCTCCTCCTCCCTGCAGGCCACTCCCCCTTCCACCTCCAAAACTATTTAGCATCCGAAACTGGGATGAAGTTCCCAAAAAAGTTTAAAAGGAGAAAAAACTTTCTGTGCGAGGAGGAGGACGTGCGTGCCAGGCTGAAAACCAGAGAGGAGAGAGAGAGAGAGAGAGAGAGAGAGAGAGAGAGAGAGAGAGAGAGAGAGAGAGAGAGAGAGAGAGAGAGAGAGAGAGAGAGAGAGAGAGAGAGAGAGAGAGAGAGAGAGAGAGAGAGAGAGAGAGAGAGAGGGACACCGGGGACACCGAGACACATCTGGACGGATATCTCCACATCTGTGTCACCACGGCTGCGACGGTGGACAGCGTGTTGTCCTCTCTGTCCCTGCTTCTCTTCCAGAGAGACATGGAGGAGGAGGGCTCCAGCGGCCCGGCGTCCCCCGCGGACAGCTGCCCGGGGTCCAGCGAGGACGAGCGGGACCCCCGGCAGCAGCAGGACCCCCGGCTGCAGCAGGACAAGCGCTGCGCCGCCAAGAGGAGGAGGAACCACAAGAGGACCAGCGAGGCCAGCAGCAGCAGCATCAGCAGCAGCAGCAGCCCGGGAGGGGGGCCCACCAAGCGGGGCAAGAAGCCCACCCTCACCCCCCCCAGCAGCAACCAGTCCTACGAGGAGCTGCAGAACCAGCGCGTCCTCGCCAACGTGCGGGAGCGGCAGCGGACCCAGTCCCTGAACGAGGCCTTCTCGTCCCTGAGGAAGATCATCCCCACGCTGCCCTCGGACAAGCTGAGCAAGATCCAGACCCTGAAGCTGGCCTCCAGGTACATCGACTTCCTGTGCCAGGTGCTGCAGAGCGACGAGATGGACCAGAAGATGTCCAGCTGCAGCTACGTGGCGCACGAAAGACTCAGCTACGCCTTCTCCGTGTGGAGGATGGAGGGAGCGTGGTCCATGTCCGCGACCCACTAGCAGGACCCCCCCCACTGGATGATGCCAAAGCGGTGGGTACCACAGGGGGCTGCAGCCGGGGACCTGCACGGTGCTTTAGCAGAGGAGGGAGTGAATGACACATAGAAATATAACACATAGAGGCGGTGGACTAGTGGCAGAAACTTGGACTCTGGGCAGAAAAGGTCTCTGGTTCGTCTCTGGTTCGACTCATTTAGGGCTAAATGCAGGAAGTGTTTTAAATGAGGAATAAAATAAACTACAGAAATTTACACTTTCTTTAATTAATTACAGCTGTTGAATAGTTCTAAATCATATTTGTTTTGAAACACAGTCATTTCCAGCATCTTACAAAACCATGCACAAGCTTTTAAAACTCTTATAACTCTATAGAGGCGGTGGACTAGTGGCAGAAACTTGGACTCTGGGCAGAAAAGGTCTCTGGTTCGTCTCTGGTTCGACTCCACGGAGAAACAACAAAAAGACGAACCTGGATTGATCTGTCCAAAAATCCTAGAGGATTCTCCCTACCCTGTCTGGTGCCCCTGAGCAAGGCACCTTACTCCCCCAACATCTGCTCCCCGGGCGCCGTATCTCTGGGTTGAAAGCAGAGGTTAAATTTCCCTCCTTGCATGTCTGTGCATGTGTTTGGGACAAATAAATGTATCTTAATCGTAAGGCAATCACTGAGAAATAACACAAACTAGTAATAATCATCCATGCACATTCATATGAGACAGATTTAAAATTGTATTCTGTGGATTTTACGCACAAATCCACGCAGCTTCCTGCAGAATCTGTGCGTAAAGTTGTGTTGTGGTGTTGATTTGGAAGGTGTTATTTGTAAACTGAGGCCTTTTAGATACACACTGACCAAACACACTCAGTGACAGAGAGGGAAGCTTGTCGTGCGAGTGCCAGATTTCACACCGAGGCCTCAGCGCCTGCAGCTGGATGGTGCTGCTGGTGCTTTTACTGGTGGTGCTGGTGTTGATGCTGGTGGTGCTGGTGTTGGTGGTGCCGCTGGTGCTGGTGGTGGTGCTGCATGGTGACAGCTGATCCAGCAGAGCACACAATCTCATAGGGTCGCAGTCCTCTCAAGGATCCAGGCAAATTTAAACGAAAATCCAGATCAGGATGTGGAGGAAGAGGAGGAAGAGGAGGAAGAGGAGGAGGAGGAAGAGGGGCCTTGTATCTGGGATTATAGGCGCATGGGAAATAGGCGAATTTAGACAAATATCAGGTTTGGAAGTATTTCACGCATTTGAACAAAACGCTTCCTCCGAGTCTGCCTATTTTTTAAATTAAGTTTTGCAGCTCATCTTGATTTTCGTCGTTTTCTAAAATGAAAAGGGTAAAAAAAAGACAAAATAAAAGACAAAACAAAAAGAAGCAGGCCGCAGGAGCCACCGCGTCACCCACACCCACAACAGAGAGCCTTCCTGTGAGGAGACCGCAGGAATGGGCAGATCGGATGGATTTTAAAAGTTCAAGCCAGTGCGAGGCAATAAAAACACAGGCCCGGTATTAACACGCAGCTTTTTGCGTATACGTTCGTTTGCGGTTTCGCAGGATCCGGTTTTCCAGATAATAGATCATGCACAAAGTTAACGAGGTATAATTATCACTGAGATGTTAAGTTGTGTTGTTTTTTATCGTTTGGAAAAGTGAGCTCCACTTTGCACCAGAGAGAGAGAGAGAGAGAGAGAAAACTAAAGAGAAATACATTTAATAGTGACATTTGTTTTGTTATCAGCAAATCTTCCTACGTCGAGTTTCTGTGAAAAAGAACCTGACAGATACAAACAGCAAATATTAAAATTCAACATAAGGCCTCAGACGTGACCCCTCCACACCAGCTTTAACAAAATAAAAGCACAGGAGATAGTGTAATGCGAGCTGTTTATTTCAGGACTATGTTCTTATTGGAAGGTTTTGATTGGGTGATGGTGAATAACACGTTAGAGTTAAAGTAAACAGAGGCATGGTTTTGTTTAGTTGTCGTGGGTCTGACATGTAGTTTACAGAAAAAGGCTTTGTTGTCTTATAAACAAACAGAAACACACATCAGCTGCATTATTATAGGGATTTTGTGTAAGGGCAGTAAAATTGAATGTGCATTTTTTTCTTTCTGCCTGAGTTGAATTCAGCTCTGGAAAATAGCACAAATAGTTTTTCCTTAGAAACTCGGAACATAAAGGCCTGAATTAGCTTTTCAAGGCTGAGAGTCATAGTCTCATGTTCTTCTCGAAATATGTGCATGAACAGACAGAAAAGAAGAATTATTATTCTATTAATTTTGTTGCATGTATTGAAACTGGCAAAATAAATTAAGAAAATTTAAATATTATGTTATTCGTTCATGTGGTTTAAAGGCCTTGAGAAAAATAAACGTAAGAGTGAACTTATTTGATATGTTTCTATAATAACTCTTCTCCGAGGAAACAGATTGTGTTGTTCTAGGACCGAACACTCTTACGAGAATTTACACAGGTGCAAAAAAAGGAAAAGGATTTTACTTTGAGTTCAGCTTCTCTGCAGCTGCAGGATCACACTCAGACAAACTGCCTCTCTGCTGCCATGTGGTTTCACTCAGTTCACTGGATAATCATCGATTCATTAATGACTTCCCTCGTCCACAGTGAGCCAGTCGACGTTAAACAAAAATATATATGTGTGTGTGTGTGTGAATATAAAGTGCATCTCAACCCACATGTCCGGTATTCTAAAGCGTGTTCTTCTCCCTCTGTCCCCTGCAGACTGTTTACTTCTACCGAAGACCAAAGGTGTTGTTGAAGAACCCATCGACCTCAGAGGCGACAACCTGTAACACAATGTGACCCACAACCACCAAGCCCCCGGGACCCGGAGTCATCACAAGCGTTTCTGACTCTCCGGAGCTGTGCATGTGTGTGTGTCTGTGTGTGTGTGTGTGTGTGTGTGGGTTAGGGGGGGTCAGGGTGAGGAGAGTGTTTGTAGCCTCAGGATCCACGTCCTGTATTTCATGCAAAGCCATCCTTTAATCACAAATTTTTTTTTTTTTTAATGAAGGAGTTATATTTTGTTTTTTCAAAGACTTTGAACCCAAAAAATATAAATATATGAATATAAATATAAATATATATATATAAATGAATGCATATTGTACATACCTGTGTAAGTGCGCCTGTAGCTTGTAAAAAGGGACCAATGCAATGTTCAAGTCATTCCTGCAGGATTTATCTTCAGCAAGTCTCCAAACACTCCGTCCAATGTACATTTTCTTCTGTTTTTGCTTATTTATTAAAACACATATTTTTGAACAAAGTATGGCTCATTCATCATTTTTATTATTATTATCATTATTATTATTATTATTATTATTATTTTTATTATTATACATTTAAAAACCAGAAGCATAAATACCAAATAAATGTTTCTGCTGAACTTTTTATCCAACAATATTAAAATTCAAAGTAAAACATTTAAAACAACATGCTTGTCTATTTGCTCGTTACACAAAGTAAAACAAAACAACAACACATAAAATACCAACAGTATATTAATTCCAGTTTTGAGTTTGAGCAGTTTCCCTTTTTCTTCCCCTTCCTCTTGTTATGGAAAGAAAAGGCCGACTTTAAAAAAGAACAGGGGGACCATTAAAAAACAGCTTCATTAACAGTGGAGGGAATTTGAGCCGGTTTCAAGCTCTGGCTTATAAAACACTCGTCCGCTCAAATAACGAGGACTGATTTCAAACGGCCTCCGGGTCCTTTAACGAGCAGGAGCCTCAACGCCAGCAGATAAGGACAATAACTTTCAGCCTGCAGCTCTGAGATAAAATTAAATAAAAAAAATAAAAATAAGAGGAGCGAGAAAAGCATTCCTTTGAATCTCTCTCCCAGCAGTCCGAGTGTTTACATGTCGTTTTCCCTGCAGACGCGGTCAGATCCGATCTAAACAGTGAAAGGAACTCATTGTTAACGCGGAGCTGCTGCACTGTAAACACAGGCCGAGGAAATCTCAACCACCACCAGTTCAACTTTCAAATCCCTCCGCAGTTGTGCAAACCAGCAACACAAGCTGCAGCCTCCTAGTTCACCTGCAGTGGATCTATATACTGGGATCTGGATGGATACAGGTTTATTCCTCACAGAGACGATGCTGCGGCTGTGAAATCGACTTTCAATGTCCATAAGTGAAAGTGTGGAAGTATCAAAATGTCTGGCAGCTGGTCTGATCAGTGAGGAAGAGGGGGGTGCAGCACACCTGCAGCCATGGGGGGGGGGGGGGCTTTGTTCTCCTCCTGGTGTGTGGAGATGCTGCTGCACCAAACTCACACTATGCACCGGCTTAATAGAGATTACACACACGACATGTAACATAAATGTGCATGTGTGTGAGTGTGTATATGTGTATATGTGTGTGTGTGTGTGTGTGTGTGTGTGTGTGTGTGTGTGTGTGTGTGTGTGTGAGTGAGTGAGTGAGTGAGTGAGTGAGTGAGTGAGTGAGTGAGTGAGTGAGTGTGTGTGTGTGTGTGTGTGTGTGTGTGTGTGTGTGTGTGTGTGTGTGTGTGTGTGTGTGTGAGGCAGGATAACTATTTGAAGTGAGTGGTTTGCTTTGGTGGGTTGTTTCACTGGTTCTCCTGATTGACCCGAGTTATGAGACACAGAATCAGTTGCATTCATCTAAAGGTCGTCTTTTTAAAAATGTGTTATAGCTTCATGACACCTCTGTGCATGAAGCCTGTGCACGTTCTGCATTTATATTTACACAATCTGGTCTGTTGGTTTGTGACAATATTCAGATGATCAAATATCATATTTTCTCATGAATCTCACTCACTATTCCTGCAGACACTTTCTGGATTGTGTCTAACAAACATTTACAGTAACATGAAATCATTTCCTTTTCACAATAACTTAACAAAGGCCACAGAACCGCGGTGACACTTGTTGCCCCGGTGGTCTCACACGGTGTCAGGCGGCCCCTTCCTCCCTCGGCCGGGCTCCATCCAGAGGGGCCTGTTTGATACCTGCTCATTATCCCGGGCCCTCACAGCTGAGCAGCACAGAACCACCCGGGGGCCACTGCTCCAGCGGTGCGAGAGATCCAGATGTTTCCCGTAAAATCAGACGGAAAAAGCTACAAAACTTTAATTTGCAGTAAAAAGGGAATAAAGTGAGGGTTTACACTCTGTGCGCCTCAAACGCTTTTCTGTGTTCGTCTGGTTCAATAAAAAACTAAATCCCAAGGTTAGCCTTCCACCACTCTGCAGGCTGATGTCGGCCTGACTGAACTTCCCCTCAGTGTGTGTGTTTGTGTGTGTGTGTGTGTGTGTGTGTGTGTGTGTGTGTGTGTGTGTGTGTGTGTTTGGCAAAGTTGGAGGTCAGCTGTCAGCTGCCACCACAGCAATAAGACTTGAAGTAAGTATTGATCCTTCTCTGTTTATCCCCCATTGTGGACGATCACTTATCAAGGAATTCTTCATTCTTTAAGTTTGGCAAATAATAGGAATCATGATGATCAAATAGGATTTTCTGTATTTCCAGTTATGGGGAAGAAAATACTTTATGTTTGTAAAAGAGAAAATAAAACAAAGGCCTGATATTTAAAGAGAATCCAGTGAAAATAAGTTTAATTTATATGAGGACTAGGGTAAATTAATTTTAGTTCAGCTGTTATAATTGACTAAAACACTGCAGGTGCACTTATTTCCTCCATAAATCATCACATCTCGATGCCGACTGTTGCCCATGAGAACGACTCTATTTGCCCTCTGCCCTGACATTAGATGAGTCTGGTTCTGGCCTCGGTGTCTGTGCAGATATTCTGACGTCTAAACTAATAGAGCGATGTATCCTGATGCACATGGAACCTCACACAGAGAGAGAGAGAGAGCTGCTGCTGCTCAGAGGAACCTGGCAGAACCCGGGCTGCGGAGGCCGCCTGGATGAAGAGGAATTACCCGAGGTTCTGGCCGGTTCCTCCAGCTCGTATCCCCCTTCCCCTCATTTCATCAGTTAATCAGACTCCTTAAGACTTTGATCCGGCCCAGAAGGCTCCTGCCACATTCTCATCAGGCCTCAGGAAGGTGATTTCTTTGCTTCAAGGACTATTTCCCTGAAGTCTGTGGGCACACAAAATAACACACACATATTCACAATCGAGTGCGGCTGAACCCAGCTGTGCTGACGGAGGTTCAGGTTCAAGCCAAGATTCACCAAACTGCTCCGGAGATTTAAATAAACACCTTCCCCTTGGGATATTGGTTCAGAGCCTCAAACCAAAGGTGGATGTAAAACCTTAGAGAGGATTTACATGCCGTGAAAACAACAGGACCGTTGCTCTCGCTGAACCTTGAAGGATTCTCACCCGGAGCGACAGGAGAACGAGCTCTCACCTGTGGATGTGTCCGTCAGTGAGGAGCTCCACCCGTCTCTCCTGCTGCTGCTGGAGTCACCGACCCTGCAGCAGACATCCTCCATGTATGGTGCATGTGAATGAGACGATATGATACCAACATGCATCTGCAGCTTTTGTAAAATTAGAAAGAAATCACCCAAAATGCATCTTTCATTAAAACTGGCAGAATAACATAGAACGTAATGATGTAAACTTTGAATAACAGGAATATGAATGAAATATTCTATTAGCAACTCATGTAAATAATGTCTTATTCTGAATGAGCTCAAAAGTTTTTCATATTAGTGTCAATGTAAACACAGTCATTGTGTTCCGTTTGTGTTGATGCAGATTCATCATCTGTGTCTGCTCCACAAGTGTGTTGTCCTGACAGAAACTTTGATTCAAGTCCCACGTCCGAGCTGAGTGATGTGAACAAACAAAAGACTCATCTCCTTCATGTCACAGGGAATAAGAAAATACAAATCTAAATGTGAAAAACACTAAACTGAGTAATATTTGACCTGCAATTTGAAGATAGTCCTAAAGTATTTATGGGAATGTGTGTGTGTGTGTGTGTGTTGCATAGCTCTTGCTCTTGGCTCTGAGCCTCTGAGCACATCTTCTTTTCTGGCGTTGTCCGCAGTCCATCTGGTCTCAGCTTACACATGCACACACACTCTTACACACAAACTGACAAACACACACACACTTATACACACACTTATACACACACTGACACACACACACACACAGTGCAGAGAAAACTGCCGTGGACAATAACAACGTTTTAAAAAAAAACTGCTCAGTTTCCTTCGTCCGTTCCATGTGTGAAATGCTCTGTATTTCTGCCCCGGCCTCTCGGTGGTCTTCACACTGGGGGGGTGGGGGGGGGGGGCACTCTCACTGGTCATCACATGTCACTGCCCACAAGGTTAGAGACCACCTGACTTTGGGACAGATGAGATGAGGGACATGTAGGTGATTTCATTTCACCAGGGGAAACGTTGTCTCTGCTCTCACTGGTTTCACCGTCTCCACAAACAAAAGCCATCAACAGTCATTTCGTTTTTTTCCTGATGATCGTTGGATTCACTCTCCTCTGCCGGACCCTCCGGGGGTGGGGGGGTCGGTGGGTTTGCTCAGGCATGTGAGAATCACCGCCTTGGTCTCATCTTGGCTCCTCACCGCTGCTCGAGCTTGAGGTTTATGATAGAAATCGCTGGCTTGATAATTTGCCGTCACCGTGGCCACAGGAAAAACCCACGGAGCCGACACTTCCAGACTTTCCCTTCTTCTTGTTCTTTTTCTTTTTCCTCTTCACCGTTTACATCTAAGAATCGGAAACAGCTTCAGCATCGTCTTCACCTCCAGCTGTGAAACCTGAGTCACCCCCAGGTGTCGGGAGGAGGAGGGGGGAGATGGGGAAGGAGGGGTCCTACGTGTGTTTGTAGGGCGACATGCCGGCGTCCCCCCCCCCCCACCCTCCTGCTTTGCTCTTCATTAGCACCGGTGAGGACCTCGGGGGTCAGCAGAGGTCAGAGGGTCACACACCAGTTCAGAGTGTCCAGGAGACGCCCTTCTCCCCAACTCAGCTTAGTTTTCTCCTCATTCGTTAAGAGAACTTCTGATATGTAAACAAAGGTTATTAACATTTAACTTTGCCAAAAGGTAAGATTAAGATTCCGGTTTGAATTAGAATTACTCTCAGCTAGGGTTGCAAAAGGGCGGAAAGTTTCCGGTTAATTTCTGGAAACTTTCCGGAAACTTTCCGCGGGAATATTAAGGAATTTTGGGATTTTTGAAAAAAACATTTCACTCCATCTAATGTAGAAGGAAAGGCTGTGTACATTTGCAAATACTGTGCAAAGACCTATGTTAAGAATGACACGACGATGCAGAAGCATATAGTCAAGTGCCCAAAGTTTCCTCAGGGCTCAAATCAGCCTATGACCAGACTTCATACATCAGTTGCACAGATGTGCCTGATTTTCTTTCATCAAGATTCATGAATTCCTGGTAAATGGTTCAAAATACTGAACAACTCACAAAGTAAAAAACAATTCATGGTTCTGCCGTCTGATGAGTTCTTCTCCCGATCTGAACCACATCCTTCCACCGAGTTTGGTATTAATCCATCGACCCGTTTGTGCATAATCCTGTTTACTAACAGGTTAAAAAAGAAAATTATAAAATACAAATATGTATATAAACATTATAGTAACAGGCAGATGTATTTGGGAGTTTTACCAACAGAACATATTTGTGTGATCTGGCTCGTGTGGGTATTCACTCTCTAATGTGTTTTACCATGAAGGTCATTATGGAGTGGAGGTGGAGTTTACAGTTCTGGTGGAGGTGAAGCAGGAACTGGAACTGGATGTTCTGGTTCATCCTGTAACTTAAAAACCAAAGCGAAGGGTTCCTGAGCGCCACAGACCTTGTGGTGATCTCGACTCCCAGACCGACGCTGACCCCGGCCTCAGTGTTGTGTTTGCACCGGCTCCTCGGAGGCTCGCGTGTCCTCGTCCCTTTGACGCTTCGCACCAGACTAAACACTGACAGTAGCAAGACAAGCAAACGCTGCACAGCTTTGCAAACACTCGATGGATCAGAGGTCGTAACTGGACCGATGAAAATCCACTGGAAAGAAGAGCAGACAGTGACAGGACGGTCTCTGAATAAAACAAGTGAAGCTGGATATTAAAAAAATGAATTTGACTCGGATTCTTTCTTCAGATTTCCACTTTTCTGAGTCCCGACGTACATGTTTGTGTGTCGGTGACTCGAAACAGATCCTAATGACTCTCGTGTGTAATTAGTTTTATTTGTCATCGCAGCAGCTGGCGAAAAAACCTCACGGCCCATTTCGAGTCAGACCAACCTGCAATTAAAAACCGTGGTGATGAGCACAGCTGAGGGGGGGGGAGAAGCCTCTTTCTGATTCTGTGGCTGGACGTGTAATGAGAGAGCAAAGTGACACCGCGTGAAGACGAGCCGCCGCAGAGAAACAGGAGGGGATATACGAGTGGGGGGGGGTAACCAGATTTCAACCCTTTGTTGTGGCGAAGGCGGCCATCTTCTCGGCTGGTCTTCAGATGGGAGGGTGGAGGGGTGGAAAGTTCAACTTGCAGGACTCCACCTTTCCACCGACCCGACCTCTTCTCGGGTGGGGGGGGGGTCACGGAGCTGAAGGTGAGACGGGCAGTCTGCGTGTCGGGGGGGGGGGGCTCCGGCCACTGAGGAACCATAAAGAGAACCAGCTCCCACCCTCACATCATTCTCTTTCTCTTTTTGAAAACCCCATCAGAGCTCAGCATCTGTATGAAGGTAAACATTTGTCCCTGGTGTCTGTTTAAACGTGTCCCCCCCACACCCCCACCCCCGCCCCCCCCCGAGGATCCAGAGACGTGCTCCTCTTCGTTAGCCTCGGACCCGGCCCGGCGTCTCCGAGCTCCGTGATTTACAGAGATTGTGACGAGGGCCACAAAGCCGTATTATTTACACTGACTCAGTAAATCCAGGGTCTGACAGAGAAGCAGAGGAATGTGTGTTTATTTGAGGGGGGGGGGGGGCGGCCATGTTTGCCTTTGGACTGTTGTCTCAGCGTTAGCTCCACCACCGACAGGGATTCACTACTGTTTATTTGGACACTAGCTCTGACCTTTGCCCTGTCCGTGTTGGGGGGTAATCCCAGTCAACGCTACTGTTGGGAAACCTCTACCAGTTCCTCTAACACTGCCTCCTACTGGACCTGAAGGGAACTCCTCTAATTTACACACATCGAAGTGTGTTTACAGTTCTTGAGAACTACTTCCTGTCGCCTGTTCGACACCACGACCTAACCACTGAACTGTTGGTGATCAAGGTGCATTGTGGGTAATGTAGGCAGCAATCTGGTCTGTTCTACAAAGAATATAACTGATCTAAAGCCTGATAATATTTTAAATTGCATTTTAGTGTTGTCATTTGCCGCCATAACTTTTTTTTTTATCAGATCTAAAAGGAGCTTTGTCAAGTTTATCTTCAAATGCAGACTTGGGAAGATGTCGCCCCGAAATGGGAAACCACTTGTATCTGAAATCCTGCTGCACTGCATTGTTTCCAATGTATACATATAATTCTAAATGAAAAAGCTGTACATTATAAATGCAACTGTATGAATGTGCAATGCTGAATTCTGTCGTCAGCACCTGAGCTGCAGAACTAATGGCTCAGTGGATGAGTGTTGCAGGTCAGGTGACCTCCTCAGTATCGTCCTTCATGCTCGACTGTGACACACAAACACGTCACCTGAAAGTGAATAAAACCTTTTCTTTTCAAATAAAAAAACAATATCAGACATGAAAAGCAGACACTTCTAGTTGTTTTTTTTCCAAAACAATACTTTATATCGTAGATGTCAAAGACAACATGTTAGAGAAAAGGTTCCCCAGAGAAATGTACTATTTCTGTAACAACGTTGGAACGAGTCAAAAAACATAACTGATAAAAAACAAGAATATGCATTTTATACATATGTAAACCTAGAACTGTTTTTGAACCACAGTGGTCATAGTGATGATTGGCTTATTTACTGGAATGGACAACTGTAACAATAACCAGGCAGCGTGATGAAGCCCTTTAATCCGTCCGGATGTGACCGGGAACAAACAAGTCTTCCCAAAAGTCTCACCAAGGTCACATCCAGCCTGGTGTTGAAAATAAAAATAAAGAAAAGTCAATTCTGTTGTCGCAGTTTACAAAGTGTCCCCTTAAAACAATTTGCTTTTCTACATAAATACAATTAAAATCTATCGTCTGTGTTACAAGTGCTAGATACCTTTTTTTTTGTTTTCTTCTTCTCATTTTATGTGTCAAATATTCAGCTGAAGTCTTTCAGATTTTGAAGAGTCCATATGCTACAAGAAGAAACACGACATGGAAAGCGCCCGAGCTCCTCCCCAGCAGAAACACAAAAGCAGTAAAACAAAAACAAGAGAGATAGGACAGTCTGGATACAGTGAAAGTACTAACGTCCTTCAGTGCTCGATCCCTTGTGCTGTCATGTGGTGTGAGGCAGAGGGAGAGGCAGGTAGGCAGTGCATGCAGACATATGGATCATGCAGAGAGAGAGAGAGAGAGAGAGAGAGAGAGAGAAGAGGAATGGAGTGGAGTCGGACCAGGCCGCATAAATAAACACACCGCTCCTGGACCTGGCTGGACTGAGCCGGGAGGGTGAGAACAAAGAGAGGTGCCCCCCCTCCCAGTGAATGGAAATTGTATCTAAATGGAATGTCACCGCTTTTTCTTTTTGTTCCCAGACATTGTGTTAAGACTAACAGTGAAGACAGACGGCCCGGAGGAGCCAGCGGGTGCTGGTCTTGGCTCCTCTCGACAAACCAAAGCATTCACCGGGAGAAACCCAATGACTGGCACTGCTGTGCAAAGGTTCTGGGAATGTTCTGGTGCTGAGTTACCATCTGATCCACTGTGCTTACATGCTCAGAGACGTCAACAGATCGTGGTCGGAGTGATGCTCAGCTCAGCGTGATGTTGTGTCACCATAACGTGGACCTGGTCCTCAGGAACAAATGATCCCAGAAGTGACGCAGAAAGCACGAGAGGAAGTAAAGTCTTTCCAAACCGTTCGAGATAAAACTTAATGCCTGGACCAACTTTGTGAGGCACAATTTACTGCACACGCTTTCCTTTGTTCCTCTAAATGTGGAAGGTTCTTAAAATAACCTTTGACCTCTCTGGCCATCTGCAGGAGCCATGGGAAAGGACGTCATGGAGGTGATTTAGAGACACGTGACATCAAAGCTGCATCTGCAGAAAGAGACGGCGTCACTAGGACAGACGAGGTCAGTCAACATGACCACATCTACTTGACTTGTATCTGAGCGAGATTTGGCCATTTGAAATGTGAAACCTTCTTCTAAAGATATATTAAACTTGTTAGAAAAAATAATTGTTGCTCTATCAGGAGAAGTCAGGAATGGTATTTGTGTGTGTGTCCCGGGAGAAGGGACAGATTCGAGGAATCAAGCACCTGTGATCTTTTGGCTACGGGACAGAATTAATGAACACCAGGCCGTCGAGATTACACGTGAATTCAAAGGAATGTTATTTCAAAATAAAAGGACACGAGGCCTGATAACAAATAAGTGATCAGGGGAAGAGTAGGGCCACGTCCCAATTCAAACCCACCCTCCACTTGTTTCTTACTCTTTTAAAGCCGTGAGGAAGAGGAACACGTGTGAAGGAACTCACAACCACGTTGGTCATTATATAGATCTCTAGAATCCAGATATTGAATCTTTAGTTACAGTTCTACGAGTGCCAGCCGTCTACACACATACATGAAGAGAAGTGTGGACTCGAATGAACGTGTGAGGCTGAGCGGAGGTGTCATGGTGCATTATGGGATGGATGAGGCCAAACACTTGTCATCAGTGTGGAAAGACAAAGAGAAAACCAGTAAAATGCTACTCAACACGTAACAAACTGTAAAGGAGTACAGCACAGGGCGTCGTCAGTAACACTCAGAGAAGAGCCGAGCGTATGCAGGGCTCGTGGAAAAGATCATTTTCAATACAGACTTCAAAAACAAGATCATAGTATTTCATGATGTATAGATATATATAATATACTCATTTCTTTTTTTATATATAAATCTACTATGAACAGACAGTAAATACACAATTGGCCATCATTGTACAAAGTAGAAACATCTGCGTTCCTGTCCTCCCCCCTCCCGCTCCCCCCCAAAACCCATAAAACACAGTCGTGTAATGTCCACGAGGATCCTCACCTGTCCTTTGTGAAGATCAGAAAAAAAGAAATAAAAAACAGCGGAGAGAGGGGACCAAGAGTGCAAGACAATAGGAGGACACGTTTCAAAAGACACAACGACGTCACTGGAGTCCAATGAAAGGGCGACAAAAGACAAAGAGACACTGTTGGGAGGGACAAAATAAAGTAGAGTAGTCGTTAAGAGATGTGTGTGTGTGTGTGTGTGTGTGTGTGTGTGTGTGTGTGTGGCAGGAATACTCAGGAGATCATTGTCCTATGTACAGTAAACAACAGTGAACACCACAGCACTGTTTCTGTTCAATGAGAAAACTAAATACATTAAAACACGACATTAGTCCTTTTTCCAGAGGAGATAAAGAAAGAAGGTAGTTACCCAGAGGCCAGAACACATGTTGGAGTGATGGTTACAGATGAGAAGTTAACCACAACCAGACAAACAGGGTTCACTACAGCAAGGCTAGTGGCTGGTGTTTAGTGTAATCTGGAAAACTCTAAGCAAACTTTAAGCTTCCTCTTGTTAAAAATTTGGATTTTAAACTGATTCCAAAAGATTCAGATTTCTAAGGCAGATCGATACAGTATTAACTTCTATATTTCAAACTTCTGCAACACAAACCTAGAGGAGGATTCATGTTGAGGAGAGTCTGGGATACATGTGCTCTGAGGGATACTGTTTACGCATGGTCTCATCCTGACTCTAAAAATATGTGTTTACACTTCAATATTTAGAAAGAGCAGCTTCCCTGTGTATGAACAGATGTGCACACACCTGCCCTCACACACACAGCACCTGACATTTGGGGAGCAGATGTGCTTAACAAGGGGCATGAAACGCTAAACCAGCTGTGTGTGAGAGCCTGGAACACCCCTCTGGAAAATCCCAGGTGGTATGGTCCTGGTTGCCATGGAGACACAGTGGTCTTAAAGAGACAAATCGTAAAGAGTGAAATCGTCGATGATAAATCCGACTCTACAGAGGTGATAGTCCACCTTTTGAGTTCTCAGATGTCTTGGTGCTCTAGTACAGTGCATGCTACATTATTAACCGTTTACAGGAGTAATATTAATCCCACGTTTAACTTGCTTTTAAAACTGAACCAACTCCAACCTGTGGCCGGGAACTACCTTCCGAAGTAAAGACTAAGGAGGAAGGAGGAAAGAGAAAGGAGGAGGTGCAGGGACAGACAGTTGGCTGGTTGCAGGGAGTTCAGGGGGAAAATGCCGAGCTCCTCCCGTCTATGTGCCGACAACATGCAGGCAGAGGACGACTTCTTAGGAAAGAAATGTTTGAGGGGGTTGGGGAGAAGCATGTTCGTTCCCTAACCTGTTGTTTTTCTTTTTTTTAAGGCTTAAGTTCAACAGAAAATCCACCAGGTTTTTTTTTTCTTCTTCTTTAAAGGGCACAAGGGCACAGTCGTCTACTGTCAATCCTTTAGAAACCAGAACACCCGCTGACAAGTCTCATCCGAGGCCTCCAGCCACCGCGTTGGTTCCTTCCATCGGGGAACATTTGAAAAGAGCAGGAATGATCCGTCCGCAGTGCAGAGTCACAATCACATCAGCTCCGGTGGGTTTTTTTCTGACAAAGGTTGAGAAAATGACGATAAAGCGCAGAGAAAAACTGGAATAATAAAGAGAGAGAGAGGCAGACAACTGCAGATCGTCTGTACAAGGTTGCGACTGGCATTGGAAAAGTTTGTCTGTATAGTGTTTTAAAAGCACTGGCACTCAAGGCTGTCATTGCAGGATTGTTGAGTCAATCCTCTCGTATCCAAGGTGTTGTCGACAGGACGATGCAACACATTGGTTCTGATCAGTCTGTGTGCTGCTGATCAGTGAATGCGTCGCACATCCTCAGTGTTCCTGCTCCTGTGGAGCGCCACTCGCTCCGCCTGTTCCCTCCCGTGAGAAGATGCCATCTTGATCAGTCGGGGTGGGGGGGTATTGGAGAGCTGGAGTGGCGTTTAAACTGAAATTCACTGGATGAGGACACTGTCAGAGATAAAGTCTGAGTGGTCAAAAGGCAAGAGATGTTTCTCTACATAGGAACCTCCTCCTCCATCGGTTCCTCCTCAGCCCTGGGGAAGAGATAACACCGTAAACGAGGTTGTAGTATTATCCTCTTAAGCCGTTTTCAGACATGAACATGAAAGGAAAACAGAAAAAATGTCTGGAGCCAATTTCCTAGACATTTTCCGTAGTTTGCTTTTAACATTATGAAGAATGCAGAAGGAGATTATCCAAGTCAGGCACGGTAAAATGTCCATAGCCTTCAGCTGAGGGCAGTAATAATTGTTTTTGTGTGTTTGTGTGTGTGACATTGCCCTTAAACTGGGCAGATTGTGTACATGTTATTTAGCTGTTAGCGGAAACAACCTGCCTGCTGCAGCTGGACTGATGAGACTGAACCCTACAGACCATCAAACCAAACTCTGAGCTTCAAGGAACTGAAATCTACAGTTAGGTGCTAATTATCTGTGTCTCCATGACCGCACGTCTTTCTAATTACAGCTGTCAAATGAATCGTAGCCGCAGCACAACGAACCTCTTTCCAATATGTTTGTTGGCAACAGACAGCGAGGCCATGGCGGAGACGGTCTCGGCTTCCTCTACGTCACGCTGGAGGACTTCGCTCAATGAGCATCCAACAGTGGGGGCGGAGCGTTGCAGCGAGCTCCAGTATTTACCTACAGAAGAGCAGGACAAGGCAGAAGAGTAACGAGTCATTAATGTGTGCAGTGTGTGGATATCTGATGTTTGACGTCATGATGGACTAGATGGGACACTTTAAAATCAACCAACTCTTGTTTCAAATTTGTATAGACATGATGTAGAATGATATGGTGATAATCCACTCACTCTGAATTTCAATAACCTTCTCCATGGACTGGACAGCGTTGGCATTTGGTCTCTGCTGCATCACCTCATCTGGAATGGGGTCCAACTGCAAGGAGGAGAAAACACATTAGAACACATTCTAGTTCTCATCCTCTCCTGAAAGTCAAACTTCCACATCGTACAGCGACAGCACTACGTCCTCCCAGAGGTCGTGTCTTTGAGATTCATCAGGACACTCGCTCTGTGATGTAATCACTGTGGGGAAGACAACTTGACGCTAATGGCACTGAACCTATACCAACGGGGAACCTCAGCTGAAACATCTGGAGCCATTACTGAGATGTAGCTGGGGTACGGCTGAATATGTATTTTTGTGAATGTGACACACAGGTGTTCAGACCGCTGCTGCTCCGAACGCCCGGTGGAAACCCCAGTTGAACTAATGCGGTTCCCTCCTGGTTTAAAGGATCACTTGTGAATGTGGAGGACAGCCCAGTGTTGAATCACCACCAGAGGAGCTGCTGACACAATAGAAAATGCTCCTGCAGGTGCACGCCTCCTCCCACTCACTCACTCACAGCTTTGCTACGCTTTGACACAAACTACACTGTGAGCTTTGTGCTGTGTCCCACTCCGAGGACACGCACTAGTGTACACAGATGCACACAAATGGAAACTGCCCGTTCACACAAATGCACACACAGACCTCCGGGAGAACTTCTAAGTCAATACGAAAACTCTCCCAAGCCACAACTCAGAAGAGAAAGCAGGACAAGTCCCAAATGTGCCTTCCCGACCCGGAATGATTCAATTTCCCCTTTGGACGACACTTTCTCGTCCCACTTTGTCAAACGGGCTCATTCAGCTCGACATTCCAACACACACGGCACACATCCTTCCACTTCTCCATCTCCACCCCGGTGGAAGAAAGGACCAACTGAGGAACATGTGAAGAGAGACATGGGAGTAAAAGAGGAGATTTTTGGAGGAGAACACGAGGGAGAAGAGAAGAAAGTCATCGTCGGTCGGTCTCGCTCGGCCGAGGCTGGAAGTTTTCTTTTAATTAAAACAAATAGCATGTGGGAGGGGCTGGTAGGGGCTGAGGGAAGAGGCAGTCCAGGGAGAGGGATACTTTAATCCTGCTGTGGCACGACAGGCTACATCACACACACACACACACACACACACACACACACACACACACACACACACACACACACACACACACACACACACACACACACACACACACACACACACACACACACACACACACACACACACACACAGTTTGTGCATGAATATTTACATTGGGGTATTTGGTATTTGGCTGACAACTCACAAAAGCATACAACAGCAGAATAGGGTTAATTGCATCTTTGGCTCGAAACAAATGACATGAAACCTGTGGATTTTGTTATATGACTGCACATCAACCCCTCTATAGTCCATCAGTTCATCCATGTTACAACCCGATGATAGAAAGTAAAAGTAGGATAAAATTTTCTTTACACTAAAATTAAGCCCTTTATTTTTAGATGCTTTATATTTCCATGAGGAGCGGTTCCTCTCTGCGGAGGCCGCCATGTTTCGTACAGTAGCCCAGACTGGACAAACTAAACACCTTTTGAGTCTTTATGACAACTGAAGGCTACCACAGGAGGGTGAGGTGATGGGGATTCAGCTGCAACACGCAACTTCACCACTAGATGTCACTAAATTCTACACACTGAACCTTTAAGGGGATTCACCACAACGGGACCCGACAAATAATTTCATGTAATGTGATATTCAACAGCTATTATAAAACAGCTGCCAACTTCTCACCATATAGCATACACAGGGTCAGGGGTTCTCTGGGGTTTCCACTGGGGTTTACCTCTGAGCAGGGCTGGACGGGGCCACTCTGTCAGCGTGATTGACAGCTGGGCCTCACGCTTATAAACTTTAATGGCTCTTGTCAGGATACTTCAGGGGCCCCCACCTGGCAGGTAGTGCAAACACACATATGCACACACACACATGCACGTGCACTTTACACAAGCATACATTTGTCTGCCACTTCATCCACAGCAATATTTCTGTTGGCTGAGATTGTGGTCATGGCTGTGCCTGGACTTCTGCATCTTCATACCCTGGATGTGCAGCAGACTTTGAAAGAGAAGTGTCCTCCGAGGGTGATTTGCTGTCATGGCGTTGACAGATTTCTGAGGAAGTGTATTTTTCTTTGTGTGACACCGCCGCCCGGGCGCACAGGGTCCGAGCCAGCAGAGCTGAGACACCATGGAAAAGCCATGAGCTGAGATCGAGGAATGTGCCCCGGTAAAAAACATTCCTGAGGGAGGCTGAAACCAAAACAGTGGAAAGAGGAGGAATTCCACTTGTTCAGCAAAAGAAAAAGTGCACAAGCCGTCCATTGTTTACTGTTGTGTGTCCATGTGCATGTGTTGCCGGTCAGTAAAACCGGTTGATTATGTTATGCTAACTGAACGAGGTAATGACGTGCGTTGTGCAGAGCAGGTGACCTCTTTGGAAAGGGGGGGGTGTAGGTTTGCCTTGTAGTCAGGGGGTGGAGTGGAACAGTCAGACCCAAGGGGGGGAGGGGCAGGTGAAGTCGAGCGTCGTACTGTAACTGGAGTGTAAACACGCTGAATAACCTCATAGACGTATGGTTACAATTAGCATATTAGCCTGTTGTTTATCAAATAATTGGTAACAACCACGGTTCAAGCTGGGCCAACATCTGTTTGCGAGCAATCATCAATTAGTCCCAGGTTCAGAGTTGACTGGTGGAGCCGCCAATGCATCATTCATGAGCTGTTTCAGCGGAGAGACTTGACGATTACGCACTACAGCGGTGAGGGCGAATACAAGAGCCTGTAAAGTCCATTCAACAATTTTCATCCTCCCCTCTTTCCCAGCTAATTTGAGCTGTTTTCAAAGGAAACCTAACGCTCATTATGGCAGCGCTCGTCTCAACCTGCCAATAAAAGCTCAGATATATTTCTCACACTGGCGGAGCAGTAAAACACTGGAAGTACGAGCTACACAGGAGGTGAGAGGATGTAAGGAACGCTTTAAGGATGTTTTGGCCCCAGTGTGGAAGCTGCCAAAATCTGCCTTGTAAAGACGGCCTTACAATAAAAGCTCTGCGCACAGGATAAACAAATGAGATAATGGTGGTTTCTTAATCATTTTTATTGGCTCTTATTGCTTTGCTGACATAATTTACCTTTCATTTTTAATACCCATCTCATCTGTGAGACCCGACTCTGACCTGCTACGGCTTAATTAGGAATCACAACCACAATATCAGGATGATTGATGCTTTTCTTAAATTGGTCAATTGCAAGAAAGATTGCATTCATCCTCTGCTGACTCCTCTGTCTCACACTCACTCACACACAGTGACACACTAAGACTTGGTGGTATATACTGTACCATTCTACCCATATTTTAGGGTTTTATGCTAAAGTTAGATCAGAGATTTATGTTACGGTGACGTCTTGGATTCTGGACCCATCCAGACGATACAAACCCCCCCAGGCAAGTTTGAAGCTTCATAAACAAAAGCACAGCTGACCGGCTAATCCAGCTGTGGTCCCATGCCTGAGCCTATTCATTCGCTCCATTAACAAACCCAGCCAACACACACAGAGACACACACACACACACGCGTAGGCCTGTGCATAAACTAAAATATACCACCTGGAGAAAATTGGCTCAGGAAACACTCAAAGTTGTTGGCCACTTGTTGCCCAGGTTTGCTTTTGTTGCTAAATCTAGTTGGTGGAGCTAAATCACCAGTTTAGGCCTAAGAACTGAATCAAGTCTTGCCTTCAGATTTCTTAACATTTGCCATCCGAGGTCGACTTTGTCAGCAGATGGAGGAAAAAAGAAAACACCAGGCTGTTTTTTCCTTCTCCCTCAGGCTTCGAGCCCCCACTGACATTTTCCAGCGAAATTCCACGTCCATTACAGAGACCTTCGCTGGGATTAGGATAAAAACACTAGCTTCCTGCCATTTTGATCTGATCAGGGACATTCTTCTTTCTCTGCTATAAATCATCAAAGCTCCACACGACTGAGAGATCATTACTTGAGGTATGTCGCAATCTAGAAAATGTAATTCTAATCACGAAGAATAGTCCCGCTATACAATATTAAACTCATCCAGAACGGGTTTAGACTATGAAGACACTCATAGTTTCCTCCTTCCCGACTTAAAATTATTACGGTTTCCCTTTCCTATCTGATTTGTAGACCCAGGCTGACCCTGGTGATAGAGGTGCGAGGGCAACCACTTTCAGATGTGTACCAGAGACAGGGGCCCCGGGTGAGAAGGTGAGAGGCGTGTCCTGCAGAGCCAGGGCAATTGATGCTCCCCGCCTCCTGCCGTCTTTCAAATGTTCAGCTCCCCGTGGCACCCATCCAGTGACCTCCCTCCAAACCCCTGCTGAGGCCGCGGCTCTGCAGGCTGCTGAAACCTAAGACGCAAACCCCCTGATCTGAATCATTATTTCTGCAGCAGGGCGTTGTTGTGTGCATGGAGAGTGTCCTTCAAACTGCGAGTCCAAACCTCTGTGAGGGGAAAAGGCATCCGCCCTGCTGAGATGTCCTTGAATTCCTGAAACCTTACCAGCTGTAATGACAGTTTTATGCAGCTTTGAGTCATTGGTGGGCAAAGTTCAGGTAAATAGAGTTAACTTATTAGATAAAGTCTCTAGTTTGTGCAAACCTTGATCAGATTAGCAGAGCTGTTTCTTGGTTTTTTGACAGATTTGGCACATTGCAAAAAAGTTCCATGTAGAACTTGAACTAAGCCAAACAGCGGTTCAACTATCTGTGATGGTCAGGGCCTGGTTGGTTGCACTGACCAAGTTTTACTGATGCGATCCTATTTTATTGTTCAGTTTGTTTTGCTCTTGCTCCAAGATCCACATGGAAAAAGGCCATGTGGTTTTTTTTTTACGATTCCAAGAACTCATTTATAGCTCAAGCTGTCTGGAGGGGCTGGAACCAAAGGCCCGGGGGATGACCAGATACCATCTTCAATGAGGCAGATACAGATATTAACATTGTACATATTTGAAAATAATGTTGGCCAAAGAAATTAACTTATTTAATATTTGTTAATTAAAGTGTGAATGCTTAATTTTTTTTGCATTTTTACACCAAATGCCTTTAAGATGCCATCGATCTCAAATGAAAACAAATGAACAACCGAGTGTTCCAACACTTTTCCCGATGACGTGGTGCATTTTGATTTTCATTAGACCATTACACTGTTAAACCACATCGTGATAAATACAAGCATTCAGGCCACTAGTCTCATCTAGAATTTAGAATCTAGAGGATAATGGCTTTAGCAGGAACAGGGGCCTGTACTATGAAGCAGGATTTTGTGATTATCGGGGGTCACTTCAGGTTCAGTTCAGAGTTTTCAGTCCGATGACGCTCGCTCACTTCTTATTGGGTAAATCACCATGGTAACTTATGCTGAACAGCTAAACCTGCTCTGAAACAGCTGAACACACGCGCACAATAAATTCACCCAAGAAATTAACTTCAAGTGGCATCTCGGACATTAAATATCTACACACAGGTCACTAGTTCTTAAAAGATCCACAGGTGAACTTGAAACCAGCAAATTCTCCTCCACAAACAACAAGTCACATCGACTTCTCTTCCCCTGAAACTCTGTAATCTCCACCCTGCACCACAATTAAGTCCTTTAACAGTAAAACCCTGATATATCTTGGGACGCATATTCTCTGCGGAGAAAACTAGCGTGAGAGAATCTGTCCAAAAAAGCACTCCAGCTTGTTCGTTAGCTGGAAGAAAAGCGTGCGCGGCTGTGACAAGCAGCTTTTCTGTTGTGCGCCATGAATCACACAGCGAGCCAATGTTTGTTCAATTCCACGGCCCAACCTACACACTCCCACAATTAACCTTCTGCCTGGAAATCCTCTCGCTCTGACGTAATAGAGCGTGTGTGTGTGGTGTTGACTTCCCAGACAGAGCGTGTGTAAGAGAACATTAGACAAGATGGTTTGGGCTCAGATGAAAAAGTGCTGTTGTTGAAGGAAGTACACAACCCCTCTCTGTATCAGGGGATGCAAATGTCAAAGTGGATTGACTTATACAATGTAAAGGAAAGTGGAAGTTTCCTGGCTTCAGAAGATGAAGAAATCAGAAAACTCTTATTATAAATGTATCTTCACTTATGTGCAGTTTGTTCACTTTTAAAGTCAAGGTATTCTGAGCTTACATCCATATTACAACTCGTTCATTTGAAAATGCATCAGTCCTGCTACGGATACAGCTGGCGTAAACACAAAAATGACTTGTAAAAAAAAGGTCAACATCCATTAAATCATCAACATAATTGCCTTTACAAGACATTTGCCTAGATTGAATATAAATTCATGGTAATACTCTCAGATTATATTCTCTTTTCGAGCCATTTAAGGTGTATGTAACGCAGCTCAGCAGATTTAATCCACGAGTCCCCGTGTATCTGCTGAATCTCTGTACCTCGCTGAAGGTTATTTTGAGAGTAATGCGTGAGGACGCTTTGACGGTAATTTATCCCTCCTCCTCCTCCCGGCTCTCGTCTTACCTCATTGCCAAGCAGAGCAGAGACGCAGGCTTCGGAGGCATCACATATGGCTGTGAGGTCGTGACCCCCCTCCAGGGCAAGCACCACCCGACCGCCTGCCAGACCCATCAGCTGCCTGGTCAGGTAGCCAAAGCCTGTACACACAGGAAATGGCAGAAGAGAAAAAGGTAAGAAAGAGAGGAAGGGGGGAGTTGAAGGAGGGAGGGAGGGAGGGAGGGAGGGAGGGAGGGAGGGAGAAAAAGAATGAGATGAGGGAACACTGCCCTTAGAGCTCTGACTTCCTTTTTGGATATTGATCAAAGAAAAAAAAAGGGAGAAATGGGGGTTTGAGCGTGCATGAAGGAAGGGGTGACTGCATCAGAGAGAGGGAGAGAGAGGGAGAGAGAGAGAGAGAGAGAGAGAGAGACTGCACTGTGGATTTACTGGAGGCCAAAAAACAAGCCTGGTTTAATTTTAATAAATACGGCTTTGGGTTTTCGGCCTGCTCTCAGCCTTTCATCTTTGTTTTTCAGGAGGAGGGGGAGTTTGAATATATGCATTCAACCATACTTTCTTCTCCCCTGAATTCTAAACCTCTTCCTCCAATCCTCTCTAAACCACCCGTATAACTCCCTTCACGACCAAAGACTCCCGCTTTTATTTGAGATCTGTAGAAGGTTCTAGAAAAGCTCTTTGCTGGCACGCCAGGGTCTCGATCTGAATACACAAGTCAGCTGCACAAAATAAACGTGAGGTGTGTAGGTTTGAACATACAGTGTTGGAGTCATATTCCACATGTAGAGGGCACGGATTAAAATGTGCATGCACGATCAAGCTCTTGAATATGGAACAGCCTTAAACGTTTCTTTCTACAAGTCATTGTATGGTTCAGAAAACACAGAGAGTAATTAAGTGGATAGCTGCGGTCGGCACTTACATTTGGCCGTGAGCTTGTATCCTCCCAGGGGGGGGGCGTGTCCGTCCACCGCATCAAAGCCTGAAGACACCAGGACCACGTCTGGGGCAAACTCGTTGGCAATCGGCAGAACCACCGTCCTGGAATAACCAACAGGAAAAAATAACATCAACAAACTGGTGTATTTATGGTGAAGGCTGTGATGGAGAGGGGGGTTTGATGCATTTGGTTTTTGAGCTTGCTACCTTCCACATGCAGAGCTACTTTAAACATTCAGAGTCAAAACCACTAAGAACACAGAAAGTTTGGTGATTAGGATTTGGTTAAATGTTTCTATTCACTTGGGAAACGTGGTCTCTCTGGTTGGACCCCCCTGTATTCTGAAGGGTTAAAGTGCTGGTTTGAATTCTGAAGTGTTACCCACCCAATTAGTTTGTATGTACAGTATGTGAGCGGCAGACAAAATGACCACTGACGTGAAACCTTTGAAATCTCGTAGGAAGCAATACAGTAGACCAAAAGATGCTTAAGTAAAACAGAGAAATGGAAGGACATAGTAAACTGCATGTGTGTGCTTAGTATGTGGGATATTTCCAACACTGGATGGGTGTGGTGAGTGAAAGATGTTTGTGTGTGACCTTCGTCTGACACACAGCTGCAATGTGTCATACACAGAAATCATATCAACAGTGGGATACAGTTCAGTGATTCACTGCAAGTTGTGGTTGGAAAATCCACTCTGGTTTATATGGTGTTCCTGTTTATAAAAATAAACAAAGTGCCGTTCACATATACAATACTGAGACAGTTTTTACACAGAAAGATGAGATCAGATCACATAAAATTAGATGTTTATTGTTTCGGTTTCATTTTGATTTAAAGAGTTGGGCAACAATGTTTTTAATGACCAAACTATTCAAATTAAGAAGCAGGTATTTTATGGACTGCAAATAACGAAAGCGTTTAAGTTTAACCTTCTGTAAGGGTGTCTATGAATTAGGAATCCTTAATATTGAATAACTGAATCCTCTAGACTATCAAACTAGGGTTAACACTTGCTTACTTGACTTGAATAAAGGGATAGTGATTTAGGATGTCTCACTCGGTTCATAAATAGTTGGACTTCCCAGATGGCAAAACAAGAGCCTCTCTCTGATTTCGCTGTGGGATTTCAGGTTCGACACAGGAATTCTCTGATGTGTGATCTTGGCTATTTGGGCAAGTTGTGTGTTGGTGAGGTCTGTGAGTGACAGAGCACCACAGGGTTCCGTCCTCGGTCCCCTGTACTTTGCAGACCTCAAGAACACGGTTCTGGTTTGCCGGCTGTGGGTGAGCGGCGTGCCCTGAACTCCGGAGGCCACCGTTTTTTCCCCCATCTCTCGTTCACCACCAAATTATAACCCTCAACTGTGCACGCCACGCCCCCCCCTCACGCCACAACACAACACTCATGCGTACACACAGCTGTCTGAGGGAGAGGCTGGAAGGTAGTAATAGGACCTCTCTGGTAGTCCGAGACAGTGAGGATACACGGAGTGCGTGCGTCACTGTGTGTTAGTTTGCATCTGGCAACGATTCAGGAGATAACGTCATGCACAGAGGATGAAGGAGAGAGATGGAGAGACAGAGAGAAGGAAGATGAAAGAAGACGAGAGCGAAAGAGTCTGGAAAGAGAACAAGGACTACAACCGAGCGAGTAAACACGTCAGTGAAGAGTGGACGAGAGAAAATAAATCAGCAAGTGTAAACAACTCAAGCCCATTCATGTGAAGGCAACCAAACAAGTAGATGAAAAATTAACAACTATTCTGTTTAGATTGGATCTCCCTTATTCTCCAACTACTCAGTAACTTACACACACACACACACACACACACACACGCAGCCTTGGCCCATTAACATTAGGGCCATAAAAGACCCCACACTAAAGGGAGTTGGCCGCAGGCGCTTATGTGGGCCGGCACACTCCGCAGAGGGAAACCTTGACTGCCAAGGATACTTAAAACCACTGGAGGCTCTGCCGCGCCCCCTTCCTCCAACCATGAACACAAACAGGGACAGTTCTGGTCACAGTGATGAAAACTGCTGGTGTCATCAGTTCCAGCCCTCCCCCCCTCCTGGAAAAATACCCTGACATTTATTGAAATAAAAAAAGGCTAGTTATCAATTAGCCAACTGGCGTGAAGGGAAGGTAGTGGCTCTGAGGGAGACTAATTGGGTGTGAATCAGAGGCTATGAATGCGGAGATGAAACAAGTGTTTTGCTAATCAAGGGAGGGGAGAGTTTATGACCGAGCCGCGAGCTGTGGGACATCCTGAGCCCAGAGGTCGGCTGAATGCTGCTGTGAACTACTTGGATAAGCATGCGGTGTAAACTTTTGTTTGGTGTTGTTTAGTTTACCTAGCAACAGGTGTGCAAGTGTCTGCTAATGAGAGATCGTGTGTGTGCGTGTTGTGTATTGCTGTTTATTAGATTGGGGGACTTGTAGGAAAAAGAAGCAGAATTTAAATCAATACAGCAATGGTCAAGCTACAAATACACCAGTTTCTACACATGGCAGCTGCGGCTCAGGAGGTAGAGCGGACAATCCACTAACCAGCGGGCCAGTGACTACTCTACTGTACTTTAAGGTACTTTGGGTGGTAATAAAGACCAGGTAAGCATTAAATTAATACAGACCATTTACCAGATGACACCAAGTGGGTTATTGTCTCAGACTTAAGAAAGCTCCTCCAGAGGGTTTGACTCAAATCATGTCAGAATGGGATGTGTAAGACTCAGAGAGTTTGGACTCACGTCTCTATCAGAGGTTGTGTAGTACATTATGCTCAGAATTTGAAGTCGAGTGTGAATTAACATTCTATTATTAAAGTTACAGGAATTGATGCTGAAGCTGAGTCAAACAAGAGTCATCAGGAGATGACATATCCCCCTGGAACCCACTTGAGAGAGCAGATGATTTAGTGCTGACTCATGTGTGTCACTTGTTTTTTACAGCATTGGGGGAAATTGTGCGTCAATACATTTATTACCTCCCTGCGACCCCGCCTGTTTGTTTGTATGTGAGTAGGATTATGCAATAACTGAGTGGATTTCTGTGAAACGTTGTGGAAGGATGAGGAAAGGGCCAAGACAGAACTCATTAAATGTTCAGGCAGATCTGGACAAATGGGGAAATCCAGGATCTTTAACATAAAGGGCCATCATGTTTTTATTTTCACCAATTTCACAGTGAATAATTCATGGTTCTTGATACCAAAATATATCAGGCCTATTTAGGGGTCTGGTATCTTTGAGCGTGTACAATCTGGTGCAGCCACTATTATGCAGCAGTAATCCACCTCTGCCTCCACAGGGACAAACCCATCAAACTTACTGTATTCTATAGAATCCTCAAATCATTAGACTTAACTTCAAGACAACCTTTTCCTCTTGTCTGTCATAAAAACGAATCCTTCTCTTGAATCTCTTCTGATCTTGATGAGTGCAATTGATTTCAGTTGCAATAGCAAAGGGTCAAACCAAGAGTCAACAGCACTGGAGAGATTCAGCCTCAACCCACTCAGTAAAAGTCTCTTTTAGAAGAACATACAGACGTCGTCCTTTAGAGGGAGCAGTGCTCATCAAACCGTTCAACAAAAGGTTAATCCACAGCGCTTCAAGGATTTCCCCCTCCGTTCATAAAAAAGTAGAGAGCAGGGAGAGGGAGGGAGGGAGGGAGGGAGGGAGAGAGAGAGAGAGAGAGAGAGAGAGAGAGAGAGAGAGAGAGAGAGAGAGAGAGAGAGAGAGAGAGAGAGAGAGAGAGAGAGAGAGAGAGAGAGAGAGAAAATAAGAGAGCTAAAACTCACACACGCACACTTACACTTCAAAGCCCTGTCATCTGGCGCTGCAGAAAGCTGGTTTGAATTAAGTTTAATTCTCCTCCTCTCTCGTCTTTCCAAGTTCATGGCAAGAGATGGAGTGAAAGGAGGAGGAGGTGAGAGTGAGAGAGAGAGACAGAGAAAGAGAGAGAGAGGGAGAGGGACAGTGCTTCTGGTTTTCATTAGAGCCAATTTTCTTATCTTTTTTCTCTGTGCTTTCTGGAGGCTCAGACTTGATCCCCTGCAAATGCAACGTGGCACAGGCCAGTGGAGGAATGGTAAGGAACCGGCTGCAAGGCACGCATCCCCTCCACAAAGAGAGAGAGGGAGGGAGGAGAGGACCACGACACACAGATGAACAATGAGATTGAAAGAGAGAGAGAGAGAGATAGAGGGAGGGAGGGAGGATTTGTGTATCAGGTGTCTGTCCACATGAGGTTTGACATGTATAAGCACTGATACACCCTCATATGAATCTGAGCCTGGTCCTGTATTGTATTTAGAATGTGCATGTGTGTGTGTTAGTGGCAAGACATCAGCCTCGGAGGAGTAATGACGCCAGGTTCTGGAACAATACACACCCAAACAAACTGTAGCTTTCCCTCACTTTACATTTTTGGACCTTTTCCATAATGCAAAGAACACTGATTTAATAACCTACAATTACACAAACAGAACACACAGCCGCCGCGGCACAGGCCTCTTCACATGCATCTCTGGTCAGATGCAGGCGTGCACCCCTGAACAAACATACACATCACAAAACTGAAATAAAAGAGTGGTTCCAGATTTTTTAATGCTAAAAGTGCATTACGGATTAAGTTAAATATTCAGTGATCGTTGGAAGATGTCCAACAATTCCCTTAACAACAGTTTAAAGGCCAATCCATCAGTTTTACACAAATTCATTTAAAAGGTGTTTACATATTATTAAGTATGTGTTACTGGTCAGTAGTATTTATTATACATAAATAATACTCTTGTTTGTGTATTATCATTTAAGTGAATAGGAAAGTAGTAGCAGAGTTATGGACACAAATATTGATGTTCAAAAATAGTATACCATGAGGCAAGCTGCACTAGCTATGGGCTTCAGTGATGGATCATATATAATGTCTATGGTATGAAATATATTAACTGGTTGTCATCGGTGCACATGCAGACAGACGGGTGGAGAGAGGAGGATGAGGAGGGGGATGAAAGACTGAAAAGCAGGGAGAGGAAGAGGGAGAGCACTCAGGGGTCTGGGGCACATTAACGGGCTAAGGTGTGTTTCCGGGAGGTTGCGTGCAGAAAGCTGTGAGAAGACAGTGGCCAGTTTCTGGCTCGGGCCAGATGGACGTACTGTCACTGAAACCAGTTCATCTTCAAAGAGCGCTGGAACCGATCCAGGTGTACGAAGCAGCAATGTATAAGAGCCATGTACATGTCTGGGGTGAATCCACGCCTGGACTCTGGTAGACCTCTCAAGCTGTGCATGTGTGTGTGCACGTGTGTCTGTGTGTGTGTGTGTGGGGGGGAGAGGTTATAAATAGCGACAGACAGTGGACATAATAGAAATCAGGTGTGGTATGAAGAGGAACTCTCCACCTTCTCAGCAGCTCCTGATAAACCATTCAACAGAGTCAAAGAGAACAAAGGAAAGAAGTTCACCTTGAAGCCTCGTTCACACAGCACAAACAAAGTTTTGCAAGTCGCAGACAAAAGCTTCTGATCAGCTGTAGATCACAATGTGTGAACTCTTCAGTGGTGAAGGTACATGTAGTGGTGAGGGAACACAAACTCAGTGCAGTATACTAACTGCATTGGGTCCAGGGTGGGGATAGAACATAATGCCTGTCGGGTTAAGTCTTGGTTAGTTTTCTCCAGGACTTGTGTCAGAATCGGACAAAAAAAAAGCTTTATGAGCTGTTCTCGATTCTCTGATGTCAACTGACTCATTTCACCTCCTCTATAAAAACAGCAGTTCATACTGTTGTCTTACCTGAAGGCAGCTAGATAGTCTGCGTCCCCCATGGGAGGTTCCAGTCCCCCGGTAAAGGCCATGTTCACATTGAAGCCTGCACCTGCTTCAGCGCCCACCTAAAGTGCAGAAACACACACAGATTTTTGAATGCTTAAATTCAGATAATCGTTTGGGCAGAGAAGCAGAGAGAAGGACGGGCGCTCCTTCTCACCTCATCAGGTGCTCCGCTGCCAGGGAAGAAGTTTCCGTCGTCGTAGCGATGCAGTGAAAGGTAAAGGATGCTGGGGTCACTGTAGAAGGCCTGCTGGGTGCCGTTCCCATGGTGAACATCCTGAAAACATAAAGAAGAGAGGAAATAAGAAGCTACATTAACCTAGACATTTAGTCTATAGCTAAATCAACCACCTATGTATGTATTACAGAAGCTGCATTACTATAAAAAGGGAATTCAGATGACTTAGAAAATGACAGAGACCATCATCTCCTGCATCTGCACTCAGAGAAAGAAAACGATGCTCAGAGACACTAACACTACGAGACAGTCAAATCTGTATCTCAGCTGTAGTCTGATGTTTGTGATGTCAGAAGAGAAATGGTCAGCGGGATTCAATAAAACAGTCAACTTCAATGATTATTCACTTTAGTCCCCCAAAAAAACATGACATCAATTAAATTACCTCACTGTCTCTATCCCAAGAATGCTTTAATATACCAAAAGAACAAATGTCCCTTTTGGCTGGAGGCTGAGTGGCATGACAATGACTTTGCTAGTTGCACTTAAAGTCCTCCTGTGACAGACAGACAGGAAATGAAAAGGCCCTTCAAAGGCTTTTGGGGAATGGCCATGACCAGGAGGGGACGCCACGATAGAGCACGACTCCAGGACATGTCCAGGGCTTTGTCATACCCTGTTATGAACAAATTTGTCTCTCTGGTATGAAGGAAGGGTCAGCGTCTGACCTAAATAGCAGATCTTTCAAGCTCCTCTCTCACACTGGTACAGTAAATGAGCCTGTGGATGGGGCGCTGCTCTAACAACGTACTTTATGGTTTTGAAATGTGAGGAGCCAGATATTCGATGGGGACATATTCTTGGGTATAAATGTGTTTTTATTGCAGGATATCGTGCAGAACGCTTTCTGGAATATAAAAACTACTGAAAACATGCAACATAAATAAGATGTTCAACTGCCACCAAAATAACAAGCCCCGAAGGTCAAGTAATAACAGTAACACGACCGGGCCAAGAGGTCCACCTGCAGTGTTCCCCTATCATTGCAAAAACTTTAAACTGCTGACGCCTCTTCAGTTAAGGAACTTTTTTTCCTGGAGGAAAGGCCAAAGTAAAAGCCAAAGGGGTCATTAAAATTCAAACATTAAACCCTGGCAAATTAAACAAAAATCTGCCTATTAGACCAACATCCAGGACCAACAACGAGGTGAAACTGTTATTGAATGTACGTGTGTACAGCACTTTGCATTCACCGCTTGTAGTTGAGTGTTTAGAATCAATCAGGAAGAAAACGTGGGTGATTGCATCATCGTTCCAAAACATCTCTGCTTCTGCCTGTTCACACTACAATGCAGTAGTATGATCTGTTTTCAAAACTCGTGGACAACAGGCATAAACTTACTCGTGTTGTAACAAGACTAATATGAAGAAGTGTTGATGAAGTCTTATGACTTGTTGACCTTTAGAGTAAAATAAGTAGAAAGGTCATGAATGGTTCTAGAGGGAAGGTTGAAAGAGGTGAAACCAAAACATTGTGATTCATCTTCTTTTTGTTTTTGCAGGGTCAAATCCATTCTTTGATACTTCTAGTTTCACAGTGAAGTGCATGATCTTGGCAGAGGTGATCTTAAATGCATACATTTTTAGTGGCATGTACACTAGTTAAATGGTGGGGAATCCAACTCATATCAAACCACAGGGAATAGTTTTATGAGCTCAGGAGGGAGTGGCTGTGTGTTCTATTCTTCTCCAAATAGATGATTATGTAACAAACAAGCCACCGCGCTGCCTGCGGAACTCACCCAGTCCACAATGAGGATTTTACTGACGTTCAGCCTCTGCTGCAGGAGCTTGGCTGCAATGGCAACTGAGTTGAAGTAACAGAAGCCCCTGAGAACAGACAGTGAGAGGGATGACACGAAACAAACAGTGGTTTTACATGTCTGAAGGTTATACATTTCTGAAGGATATATATTTATGTATATTTATGAGATGTGAGGGAATGAAGTAACGATGCACTAAAGGGGAAAGTTATTTCCAGTTCAGATTGACTTACATGGGTGTGCTCTCCTCAGCATGGTGTCCAGGTGGACGCACTACAGCAAAACCGTTCTGTCAGGGAAAAACAAAGATCATTTACAAGTTACATAAACCATCACGGTTCACTGAGGTTAGTCGCGTCTGACCTTAAACCTGACAACTGTAAACTAATGACATTGTCCAGGCCTTCCCAGAATTTTCCCAACTTGTGTCAGGTTCAGGGTTGCACAATAAAAACTACCACGAGAAACACACATACACAAACAGTAAATCAAAAGCAAAACAACAATTACTGTCTGGCGGTTGTGTCCAGTTGCAGTTAACATTCAAATTCCAGACTCATTATTTATCTGGTGCAGATATATGACCACAAAATCAAAAAATCAAATCAGTTGAATCAGTTGAACGAGAGGAGGCTACAATACAATGAAATCTAACTTTATTAATCCCGAAGGCATCGACAGTTCACTTAGGGTCCAAGTGATTAATATAATCTGAAGTACTGATATTTCTACAAATCGAAGCTAATATCTCTCAAAACAATTATTCTAATGTCATGGTTTAAGATTTCGATTTTCAAAAAGCTGTGTAATTCAGACGTGCACACACACACACACACACACGCAGAAACAGATGCTTACACTGGGTCAGTTAAGGGAAGCTTTGTCAAGGCAGAGACCAGCGGGACTCTGTTTTGTGTTTTGGGAGATCCCACTGCTGCAGTACGCCGGGACATTAGATAGATGTTCAGGCTGATGTAGAGTGAGGCGAGCTCAGCTAATGATGTTGAGTCAGCTGCAGTGGATTAGCAGCTAGCCGGGAGATTATTGTAAAGACAACTGTCTTGGCTGGTTTGAGGACACCTGGTTACAGCAAGTTGCATAATGCAGCATGCACACATAGGTGAATAAGTGGAATTGGTATGTTGTTTGTGCAGAGGAAGAAATATCAACGGATTAAAAAAGGACACGGAAAGAGTATAATAGAAAGAGCAGATGTAGAAACAGAAATGTGTGACAGTGTGTGTGCGCCCGCGGTAGATTTATGACTTTGTGTGGAGTTCAGAGAGTTGTTGGTGCAGGTGGAATTTGGTAATTTGGCTGTAGAGGATCCTCAGAGGACCGACTGCATGTGTGAGGGAAAACGTATATATACACACCTTTGCACGTATGTGTTAAACTCAGGTTAAGCTGAGGGCAGGTCAATACCCGTGAACTATAACCCCCCCCGCTGGAGCAAATCCACATGTTTCTCCCGGGTTTCTACTTTTCATCACACAATGAAAATAAATGAAATCACACAATGTGCTGTATAGAAAGAGCAGACCTCTATTTCTTTATCGTAAATATGCCCACGTGTAGAGGAGGCACTGAATGTTAGCTGAAAACCATGTGGGTTTAAGTCTGGCGTGCTACTGTCTCTCCAAGGAATGTCATTAGTCTGCGCTGCGTCGGTGCTAAGCTAACACCGAGTGCGCCGGCTGCTCTGCAGGTGGCTGTGGTGTAATACTAATAAAGCCGGCCCGCAGTGGGGACTGTTAGCGTTTGCAGAGCCCGGTGCTCTGCGCCTCCCTGCTGAGTTCAAACAGTAAGCCGCCATGGCCACAGACACAGGAAGGCTGGCTGGTGGGTAAGCCATGACGGGGGGGGGGGGGTCTGTCTGGGAGGTGCTAACGAGACTTGGGATAGATGCTCTGGGAGGAGGTTTCTCTTTTCCTGCGGTGTCAGGAGGGCGTATAGTACGTCTCTGGTGTAGGTTTGATTAATCCTTCAACAATACTTTCAAATAAACATTCACAGAATAAGATACATGGTGTGTGCTCTGCTTCCTTTCCTCTGTTGAGCTATGTGGCTGAAGTCTGAAGTGGAACTCAGCTGGAAAATGGAGCGAGGCCGTTAAACCTGACAAGCAGACCGACATAAAAACCCTTTAAAGTCCTAGCGATGTAATTCATTTAAGTGATTTCCATCTGAACTTTGTTTCATGCTGTCTCCTTCTGAAAGATTATGACACGCGCGCACAGAATTATCCACATGTAGAAGATGTACAGACACGAGAAACATAAATAATCCTCCAGGCTAAAGAGCCCACGACTCTCATTAAACTCCACAGAGGTTTCAGACCAACCTTGAGTTCGCCCGATGCCACTTTGAAAACCAGTTCCACGACGGAGCCGACAGCCAGACGAGCTGCGCTGGAGGAATGGACCTCGTTCCAGATGGTGTCGCTGTCCACCTGTCGACACACACATGTAGTTGTGTTGGTTTCATCATATTTAAAGTACTTCAGTGGGATAATAATTGCAAAATGGTGAAGAATCACTAAATAAACAAGAGAGAATCTCAGAGATAGTAAAACATACTTCAAAATGTTTATATTACAGAGTAACGGTCAGATTTGCATTTTGTATATTAGATTTTCTGAACATTTAATGCGCCAGAGGGTTGATACTGTTAATCACTACATTAAGTTTTAATTTTATTTATTCAGGGGTTATGTTCTTTCTTATTTCTTATCATTACAATTAAGACAAACTTCAGATTAAAGATATATTAATGTTTTATATAATAGTCCACGTTTGCAAGTGAGTTGCAAATCAAGAATAAAATCTATATATTTTAGTTGGTGGTTGCCTTTAATATAATGGATATTTTAAACATTTAAGTTTGTGGTTGCCTTTAATATGAAGGATTTAAGCCCTGGATAAAAAGTTGAATCTTGGAAATGGCCAAATTTAAATCGACTGGACTGAAATATTCACTATTGGCAGCTTACGGCTGATTTCTGATTACAAAAAATGTTGTGACGTAGAAGTCTGGAAATATTGGAAACGAAATGAGAGTAAAAAGTTAAACTCTCCTCTGTTCTGTGACGTTGATGAGCCGGAGTGGAGCATTTTGGGCTTGAATGCATTTATTTGTGTATTTATAGAGTGAAAAGAAGATTTCAGGATTGATTGTGTGCGTGCGTGTGCGATTGAGGATGTTTATACACAGGGCAACCATTCATTCAGTGGTCAGGCCTGATTAATGCTGAGGCACGGACAACCCTCAGCAACAATCACAACAACACACACACATATACACGTTCACACAAGCCAAATGGACCACAATATACTATATGATTGACTGTACCCAGGGACACGCACAGGATAATATACACACCCTCCATCAGACATGGCAGATACTGCAGGCAGATGGAGCGCGTGATAAACACAGAGAGAAGGAGCTGGCAGTGGAAAAGAAGAAAAGGAAGCAGTGTGTGTCAGTGTGTTTGAACTGTGCGCACATGTGCAGAGCGGCCCATGCCAGAGCTCCAGTGAAGCTTTGTGATGTAAACCCGAGGGCTCCTCTACTTTGAATATGTAAAAACATGAACCTGCCAGTCAATCATTCTGTCAGACACACAGCCTTCTCATCCACGCTCACTCTCGGCCGAGTCGCACACGTTAACCCTCTCAGTTCACGTCTTCAACCCAGTCAGTGTGTTTAAGTGACTTGACAGCTTTTCGGCCGGCCCGCCCGCTTTCCTCTTGCCTCCGGTGACGGGAGTGATCAAGGCCGGAGGAGGACTCCATAATGACATCCACAGGGAGGAGAAATGGCTCTTTTTAAAGTTGAGCCAAGTAAATACTTCAAGAAATAAAACTGTGGAGCATTGACCAGAGATTAAAAAACTGGAGAGGAGGGAGAGAGGAGGAATAGAGAACTGGCGGGTGAGTGATTGGAGAGGAGCAGGTAGTGAGTGGAAGACACGATGTTGCAGCCGAGTCGGTGATTGAGCAAGTGAGCAAACGAGTGAGTGAATGAGAAACTGAATCATACACACAAGTCAGGTTAATGAGCACAAACAGATGCTGTTCTAAAAGCAGCATGTGGGGGACTGAGAGGTTTATTATTTCCCATGTTGATGTTAGTTTTGCCTCAAGCTACGAGTGGACACAGCTAGTCAGGAAAAAGTGAAAGGGAAGAAGTGTGTGTGTGTGTGTGTGTGTGTGTGTGTGTGTGTGTGTGTGTGTATGTCAGAGGTAAAAAAGAGTGGGGAACGTGCTGGAATGATGGAATGATGGTTGTCCACAGACTGACAGCCTAATTTCAGCCCCCTTCCTCTGTGTGTTACTTGTAAGAGTGTGTGTGCGTGCGTGTGTATGACAGGAAGACAACAATTGAGTCCCATTTGCCTTCATAAAGAGCAGAACAGAGCAGCGTGGCTCTCGGGCTCTTCTTGTTCCCACCAAAGCAGCAACAGTTAGCCCCAGAGGGAGGGGGGGGGGGGTTAGAGACAGTCTGAATAGGTAAGAACGTAGAAAAGAGATGTAAGAGATGCCAGGTCGGCCTCAAGAATTCCTCAATATTGTGAAAAAGAGGACACACGGAGAGTCGTGTCTCATGATTTCAGTCAAAAAGGGGATCAACCAGCAAAGAAAATATATTTGATGGATGATGAATCGACAAAACATCACAAAATGTTTGACAAAGAGAAAATCTGACTTCAGAAAGTTTTGTGCTTATAACGTCACTGGCAAATAAATCCTTTAACAAGAGCCTAAGATGTATAGATTTGATCTTTTTCATATGTTCCTGTGACTTGAGGACAAATATTGACTTACATTGATTTCCTGACACTTTGCTCATAACTACTAAACCCTAAATCTGACCCTTCCCCAAGTCCTCACCTTATTTTTTAATGATTTATGACAGGTCCACATTATGAAACTGTGTACAGATTTAGGTCCGAACAACATGAGTAAATACTGCACCACACATACACACACACACAAGCAAACACACACAAAGGAAGGTGTACAACTGTTCTAACATATCAGTTTCAAAAGACAGCACTTCCTACTCTGAACAGCCATCTAAATCATTGCCTTTGCACACACAGGTTCCAACACACTGGTATGCACACAAACAAAAACATACCCCCCCACCCTACCAACACATCCACACATTCACACACAAACACACACAAAAGCACACACGGCTCATATGCTGAAAACATCTGGTAACAATTACAAACATGGCGGAAAGGCAAGCAACAGCTTTTGTTGCCTCAGGTCCTCGAGGGGCAGCATTTGTATGAGTGCGTGCAAGTGTGTTAAGATTGTGTGTGTGTTTATTTTTGTTGGTGGAACAGGAACAAATGGGACTATTATTTTCACAGGGGGCAGAGAGAGGGAGAGAGAGTGGGCGAAGGAAACAGTTATACTGGTATTTGATGTTGCTGAAACTATGCCTACTTGTTTCATTACAGAGTCAGATGGAGCAGAGCCAGTCGGCTATTGATTAGAATTACACAATGCTGTAAAAAAAGTCAACAAGCCTATGACAACTATTTTCCACTGAATAAACTTGCGTGACTTAACACCAGTAATTTCCGAGAAATATCAGGCACATTAATTACAAGTACCTAATTGGGCTGGGAGTATTTGTAAAATGACTTATCGGCTGTAAGAAAGACGAGACTTACCCCGATGCCGCCACATGGTAACCGCACAAACATGGGACTCACTGAACCTGGGAGAGAGGGAAATAAAATGAAAACCAGTCGGGAAATTGATAAAGAAAGAGTAAAAGTTCAGGAGGTGAAGAGGTGATATTCTGGACTTGCAGGCAAAAACGAGTGCATGACCCCTGAATCTGAGCATTTGACTTCCTGACCTGATCTAACAGCGAAGGTACACAGGGGCATGTTTGAATTAGGTGAGGTGAAGAAGAAAAAAAAGTTTCTTCTTGCCTTCAGGACGAAACCCCCCCCCCTCTTCCCTCTTCAGGGAAATGGAGATAATAGGCCAGAGAGGGATGGGAAATGAATAATCTTCAGCTTCTTTGACGGATCAGAACATAAACTGAAAAATGGCTAACTTGTTAAATTTGATTACTTTCGAATGGAAACTAGAATTATATTTTCCTTTCACATTCGGAGCCTTCCGGTTTTTTTTTATCTCCGTCCAAAATACATAGTAAACCATTTGGTTAAGTCCAACAGACAAATCGTAATTTCTTTTAGTTTTGACTTCTGTTATACTGTTTAACCAGGTGATGAAATTTAACTGCTCAATGTTTCAAGACTTTAGACTGATATCAAACCGGCGATGACAACCGGACCAGAGTAAAGTTTCCTGAGTGGAAGAGCAGACGTCTGAAGCTCAACGGGCAGAGAATGGCACTCGCATTATTCAGCTCAGGGCTCCAAGTTCTCATTGAGCAACTTCTCATTTGACCTTTATTTTAACTTGGGAATACGTTAAGGTACATTTACAATAAAGCAGAGTACAGAAAATAAACAAAACATTCCAGGAAACAAAGAAAACACAAAGAAGAAACAGTAAAATTAGCAAAAAAGCAAAAAATCAAGAGAAAAGGTAAAAGCTTAAGTATATAAACTTAATTTACAACTAGAAACTCAATAAAAACAAATTAACCAACTAAAGCAAGAAAAGCAAGAGGTAATAATAATAATAATAATAAGTTCAAATTCAAAACTTAAATGGGCCAAAGGATAAAAACGACTTGAGCTGTAGATCGTTCTGTATGTTTTTCCCATGTTGCAGGTGCATGATGAGAAAAGCTGCATTTACCGAGCTCAGTAAAAAACAGCTGGCAGTGCCTGAATGAGTGCGTTGGACGAGAGGCCACAGTAACACACAGCAGTGAGGTGATGCCATACTTTCTAACATGCTAAAAAAACATGCGTTCAACAGTGTCTGAAAAAAGAAACTGCGTGTAATAGATCGTAATATATTACCTACAAATACTTTTAATTAAACCGTGACTACCTGCCATCTTTGTGGTTTTTATTACAGTTTGCATTTTCCCTCTCTTCCTCTTCTTTTCCTTTGTGTGTAAATCCTCTTGTGTGCTGCAGCTTACACAGAAGTATCTGGTAATACTCACGTGTACGCAGCAATAATAAGGGGAATTTATGTCTTTGCTGTAATGAAAGCTTAGATGTTCACCGGGGTTTGCTCCTTAGCTTTCAGCGCTCTCTCTCTGACACACACACAGGCACACACACACACACACACACACACACACACACACACACACTGACTACACCTGCTCTCGAAGCCACAAAGGCTGGACCTAAGTGACTGAGCAGCCTGGTGCGACTCGGGTTTAACAGCGCCAGCCGGTCCTCACCTCATCGTAACACCTCCACCTCACTTTATTACATCGGACCTTTTGTTGTGACACTTGGTGAAACACACAAGCAGATTCCTTTAACAGACACTACAGCTTCATGGGATTCACATGACAGGCCAGTGGAAGACTGGGTCTGAATTTGCTTCATGTTGCATGTATATATGTGTGTAGTGTGTTGTCTACAATATATTATGAGCTCTGTACAGGCGGTGGTGGAGCAGTGTTCTTCTGGATTGAGTGCATCTGTCTACTGTAACTGTTTGAGCGTTCTTGTATTTCTTACAGTCCAGTTTTTGCCGCAGTGGATTGGTTCCGTAGAGCAGGACGTGGGCTTCGGAGTGGACTGTCTGTAACTCCTCCAGTGAGGCCTTCCTACCACGGATACACTGTGCACACAGAAGAAGAGGGGAGATGTCAGAGAAAAGAAACGGACAGAACATTGGAGTGGGTCTCTGTGTTCCACCATTCAAACTGCCACGGCCAGTAAAGTTCACACTGTGTGAGGAAGAGCTGCACGTAGAGGGGCTCGGCTGCTAGTCAGAATTCGGGTGGGTGTGGAGGTGGGAAGGGGGGGGGGACTAGTTCCAGATCATTCTAAAACCATAAAACCTAAAACTATGCAGCAGTGTCGAACAGATATGGCTAAATACTGCCCTCTTCTGGCCAAGGTAACCACCTGCAAAACTCTAATTTGATTCTTAAATCCCTTACAGAGTAGTAAAAAAACAACAAAAACATAACATACACAAAGAAAATATATCACAATATAACACAAACACTGCCAATGTCAAATTTTGTAATTATTCAGCATAAAACAACAAAGACTTTGAAATGTTGCATCTGTATGTTTACATTTAGTTTAATGGGAATACGTACTCATAATCTCACAAGGATGATAATCTACCACTGAATTTTGGAATCTGATGATTTTGACACTGTGCATGTGGAATATTAAGTGTGCTAAAGAAACCATGCAATAGTTTCACAATAAAACATACAAAAAATTATAATAAAATAAAATTTGTGAAGAAATGTAGCAGGTGTTTATTACTTTAGATCCAGGGGTGGACAATTTCTTTACAATAAATTAGTAAATAATTTACATTTTAATCCCGTGTTATTTATCACATACAGTCTTATCCACTCTGTTTCTGTGGAAGTGATTAATAAAACATTATTATATGCATCCATGAAGCCACACCTCTGTGTTATCAAGAGTAACTTTGGCCCTCACCTCACAGTGCGCTCTGAGGCCTGTTTCCTGTAGTCGGGACCAGATGCTCTGGATCCGTCCGGCGTGCTCTGGATGAATGGTGGTGTTCCCACACATACACTGGTGCTTCTGCATTAGAGAGTCATATACCAGACCTGGACCACAACAAATATGTGAATATATGTCACTATACTGTAACTTGATTAGCAGGAAGACAGTGTGTTTCTATATTACTGTTTTCTAATCTACTATATAATGGGTTTCAGAGTGAGGGGACAGACATACAAATTAAAAAGAGCATTTCATATTTAGTGTTAAGTTCCATATTATTATTACTATTATTCAGGGTTTATTTCTACCAGACCTGTAGTGAATCGAGGCTTGGCGGTGGGCTCCTGTACGACCATCGGGAAGGAGGAGGAGGCCGGAGACGACTGCGCCCTGGAGAGCGGGCGGTGTCCCGCGAAGCCGCCTGATAACCCGGCTGCTTCCATGGAGGCCTGGTAGTTCCTCAACTGGTGGATCCGCTGTTGCTCTAACAGCAGAGCCTGCTGCTTTCATTTACAAACACACATACGCGGGCATTCAGTATGCCGTGGGCTGCAATGTCTTTCTAAAGCCAGAAGATGGCACTAGATACTCACAATGGAAATGTGAAGCTGCTGTACTAAAACAAACACACTGCGTAGAGAAGTTGTTATTGTGTTGCACAGGGAGGTTCTAGTTTTCTGTTCTATTATGCAGAGATTCAAATGACAAGACCAAAGATTTACAAAAAAAAAGTAATTTATGGAAATTGGTTTTTCGTCCACTGTGAAATTTGTTTGAATGACTGAGATAATTAACCTTTAAAATGTGTTTCATGTGAGTTTTAGTTGAAAAGATGATTCTTACCATTTAAAAAAAGGATAATGCAAAATTAATCTTTAGAGAAAACACCTTGTTTCCAGCGTGATGATCATAATAATTTAAAGGATGAGGTCTACAACATTGGACAATTATAAAGCCCCCCAGTGAGAACTCAGTTAGGTTTTTCAACATGTACGCATTGATAAGTTGGTTTTTAAGTCTCTCACACAAGAGACTGTAAATTATTCATATATACCAGAGTTAAATATTTGGTATTTCCACTGAAAAAGGAGCCTGACCATGCAGTCCTGTTATCCTACACTGATAGGCGGGTCTGCTTACACTGTGGCCACCATGGCGACAGTAAGAAGAGTGGCTGATTAAATTTGGGTGAGCGGACAGCAGGGATGGGCAAGACAGAAGAGGACACGGTGTCCTGGCCGTGTGTGGGCGTGCGTGTTTGTGGTCGCAGATCGATTTCAAGCCCAACAGAGACAGATCATACACGTCGTGTGCATCTGGGGATGAGAGGAGGCCATGTGGTGCTAAAGCATGTGGACACGGAGAGTCTGCAGGAGGTTTTCCATTCCCTGAGCTTTAACCAAACACACCACTGTGCATTTAGCAGTATACGAGTGTGTTTCGTATGAATAGATGTGAATGTATAGTATTTAAAATACACTATAGAGTGGACCGCTCAGTCAGTTCTGAAGGAAGGCAGATCCAATGTACAGTGTAATGTTTCAGTCAGTTACTATAAGTGCCATCTGTCACTACTGTCTACATTACAACCAAATCACGTCCAGTCTCCAATTTCCACAACTCACTCTTCATCTAAAATATATATATATTAGCCCTAACCCTCCATTTCTCCTCTACCTATGAACTTTCCTGAATCTTCCTCCACTCCCAGTCCCACTCTCCATGACCCTCTCCCCTCCTCCTCACCTGTCTGAACATGAAGTCCTGCTCAGCCTGTCTCTCCCTCTGCTCAATCTCCTCCTGCTCCTGGAGGTCCCGGGGCTCCTGCTTGATGACCAGCCCCCGGAGCGGCCCCGTCTCCTGCATGGACAAGGAGGACATGGAGGACAGCCCCTGGTGCTCCCGGAGTTCCTCCTCCGTCTCCTCCGGGTGACTCTGATGCTGCCGGGCCGACCCTGAGGCGATGGAGCATGCGGAGGAGACCTGATCGCCGGGCTTCGAAATGATCTAGAGGACAAAAGGAGAAACAAGACCTTTAGGTGGAAGGTTTACTTAACATTGCTATGTTTATAGATCTTTTTTATGTTGGGTCTTATGTTCTGAACACAAACTGACATGCAAAGATATCAATCTTTGGAATCAAAGGAATTAACTGATATGAGTTATAGAGGTGAGGGCAAATACTAAAAATGTAAATAACATATTTTGTATATTAGAGGCTGAAACACTGTGTTGTTAGGAGCAACAATTCACAAAGACATTTATTAAAAGAAGAAAAAACAGAATCTAGTCAGTACAGAGAGACATTTTGCCTTATTTACACAAGACAAGTGAGGGAAGGAATATCTCGCCGTCTCCACTGAACATCAGGGTCAACAATGTGCAACGCTAGAGAACCTGCACCACTTCAATATGTATTGATACACTGAACATGTTTTTCCGTTCCAAAAATAGCTAACTGATCAGTTCCAGTTCAAAAACAATGAAAAGAACTCAAAGTTTAATCAAACAAATGCTGACATTAGGCAGGCACGTGCACTATCTGCACAGAGATAAACCAGATCTGTACTCTGGACTCTTTGTCTGGTTATTTGTTTGTTTTAAATCGCTATGACTACTTGTAATTAATACAGGTACGTGCACTGTGCCTGAGCCTGTGGTGGAGAAGGAAAAAAACTCAGCTAAAAAGACATGAGGGGGAAAAGAGAGAGGAAGAAATGTAGAGGGCTGGTTTTCTTTTAGGGAGATTTACTGTGTCCCTGTCTCTGTCGTCAAAGACCTCAACCTTGATGTGCAGGTCATGATTGGAGTGGGCCACGGTACATGGTACACACACACACACACACACACACACACACACACACACACACACACACACACACACACACACACACACACACACACACACACACACACACACACACACACACACATTAACACACACAGAGGAAAAGACACACACTGACAGACACACACACACACACATACGCACACACTTGACTGGCATATTGCCCAGGGAACAGTCCATTGACGTCAGAGAGCATGCTCTAGCCTCATCCCAGTCCCTCTTCTCCAAACAAACTCAAAACACTCCCCCACTGCTGCCGTGCTGACTCTCTCTCTCTCTCCCTCTCTTGTTGTGCTCTTTTTCACTCAACCCCACGCCGCCCCTCCCGTCTCCTCCCTCCCCCTCCTCCTCCTCCTCCTCCTCCTCTTCAACAGAGGAAATAGTTGCTGGGATATGAACCTTGCTGGGGGGACAGACACTAATAACGCCTGTTGAAAGATAGAAAGAGTGGGAGGTGGAGAAGGGAAGGTGCTTGTGTACACAAACACTTGACACTAGTTGACTCCACATATCTAACTCTCTCTTTCACACACACACACACACACACACTTTGACAACAATATCAGTTAAGTAAGTATACCACAGTGTTGCCTTAGCTGTCTGAGATAATTAGCGGTGGAGGCAGCAGGCTCAGGCTGGAACCCATTCAAGATTCTTTCATTCCTTTCTTTGCTGCCAACATGTCTAACTGTTTAAAGCCAAATTTGAAGTTTGCAGGAAGTGCCCACTTTCCTTGCTGACTTGACAAAAAAAAAAAAATAACGAACAAGGAAAGGAAGGACGGCCACGGATGACTCATATTTTACAAAGCGGTGGGTCTCCAGCGGTTGACAGGGTAAATAAATGGAAATAAACACACCACCGGAGTATTTGTGAGAAAAGTTTGTAACATTGCCCTTACTAGTACATATGGAAACAATCTAATTCAGAGGCAGCCGTGGTGGAGCTTGTCACTGGGATGAGAAGTGGTACTTTCGATCCTTCTGCAGGGAATGCCACAGTCTGGATTATTCTTCTTACTCGTATTAAACAGAAAGTGAATTGCTAGTTTTAAGAGGCTGACTTTATTATGCAGCAATAAACAGTGTTTCCTTGGGCTACTTTTTACATTTCCCCGTGTGCCATGTTCTTTTAAAAGGCAGTTAAAAGACAAAACAAAAGCAACGACTAGCTGGGGACGTGAAATCTATTCAAATTAAATCCTGTTTAAAAAGGACTAGTGTGGATTCAACTGCATACATTAATATAAGAAAAAAACATCCAATGTCGCCTTACGGCAAGAGGGTTACTGGTTGGAATCCCGGTCTGGCCGGGGGTATTTGTTGTTTGGAGTTTGCATGTTCTCCTTGCACATTGGTTCTCTCTGGGGAATTCAGCTTCCTCCAGACCAAAGACAGATTGGGCTAAATTAAATGGAGACTCCAAATTGGCCGTAGGTGTGAATACGAAAGTGAATGTTGTACCCGCCAGCTCCAGGTCCCCCTGCAGCCCTCAGTGGATAAGGGGTAGATGATGGATGGATACAATTGTTACTCTACTATTAGTGCATGGTTACACAGATCACCAGCTCAAGATTATTCTCGCTTGATCACACATTGTTTGCTTTTAACAGTTATTTAAATCTTAACTTAAAGCAGCATTAATCTCAAAGTCTGACTAAGAATCTGAACGCATTTTGCATGATTTGCTAACGCTCCCTCCTCGTTCCAGGTCATGTCTTGAGTGTGGAATCATAAAAATAAAGCACAGATCATTAAGCTATCTGAGCTTTAAATGCGGTGCAGAACGTTGTATGGCTCCAGTTCACTGAATAAACACCATCCTCTCTGTGCTTTTTCCACAGTATCAACTTCAACATGGACGAGAAGTTAATTGAAAAACGTACAACTTGTTTCAAGCTTTGCTGTTAACACTTGAACGGTGTCTGAATACAGCGAAAATGTAGAAAAGGGATTAGGGCGGGTGGTAAAAACATAAAGTATTCACACATGTGAGTAATGTGTGAGGAAAATAACTGAAGAGAAACTTGGAGCAAGTGTTGCTTTAAAACCGATTTAAGGATTTTACAGTGGAAGTGGTTCTGCTGATGACAGGGGGATTACACATGTGGTTTGCATTTCCACAAACTGTAAACCTCTGATTGGAATGAATCATATTATAGCAATAATAATTTGAAAACACATCTTTTGTCTATGTGATGCTGGAAATGTGTTCATAGTCAGCTCAATATTAAAAAAAAATAAAACAGGAAAAACTAAATTCAACTTAACACAAAATATGGGCACAATGAACTGCTAGCAGGAAGTAAACATTGGCTACTTCAGACTTATTCATTGTCAACCTTCAGTTTTACAATAAACTGTCACTTTTTATTGTTAGTGTGGAGGACGTTGTGTGCAAAGCTTTATACAAACAGTCTATGGTATTAGTATTAGTCAATCAAAATTGGACTTTATGAAGACAACTTGCTAAAGAGGAAGTGAGTCTATGAAGAGATCTGCACCCATGAATGTCAATAGCTCCGTCTCCAGTACAATTAACATGCAAAGCCAATAAGATTCACGTTTCCTGAAATATTCATTCCACATACAGACAGACAGACTTTTGGAGAATTAGTAGGTTAATTAATTAAATAAGATTATAAGAAACAAAAATATAAGAAAATATATATGATGATTCTAAATGTATTATTATTTTTTTCAGTACGTCATACAACCTCAACTCTCATATTCACATTTTGAGTTGCCTGCATAAGAGCATTAACACAACTTACAACATGAAAATAACCTGGTTTTACTCCTGAGCTCCAGACTCACAACAGCCTGCAGTCTCGAAGCAGAGGGACTCACTGACAGCAACACAAACATAATGGAGCTGAATCCTACAGGAAGTTCTGTACACACACGCACACACGCACACACACACACACACAAACACACACACACACACACAGTGTGACGCACGCACAAACACAAAGAGACATCTCCCTCTTGACAATGACACTTACAGCGCTGCAACTCCCCTCATCACGTTGCACATACACACACACACACACACACACACACACACACACACACACACACACACACACACACACACACACACACACACACACACACACACACACACACACACACACACACACACACAGTCGCATATATAAGCACACACTTACACACACATCGACAAGGATGCAGTAGGTCATTTCCTGTGTGACCAAATATGGAGGCGACTTCCTTAGAGCACAGTTGCCAGGGTGACAGGGAGAAGTAGGGATACATGAACAGACACAAGAAAGACTGCTGAGGAGACTTGATAACTGCAGGCTGATTCATCCTGCTCCTGGACCCGAGGCAGGATTCACAGACATTAACCAAATCAGTGTCGTGTAGATGGACAAATAGTGACACACACACACTATCACACACACACACACGCACACACACTGAGCTACCTTGTTGATGATGTGCTGCTGCTGCTGCTGTTGGAACAGTTGCTTGTGTTTCTCCAGGAACTGCTGGTGCTGCTGCTGGACCACCAGCTGCTGCAGGGCCTGGGCCTGTCCACACTGCTGCTGGGGCAGTGGGGCTGACTGGGTTCTCCCCAGGGGACGGTGGCCCCGTGCAAGCTTGGAGACGGAGGGAGACTGCAGCGAAAGACCACCAAGACCAACTGTGTGGAGCACAGAGTGGTTAAAGTCAATTTATTATCATTCTTATTATTTTAATAAACACAGTCACATTTAAATATCTGCGGCTACAATAAAAAAAATGTACTTGCTCACTTAATTGTGTCCAATGCCTCATGGTTGTGAGGCCCTGCAGGCTTTTGTGTTTAATGAGTTTTCAGCACGTCAGAATTTATGTGATTAAGCTGTTGAGTAAAATGTTTTGTTGCTAATAGGATTACATAAACGAGTCTCAGGTCATAAAAAAATCCATAACTTTGCTTTGAGTACAAGGCAAAGGTGACGTTACATTTAACAGTCCAGCGATTTATCTTTAAAATACTACTGCCAATTACTACTAAGTACTTATTCACTTAAAAACTTGCAGAACAAGAGTCTATAGTGTGAGAGTTATGGTAAAATAAAAGAGAAAGCTAATCAAACAGAATTACACTTTACAATTAAACTTACTGTATGTCCCGTCATCCTATCAAGAGTTTTCTGCATGTATTACAACTGTCAAATTACAGATATGTAGCCAAGCTAACAGCAAGAATAAACAGTTCTGTATAACATATGTTTCACAATCATTAATTGAGAAACCAGCTACTCAATGTTGATCAGTAAGGAAAATGGATGTTGTAATGAACACTGACCCACTGAATTATGGCTCTGCTCCAGCAGCACCATGTGTTGGAGGAGGGGGTTGTGACCAGCTGTGCCCCCTCCGACCCCCTCCCTGTCCAGCGCTGAAGATGCCAAGTAGGGGGGTAGGTGGGCATTGGCCAGGAAAGGAGGGGTCAGAGGAATGCCCTGCTGTAACGCAGAGAGATGACTCTCACCATCTTGGTGTCCTGATACCACCTACAGAGAGAGAGAGAGAGGAGAGAGAGAGACACGAGGAGTGAGAAGAGGATGACACAGGCAGACGCAGATGGACGGAGACAGAAGGGTCAAATGAGACAGAGAAGGAGTGAGATGGACAAAGAGAATCAGAGCGAGAGACAGAGGGACTCGAAAGATGCCAAAATTCTGGGATCGGAAAATGACAGCTCAGAATCTGCAACCTTCATGTACAGATTGAGAACGACAAACGCTCTGTGCTGGTTGGATTACCATTATTCTTTATCGTAAAGTCACCTGTCAGTGAATGTTGTCAATGCATTTCCAAGTGTCAAAACCTAATTTCCTGTGCATGTTTTGTTGTTTCTACCCAGTGCTACATCGTAAAATTGTATAATAATGTATCAATGAACTCACATTGTTAGTGAGGCCTGTGGCTGGCAGTCCCAGGGTGATGTTGGGCAGAGACGGAGACGTGTATAAAGACAGTCTTCTGAGAGAGCCTTCCCTCGCCACCAATCTCTGAAGCAGGGAGGCCTGGACACACACAACCACAGAACATTGCAGTAAATCCTATTTTACACACACACAAACTAACTTCAATAAACACAAATAAACAAAAGTTGAGCTTCATCCTAATTATAAGTAAAACTCTAAACCCAAGTCTTAACCCTCAAACAGAATAAGATAAAGAAGAAAAATGTCTTCATGTTGTAAAGTCTGTGACTCAAAATTAACCAAGTACACAAGTACACACGTACACACACACACACACACACACACACACACACACACACACACACACACACACACACACACACACACACAAACTAACTTCAATAAACACAAATAAACAGAAGTTGAATGCCTCATCCTAATTACAAGTGAAATGCTAAACCCAAGTCTTAACCCTCAAACAGAATAAGATAAAGAAGAAAAATGTCTTCACGTTGTAAAGTCTGTAACTGAAACACACACACACACACACACACACACACACACACACACACACACACACACACACACACACACACACACGCACACACACACACACGCTTCCATTAAACATAAACACTGCTAATATCCTCCACGAATCATCTGGTGACACACTCAAGTATTTGAATCTGCCGTCATACGTCATACACAGGCACACACGCAAACTGATGTGTGTTACCTCTCCTGGGCAGCTGGAGATGATGACCCCATTCTCACTGGGGATGTTACTGGAGCTGTTGTTGGGGGAACTGGGACCAGAACCTGGTGCACTGTTGCATGCAGACTCTAAAATACACACAATACAGAAATAACATTAAAAATGTTTTTGTTCTGGTAGAATAATTGAAACAAGATATAATGGAGCAACAAAACCACGCACCGGCCACATCGAGGGAACGCTTCTTGGCAGTAGTGATGAGTCCATCTTTCCTGCGGAGGAGAGGGCTGCTGCGGCGCTCGGTCACCTTCTGCTTTAGCCTGGAACGAAGCTTCAGGTTGGGCTCAGAAGCTGGTGAGATACAGAGAGGAACACGGAGGATTTACTCAAAAGGTAGAAAAAAATAAAACGGTTCGGTTACTAGAGATTGTTGTCTTATTTGATGAGACACGACCAATAACTTGAAAAAAAGAAGGTTGTCCAGAATATATTTTTCTCCCATCCCACCTGCAGCAACAGGAGACCACTAGGTGAACGAAGTCAAGTAGTTGATATCAAACTGGATGCTGAACTTAGCCTCATAAATGTGTTGAAAATGACAGGTTTTTTAGAAACAGCCGCTCTGGCACTCAGCTCTGTGATAGATCGCTGGGCCACACGAGTGGGAGCTTGTTCGCAGGCGTGTCGTCGGGCTAATGAGCTCGTCCCTATAGGCCACACTGTATGTGTTGGCTGACAGATTCCGGAGCTGAGGTTAGCAATCATCAGGTGACAGCGGGGAAGCGCTGCAACAAGAAGGGAGACGGCCAACTGGCAGCTTTCTTGACCCCACGCTTAATGATGCTGCCTCTGTGCTTTTGCTAATGAACACTGCTTGTTTCCAGACACTTTTAATTTGCGTGCGTCTTGGTGTGTGGGTATGTGTGTCTGTGTGTGTCGCACACTCTACATCTCTTGGGGCTCTGCTTGCACACAGATGCTCCCGAGCTGTATTGGTGAGTGGCTTGTTAGTTTCTGGCCAGGCTTGGTTCAATGTCACTCGCTTCCTGCCAGATTACACCAAACACACAGGCAGTTTGATTCCACTTCCTGCTCCACTGGCTTCCCTCTATTAGCTGAAGCTGGACAGTTGACCAACGGCTGACCCTGCACTCCGCCAACGACCTAGTGTCAAAGACGTTCATTAGCCTAAGAGAAGGAGCCGGGACTTTCTGCTTTGGTCAAGTGTACTATATACCTTGATAGAGGTTTTATTCAGGGTCATTATCAACCCTCGGGCGCTTGCCTCCAGCAGCTTTGAATGCTAATCGAGAGAGGATGAAGCTTCACTAAGTTTTAATGTACTCCACAGAGGTGCAAGCACTACACCTCCCGGTCAGTCAGGTTGAGATGACCTATGGTGGATCTATAACGTCTAAGTACCTTTTCAAATGGACTTTCACTTGTAAGGGAAACTATGCTCCAAGTTATGAAACTCAATTATTTAAAAAAGTGCTTCTCCAGAGTGGAGAGCACTCTTTCATTCTCTTCATTAAGAGGGAACGGGCGGGTCGGGATGTAATGCTTTGCTGAGAGCTCTATTGCAAAAGGAACCGAAGTAGTTGAAGCTTTTTAACATCTATTTTTATATCGGCTATTCTTACGATAATTATTGAAATTTAATGTAAAACAATTATAGAAAATGACTTGATATTTCTATTCACCATATCAGACTGATACAGCCAATTATGGATTTTACGGGATGCTGATCTCCGTCATGGCAGTAACTTTTATAGAATCACAAAATAAAAGCACGCCTGTCTGTTGTATACCTGTAATGCTTTAAATCGAGTTGAATAAGAGCGTTAATTTCAAAACGATTTGAACTTGGGTCTGAAGGTTGTGTCCATTGCCTTACAGACCTCTGCATAACAGACATGTAATGCATGAAAAATGACAGCAGTTCAGTTCATCATTCCAACTTATATACAAGCCACACATCACGTGAACAGTAATGAAGCAAATGCAGTTAAATTTTATGGAAAAAATCAGCAATAAAATCAATGCAAAACAACAGAATCTGGTTAATCATGGACGCCCAGAGCTTATTTCAGATAAACCAGGTAGGATGAACACACTATAGTTGTCTGTGAGCCATGTTGCTACCGAACGTACGTTAACCATCCCCCACTCGTAGGATTTATTGACAGCGGCTGCAAAGGTGATCGAGACTGTAGGACTATCTGGTGGGAGCCATGGAACAAATTAACCAGAGACGGGGGGGGTGGGGGTATTTCTCGAGTAATTAAGAAATGGATAAATAAAAAAAAAGGAGTGGACGGAGCAAGAGATAAGCTGTGTAGAAGGTGAAACGGAAGGTTAGAAGGAGGTTTGGACGACAGCAGAGGAGGAAGAGGAGGAAGGTGAAGTGGGGCTTTAGTCGCAATGGGGGTGTTCACCTCAGGACACTGTGACTTTGAAGGGTGTTAATGCCGACTGGGCAAAAGCGCTCCAGTGTGCACACGTGCGAACACACCCGCTGCAGAGGGCCCAGACTGGTTTAACTGCTGACTCTGGCATTTTACTGTAGCCCCCCCTCTCTCTCTCTATCTCTCCATCCATCCATCCCTCCCTCCCTCCATCCATCCATCCCCTGCCATCTCTCTTTCCCTCTAATTCCCCCACTTCTCTCTCCCCTCTTCTTTGTGCCCTTTAGCAAAGGTGGATTTGCCACCTCGTTCTACTTGATGATGGCGAGGACAATAAACAGCATTTTCTCATCAGACATCCTTGCACATTCTGATTATTGTTGCTCGGGTCTCGTCAGGTAACAGTATGTCTTCTTCTGTGTTCCTGCTGAGGTCTAGCCACAGTCCTCCTGACACTACAAAAAATTCCACACAAGCCATGAGAGGCCAAAGTGGCTTTTGAGAGGAGGAAGGATATCGCACAATAGTCCCGGTCGCGCTGTATATTTACTTTATATGCGTCACATCCTCAATGTCATGTACTGTTGATATGTGGCCTCAAATGACATGTCTCCTAATTGTCTCTCAAACACAATTGTTCAAGACAACTGTACAAAAATCCTAAACCTTCCCATGCGATGGCACATCAATAGCAGATTAAACAGGGTGCTTAGGATTTCAACAGGGACTGGAGGAGGATTGCTTTTCTGATACATAACATATTGATCGGTTGCTCGTCTGTTTTGACAGATTGGAGTCCCGAGCTGCTAGAGTCATGCTGGGGGAAGCCGTACTGCTCCTCTACAGAAAGGGATCGATGAAGCAGTTTTCTGAAACTCATCACTGGTGCTTCCCAGAAACAACATATATGTGGTTGATGCATTAGACAGATAGGTTGGATGGACACAAATAGACAAGCAGACATTTGGAGACAAAGATTTGTCTTATTTTACATATTTTCTAGTACGAGAAAGGCAAATCAACCAGATTGAATCGATTGAAAATCTATATACAGCTCAGGTATTGTATAAACATTATATTTGTAGCTACACATGTCCTTAAATGTAACATCAATATATTTGAACATCTCCTCTGTGTAAAGAAGGAGAACAGTATCTGAAGCATTTTCGATGCTCGTATCAGAACACCAAGAAGTCTGATAATAAGTGAAGACAAATGGAAAAGCAAGGATTGAGTGTTAGAATGACAAGTTATCTCCATTAAAGTCAGAGGAGATGAGCCGGTAGTTTAAAAAGTATAATGGAAGAGAGACAGCTCTGGTAATAACCACTTTAAATTGTTCTGCAGCACAACCTCACTCACTGCTCTCTGTGCTGAATATGAGCATTGAAGGGTAGAAATTGAAACAAAGAAAATAAAAATGTTGGCTGTTGAGATGCTGCATGGTTTAAATATTCAGCGCACAGTGTGGTATGGGACTGGGACTGTCTGACAGAGTGAGGGAGAAGAGAAGGGGTCATCGTGACAAGTCTGCGTCTGTCATGAAGGCCCGACAGACTTCCTGCCGCAGCATTCAGAGTGGCCCTCTGTGTTCCATTATCACAAAGCCTCCAAGTCTTGGACAACGACCCCTGTTGTAATAAACTGTACGCCTGGACTTGCAAGAGAGAAAAGGAATTCTTTACGTACATTTATAATTTACACGCATACATTTCCCACATGGGTCACCAGAGGCGAAAACGTCATGCGTGACAGTTCCAGGCGTCAGAGCGGCACACAACTGTGGCGACCACTGTCAGTCACTTCCTCTTGAAGACAGTTCATCTTTGTGTCTGCCCGTCTAATCTCGTCTTCTCACTAGTGACACAACAGTTCCTCCACAGCCGCACCATTAGTGTGCACATGTGTAGTCAGCATTCCCAATATGCATCGCCTCACAACTGACACAAAGACCAATGCCTCCAAATCTCAAACTCCACTTTTCCTAAAATATGATATTTCTCTACATATGCACGTTCACGTGTATGAAGTAAACAGTTTGTTTTGCCTTGTGTCAGTGTGAACTGGGAGCTATGCATATTTCTTTGCAGCACTGGGGACAGTGCTCCTTAAAGTTGAAACTTGGGCTCTGTGGATGTGTGCCAGCTCTGACTCCAGCTCACGGCAGGTGGCCGGGGCTGCAGAGTACACAGAGTTTGGCCTCCAGCTGTGAAAGCAGCCAGTGATACTGCCAAGACAGCTGCTGACGCAAAGTGAATGATCACAGCTTGGCCGTGTGTAACACAGACAGGCGGCCGGAGAATCTACAGTGTGATAGCAGGAGGCAGGAACAGTGGTTTGCTTCAGGGACACTTCTCGGAGGAGTTACATTCTGTTTTGTTGAACAGTGGGATTTATAACCTCTCTGAGGGAGTGTGACTTGTATGTGTTTGTCAATATCAGTGTTGAATCAGTCTACAACAGGAGAATAGTTAAAAATCACACATTTCTTTCTTTAAAGATCCGACACCTGTATATGTATGTGTGAGATGTCTCTGTCATTTTCACACAGAAAATGTCAGACCATGGTCTAAACCAGGGTTTATGTCTTTGTTTACATTTATCTCAATAATAACTATTCTATGACATATGTACTTCCTGTTGTCAATCAAACATGGGCTGTGTCTACCTATACTTGACATTAATTGGTTTGTAGACGTGCGTGCATCTGACAATCGCGTGTGGTCAATTTGGTTATTGTATTCACAACATTTTTGAATAAATATAGTAGTTTTTAAGTTTTAATTGAGAAAATGAATAATCTAGCTTTTAGAAATATCTACATCATAATCATTCATACATATCATCAGAGACAAAGAGTACAATAAATCCTGTGAGCAGCTTCTGCATTTTTTTCTGCTTCTATTGTTTAATGTCGTCTCAACTTCCTTCATTTGGCCCAAAAGTCTGAACTACGCCAAATAAATGTTTTCACACACACTTGGGAATAAACTGAAAAGTCAGAGAGTCCAGGCCAAACAGGGTTTGTGTAAAAGCCCCTCAGTAACTATGGAAATGTTGTTATTCTGCTTTTATTGACTTTAGGGTTTCAATTGTTCTGCTTACAAATTTTTCCACTCTCTTTCAGTCCATCTTCATTGACATAAGAGAGATTCAAAAGACCCCCCAACAGTAACCTTTTACATCGTTTTAAATATAGTATTTTAGAGGATCCTTTTAATCCTCCAGCAGCTGACTCCAGGTTTGTGGGCCTGACTTTGAAACCTAATAAGCCATTTCAATTGCTTATGCAGGGAAAAGGAAGATTAGGTTGCCCCTCCAGACTGACAATGGGTGGGTGGCTGCAAGAGGTGGAGGAATATGGATGACAGAAAGTCACAAAATCTCACAACCAAAGCATGGCCCCAGTCTGTACCTGTTTTACGAAGAGGGAAGTCATCTTTTGAGTCATATGTGCCCAGCAATGGGTGGTTGTACGCTGACAATGCTGTTTGGGGCGGAGAGCTCTGGTCCAAAGAGCTGTGCTGGGTTTTTCTACAAAAAAGATAACAAAGAAGACATCAAACATTATGAGCGTGAATTTGCAATGTGATGTTAAGAAGTCTTTACAGAGAGAATCTTGGCTCTTTGCAGGGGCGTCAGCTGCACAGTAAAAACATCCAGGGCTGAGCCCAGAGCCCGGGGGCACAGAGTTTATCTAATGTAGATTCAAATATTTTGCCCCTAGTTTGTCTTTCACATTTAAACAACGCAGCAGGAGACGACAACACAGTCGCGACATAATCGTGCTGCTCACGCAGCCAGTGTGGACGCTGTAATCTGATTACATGGGTGCTGAAATGAAAAGCTAAATGTTCCATGTCCCACATGCGCCGGTTCAGTGTGACCAGGAACGTTCACCTCTGCTTGATGTTCAGTTGCTGTGATGCACGGGTTAAGTTTGTGACTGAAAATATTCGGGGCTAAAGAAAAACGTTGGGGGCTACAGCCCTGGATGCCCAAGCCAGGCGACAACCATGCCTCTAGTGCAGGTCACCTGACTTTCCATACACACAAACACATATATTTATTTTATTCGACACTTAAAAAGACAGCGCAGAGTGTTGACAACAATTTGAGTTGATTAGAAAAAGGGACAAGAAATAGAGAGAAGGGAAAAGATTCTGAGAGCTGAGCGCATCCTCGCCTTGTTTTTATAACCAAACGGCAGCAAAGAGACTAAGGTTTCAGTTTCTGTCTGAAGGTGAGTGAGAAACGCAGAGAGACAAGGATGGAGAAGGTGAGAGATGAGAGAAGAGACGAGGCTAAAAGAGTCGATAAACGTATGGAAGAACAGAGGAGAACACAAACAGGTAAGAGACCAAAGAAAAGGGTAAATGGTGATGACAGCGATAACCATTTTCCCTGCTGATGGCGCACACACTTCGGATTCCACCAGCTCCCGCCTTGGCATAAAGCCTCTTCAAATATTTAAAGCGGTGCCATTGTCTTCTCTCTGTGCCCACTTCAAACAGACGCACACTCAAACGCACCTCAAAGAGAGCCAGCTGTCAATCACAGACAACAAACACGCTGAGAGGAAGAAAGGCTCGTTCCTTCAACATGTTCTCTGTAGTGTAGGTCTAAGGAGGAGGACGCCACGAGAGGCAAATGTTGATATTGGGAACTTCTTACACCGCACGCACGAAAACCTATCAAGGACAGACATCCACACCAGGGGGGTGCACGCCGCCACCGGGTTTGCCGCACGCCGTGAGGGACTTTTTTTTAAGGTCACTCATCATTGTGACTTTTATGTTTGGTGTTTTTTCCAGCGGTAGGATTTCTGAGCTCCGATATGAAAAGACAACAAGTAACAGACTCATGAAACCACAGAAAACAATATAAGTTCATAAAAATGGGGGCTTCATTAGTGTGGAATGCTTTTTTTTTTACCGTTCTTCTTTTATACCCCCCCCCCAAAAAAATGCTAACAGTGAACAGTTAACATTTAAGATCAAAGAGTAAGAGCATTAGCAGTTGTTCATTTCCGCTGCAGAGGTTTGTTTTCACCGCCGGGGATTAGGCAATAAATATAGAGCAGACTTGGTGGAACTTGGTGGAAGGATAGGACATGAGCCAAGAAAGAACCCATTTCCCAGGGAATATTCTCTAAACATTAAAAAAAACTGCATATTTGGTGACTTATATCCATGAGTGTGTAACATTTGGTGAAGCTTGGATGGATTTAAGGGGACTGCCCTGGTGGAGGTACGCGCTCAACTGAGAGCCACTTCAGTTCTTTAAGAGTTAACAGTAACTTTATAACACCGGGGTCACAAAGAAATAGAAAAAAGGGAATTTTGAGAATGCGACGATGACTCTTTCCCTAAAAGGATGCACATTTAAAACTTCAGGCAGCAACATGATGAGAAACACTCAAGAAACCAAGAAAATGCAACTCACACTTGATTTTAAACATGATTTTAACCGGCGTTCAATGAGTTAAACAAGTGAGATCCTGAGCGGGTCTGTCGCGGCCTGCTGTGACACTCACCCATACCAGTAGCGTGGGTCACTGGGCAGACAGTGGTTTAGATTTCGCTGAGCAAGGGCTTTCTTCTTGTTCAGGACAAACTCCTGAAGTCGCATCTTTACCTCTGTACTGGCGATGGCACCTAAACAGACACAGAGATACAGGAAGAAAGGAATGTAAACTAAGCACAAATATAAACTATGCACTGACACACACACAAACACACACAGACAGACACACACACACAGCCCTGTTGCCCTTCACAAAATTGCAACAATTTCTGTATTGCATCGCTGTAAAAGTCAGCGCTGTACTACCTCTGTTCAATCAGTGACACTAATGTGGAGATTATGACAACATCGCTCCCTGCTATGACACATAATGTGTTTGGAACTGCATGCACAGTTGTATAATCCTGCTCAGAGATTCGCTGAGATTCCAAAAAGACGACAGCACGGTGCTGTGTAAAGCGCCTGGAAGACACACATCATGAGTTTCACTCCGCTCCCGGTCTCTCCTCAATTACCACCCTCATTTCACAGCTACAAACAAATTGTCTGGGGAGGCAGATGAGTGAGAGGGAAAGAGAGAGGCCATTAAAAAAATATATCACAAACAGAGTGAGGCGGGCGATAAAAAGGGAGGGAGGTATCTCTCTCTGAATGTGACAGAGGGAGTGATATCAGGTGATGTGGCTAGCTTGAGGGAGAAAGCGGTAAAAAAGACGAGTATGTGAAAATGACAACGACTAATATGTGATCTCTAAATCATGGTGCAGCTGGAAGTGCTGACATCCCAATATGTCTGCTTTGCCACTGAAGCAAATTGGCTTTTATGAGACTGCCTTCCATGTAATTTACAGCAGCACTTAACAAAGCCTCCTCTGTTTACAACCCGATGCTCTCCTTCCATAGACGTCAAACTGTAGGCTCAATGGGCCCGGCGGAGGATTGGCTGAGAAAAAAGGTCAAGGAGAAAATAGTGGCTCCAAATGTGGGTCCATCACTAAGTATAAAATCAGAGGGATTCATATTGAATCGTTTTGCAAAATCCACATCGTAGGCTGCCCAGGGAACGCCCACATGAGAGCATTTAACAGCCACACAACCAATACTCTGAATAAAACAGCATCTGTGTTTTGATGAGCTTATTTAACAAGTTATGAGTATGAATAATGAGCACGCAGGTGTTTGCAGCAATAACCAAAATAAAATTTGGCTATTTCATGCAAATGTGCAAAAACACACACTTTCCTACATTACAGGAGCCATTCAAGTGCTGCATGAAGTGGATGCAGATATTGTGCTAACATGCAGTATTCAGTAAGTCATGGCAGGTTCACTCGTGTGGAGCCTTTCAACGACCAGGCAATTCAAAGCGAGGCGAGTCTTTCTTGTCACCTTCTATTTATGTTGTGTAAAACAATTACAGGAACAAGAGCAACTATTGGCTTAGCACAGCTAAAATTGAAAAAAGCTGTCCTCCTACCTAAGAAATATGCCTTCATAAGTTTAAAATCTGGAGTTTTATTTGCCATAACAAAGTAAAAGCACTCTGCAGCTGGGTGAGAGTGACTCTAGACAGGATAGATAATATCAGCTTTTTCAAATCATAAGGATAAATGTTAAATCAACTTTAGTTTCTAGGTTTTTGCCATCAGCTATTCAGCTATTATAATATTTACATACTAAGTGAATTGCTGACAACTTGGTTTGTCAGCACTTACTTTAGTGAGAATATTGTAATACGATGGCAAAAGCAAAAACAATTTAATAATTGATTCTTTAAAGGTCAAGTCAGGGAATTGTCTTTCATTGTATTGCTGTAAACAAAATCTAATTGCGTCAAACAAAGGCGTCTTGAATGTCTTGGCCATCTCGTTCTGATCTTCTCTTTGCTAAACGTGCAAGGTCAGGCTGTTGGGACTGGTGATGTGAGGCCAGGTGCTGTGACAGAGGGACTCGAAGGGTCAAGCGTCTCCGGCCCCTGCTGAGGCAAAATGGCTCAGTGCTTCGGCACAGTTACAGCAGATGTTGGCGTGTTCAGGGGGCAGAGAGTGAATATATGTTTGCTGGATCATGACAGCCGTGTTAAGAGCTTAGTCATAACTACTCACTGAACCATGGGAATGCAAACTCACCAACACACATAATAGATTTTTTCAATCTCATATAATTTCCTCTGGGTGCACTGGACTGATGCTCTTTTGCCCACTCATCATTATACGTTGCTACTCACTCTCTTGCCCCCGATCCTTGTTTTTGAGCTGTTGGAGTTTGTGTTCACGCTGCTGCTTCTCCATTTGCTGCTTGTGACGTTGCTCCTCCATCTTCCTCTGATGCTCCAGCAGCTCCTGCTGGTGTTTGAGGGCCAGTAGATCCTGTTGGTGCTGGTGGAGACAAGACGAGGATATTGAGGGTAATGGATTGTAAAATAGGACTGTATAAAAGCAGCTGTGTGAAATGTATGCCAGGTGCTCCATAGTGAATACATACTGTTTGACCCATGTGTGTAAAATATATTTATGTCCGTTCATAAAGTAAAATAATAATAATGATTTGTGGTAATCCAAAATAAGATATTTAATGTATACCTGGAATATTACATGTCGAAATACATTTAATTCAAAGATATATGGATGAATCACTCAGCCATGTATGAAATAACATAGGAAATGAATACGGCTAATTTTTTAACATTGCTGTGCATTAGAAGGGTAGTGATACAAAAATGATTTTTAATTCAAAAGTTTAGTAAAAAAAATTATTAATTAGTTTACTGCAAAGATATATAAATATAAAAGTCCGATCCCTTTTGACCCATGTTGTGTATCAAAGGGTTAAGAGACGTTGTTTTGACAAGGTGCAGTCCATGGCTTATTGGAACCAATAATTAGAGCCTTTTGAAAGCACATGACATCACCAGCCTGGAGTCCATAATGAGAGCCATGTCGACCTGTGCTCTGAGCTGATTGGAAGACACACATCTGAGTTATTTTCAGCCAAGACTGATTGGTTGACTTTGTGGTCACAGCAACACCAGGGAGGCTTTTTAGCAGAGTGAGTCGCCTACATGATTCACACACACAAGGTTTACTGGGACCAGTGGTCTTGTCCTGGAGATGACTAAGCAGCAGTGCTAAATGCTGCCACCAGATCAAATTACAACATAACACTCACTAAGTGTACAAATACACATGCTTTCTGCTGTCCTTGAGAAGGGTGCATTTCTGCAGAGTAGAGGAGAGCAGAGGAGAGGAGCTAGATCTCCCACCACCTCACCTTGATGTGGTCCTGCAGCTGGACTTCATGTTGTCGTGACAGCTGTTCATGCTGCCTCTGGAACTCGGCGATCAGAAGCTGTCTCTGCAGTTGCTGCTTGTGTTTGAGCACCACGAGCTCCTGTTGCAGCTGCTGCTCCGGGTGGCCTATGTGAGATTGGAAAGAGTCTGTCATTATAAGCAGATGAGGCAAGGGATGCGTTTGTAGTAAAACTTCAGGGTAAACAACTTTCAGTCTCACGACACTATCAAGAAACAGCTCATCCTGACTCACTGACGACTTGCCCACGGCCTGGCTCGGCTGATAAGGGACAGGCTGTGGAGACAGGTGGTAGGGGGTGTGTTTGGGGAACCAGGCCGAAGGGAGGCTGCTGGTGGTGGTGGTGATGGTGGTCCACTACGCGCAGGTCCATGGGAAGGAGAGCTGTGGTGGCAGGGGGCACCTGCGTGGGCAGCGCTGCAGTGCTCACATCCACTGAAAGAGGAGAGGGCCACAAAGGGAAAAGGACAAGAAACTTTCAGTGCAAAGAAGTTGACGTCAGCTAGAAATTTAAGGTTTATTCCAGAAATACAAACATATTCCATCAACAATGACTTTTACCAGAAGACAGATTCAATCACACTCTTCATACGCCCATTTGAAAACTGAAAACAGATAAAAATAAAGACTCCCATCAAGAAATGTAGTGTGCCTCCTTTTCCCTTTAGGATTTGATCTGTAGAAATAACCATCTTAGCTCCAATATGTGGAGCATGTGCACTGACATTACACTTCACAGTGGTTGCGGTTGCTTGTAATGAGCACATAAGTCTGTTTTATAGTTGTATACATTGGATAAGAGGATTAGCTGAACACCAAAAACAGATAACGTGTCTGGGATTTAAAGAGGCAACAGTCTGCTGCTGTGCTGAGAGCAGAGTGTCTAGGATGCAGCTTCGCTTCCATGGTGTTTACAAACATCTGTACAAACATGATTCTCAGGAAACCCCAGTGCACACACTTTCACACAGACTTTCTGTACACAGACAAAAAACTGACTGACGCACACACACAGGTGGCATGATGAAACATGGCAGCAGAGGTCATAAACAATCCTCATGTAAGATGGGTTTTGCAGCAGGGATTTGCTGACACGCATTCAGACTCACTGTGCCTGGTTGTGTGTTTCCACTTCCACTGTGTGTCTGTGAGCAGTAACTCTACATGTGGCTTACTCTAACTGCATTGCAGACAGTGTATGAGTCTTTTCTAAAAAGAATGCAAAGTGGTGCCTGATATAGGGCTTAAAGGTTCAGTGTGAAGGATTTTGTGACATCTAGTGGTGAAGTTGCATATTGCAGCTGAATCCCCCTCAGCCCTCCCCTACCGTGCATGAAGGAAAACCTTATGGTAGCCTTCGGAAGTCATACAAACATAAATATAAAGTATCTAAATAGAAAGGTCTCATTCTAGGGTAAAGACAACAACAATTCATACAATTTAGTTGATTTCACACCACTGGAAATGTCCCTAGGATTATTTAATATTCAATTTCTGCAGATAGATCCCTTTCACCTAAATCTTCCACGCTGGACCTTTAACAGCTTGGTTCCAGAAGCAAAAATCCCATCGATTCACTGAATATAGTTTTTGATTATCTGACAGACTTCCCACAGGCTAAAGGCCGGAGCATGCTTCTGCGTTGTCAGGGGCCCGCAGGCACGCAGCTGTAACGCAGGACTCGTTCTCATTCATGGTTTTCAAACCGTTGCGCGTGTTGCCATGCAATGTTTTTTGTCGAAGTCGGCCCTTCTTCCTGTGTTGCACGAAGAAGAGCGATTTATTTACATCGCCACAGCGGCTCCTCAGAGCCTTTTTCTGGCGGAAAAATCCGCTGGTTAGTGACGGGTTATACTAGTGGTCATAGTTTCGGATCTCTTCTGCCAAGTGCTCTTCTATTTGGTCCAATAAATTGGCATAATAGCCAAAACAATTGATTGCAATAACAGTCAACTTTACCACGTTAGCTGGTTGAGAAACAATTTCTTAGGAGAGCTCTAAGACTTTCGTCTATCCAGTAGCAGTTCTCCCGACAGAATGAATAGACACAGAGATGCAGTACAACTACAAACTGCATTTTAATTTTTTTTTCAATTCTTAAGCACTGAAAATCAACCGTTTTGTTGTTTTTTACACAGATTTTCCTAGATTTGTTTGAGGTTTTTAAATAAAACCAACATGCAAAACCAAATGTTAAAACTTCCTTCTATGGACATGCACACACGCACGCACACACGCACGCACGCACGCACGCACACACTTACACACGCACACAGGCACGTGCGCGTGTAGGCACATCAGGGGGCCGCGGATTACTTTCTAGTCCGAATGGTGGTCCCTGGGAAAAAACCAGTTGAAAACCCCTGGGCTAAGAGATTGTGAAACGATGTTGTGATTCTGTAGAAGTAACCGGTCTTTATGATGAAATGTGTTTTTAAAAAAATTTGTTATTTGCTATGTCAAGGAGAAGTACTTCACTACCCACATCCTCAGGTGTAATTGCAACGTCTCTGATTGGTGGAGCCTGCTGTTACCATGGATTTGTATACCACAACTGGTCAGCTACATTCAGATCATTCAGCGTTTAGCGGAAAGTTACCTTAATAAAGCGTGTTGGTATCTAGTGAATAGCAGAGGCTTGTAGTGCTGCTGAAATGCACGCAAGCATGCACGCACGCACACACACAATATCCCTGCATCCAAATGGTTGACATGCAAAAGCGAGTATTAGTGCAATAAGATTATTCCTCCCAAACAAGCAAACAACACGGCAGCTTACACACAAATCGTTTTTTTTACAATCCTACAACACAACACATATTCTAATTCTAATAAATGTTTGCCAACTTTAAAGCCCTGGACATGTAACTGGAATATGGCGTGATGTGCTCAAACACGGTCAACACGCTACTTTATGTATTAAAAGCACTTGCAGGATTAATTTTTCTATCTAAAGCAGGCGATGCTATTTTTAGTTAAAGCCAGTATGCAGCATTGGCTACAGATATGACGACATGTGAAAGTTCTCATGCAGCAGAAGGATTTGTTGATTTGTGCCTGATATCTTTCATGATTCAGCCTTTTCTGATCAATATCTGCCCTGTGGAGCACCAGCATGCACCATGCCAAGCACTCTGCCACTCATCAATACTCCGAGACGAGTGGGGAGCATCTCCGTAACATGGATGTCCCGAGCGTCCCCAGTGACCAATGAGGTGGCGCTGGAGTTGCAGTAACTTGCTGAGATAGCCAATGACATCTTTGGCACCGGGCAGGTTTCTCAGAGCAGGAGGAAACTTGACACCACCCAACGGGACAGTGGGGGAAAAAAAAAAAGGGTGTGGCCAGCCCAGGCCAGACATGCTGGTGCTTCACTGGTGCATGTGTGTGTGTTGAATTGTTTCACTATACCCGTAAGGACTTGTTTGAGTGTTGGTGGACATCAGGAGTAACCATGTTTACCATGGAGGTTATGTTTACATTTCTGTTTGTCTAACTGTTAGCAGGAATAAGCAAAAACTACTGAACCAATTTTTTGGAATCTTGGTAAAAGGATGGGGTCTGAACAAAGGAGGAACCCATTCAATTTTGGAGCAGATTTCGTATTTTTGATTTTGCAAAATCAGTGCAGTGCCCATTCTAACCCTTCCTGTATGGACTGGGCTGTTTGATTGGCCTGTGGTGATGCTGGCTGCAGCTTTCTTTCTGAAACTGTAAAAGTGACCTGCAGTAGTTGAGCTGCTGCTGGACTCAGTCCACAGAACCCCCCCACAGGAGAACACGTTGTTGTTGCCGTTGTCGGGAACAAACCGTTGTCATGAACGAAAAATGTCACTTATGTTGATGAGTCCTAGCCGCCGCTGCTACAGACTACCTGTTTATTCAAAGTTTATTATTATCATGTATTCAAATTGGCCACTGCCTTCTCCTGCGCCCTGAACAATGCACACGTCAAGTGTGAATGCGATAAGATGAATGGTTCTTGATATGCGTTCCACAGTCAGACAGAACTCTGGAAATTATTTGACAGACAATGCAGAGACATTTATGAAAATTCAGGCATGTATGAAGTGCTATTATGTATATGAACAGGTGCAATTTCAGATCCAGATGAATCCAATCTCAATACATTTATAACAATATGGTACTAAAAGGGTCAATCAGCCTTGGCAGAGGCAAGTTATCTCCGAGTGCCCTTCTGGTTTTCTGTTTTGTTTGAAGTAGGCTTTGTGTTAATAATGCAATAATGGAGGTTTCATCTTATTTTTTTAACAAATATAAAACCAAGCATTTATTAGGGCAGGAAGATGCAGCTTAAGATGAGACATGAGGAAGGAAGCAAGCTATGCATGTACATGTTGAGTGATCCCTGGACCTCTGACCTGCCAACGTGCATGTTTGACACTGCACCGCTAACAAGCCAATAGAAATGAGGCGCAGTGGAAGATGCCGCTGTTTATCCTTCTCACAATACACAGTCTGTGCCAACCTCTCGTGTTACATAAACAAAGCTTTTCCCAGTGACCCGTGGTAACCTCCCCACCTCTCGGACCCGCCGAGCACGCAATACATACACATACATGCCCGTCAACAGTTTACCGTTTAATAAGACATAACATTAAGGTCAAACAAACAAAACATTTCATGGGGGCCATCAAGCACTTCATCCATCAGTGCACTTCAAACAGTGCCACTTCGCACACTGGGGCCCTTTCAGACAGACTCCGGCGCTAGCCATTCTAGTCATGTGGTGGCAAATATGTATGTGGAGCATCACCTCAATTAACGCCTTTTCTACTGTGCATTTTCCCATATGGTCTTACGCCGGAGAGCTTCGGACACAAAGGCCCGCCGCCCCCCGGTTTCTCAAAATGGGGCTCGGGTGGGCCCCTGAAGTTAGACTGGCACTCGCTCTCGACCCCACGCTATTTATGTACGCTTGCCCTAGTGCCTTTCTCAATAGGCATGCCACAGGGGCTTCACAAGGGTCTGTTTGTTTTCATAAACAAATTGCGCTCCCACCCCCAAAAACTACAAATTAAGAAACATTTGTACACGCTTCCATGCGCTCACATGCAACAACAAACAAACACCATTCAGATGAAGAAAAATTACAGAGTATGCACATGCATGGAAACGCATGAGTGAAAAGTGTCAATTGTGAAAGGTGAATAAATAACTGAATAGTGTTTAGTATGAAGCTCCTTTACTTCACACTGCGTCAAACAAGTAACATTTGTATAAGTAACCTCACCTGATGCCCTGACCGACTCTCCCACAGCAGCAGCATGTTGTCTGCTCTTCTCCTCCTCTCCTACATCTCTCTCTTCATTACCTACAGCCATCTCTTCCTAACCTTCGTTGGTTTATCTGGAGATATCACAAACTAATTAATTGAATTACTAATCTCACAGGTCGGAATGTTCAGCTCTCCCCACGTATGCTTTCCTTAGTTTCTTTTATATTAGTTACGCTGATGCCTCTGGTCCTGGCTGTCTTTGTGCCCCCTAAGGACAAGGATTGAGGGGGGGAATAACTTAGTGTATCAATAAATATATTATATATGTGCAGTCCATATTTACTAGTAGATATGTACCTTTCCAGCTACTTATCTGAAATTCAGATTCAGAGTGTGTACGGAGAAGTGAATGAAATAAGGTTCTATCCATTTGAAATGGTAAGAAAAAATAATAGATATACCTGTGGTGGTCAATTTGTATTGAGTGGTGGGCTGCAATATTCTCACAGAGGAGATCATTCGAAAATATATCAAACACAAACATCTGCAGAGAAGGTGACGTGTAATAACAACATGATTCATAAGACAAACAAGTCGACGTGACTGTCTCTGCAAACTAAAGCCACTGAAACTACTGTGTGCAGCTGCCTCTGTGAACAACAGGTAGCCTGAGCAACAGGCACAAGATTAAACAAAGAAAAAGACTGGATGCAAGTCTACATCCAACACAAAATGGCAAAAAGATATGTTTGTTAAGATACGTTTATTTGTCCCAAACACATGCACAGACATGCACAAGCACACTCATGCAAGGAGGGAAATTTAACCTCTGCTTTTAACCCATCTGGTGCAGGACACACAGAGCAGTGGGCAGCCATACGGCGCCCGGGGAGCAGATGTTGGGGGAGTAAGGTGCCTTGGTCAGGGGCACTAGACAGGGTAGGGAGAATCCTCTTGTTCTTTTTGGACAGATCAATCCAGGTTCGTCTTCTTGTTGTTTCTCCGTGGAGTCGAACTAGAGACGAACCAGAGACCTCTTCTGCCCATAGTCCAAGTTTCTGCCACTAGTCCACCGCCTCTCCCATACTCGTTTGTATGGATTTACTGAGCTTGTCCTTGGGGTACAACGAAGTATATACTTGAATGTCTGTGTGAATGTTGCGTTCCATTAACATGGCCGGTCGCTTCCCAAACTGTGGTCGCTGGCCCCACTTCAGCCACTTATCCTCGAGCTGAGGGGCCACGAGAGCCGGCGGCACAGAGAGAGCTGCAGATAGAGGTGGTGCAATCACTGGGCGACCAAGCTACTCAGAGTTGAACCACACTGGCTGGCCCATTACGATGCACTGAGAGCCAGAGATGACAAGCTTATGATACTGTATATGTCAACACTTTGGCCTTTACCTGAACCACACAGACTTGTTTTTCTAGTCTATTAATGAGCTCAGGGTAAAAGCTTGTACTTGTCTAGTCTCATCTTTTTGGCTGAATGTATGTGATAAAAGACTTTTAGACTATGCAAAACCTTGGCATGATATTGGATATGGAGACACATGATTCTCCAAAATCAAAATTGATCCGAAACTGCTGATATTTAATCAGATCTCATTTCTAAACTGCCGGGACCGGTTTTCTCACTGCGAAGATCTCAATTTGTTCGAAGGTTCTGCTCTGGCTCTTTAGAGAGTGTTTCGTGGTGTTGTCAAAAGCTTTTGACAGCAGACAGGATTCACATCTGTGTCACATCAGTCTTGAGGCGTCCACGGTCAGGCTGACACGGCTCTGTGGTATCACAATACTGTTACAGTTCTACCATGACAACCATAACAGGAGGTCTCGAACTAACGATCCCCGGAGGCGTGTTTACAATAAACAAAAGCTTTGTGAGGAGCAACAGGCCAACAGGGCGACGTGCACCTGTGAAGTAATCGGCACGGCTTACGAGGATGGCACTCTGTGAATGTGGCATGACTTTATGGTGCCGTGCCAAATGAAGGAGAGGTGGCCGGACAAGCCGAGTCACCCTGACAGCACCGTGCATGATAACATACCTGCAGCAGGCATGGCTGAGCGCTCAGCAAGCCGCGCTCATATTCACCAAGGGAAAAGGAGCTGCTCTCTTCTCATGAACATAATAGATGGAAAGTCAAGCCTCCACAAATGGAATGTCTGTGCATTGTTACATTCGTCACGTGAAAACTGTCTAAAATGTCAGGAATTATATATATTTATTAGGGCTGGGCAAGTTAACTCGTTTTAATCGAGTTAACTCAAGTGATGAGTTAACTCGATTAATTATTTTATCTCGCATTAACTCAGGTTTAATTATTTATTGTTTTATTGTGAAAGTCAGGCTTTTATTTTGTAAAAGTCTGTTGCTGACTGCTGCAGAACAGGAAAAAAGAAAATAATTGGCGAATAAACAATCGAGTTAACTCATCACTTGAGTTAACTCGATTAAAACGAGTTAACTTGCCCAGCCCTAATATTTATATTTATAAATGAGTCCGGTAGATTCTAAATGTGTCCGCGTCCCTTCAGCGGCTCAAAGACCATACATGGTGCGAAGGGAAGTGAGATAAACTCTGTTGATTTCCAGACGGGAAATTGTGTTTACTTCATGTTGTGAGATTCCCTTACAATAAGACGTGATGATGTGAAATAGCTTGAACCCACCAAAATAAAACTCTCTCTCTCCTCTCCTCTTCTCTCTCCCTCTTCTATTCATCCATCACTCTCTCTCTCTCTGTGTGTGTCTCCCTCTACGACTCTGGCCCCTCGCTCCACGACCTCCCTCCTCTCATCCCCCCTCTCCCGTGATCAGGCAAAGATTATGGATCACACAGAAGGAGTTATTTATAGAGCAGGATTCCCAGAGGGAGCTCCTGGCCCCCTCCTTGCATCCGTGCACTCAGACAAAACCCCATGCATGTTTAATCACAATTCATGAGGAACCTTTCATAGTTAAAACACAGAGGGCGTGTGTGATTAAAAAAATAAAGACACAGACAGGTGACAGCGGTGCTAAGCTTGCAGATTCAGAAACAACAATAATTGCTGACATAAAGTTTCTTAGCTGTGAAAACACGCACACACGCTCTCAGAATAGGGAGGCAAACGCCATGGCGACTGGTGGGATTGTGACCTGCAGTTGGTTGGACAGGCGAGGAAGGGGTGGGGCTAGAGACGCAGGGAGAACCAATGGTGGCAGTCAACTGATTCAACAAATGGCCTGCATGTGCATTCAGCTCAATGCTTTACTTAGAAGTGCTAATACTAAACAGTAAATGGTACATTGCATGTTCCTGGTGTGTGGTCACTTGTTGTTTTCTTAGTCACCACAGCTCTAGTGGCTTCATCCCTCCTTTCTCAAATCAGTGCAATTGACAGACGGAGCAAACCGGCTGGGGTGAAGCGAGTGAAAGTAACTAATCTGATCTAATAATTTACAGATTTACATGGAGATAATGGGATTTCAGGTTTGGTATACAGAGATGCACAGCACTCCATCACACCCCTGTGAAGTCAGAAGATTAACTGTTGGTGCTGAGTGAAACTGGGATGCAGGCACACTTTACAGACACCACACAGAAACCAAGCCGGAGCAATGTGTGGTGACACTGCAGGCACACTGTACAGACACCACACAGAAACCAAGCCGGAGCAATGTGTGGTGACACTGCCGGCACACGGGCCAAACACCAAGATGCTTATGAAACTGGTTTTATTAAATGATTCAAAAAGGTGGAAAATGTCATCCAGTGAAAACACTTCTACTCCTTGAAGAGTGCACAGTTTTCCTTTGAATTACAAAGGAGCCCTTTAAAGTCACATAATAAAAAGACAACTTTCCCATGTTTATCCACCCAAACGGAGGCACAGACACACAAATGCATACATGTACACAGCAAGCAGTGGGGAGGGACACACGCACAGTTGTTGCCATCTGCTCCATTCAGTTAAAGGCTGCACTGAGTGGTTCTGAGCGAGATTCTCCATACATCAGTGCCATTCAATAAACACTGTCACTACTCAAGGCAGCACACCCACACAGCTGATGAAGACTTACTCTCTCACTCAACACACACACACACACACACACACACGCACATTTGCCCCTCAAGCAAACACACACACTATAAAAAAGCCATATGTTAAACAAGTTCATGTAAACACATGTACGCTCAGGTATCACACTCGCACACCACAACTTAACAAAACACACCCATGTAAAATGAATCAATTCACATAAGCAGTAAATACTCATTTTTTACACACACAAAAAACACACAAATCACAAAGCAGCTCCTTAAAAATGAATTGTAAACGCTAAGGACACAAGAATCTGTGCATAACAACAAGAGCTCTTACCCATCAGTGGTCGTGCTGTCCGGTTGCTGTGTTTGTGTGTGTGTGTGTCTGTGTGTGCAGTGTACAGTATTTCAGCAAGGAAGAGAAAGTGTGTGTGTGGGTTTGAAGCCAAAAGTGACACTCTGAGCAGAGGCGTAAAGTCCACTGTAGCACAAAAAAAATAAATACAGCAGAGCGAGCTGGTTCTCAGGGTGAGAGCAGATCTCTTTCTCTCTCTCTCTCTCTCTCTCTGTCCGTCACACTCTCTCCGTCTCTCACTGTATCGCTTCTCTCGGTTTCTCTAACTGAGGCGCTCCGCTCTGTCCTCCGGCTGCCACTGTCCCTCCCTCCCCTCTGTTCCTCTGGTCCCCTCCCACTCTCTCTCTCTCATTCTCTCTCCCCCTCCCTCTCTCGCAGTGACATCAGAGGGCAGTCTCAGGCATGTTGAGCATTTTACTGGAGAGTCGCTCTCTTCCTCTCTCTCTCCTTCCATACTGATCGGCAGAGACGCAGAGGAGAGATTGTGATCACCTTCTCAATCGAATGTGACTAAACAAACATTGTGGTTGGATGCTCTCTGCTCTGCACACACCCCACTGCTGTCGATGTGCATTATTGGTTGCAATCAAAATATATTTCTGGTTCTCTTCTGGCTGAAACTCTCCTACACATCAACAGCACAACATTTGTTGTGTAGTTTACTTGCCGATAATGGATGCTGCTCTGCAGATATAACACTTCACAGCAACTGAAAACACACATCAGAGGTGTCCACTGCACACATAGAGGATCCTGCTCACAGCTACAGAGGAGAGGCCTCTTCCCATCACAATATGTTTGAATACTATTTGTCTGCGTTTCTTGCATAGATGCTTTGTTGTCAATAAAGATCTCTGTTATAATGATATGTTTTTTGTTGTTGTCAAGCTCTCTCTCCCAAATTCATGCTCAAGGTCCTATCAATAAAGGCAAGATGCCAAACCAAAAAAAAGTTGCATTTTAAATTTCAAACTTTAAATTCCCTCAAGAATGAGGTTTTGCGTGGACTGAAGTAGCTGGTATAGAAGAATAGAAACACCAACTTTAAAGTAAGAGAGAGCCACTGAATCAGGATTGAGACACATTCACGTCAATGCCTGAAAAGAACATTAAATATGAATAAAGAGATTTTGATTGAACGACAATGAGAAGCAATTAGAGCGACTGGAGAATGGGTCTATTGAGCAGCATCAAGGTCCACTAATGACAAGTGCTCCTCTGGGGGTGGCGCTAGTCATATGTCTTACTTTCATATAAACTGTCACTATGATACTAAGCCAATGGGAGTGAATGCAATGGATCTATTTATGAAAAAGAAAGGATTAACTGACTGCAGTGTGAATAGCTGTTTACTCAAGTGCAATTTTATATATTACTTCATTTGGAATCAATCTCATTTGCAAGTACCTACTTTGTCATTCTCTTTTAACCAAACACTGAAGATGAGACAGGATTCTACTTGTGTTCTGAACCTGCTGGTGCTGGTTGCAAATGCTTAAGGAGTTTTGCACCGCTCAACATTGAGCTGTAACACAAGTTTAAATCTCAAGCAAATGTCCTCTAATACACAAGAGAGGAAACCAGTGCTTTCAACTTCACAAGGTGCTAGTGTGAATATGGCTGGAGCTACGCTGGGAAGATCTGATGTCACCAAAATAAAGAAATGGACAGGCTGAATAAAGTGTAACTTAAACCCTAAAGGTTTGATCAACCAAATCCAATGCTGTTCCTGTTGTGCACACACAGCGCGAGTCTGTATTCTGCATTATGTTGCGCAATAAGCATCGACCTGTGTTAAACACACTTGCAAATTCACCATGGACCTGAAATGTCAGCAGTTAAACTCACTTCGAGGATCAACATCGACGCCAAGAGTAGGGTTCTGACCCGGACCAGCCAGCCTGTGGTCTCCAGCGGTCAGGTCAGCAGCGCCGCCAATGCTCATCGCTTTCTCTGACTTTCACAGGAATGTACAACGTTAATTCATCACTAAGGGTCACACAATCTGCTACAGCAACCACGTTGAGTCTTTTGTCAACACAATCAGAGCTCCCCACCCACCCTACACAACAGATATGGCTCTGTGTAATTTCTTCTTCTTAACTTCAAAACAAAAATCCAAGCTACTATGACACATTGGAGGAGATCAAGTTTGTGTCCCATATGAAGATTAAGCCATTTACAGCCAGAGCGGTACAGTTTTTTTGTTGGTTACTTCAGAAACCGAAAAATAATCTTTATATCTAAGTACATATAACCACACTGATCTTCTTTTCACAACACCCCCTCAATTTGTGTGTGTATGTGTGTTTAAGGTTCATGCATGCACGTTGGCCTGCGTTGTGTGTGTTTTTTTCATGAGCTATTTTTGAAGTTCAGCGTAACATCCAGGAAGCCAACTTTTGTTTGATGAGACAACACACCCACACACCTGGCTACGATAGAAACTCGGTGTTATCAGCTTGTTGTAAACCACCATTGACGTCAAAGGCTTAGCTAGATTTCATGCAGCCATGACACTGATAACAGCTAATGCTACTGAACCCAAAACCATAAAAGCATGCACACACGCACACAAACACCCGTTCATTTTTTACAGCAGGTAAAACCACCAGTGCAGAGGACAGTAGCTAAACTGTGTATGTGAGCAACAGAGCACCTCATTAACTTTGCATTGAAAATCTATGTTTGGACATTAGGTCAGTTGCTAACCGACATGGTCAAAGATCAGTGGTCGTGAGCAAGCGGCTTGTCAAACAAAAACAAACAGTGGGGCGTCTTTGAAAAGGTTTTCTTTGGCCATAATACGGCATGCATTAAATTACTCAAGACCACCAGGGCATTACCAAGCATGGGAGCATGTTTACATGAACAACATATTATGCAAGGCAGACAAATTTATAAGCCTCAAATCACAAGAAAAACAATTAACTTAACAAAAGAGTTTCTGAATTTGTGCTCGAAGGGATAAATAATAATATTACATTTTCTCACCTATTCTTGCTCAAAGCAACAACAGGCAGAATCAGTTCTAAAACTCAACAAGTGCACGTGCACAGACACTCAAACTTCATGCAGAGACCTTGAGCTTATAATGGACTTGAATGAGTGGGTCAAATATTACCATCAATCGAAAACAACACGTATGAATGAACCAGAGTGGCATGTGACAGGAGATAAGACAATAAATGTCTATGAGAGACAGACAGAGACAGAGTGAACGAGAGAGACCTCTGAAATATTCGCAACAGCCTGTGAGAGAATAAGACAAGGCGATAAGTGAGCATATCCGAGATAAATAGCTTGTGTAGCTATCTGCATCAGAGTCAGCGTGCGCGTGTTGCTTAAATAATGCATGTGGCATAATGATTGCAAGGCATGCCGAAGTACACAGTATGGCAGCGAGGCAGACAGGACTGATTAATAAGTAATGGACGCTGTCCGCCTCATAATGCACACATGTGCACACACACACGCACGCCCACGCACACACACACAAAGGCATGCAAACTACAACCACAAGCTGGTCCATACTCAGGAGAAGGAGAAAGACAGCAGCTCTTATTTTTGTAGCTTCTCAGGAGCTTGTCTTCCCCCTCCTCCCCCGCAGTGACAGGGGGTATGGTGGGAGGAAGATTGCTTTTTTCATCCATCTCCCAAGAGAACCACAGACCCAACTCCAAATACGAAAGCTACTGTGTCGTTTATTATTGATTTGGGTTATTTATAATACACGCTCACACCACACCCCAGCTCCACAACAAGGCTCCCTACAGCAATACAATAACCGCTCATAACAATCAAAACATGCTCAATTGATAGAGAATAGGATAACCCACCACATCAGCACCCTTGTATGCCTTATCTTAATAGTGATATAAAGCAAAGCTGAAGCTTAAAGAAAATATAATTTTGATTTTGAAAGTCTTGACCTGTAAACTCATTACACGGTTCAACAAAGATCACATGCAGGGAACGGTTCCAACAAAACAGGGACGTCTCATCATAAATAAGCTGATGCCCACAGTGATGTCTGGAAGTAGGAACCAGCAGGCCTGCATCCCTTGGTCTAGCACCATAACTGCCCTTGTTAAAGCCACACATTCCTGGTAAGTGGCTACAGACATAAAACAACCAACAGTGCTCATGGTGCTGCAGGCTGACATGACCAAGGCCTTTGATGGGGTGGACCGTTTCCAGCTGCTCCAACATCTGGTCAACATGGAGTTGTGCCCCAGACTTTTAGCCTGGGTACACAGCTATATGACGGCAAATGGCACTTACAGTTCTTGGTCTGAGGTTACATCTGGGTCCCCCAAGGAGTTATGGTCTCACCATACCCAATTCTCCTAAATATGTCCCCTCGTCTTTAAGAACACATTGCACATTGGCTAAGCTGATGAATTAGAGCTGTGTGGAGCCATTCCCTTAACCGATAGTCATGGCACTTATGGAGACATAAGGGACTGATATGATTGGGTCAATCAGCAAAGCCATTCAGTATACAATTATTGTATTGGTTTCTTAACAAAGTTGGGATCTATGTCGATGGGGTAAGGTGAGTTTAAATGCTATAAAATGTCAGGGTCTTAATGATTCACAAACGCAGACACATTTGCGCAAGAGATCACAAAATCCTTGAATCTAGTTTTCATGAGGCTGCCTTTCTGATCTCTTTGAGGTAACTCACTCTACAAAAATGATCCATAACAAGAATCAACTCCTATCAGACCTGAAATCACCAAGGCTTCAAAACACCTTCTTCAAACCCAGTGATGGCAAGAAAAATAACTCCTTTGAGCTCTTGGCTGCAGTGGGCAGCTCTCTGTTCATTCATATTTTACGCCCTCTCCTTCCGTCTCAATGGTAATGCCTTCCCAGTCTGCACCAAGCTCAGAGCAGACAGAGAGCCATTAGCTGTCGGCAATGCCAAATTGAACTTATGAGAGCTGTCAGTCAGATGTCAGCTCACCACACTGCTCCATGTGCACTTAAATGTCAAATGGGTCACAGGAATTCCACTGTGCACTAAAGCTGGACCGACAATATCTTTTTGGACAGAGTACAGATTATAGCAGTGTGCTTTATATGGGCCTTGTCAATAATGGAAACAGACATAGAACTAGTAAGGGAGGTTACAAATGGAGGACCGCATCAATAAGAAAGAATAGTCCACGTGCAGGCCCAGAGGGGATAAAGAATTCAGACAATGAGAAAAGGTGTAGATCTGTTGTTCATCATCAGTTTCGGCTGCACAGAATGGCAGACAGCAAACCCGTTGTATTTTTTTCTGTTAAACAACTCTGTGGTGAAACACGGTCTATCGCTGACAGACACACTGCAGCCATTAGGCTCCGGGCTCCTCTGTAATGAACTCCTCTTACTGGACCGGGGAAGGCAAACCTGTGGTCATGGTGGTGTTTGTCAGCCGGCAGCTAGCTAAACCCTCGCAAGAGAAAAGAAAGGGTCTGAGCCCTGAAGTGGTCATCCATAATAGATATGTTCCAGAGAACCCTTCTAGATCCATATGGTCCTGCTCGGACTTTTAAAAGCCTTTTCACAACACACCTCTACATTAACAAGTGAGGTGAACGGGAAGAGAAAGGGTTAAGAAGGGTTGAAGTCAAATTAAATATCCACCTGTTTATTTTTACCCCTGCACATAAACACACACACTAAATTCAAAAAACTGTAAACTTTAGGGAAATATCTACCTCTAAGTATTATAGAAACGAAAGAATCTCATGTGTGTTAGCCCATGCTAGCCCTTGTGAGACAAGACACTTTCAACAAGTCCAAATCTAGCGCTGCTGAGCTTGATACTTGCAGGAGATGATAGGTCAATTTGAGCAGCTTGGTTTGGCCGTAGTCCACATGTCCATCTCATCACAAATCGAGGAAGATACTTGGACTAATTCAGTATCAGCTTTTATGTCACAAAATTACAAATCAAACCATAGGCCCTTCATGCTGCATCATCAAAACTCACGTCTGCTTTTCTCTGATTTTGAATAATCAGTTTGTTATTAAAGTACCTTCCAGCACCAAATATTTTGCAAGAACATGAAAATGTATTTGCTGTGCTATATTTTTATATGACCAAACACGGATTACATTTAGGTCTGAATCGAGATCATGATTTTTTATACAATTCATCTTGCAGCCCTAAATCACACAGTGACACAACCTCACACTCCAGACGTCTGGCAAAGCCCAACCAGCCAACACGGCAAAACACACCATATGCAACATTCATGACATGGTAGCATGGTAAAAATCCTTTTCCCCCCTCTGCAACATCTACACACACACACACACACACACACAGTCCCCCTAAATAGCTGTCAGGATAATGGCAATGATGCAGACAAAGTAGGTTAAGGCACTGTCTGCTCTCCTGGAAGACAAAACAAGTCTGGCTCTGAGCACTCTGCCATACTTTCTTAGACCTGAAAAAAAGGATTGTGTGCGTGTATGTGCGCCTTTAACAGGGTTAACATGAAGGCCACAACCTCAGGCTATGTCTGTAGATATAATTAGGCACTGGGCACTGGGACACTGTGTTGTATTCCCTTTATAACTCCAATTTCTACCTCAGGATTAAATTTATCTTCACCTTTGCGCTCCGATAGCTTCAGGTATGTTTGAGCATGTAGCCTTGGACCTTTTGCCTCAGTACAATAATGTGAATCTGCTGAAACATTTTTTTTTTATTTCCAAATATATATGTAAGCTACTCCGAAAAGATTTAGTGCAAAATAAATAAGGTAATTCAAGGAGAAGAAGTGAAGGAAAATACGGGAGATCATATTAAAGTTCATCACAAGTTCAAGGGAACCATTTGGAAAAATCCCTTCAGCGCTGACTCTGACATGGTTTTGTGTGTTCGTGTGCGTGTGCGTGTGTGTCTGTGTGTTTCTGACTGATGGCGGCTGAGCAGGAAAGAGGCAGCTGCCCACCGACTCAAGCCTACACCACACTGGCACCGGGGTGGTGAATCCATGCCAGGTCAGGAGGGTGTACGGGGGTGGTCGGGGGGACTTTGGGACCATCTGGGGAGCTGGCACCGGGGCCCGAGGGCTGTGTGAGCTCCGTGGTGAGCAGGTTGTCTTCCATTAGGTGCTGATTGTAAGCCTCACCGTTTAGGTGTCTGACTAATATTCAATACGGGGTTACAGTCTGTTGAATTAGGACTTCAACCTAAAGACCACGACGTGCTGATCCTGTCATGTAATTGATGCTTAATGCTTCAGTGCTACACACAATAACTGGGTTGGAACATCAACCTTTAAGTGATTAAGTGCAAGTATTGTTGGCAAATCTCTACTTTTACAGATTTTCTTTTCAAATATTCAATTCAGTATTTTGAAGCACATCAGAATCCTGGTGGGAAGTTGCTCTGCCATGAGATTTTGAGCTTCAAGTGCAGCAAAACCCAAATAAAAAATTAAGCAGGTGAAGATAAATTGTGCATGATCCTACACGGAACAAATAAACATATTTACAATGTCAGGTTTGAGGTCAGGAATTCAGTCCCGCTCAGAGACAAAAAACTCCATGTTCCAGTGAGTAGAGAGGGAGGTAGCAGGGGTCTGTCTGGCAGACACGTGTCTTAGCGCAGTCATGGTGACCTACAGACGTGATGTCTATGGGACACGCCTCGCTCTCCATCCTCTGGCTTGTCAACACTTATCCCGGCCTAATCTGCTGCTTTTCACCCAGTTTACTTCATGTGCTGTGTCTGATCTACAAATGTGCACTGCATTCACCAAAAAAAGATTGATTTAGTCAAAGTGAGGTGGAAATAGAGATGATTAAACTTCAACACCTTACAAGGTAACAAATATTTATCTATCCGTACACCACTACATGTGCTGCTTTCTATTAAAGGTGTGAAGTATGTGAAGAAACTTTAAGACTTGGAAAACAAAGAATGGGAAAGCGCATCAGGTTGAGGGTTAGAAAAGGTTCTTTGGAAATTAACCTAGTGAAACAATTTTCTGGAACCTTGGTAGAAGGGAGTAGTACTGGCCAAGAAAAAACTCATTAACTGTAGGAGCTGAATCCATAAAGGAGGCAAATCCTTTCTTAACATTACGCTGGGACAGCTTTCAACTTTTTTGTGAATTTCTCAAGCAATGATGCAGAGAACCTTATGAAGATATCAGACATGGGTCTGGATGGAAGTGGCGGAGGTGAGCTCTCAAGACTCCGCTTTCCTTTCTCATGACTCCAGGTTGACAGCTGTGACTGTGAGAGACGGAGTGGTTTGAGCGTCTTGGAAAAATCACTGATCTGCTGAGATTTCCACTGACAACAGTCTAATGTTTACTGTCAAACATCCAGTGAACAGCAGATCTGTGGGAGAGTATGTCTGGTTAGTGAGTGAAGTCAAAAGAGGATGCCAGGCTGGTTCACGACCGACAGGAGGGTGACACCTGAATAATAATATGTTCCAACACTGGTTTACAAGATCGGCTCTGATGGCTCAACCCATCAAACCTTGAAGTGACTGGGCTGCAGCAGCAATTCCAGTCTGGAACAAGAACAAGAAGGAAAACATTTGACGCAGAACTGTAGGGCTACAGCCACACTATGTTTTATCTTACTGTTCAACATTGTTGTTTCTCGTGCAGTATTTTCTGTAAGTAAACAACAAATGTCCGAGTAGATAACCTGCTGTTAGGTGTGTTAGTATGAACAATAAGTATAAATGATATAAAGTTAAACACTTTATTGGATATTGTAAATGGATGAAGCTTTGGAATCCATCACCTGGTCGGATGAATCCCAATTTCTCCTGCAAGTTGTACTCTCAGGTCGGAGTCCAACATGTGGTTGGGTTTAGACAACAAGAGCTCTCTGGTTAGAGTTTAGGAAAGATTCTGCATTTGGTTAAACCTAATGAAAAAAATACATTCAGCCTACATTCAGTACGTTTTGATTCTCTCAACCCTAAACCAACATCAGAATCTTACCACAACTCAAACCGAAGAGAAACATAAACACGTTATATCACTCGGTCATTGCTGCGAGCAACACTGCATCACAAGAGCATATGCCACTTATAATTCAGGCTGGGGGCAAAGGTCAACGCTGCCCCCTATTCATGTTTACCTAAAATAGATGCTACATTTGAATATGCAGGCAAGGGACAAGCTTTTGTTTATGGAAGCCCTTTGGGAAACAGTCCGTTTGGAGAGCAAAAGAGGCGGAACACGTTGACTGAAATGCAACTTTTTAATTTATGTGCATTCAGATGTAGATAGCTGTTACAGATATTATCCAACATGTTGTCTTGACTTTAAAACACAAAAAAAAAGTATTGGGGAGAAACAGTGGACACTAATCAGACTACAAACAGTGTACAGCGAACAGAAGTCTATCGATCCAAAATATTGACCATTTCCCCAAAATGCTAATTCGTCATCAAATGATAACCAATGGGCCCAAAGTTACCACTGAGTGTACAGTCAAGATCCAGATCAGCTCTAACAGTCACACACATTGACAAATAAAACTGGAGTTGAGTGAGCAAGCAGATGCAGAGTGAGAAAGAATTCTCTACTTTTAGTGATTTCGTTTCCAGAGTTTCGAAATGGTAATGAGCGCCCTGATATTTGCATAATGTGCCTTTCCTCATCCCTCTTTTTCGGCTTACCCAAGCTCTCTTCTCCTCCCATGTCTGCCCCCACCTTCATTCACTGCATTCATTCTACCTCCTCCTCCCACTGCCATTACTTAAGTGCTCGCAGATAATTGATGAGTCTAAATAAAGATAAGCTTTTCAGTTGGGGGGGGGGGGACAGGCGCTGGCCAACAGGTCTGCCACTTCCTGTGTGAAGCACTCTTCATCCTCCCCTCAACTTGCTTGCCTCTCATTCTGCTAAGCTGTACTATCAGCGCTGTGCAGACAGAAAATGGACATGTGGAAACAGCGTTAAGACAAAAAAGTGTCAAATGAAAAGAAAAATGAGACAACTGTCACGTTTCGTGCCGATTACGACAAAGCACACCAGGCTCTGATGGAACAAGCCATACAAAGCCCTTATGTGAGCTAACAAACCGCTTCTGGTCTATATTATCTGTCACTGCTGCTCCACTCCTCTTCTATTTTTCCCAATCCTCTCTCCTTCTCCTCCTTCGTCACTTCTCTCACCTTCCCCTCCCTCCTCCTCACTCCCTGCAGCGTCTGTGCTCTGACAGTTATGTGTGAGTGGAGCGTGGGCTGCTGCTAATTTGTGCAGAGTGGGAGAAAGCTGTTTTGGCTATGGGAGAGAGAGACGAGTTTAGCCTTAGCGGCGAGATGGCACACAAACAGACACAAACTTGCATCTCGGTCTTTAATAATCCTAACTCCAACTCTAATTCTCATCCTAACCCAAACCTCATTCTTACCTGAACCCCTAAAAGTCTCAAGAATTCAAATTGGAAGTCGCTTTGGATATAAGTACCAGGTAAATGACATGTAAGGTAATGTAAGGTCAAGTCCAGTAAAGTTGTGAGGACCGACAAAAGTGATGTGGCTCTGTAAGGTCTGTGACTCAGAGTCCTACCACACACACAAACGCACACGCACACGCACACGCACACACACACACACACACACACACACACACACACACACACACACACACACACACACACACACACTTGTCCTTTAATACATGTTTGTCTCGGCTGTAGTTTTATCACTCCCTCTTCCAATGTCACATGAGCATTCACAGAAACAAACAGATGCTCAAACCCACATTCACATGACTTCAGTTTCTCTTACAGTACCTCGTCCTGTACACAATTTAGTCATCCTGATTAATATGCAACTAAATCTGTCTCTCTCGCAGAGTCTTCCTGATAATACTCCACCACTGCTCTGTGCTTTAGTCATCCACTGTGATCGACACTCATTCTATTCCTAATTGTAAACCTTAAATAACTAGAAATGTCTCCCTTCGAGCAGTTGAGTTGACATCCATAGACTTTAGTTGAGTCACCATCTTTGGTGTTTAGGTGTTCTTTGAGAAATCACATGAATGGGACCTTTAACCTCCACATGCTAATCAGATAAAAAAAAAGAAATTCCCTCAAGATGTTCCTGGAAAATCACATTCATAAGAAGGGATGGATGGATGAAAGAATGCATGCAACCCAAAAAACATAATGCATTTGGCCACGGCTGTAGCGAGGAGGCATCTAAACAAGAAACACACATTCTCACAGACTGGTGACTTTGAGTTTAATAGTGCTGACTTCAGCTCCTCTCCTCCCCCCCACTGCTGAAACTGTGTTGAGAATGACTTCATTGCGTAGGACACTTACACGCACAGGTTGCTACTAATCCTCGTGGCACCCGGTTAATTTATTATAACACATCTTATGAATGTGTTGTATTGTGCTGTATTTAATCCAATAAAACGCTGGAGTCGTTTTTTTGGAAGGCATTTACGTATTTCGTTATTATTAGGACCATACTAAACTGAATTTTCCAAGTCAAATTTGATTTTAACAGTTCAGTCTTATGATTGGACCAGTGAGGAAGTCAGTGGCCTACATGTGTACAAGTGTGTACTACATCTAACACTGGACAGACAAAACTCAAGTCTAGATGCTTGTCGTTTACTGTTTCCTTAAAAAGTCAGTGTGGGATCACATAAAGAGACAGAAGCGAATAAGAATAAATCTGCAAAGGACGCTGTGGCAAGTTCTCTGAGGTCTTTAGAACAACCTACTTTACAATTTCATTGTTTACTGCGCTTGTATCAAGTTAAGTAATCAGTAAAAGCTATTCATGGCTTTCATATCGATTGATATCGATATATATTGTGATATAAATCAAATCAGCCCAACTGCACTGAAGCACATTACTCTGCAGGTCAACAAGTGACTCTCTGCTCATCTGCTCTTTTTATATCTCTGACACGTAACACTGATTTATGTTCCTGGATAAACAGGGCGTCGCTTCTTCTGCAACAATGAAGTTAAATCACTGCGTTGAGTCAGAATCTACAGGAGGAACAGCTGTCTGCAGGTGTGGTTGTGCGTGTGTGTGTGTGTTTGTGTGTGTGTGTGTGTGTGTGTGTGTGTGTGTGTGTGTGTGTTTGTGTGTGAGTCTCTGTCCCTCCTCACACATGAACTGATAATCATATTTATCTATTTACTAATCGATTATGTCGGATCATGTCTCCGGATCGTTCCGGTCACTTTGACCCTGATGTCCTGACTGTGCGTGTCACTTAACATCTGGTGTTGTGTAGCTGGTTTAAACATGTGTCTCATAAACTCTGCAGGGAACAAAACAAACACAAAGTAAACGTCTGTCTTGTACGTGTCGTGACAACTGATCAGTGATGGTGTTTATTGTTGAAGTGTAAAGTTAAAGGTCACAGGGGGAGTGAGGAGGAAGCAGACATCGACAGGAGACTCTGACACCGTACGACCGCACCTTTAATGTGCGTGTGTCCTGGTCCTGCAGCGCTGGTGATAATTATTCAGCACTTTATCGTTATATCACCAAGGCATTGTTTCTAACAGTATCCACACTTTACTTAAAGTGAATAAATCCTCAACACTGTATTTCTGCATGCCACTTTTTATCCACCCAAAGGTCAGTGACTTTAAAGAAGAACTAATCCTACCTACAGCTTTCATTCAATTTAATTAAATTGACAAGTTGATTTATACCAGGCTACCAAGTCATAGGCAGGACCAAGCATCTCCACCTCCTCCCACTTCCATAATGTTGCTCAAACTGCCCTGGATACCAACACTACCATCTTGCGCATTTAGAGCCAGAGTCTGTACGGTAGCAAGAGGTTTATAGGGCTTTTATATTGGCCAGATTTGTATGCAGTTTATGGGATCCATGATTGTTTCCTTCACCTTTAATTCCATTTCAATTAGTTCATAAGAACATGCTGTTGTCTTCCTACAGGAGACGTGTGTTACTTATGATAAATGTCTACAACGTGAATTGCATTTAACCTGCACTATAAGTCCCATGCAAATGAAATAGCTGTCAGTGGTTCATCTCTGGCTGCAGCATAGCTCCAGCACTTCATTTACAGGATTACAGAATTACAGTTTATCATCACTAAGTGACGTTTCATCACTACGCACACTCATATGTTATCTGCTACGCTCTAATCACAGAGTCAATTAAATTACCTGTAAATGTCAAAATCAGTGGATTCATTTCAGAGATGTTTTTACCAAAGCCAGGTGTCTAGCTCACGCTCAACCACAGAGAAGAGCAGGGTAATAAAAAGAGACTCAGACGATGTGTGTTGCCCTGATGATACTAGGCTGCCAACAAGTGTTTGAGGTAGAAGTGTTCAAGTGTACATGCTTTATTTATTAAAGCTACAGTAAATATATAAAAGGCAGTAAATTACGGATGCATCTTTCATTGGGTTTGAAGCGATGTCTTTGTGTCACTACAATATAGATGAACTTAGTGTTAAAACTCTATATTACTAAACTTAAGTTATATTTCTTTTCTACATTTCTGAAAACCTGATCTAAAAACTGAAATCCAGAAAGGGTCAACACAGTTTCCCTTAATTTCTTTATGTCTTTCAAACAATGAGAGAGTGCCCAGATAGATTGAAGCCAAATACATGTGGTACATATGCCTGTATGTTTTACGAGTGGACATCTGCCTGTGTGTTTATGCTATTACATGGGTCACTTCTGCAAAGCAAACGAAATGGCTCCAGCTCTTGGCAGCCGTATCTAAGACACACTGCTGCATCAGCACGTCCTCTCGCCACACGGGACAAACATACCGCTTGTGGGTTGATGACATGCTGATGGGGTGAGATCATCACACGTTCCTGTCATGAAGAGTGTTAAGTTCCAACAAAATGTCCAATTTCACATGCACTTTTGCATCTCATCACTGCATGGCAAAACTCTAAAAATGATTTTGCCACTGAATAATACATTGTCATTTGCTAAAACCAATCAGCAACGTCAGCTGGTGAAAACACACACGTGCTCAAAAGTAAATGATAAGTCTCCTCCAAAGCAGATGCGGACAGGATATATTATTGAGCCATACATTAGCCAGCTAAGGCAACCATGATCCTCCAATGAGCACTGATGCTCTGTAATCACCTGTGGTGCATTTGACATCAGTAACCCCCGAAGACATGACGGCAACAATCACTCAACTGCACTGCCACTGACTCAGGTTAAGTCACCTGAGTCAGTGGCAGTGTAAATATATAAACCAGAAGTTAAACAAGGTAAACTAGACCAAAACTAATATAAAAGGAAATTCTTTGTTTCTGCTTTCATAAAAAATTTTTTATCATTTCGGAAATCTGTTCTACTGAACTTTGAATAAACAGGTGAACATCTCCTTGTGCAGCTTCAGGGTTCTTCCAGTCTTTATTTCCAGCGTTAACACAGGCCAATCAAAAAGTCTGTTCCAAAATGGCAGGTTTGAAGGTACAGTAGAGCTGAATCAGTGGCAGTATCAAACACGCACATTTACATGTTGTCAACATGTACAAATGTTTCTTAAAATCCACTATTAATCATGACACTTCAAGCATCTAACAAAGTCAATCTGCTAATCCACTGCTTTTTGGTGATTCCGCTTGAGATTCAGCTCCATACAGGTTTGCATATTAGCCACTGATTTTTTCATGTTGTGGATAAAAAACAAATAGAATAATAACAATGACATCATTCTGCACACAGAGGGGGACGCACATGTAAAGAGGTCCTACCGAAATAGTTGAGTGCAAGTGGATTGAGAAGTTCCAGAGGATGATCCTTGTTGCTGAAGACGCCTGTTAGAGAGGAGAAAAGGAACCAGCATGTAAAATCAGGTGTGGAAAACATCAGAGTTTCAGACAATTAGATCTGGTTCACAAGACAATTCAAAGAAAGCAATATAGGAAGTATGCTTGTCTGAAGCTCAACAACCAGCCAACCTCCCTTGAACTAGAGAGAATCATGCTTCTACTTCACTTCTAAATTCACATGAATCCCACCTCAAGTCGGAACAACAACTCAGAGATTGGCAAAAAAATTTGAGCAGGTGATAAGAGCCGACACCGGTGTCTGTGGGTTGTAGAGAAAGACACGTGTCTCCCCGCGGCTGAATTAATACATCACTTCCTGTCTTTGCCTGCTGCTGTTGTGTACGCATCTGTGCAGAGAACCTCCCGCTGTGTTGTACATGTGTGAAAAGTAAACTGCGGGTAAAGTCAATTTCAAATTCTTCGGACTTTACCCACAGGTCATGTCTGAAAACGGCTTTAGTCAGTTTCAGCTGGTGCTGCTGAAGAATGCAAGCTTTAAAAATGTAAAAGAAAAACTCTGGGGAGTTGGAAAGAAGCGCGCTTGCCAGACTTCTTTAGGCCGCTCCTAATCTCTGCTTGAGGTTCTGGGCTACACAACTAGCACAACCTTTCCCAAAATCGACTCTTGAGGGCTGAGCTGCTTTGTGGGTAATGCAGGTGCCAGGGTTTCCCAAGGGAGAAGAAAGTATGAAATAAAAAAACTGGTTTCTCTGTTTCAGCTGCATTGATTTAATACTTTTAAACAGTATATTGTGAGACTTTCTGACTGCACTTCACAAACAGCAGACAAAAAATGTGCATCTGAGACTAACTCGTTAACAATCTGCTAAAATACAGACATTTTACCGGGGTTTCTTGAACCACCCTCTCATGCCCCACTAGTCTCTGCAATGCCTACGCAAACTTGCTGTAACATTTCTGTCTCCACCTGCAAACAGCTGGGCTGAACTTAGGCAATCACACAGCCTCCATCAGTTTATCACTGAGATTGGCAGCTGGTAGGAATGGTGGGGTCACTAATCCTCCAATTACCACCGCATTCAGGAAGCAGATTCTTACGGTGACATGTTTCAAACTTTGCCTGCACTCAGTGGGTGTTAGCGCAGACACAGCTGGATGCATTCAGAGTTCACTTGTGAATGTGTCCTAGACAAGTAAATACTTTTTTAATCAAAAGGAAAAATAAAAAACAAAGTAAAAATAAAATCTCAAAGAGTGTGTGTGGTTGTGTGCATCTCTAATGCAAATATAAATCTCCTTCAGTAATTTCTTCGAACCAGTGGAGACAGACAAAAAGAAGAAAGATTTCTTAGAGGGGAATAAAGGAAAATGTGAGAGGAGACCATGAGACCATGTGCTATGTCACACATGAACGAGCAGCAGCACATGACATACCCACAACTACTATGAATTTTGTTTTTCTGGGTTGCTAGGCGCTATTTTCAGCCCAAGCAGACTGCTCCATGATTAATACATGACGGAGGGAGGGGCTGAATTAAATTTTCATATTGTACACACAAAACACACGGCAAATGCATTTCTTGGATTTCATGTTCCAGGCAAAGCCTTCTCTCTTTGTGTCTTTGACAAAAGTGTAGATGCTATCAAACAAAGCGACACCAGAAAACCAGAGAGAAACAAACAAAGAGGAGAGGAGAGGAGATTTTGTATTGACAGAGGTTTTTGAGAAGGATGGATAAAGAGAGAGTTTGTGTGTGTGTGCCTGTGTGTGTGTGTGTGTGTTTGTGTGTGTGCATGTGTGTGTGTGTGTGTGTGTGTGTGTGTGTGTGTGTGTGTGTGTGTGTGTCAGTAGGGTGGCAGTGGCAGATGGTAGAAAGACGACACCAGAGCTTGATGGGCGAAGGACAGGCCAAGTAATCACACACTCAAAGACACACAAAAGAAGATTAGAAAGTGTAAGTGAGTATACACCGATAGTCACCACCTCATTTTTAGATTCACTCCACGGTCATCTTTTCTTGCAAATACTGAGAACTGGTGTCATGACAAGCACGGAGGAGAGAGAGAGAGAGAGAGAGAGAGAGAGAGAGAGAGAGAGAGAGAGAGAGAGAGAGAGAGAGAGAGAAAGTGTGTATGTGTGTTAGTGTGTGTGTGGGGGGGGTGTACATGCAATAACTGAAGGGAGAATAAATATAATTGTAAGCAAACATATGTCATGGAGACCAGGCAGGTTTACACACTGTTTGCCTGTGACTACAGAGCAGAGAGCAGAGAATGACCTCCTACACCTTGGGAGGAAGACGGGTCAAGTGCTCACGGCCTTAACACACAGTGATGCCAGGAAAATCTCCACGGAAACCACAACAAACAAACATGCAGAGAGCAGCACTCGTCAACAGACAAAGAACAGGGCTCTTAAAATCTATTTTTTTCTGTAATAACACTTACATAGCACTGAATATAACTGCTATTAACAGCAGCCACAATGTAAGCTGATTGCCTATTAAGGACTTTGCAGTTCACAAGGAGGTAGATGAAGGCTGAATAATCCCTGTTCAACAAGTGTGATGGCCAGGGTGAGTAATAAATACATTAAAGCAAAACGTAAATACAGGATATAACAGCTTTGGTGCTCACTTTCCTTAATTTACATTTAGATATAGTTAAAAACAAGTATATCAGCTCGTTAAATGTCGATTAACAAATGAATGAATCAAGGAAACAATTACAATCAATCACAACTCATTTAAATGATTATTTATTCATATTAGTCTTTTATCGGGCAACATTTCTGAATAGCAACCTATTCCAGATTCAAATGTGACAACAAACAAACTAAGAATACCTCCAGCAAGGCCAACATCATTTTAAAGAAAGTAAAGCAAACCTCTGCCTGAACCCGCTTCGGTTCATCTTTCGGTTGTGTCCCAGTTTGATAACACACTATGAGGCTAGAAACAGCATTCTGTTAGCTTGGCATAGCATAAAGAATGGAGAAAGTGGTAAACAGCTCATCTAGTAACCGATTCTGCATAAACAGCAATGAATTTGTACAAGAATCTATATTTAGAATTCTGTTTCATTTGTTTTATGTCCATTCAGCTGTTCCGATGACAGTATGATGCCTGTATGCACAGTCCAGTCTGCAGTGGACATTGTGTGTATCGCTACACATTTGTCTGCAAAGCACTCTTGTCCACCTTGAACAAGGCACTTATCAATCCTGTCCAAACCACGTCACTGTTGTCTCTGAGACTGAACTGAATAGTTGTCCTCTCTACTGTACAACAATTATCTGAAGTAGAGGTTGAGAGGTTCACTGTCTCTTTCAGCTCATTCTGTGGATCCTTGCTTTGGCTCTGCTGTAGACTATTGCAGACCCCATGAATGGAGACACAGGCCCTTGAAGTGGCGTGGAGGTTTAGCATTTTGATGACTATTATTACTGTGTTGAGAGGTGTAGAGCACAGTTCCAATGGAGGACACGGATATGTTGGACGTGAGTCATTTTAACTCCTTGATGGATATTTTAATGCGCTGACCTACGTGACCTGTGCCATATGCATCCCTATCAGCAAAAGTTACAAATATTCCACAGTGATATGTAGGAATATACCAAGGACTAGTAAAACATATACAAATTAAATGCTAAGAAAAGGTATTTTCATATCTCCAAGCCTCTGGAGGATAGTGATGTATTCTTTTTGCATGTGTCAAATCCCATTGTAAAAACCTGGATATGTCGACAGACTTCCTCGTCGATAGACATACGTGATCACCACATGGAAAAGGAAGGTGGGGCGAGCCAAGTTACCGATGGCTGGCAAGAGGACAAGTTGGCTCAGACGCTAGCAGGAAGCAGTAGTGCCTGGTTCAGTGAATACACACCTGGTGTACAGTGAAGATGAAAACCCTTTAACAATACTCAAAGAAAACATGTGATCATTTATAGAAGCACACAGGATAATTGAACATGTACACAAGCACACCTTTCCTCCTGCCCGGGAAGATGCCAAGTCACCTTGTTGTGGGCCACCTTCACCTCCAGTTGACCAGCAGTCAGCACAACGGTGTGCCAGCCACGCCAACCTGTCTCGTCCACTACAGCTCAGTCTGGTGTATTCTGAGCCCTTGATATCAGCATCACAACTCTGCCAACTGTGCCATCCTGTCTGCCGAGGCTCCACCAAAACTGCCCTTCTGCTAGAACCAAACTCTGAGCCAGTGTGAGAGCGTGCCAGCCACACCAACCTGTCACTGCCGCCCTAAACCACAAGATAATCTAGTGGGGAGCAAACATATGAGGAGATTCATTCCAATATGTGCTTTTAACAGATCAATTGAAAATGTGTAAAATGGGTGTTTCCCCATTTAGACTCAAGTTAATCTGCACTTTTGAAGTGATCCATTTACATGATGCTAATCAGTCATAAGCAGTATTTTTCTTTTTTTTAAGTCGTGGACTCATAAACATAAAAAGAAGTCATCCCAAACTGGTTTGTAGTTGTAGATGAACAAATTCTTTCACTATATAACTTTAAAACCTCCCAACAACACTAGTAGGGGCCAGGCTGTAGAACATGTTGACTTGTAAATAACATGAAAGTTTGACTTTCACGAGCAACTGACAAATCTCAGCAGCCGGGCTTGAAGCTGTAGAGCGTACATTTTCAAAAAAAGAGGAAAGAGAAAAGAAGAATAAGAGAATTTCAATGAGTACAAGTTCAAGACCACTCCCTCCCTTTTCACTGAGCTCCAAACGAGTCTCCAAAGCCCCTCCCAGCACCGTAGGCAGCATAGTAACCATAGCAACAGAAGAGGCCAGAAAAAAACAACATGGAGACAGGCATTTCACGATAGTTTCAGGAACTCTGCAAATGCAAACAAATCCCACCAACCATCAGTAAGAGTTATAATCAAACTCAAGCTTACGTTAGCCCAACTACAATATCTCAGTAACATGACAGTTGGTGGTTGAGATAAGTTTGCATCAGATTTTTCAAAATAAAATGAGCTGTAGGTTGAGCCAGAGTAGAACGACACCTGCCTCATGTATAACTGTCACATAGTGGCAGTTTTGGGAAATATGATTCTGCAAGTTTAATCCACATTGAACCTTGGTTTAACAGCAACTCAGACCAACTTCTATCCCTTTGTTGACCATTGGTCAGAGTCTGTTTGCAGGACTTGGCCCGTACACTTTCTCACCACTGGCTTCAACCACTTGTTGGTGTTGCGGCCATGTTTACCAACTACTTACAACTTCCTCAGGGGCATTTTGAGCCTACAAGAGAAACCACAAGCCTTTGACTTTTTTTTTAACTGCCGGACCTTTAAAGGTTTGTGCCTGTGTTTACACGTGTGTGCTTCTGTCGGTGTACTGTTGTACATTTACATATGACTCAGTGGCTCTGAAGGCGACAAAGAAGAAAACTGTATTTTACTGTCATCTTTAAAGTCAATAAATTAATAATGTGAATTAAAAAAAAGTTAAACTGACAATAAATAAAGACCTTTAACGTACTGATGTACATAGATACAAATATTTTTCTTCTTTCTTGTCAAGCTGAATGTGACATTATATGGTGGTATATAGAGAGAGAGAGAGAGAGAGAGAGAGAGAGAGAGAGAGAGAGAGAGAGAGAGAGAGAGAGAGAGAGAGAGAGAGAGAGAGAGCAAGCCATGTGGTCTCAGGCCATTAGGCCAGCAACACAAGTAAGTCCACAGGGAGACAGAGGATCCCTGTGATACCGAAGTGTGTGTGCGTGTGCGTGTGTGTGTGCGTGTGTGTGTGTGACATTACACTGCTGAAAGGGCTTAAAATGTCCTAACAGGCAAGGAGACATCTGTATCGGAGTAGACGGGTCACTTGGTAGAGAGAAGGGCCTTTCTGTTTGTAAGAGCATTACACATGTGGACATCACATGGTAGATTACACTTTCTAGTTATGCAATAGGTCAAAATATTGTAATATATACGTATGTAAGACTACAATAAACACATTAACACCACTCAGGCGAGGTACAGTGTGTGTGCGCTCCAGGCTGCATATCAACAGTAAAAGAGAAACTATTTTTAAAAGGACTGAGAACATCTGCGAGCTATCTGTTCCCATCAGTATTTACACTGAATACTCTGCATTGTGATTTCAGGGCAAGTGATTCATCAAAGGCCAACGAAGGTTAATAAACATGCAAATCCAGACATTTAATCCCAGAGAAACCACGCTTTACATTCATGTAAAGTTCCAGGGAAGACAAATCAGAACATTTCAACTGTAATATCGTGCACATCGGGTTTGTTTGGGTCTTGAGCTTGGACCAAATCAGTGATTTCTTGTGCCTGTGGTTTCAGGCATTTTTCACAAGTATATAAGTATATATATATATACAAGGATATATTCCACAGTCCCACCTGAGGACCAAAGGTGGCCGGGCCTTTTCTTTCAGGACTCTTTGGAAGTATCTCCCTGAGGAGATCCGTCTGGCAAATACGTCATCCTCTTTTACATCACACATTTTTATGTGTGGTTTGTTACGAAAGTTGCTATATAAATATAGTTATATTATTATTAATATTAATTAATAGAATGTAGCGTGATCTCGGCTCATATTGTACAAAATGAAAAGGAAGTAAATAACTTATTCTTAGGGAGGACCTACCCTCAAATCCTTCATTTGTCTGTGTGACTCTCTTCTCACTTCTTCTCTTTTTCCATCTGATTACATTTATTGAGTTTTACCTTGCATAAAAAAAGTTTGCATATGTAAAAGCGATGGTGAGACAAACAGAAACTGAACATGGGAACCTAGCTACACCACCTGGCTGTAAAGCACCAGGGTTAATTACACCCTTTGTGTCTAACAGTCTGTTTCCACATAAACTGCCTTTGCTGTGTGTGTTGATGCCTGGAATAGGGTGTGATTCCCTGCCTGTCCAGTCATGTTGCATCATGGTAAGTGTCTGTTACAGCAACCAGCATTAAGGAGCACTGTTTGTGTGTGTGTGTGTGTTTGTGTGTGCATGTTGTCAAGTCCGGAGATAAGTTTGTGTCCCTCTATAGGCTGTGCGTGGACATGTACACAGACGAGTTGAGAAAGCAACAGCATGTTCATGCTCCTTTGAGGTTGTGCTGTTATAAGATTGACTCCAGATGCATGTCTTTTATTTTTTGCGGTAATTCATGTATGGCCACTAGGAGGCAGAACAACCCCCCCCCCTGAATTATTTTTTAATAAAACACACTTTCTTTACACATTATTGACATTTAAAGTTGTTCCGGTTAAGAGAGCCACAGAGAAAGATCGGCAGGTAATGTTTCTGGCCACCTGACAATTTTTCAATATTCATTCTCCTTTTAGCTATGGTCTTGTCCCCATTAATTCCGAGAAGCATGTGTAGGTCATTTGTTCTGTTTGATGTTTGATAGGACTATACAAGTATATTTTGTATTATTCGGTTTATCAGAACTCCAGATGGAAAAGATTGACTCTGATATGTCGATGACAGAGTCCAGCACAACAAGCTAAAAGAAGGTTTGAACTTTGTACGCAGTATACTGGTTCTATGGGCCCAAGTTTCTGCACAATGTCATTTAATTGGCATAAATCTTGTATAAAGGCTGGGTGATGAAACAACAATCAATTACTACTGTATGCCGGACAAATGATTCACCTAGGTGTGGCGGGTGTGTTTTCATACTGATCGGAAACCTTCAGTGGTAAAACCAGTGCAATGTACTGAGACTGACTAGGATTAAGACCTATCCTTTCCAATTATAATAAATATGTCATTCAGCTAACTTCTATAAATAAGCAAACAAACACAAACTGACTCAACCAAAGCATTTCAAACCCAGTACGTGACACTGCAAAAACGGTGGTGACATGAACACAGAAAGCAAGACTCCCAGATCAGAGTGAGTTGTCCCAGTGTCCCACAGCCTCAGGTGCTGTTGACAGGCGTGTAAGGTTACGGATTGGGGTCGGGGTTAGTGCGGCACGGTTCACATCTTCCAAGAATAGAGTGTGTGTTGTGACCAGTGACATGGAAAAGACCCAAATAAATGAAAGCAGCAGTAAGCGGCCCTGAGGCTGCTGCTCTGCAGTCAGGGTGGGAACTCAGGGTGGGAAAGAAATCTACTTATTTACTGCTTTATAGTTGCATTTCAATTTTAATCAATCAATCTCGCCCACTGTCATTTGCAACATGTGTTTTTTTTCCCCTTTCAAATTCACTGATGATCTAAATTAGAGCTGGAAAGGAAAGGAAGGGGGGGGAATGGAAGCTGCTAACATCACTGGAGTTCAGCAGCTGACGGCCTCCTTTTCCTTGTCTATGTTTTCCAACATCTGTCTCTCCATCCGCCAGAATGTGTCCAATCAGCGGTTGTCCCACACTAATAAAACGCATCCAGAGGGAAGAAGAAAAAGCTTCAAAGGCATTCCTCCAGTCGATTTGGGAGCCTCCACAAATCCCCTGGCTCCCTCCTATCTCCATTTCCAGTACAAATCACAACTGTGTGTGTGAAACCCCCTCACACCTCATCATCACACTCCTCTCCCCTAAATCAACTCTCTCCTCAGTCATCTCAGCCAAATTTCCCTTTCCACTAAAGCTGCACTGTACATCTCTAAGGAGGACCTTAAAAAACAGATTTTAGAAACACACTGTTCCACTTTAAGATTGGTAAGGCAAGGGTTGAGTGTTTTTTAAAAACGCATCTAGACAAGATTAGCCAAAAAGATAAAAGCGAACAAATTTCCCAAATTCCACAATTGAACAAATATTTTCAGTGAAAAAAACAATATTAGACCAACACGGTCATTTTGAACCTGACATCAGCTCAGAGCAGGAGTCTGCAAACAGAGGATACACAGCGTCCTAATCGAGCCCAATCAGAAAAACACAGTTGTTTACACTTAATGAAACTAAGCTAAATTAAACCTATTTAAGATCTTGTACCCTCAGGAAATAATTAACACTAAATAAAGGAAATGCTCTCACCGTGACATAATGTTAAAACTAAAAACATAACAGCATATCTTCAAAACGCCAAGATATATTTAATAACATCAGTACCAGATATAATAAATTAATATTTCATAAGGAAAACACAGGCATGTGGGGCAGTCAGGAAGTGCTGGTACATTCCTAGAAGGATGAATAGCGGGTGCAGCGCTGAGACCAGTGGGTCAGCAGAAATAATCCAAACACATCAGCCGTCCACAGAGCACGAGAAATAAATCCCACAGAACTGGGCGTAGGTGTCTGTCGGCAATTTTGAATTATCTAGAAAAAGTCGTTCTGAAAGTCGGAGTACAAGAGGAAGGGAGGAAGCAGAAAAGAAGCAGATATAAGGTAGGCTGATGGGGAGAAGGAGGACGAAATGATAACTGCCAGAGGAAGACGAAAAACAAAAGAGGTAACATAGAGGATGTGAAATAATAGGGCTGGCTACAGAGGAACAGAGAGACTCACTGAAAGGTAGCACAGGCTATAAAACTAAGAGCTTTTAAAAGATGAATATGAAGCAGAACATTTTTTTTACACAATAAGCCAGTACATTCCCAGTAATTAGGAAGGAATTTCTTACATGTGGCTCCCTCTGACGTCAATCCAGTACCTTCCCAGAGTTTGCTTTCCCTTACCCCAGCGCTGTGAATGTTTAGTGTTAGGCTGCTTTTGGCAGAGCTCCTGGACTTGGGTGCGAGGAGGGGTTAAGAGGGAAGGGTGGGGTTTCTATGCTTGTTTAAAGAGCAAGCAAGGATGAGCATGGCAACCTCAGTACAAGTATTTCCACTCTCTGCGTTTGGCTCATCGGTGGAGCTGAGAGGGCCGATGCTTTGATGAAACCTATATTAAAGATTCTGGGTTGGACTGGTGTGGTCTAACATATCAGCTGGCACATTAAACACTGCATTCGTTGCAATGAATATTTTATATTTGTCAGAATTTTAGTTTCTAGCAAAGTGCCTGTTAGGAATGGGCCTTGGGTCTCTTGGCCTGTGTTAATACTCCAGACATACTTCAGAATTATTGCAGTTATTGAGTCCTCTTAAAACTGTTTTATAATAAACTGTCTGATGTGTTCTGAACCTTTTGTGCAGAGCTTTTTATAAAGTCTATTGTGCAGAGTGAAGGCTGTGTCTGTCGTACCTGGTTTGTTTGCAATGAACATTTCATAGTCAAGTGTGTTTTTCATAAAATTAAACTGAATTTTCTTAACTACTGTTCAAGTGTGGGGCTTATTTTTAAGTTTGAATGTTATTTTTTCATGAATTGCATGTCAGCTATTTCTGTTAAGCAACTGACACAATCTTCAGACCCAAGTTCACAACATTTCAAAATAAAGCTCTAATTCTGCTTGATAAAAAGTGTAACATGCAACCAAACAAACGTTGTGCTTTTACTTTAAAGATAAATAGCAAAACATTTTTTTTCTAAAGGTAACCACTCTCCAGCTTGCTCCTTTTAGAAGTATTCATGTTTTCAACTTGTATTTTTTTCAACACTGAAAAATGATGTAAGCTGTGCATCACACATTTAGCTGATGACAGCCAGTCCTGCATCAAGAAGTTAAAACAGCCTCTAAGTGACAATATATGCATCTGCCATCTGCTTATATCTGTGTGGCTGCTGAAACTGAGACAATAGCTGCAAAGCAATCAATTAGGAAACAGAGAGACGTGTGTGTTTGCGTGTGTTTGTGTGGTTGTGTGGTTTAGACCTGTGTTCACCAGAACGTCACACAAACCAGACCAGAGGATTATCTGTAATAATACTGACTCGCTCAGGTTTTAGCAAGAGTTTACCGTGGGATTACTGAGCAATATGACGCTGAGTGGATTGTGCCGTCATTATGATTATTATCTATGATTCTGAGCTCTGTGATTCATGCTGCATTTCTTTTATTTGGTGTCCTGTTTGCACAAGCATCAAGTATCACTCCACAACAGAGGTATTAGATAATTTGCAAATGTTCCACTTGGGTAAAGAACTGTCATAATGTAGAATCTGGAACGAGTCCCATAGACAAAAACTGGCTGAAATATTTGCAGTCGAATTGAGACGTAATTGCAGTGTTTCATCTAATATGCAAACTTAATAGTGTCAATTTGACTTAATGACATTTTACAAATCTATTCAAGTTGTTACTAAATGTATTTTTATCATTATGAAAGACTAAGAGAATTCCCCCGGATAAATCCTCAACTGATAACCAGAATGTTCCTGAATCCATCCTCTCCACCAAATGTCTGTGGAAACATGCCAAATGTGGGGATACTTGCTTTGGGCTTAGTTTATTTGTTTTTCCCCCTCTCTACGTGCCCACTGCAGGTTTGCCTGAGCTCCTTCGTTGAGCCCTGTGTGTGGATTCATAGTTCCCATGCCATCTGATGTCAACAAGCTCCTTCAGCAGCACTAATCCTCTCCTGAAACTCCCCTAAATCAGTCAGCAGAGGCACCGAACTAAGGCACAGCCGAGTTTCACGTAAGTGCAGTTTAAAACTCAAGAAATCACTTCATAAAAGAACTGTAATTACCGAATTCATCAAGTTACAAACTGTTCTCTCTGTGACTTTCGCAGACCGTAAGAAAACTCAAGGATTTGATATCAATTGGACAATCTGTCAAAAGTAAAACTGTCATAAAATAAAACAGTTGAGCTGTGTTACTGTTATAGATATAACGGAAAGTATCGCAGGTGCAATGTATATCCTGTACTCATTGTATATCTATCAATATATATGTAACACTATATATATATATATATATATATATATATATATATATATATATATATATATAATCTTGTACGACAACAATTTGTGTCATTGCTTACTTTGTAGACTTTGCACCGCACCACACCACACCACACACGCACACGCACACACACACTTTTTTATCTGTAATATTTTGTGAATTTTATTTTAATGTAGTTAATTTTACCAAACACATGACATATGTTGTAGAAAATCTTTTACTTATTTAAAACTAATTCAAATATTTGTAAAATAAATGTGTGTAGTATTATAGATTTACACTGTAGTGACATCAATTTAAACTGCTCAGTAACACACCACATTACTTGTTAGGTAAGTTATGAAATGGAAAATGAAAAACATGTTGCTGCCTGACAGATTACTAATGGAGCTATTAGTCAATGAAATTATGTAAACACGTAAATTGAACGTAAAATTATGAATGAACTTTGATAATTCATAGCTGATGGATTCCGTTGCGTATTGTATGACATCCAGATCATACTTGAGCCCTTCCTGTCCAATTTGGAGGTTGTTTTCTCTGCTTAGACAAATTAACTATATTAAAGCTTCAAGGTCAATCTCCTCACTCGGCTGCGCGGGTCCATTAACCAGCTCATCGTTCTTCAAACTGCTGATATTTGGGGAGGTGGTGGTTTGGGAGGGCTGGGCTGAGATGACAGACTGTCAACACAGGCCTCTGACAAGGCAGAGCACAACCATTACTTTCATGTGAGAAGATGGGTTAATTATAAGATTTGGTTTCTAATATGGAGCCTTTCACAGGAAGTGCAGGGCTTATAACCGGTAATTAGACATAAATCGTTTGGCTGAAGGAAATGTAGAGATGTGGAGGAGGGGGTGGGGTTGAGCAAGCTCAGGCTCTGTCTGTGGTAAAGGGGAGAACATGCCATCCTTTGGAAACACAATTTACTGTGAAATGTATTTCAGTGTTGGGTTTCAAATACTGATTTTGTTATTTATAGTGTATGATTATTTCTGAGGACAATGTGCGGACGCATCCATTGCATTCAATTTTCACTCCTTGTTGATATAAGAAGCTTGAAGCAAGAAAATCTATGATTTCAAAAAAAGCTAGGGACAGAACCACTATTACCATACGTAGACCAATACCTTTTTCGACATGTAAGCATGTATGTGTTTTAGTTTGCCGGCTACGTAGGTTTATAGCTATGTTAGCAACATGACTGTAGGGATGGCAATGTCAGGAAATGTCAAACCAAATATTGGATGAAAGTCATTTGTGGTTTTGAGTGAAGTGTCTCGACAGCTACTGGATGGATTCCCAGAAAATTCAGAACATATATTCATGTCCCCTTGATGGCGTGTAAAACCTGTGGTGGTCTCGAAACATTTCATCTAGTCCCATCAGCAGATTAACTCTAGTTCTCTAATCATTTGGTTTACGATCAAATATCACTGTGAGTATGTTAGCATGCTGGTGTTAGAATAATGCAGCAAAGCACCAGTGTAACCTAGAATTGTAGTAGACTCTTACAGCTTTATGGTAAATGTGGAGCAAAGGAGTAGAGTGTGCGACACAACTGTCTTTACTAGTTTCAGAACAGCAAAATTGTCACTTTCCTGACATTATTTATATAACAAATGTACTTTATTCCGTCTGAGCTCCAAATGGCTGTGTTGGTCAGAGTTGGTGCATTGCTATCTTGAGACCGCAAAATGCAACAAATTAAGTCAATGGCACCTATTTTATCTGTTTAGGATGCATTATCAAGATAGCAATATGTGCCTATATATGCAGATACACGATGCATGAACACTTGGATGGCCACAGACACAGATAGTCTGCTCACTTTCTTTAATTTTGGCCATGAGAAGATCTGTCTCCTTTTACTACCTGGCAAGTCTTACCTAAGAATAACAATCCACTAAGGTGCAAGTGCACCTGGCTTTTGAATAGAAAAAGAGATGACACGTTACACCCAAAACAAGCCCATATTTAATTAAGTGACAAACAAAAATGTTTCCACCATTAAATCTGACAAAGTTTTGATACGCCTTAAATATTTGGACCTTTTTATTTACCTATCCATTACCATGCTATAATTATCAGCTACATGGTTGACGTGCATTGAGTTTTACTGCTGCATGCTGTGCAAGTCATGCGATGAGAACATTTGAATTGATTATAGTACCACACAAACAGTAGTGCCAGGTCTAAAAGGTGTGCTCTTACCAACTGCAGCCTACTTTTGTCCTGGTGGTTTAATTCGACCAATTAAAATACCTACTTCTGTGAAACACTTCTGGAGCAAAGAAATGTAGTATAATTCTTCCAGAAAAGCCATCTAATTGGTTTTACCCAGTGTTTTATAGAAGCTTCGCATACAGGCTTTATGAAACATTGGTGTAGTCGAAAGCCTCACTGAGCAGCTGAGCCTGCTGGAGGTTTTAAGTGGCTGTGATGACAGTAAGATGACACATAGGCAATGAAATGTCAGGATGTGAGTCATACTAATGAAGCAGCGACTGAATAAAGGTAGAATAAAACCCTCTGGAACATTCACAGGCTAACTAATGATTAACAGTATGACTAAACACGCTACAACTAGAGACTTTTACTGCTAGATTCTAAAGAACCATTTCATGAAGTGTCAGTCATGACAGTTACACTATTCACATAAGAGGGGAAAATTGCAAAGGGCCTGTGACTGTGCTTGCCCGGGACAACAATACAAGGAGTATATCCTCATACACTAACAGACACACACACACACAGTCATTCACTGGCTATGATTGGCTCAGACCCTACACCAATTTTCTTCCTCTAATTACAATTAAAATAGTCACGCTTGTTTTCATGCTGCATAAGCACACTGGAGTTGGACTGAGAATGGCTCACTTGTTTATTGTGATCGTGATGACAAAAGGGACTTCAATAACGGGGGCCAGCCTGACCTGTGCTAGTGAAGATAGAAACTTGTCTCTTTTTCTGGCCAAAATATTAGCAGACGGGTTCCACAGGCCACCTAGGAGCTAAAACGTTGGAGGTTCAAGTAAGTAAGTTGGGTTTATTGCTGCTGTCAAACAAATGACGACAGCAATAGCATAATTGCCTCAACTTACTTCCTAGTACCCATACATACTGCAGACCAGCTAGGTTTATCTAATGTCAAACCAACGCAAAACGCAAATTATTGTTGACAAATCAATCTCTTGCACTGAATCCCACAAACTTTCATTACATTTTGCGATGGGGCTGTATCTTGAGAAAAAGCAAAGGTTTGGGCCAGTTGCTCCGAACTTTTTCTATTAGTCACCAAATACAATATCCATTCTTATCAAACCGTTTGTTTGCATATATGTCACCAAACTGCTGATGTCAAAAGATGGAAATTCGAGCGACCTCCAAAGTCATAGGGACATCTGGGAACCATAAATGTCTTTAGTTGCACCAATCCTGCTATTAATTTGACTCCCCCCTGCTGACTAAGTCCACAGGATGTGCACCAACAAAAACAACAACAACCCTTTGTATTAACGTCACATGAAGAGACATTACATGGGCCACTAGGGTCAGGGTGATTACATCATTCAAGTTCTGTAATCTAGGGCTGCTTTTAGATCACCGTCAACATTATCACAGGGTTTTATCTTCATTGGATAATGCAACAGCCCGCCTTGATCCTCTGTCAGTGTAATACCCGACTCATCACATTACTGGACAGACTGGAGATGACACTGTGCAAGTGGAGCTTAAAGCGTTAGTCTAAGTATGAAGTGGAAGTCCCTTATTGCCATCCCTGGTGGTAATTGTCAAAAACTCCCTGAAGTACTTTTCGTTTTAATTAGCACAAAATGAAAACAACTTAAAAAAACGGCTTTAATGCAATTACACCCTTTCTGTGATAGAAAACTACCCCCCTCAAATGCACAAGTAAATCTCACCGCTCGGTTTGCACTGTGCTGCGGTTTTGTTTACTTGTGTTTTGGCATGAGGCTACTCTGCGTCTGGTGCAGACAAAAGGAGAAGGGTTCCCCATTAGATCCGTGCTTGCAACAAAATGCCCTCTGTTCTCTAAATGAATGTGTGAATAAATTTGTGAGAGAGGAAAACACTGGAGGGGGTGTACAACTTGTGTCTATTAATTGTGTCTATAAATAGGTCAAAAACAATCTTCCCTTTGGTCTCTGATTTGGCAACAAACACCACCAAACATATTCTGCCCTGAATTACCCTGCAGTATATTTCACCCCTTTCTTTTATGGTGCGGATTTCTGAGTAAACTGTGGTAGTTTGCCAAAAAAGATTATATCATCATTACTATTAATACGCTAGCCAGGGCTGAAATGCAGACTGTGGAAAATGAGAGAAACAACTCTGTAATAATAAACTTTGGTTAAGATGTTTTTAAATGAGACAGCTCTACAAAAAAACAAAAAAAACAAACAGAATGAGATTGGACATATAAAATGACCACAGGACAATACAATAGATAAATGGGAACAGTTAGCATGAATAAAGACAGAGTGAACCCTTTTGAAGGTTTAACAAAAAGAAAAGATTTAAAAGAAGCTAGAAACGTAGTAGGTCTATGGTCAGTGGGCATGTATGTAGAAAACAGAAGGGGGCCGGGAACAGAGCCTTGCGGGACACCACATATCCAATGACATTTTAAGGAAGTAGAGTTATCCAGGGTGAGTGAGCTAAGACTGTAGTCAGCTGAATAAGATGTGTCTGAGAATACAAAAATCCCCAGTATTGATGACTGTATCTTATAATGAAATAACTGCACTATTTACTTTTTTTTTTTACCATGTGGGCCTTGAGCCTGTAATAAAGTTTATTTATAAAGTGTTGTCATGATATCATGATTTTCTCTGAATTACCTTTCTCCAGAACCTTGGATAAAATAACTTATCTTATTTCTTGAAATCAACAAACAAAGATGTAACAAAACAATTAGACACTTTTGAATGCTTAACTGCTTACTGATTAATTAAAAATTGATTTCCAAGCGTAGCTTGTGAGTTCAGACTTTTGACCTTCCATCCTTGCCTGTATTTTCTGCCGAAAAAAGAAGCTGATCATTACAGTGCTTTAACACATCATTTGGATCAAGAGTAGATATAATAGGATTAAAGGATACAGAATTAAAAGCTTTACACAATCTAGCAGCAGAAATGGTGTTGAGGACAAAAGAGCATGTTGTTGGGTAGGGACTCAAACCTGTAGTGGAATAAAAACAAATTAAGTAATTAAGAGAAGAGGAGACTAAATTTGGATTAACAAATGGAAAGAAAACATACATAATTAATAAAATAACCAGGAAGAAACACGTGTTAAATAAAGCTTAGAAAATTCTAAAGGTAAAACTCACTGATTAAGAAAGCCTACAGAATAAAATTTGTCAGGATGGCTTCAAATACAGAAAGTAGAAATAAAAGAAATAAAGAAAGAAAGTTAAAACCTAAAAGGAAATCAAATCAAATCAAAAAAAGTGACTGATAGACTAAACAAGTAAAATGTATCACCTCATGAGATGTGAAAAATACATTCATCTTAAAATCTACATAAAACTTTACTTTGCTGCCCCTTCATGTGCACAGGTAACCCTAACCTGGGTTTAGCCATTTATGATAATGGTAATAATGATTTATATTTTTAATCCAATGGGTAAATATTTCTTTATTCCCAACTCTTGTTCTCTCTATAGCTCTCGTCCTTACCCTCAGTGCCCAAGTGTCACCTTCTTCACCCTGTGTGCTTGCTACAAACAATCTGATTGTTCGGTCCACACGCCGCTCAGAGAGTGCTTCATTGTCCTGTCAAATGAACCTTTCCCACAGAGGACAAGTGTTTGCGTTAATTGCATGATGTGTCAGCATCTTCCTTTGCATTTCCATGCGAGTGAAAATGCTATCTGTGTGGCACGGCCTTGCACGGACGCTCATTAGAGAGTTAGCGTCCAGTGAAATCGTGTAATCGTGTGAGCCGGATAGACGCTGACACAAAGACGCAATCAGCCAGGGTGACACAGAGGAGATAGTTTAGCATTAACGAAACATCAATGGGATTTCAGTGGGCCGTCATTTCACATATTCACAAAATCATAAAGGAGCCCAAATTATATTCTTCGGCAAAGCACGGCACCGTAATGTCTCTTCAACCCTTTCACTGCATGTTAATTCTAACACATCATCACAGAAACAAACAAACACTAACCTCTTTACCTAACTTTGGTGATAAGCTTCCAAATGAACATGTACACACTGAGCAATATTTTTCATTCAACTACTGTAGAGTGATATGCACCAGCTCATTAATCAACATCCAACTGCATAACCTTGATGTTTCATTCATCAACTCGGCTACTGCTCCTGAAAGCTGTAGAAATGAGCGTGCTGTATGCTAATGGATGAAAAGAGAAGTCTGGTAAATTACAAACGTGGGAGGACGACAAAACCTCGGTTTCATGCAATTTGACTGATGGCAAGTGCTGCTGAACTCAGTGATCTCACACAGATGTTTTTCTTTTTTTTTTTGCAGAGCTCCAGGGTGAACCATTGCAAACTCTTCATGTAAGCTGGAGGGAATAGTGGTACAGTAATCCTTTCCTGACTCCTGCACCTATACTGGATATAGATGGAGGTGTGAGGACATATTCCTATGAGTTCCTGATATGATATGCTGATGAGGAGCAGGTACGTTAAAATAGCTGAACCATTTTGGTTACTAATGGACAGTGTTCAGCTGAAGAAACCAAATATTCTATTAATAATGTAGACTATGAATATAATTCACCTTGTGGTTCATGAGTGGAATTTTATCAATTGAATACATATATATATACCAAATATTGGTAATAATGACAATGTTAAAGCTAATAACATATCACTGGCAATTTAGCAACACCAAAATATTGTACATCATCTCAGTGCACTTTAAGATCGAGGCCTTACAATATTATTTTTACATGGGATTTTACAAGTTGGGTCATTGCCTATTTTGATCATTTTAGTGTTATGTGGTAAAAATCTTCTCTTGGATCTGCTTTAAATTTAAGGGATGTTCACTAAGCAGGTGTGCTTCTCTCTTTTTTAAAAGGCCTGCAAATTTACACACATTCACACGAACGAACTGCCAAGTAAAACCACAGGCGTCTACTATTGGCAGCTGAGTAGCTCCAGTTGTACAGTAAGAGTTCTAAAGCCCTTATGAGTAGAAGGCTCCGACAGAGAAACATAATACACTGATCATGCGGCTGATCTGTACATGTTCACTTAAGCTACCCTGGTGTTCCCAGATTAACTGGTTATAAAGCCAGAAAACTCCTGCTGGAAACAGTCAGGTGGTTTGAAAATGAATGGGTGACCCTCACTCTAAAGTCTCACTCACTGATTGCACAGCACCCCACTGCTGTTGACTCACAGTCCAGGTTTTAGAACATAAGAGCACATAAGATCTGTCAATTCTTCAACTCACAACATGATGCCTAACAAAGAAAGATCACTGTGGCTGAGAAAATGTATTAAAACGTGAATGGACTACAAAAATGTCTCAGTAGCCGTCAGCTATTCACCTTTCTCACTCGCCCTCATGCTAACACGAGGGATCTCTTTAATCACCCTGTTGGGGATTATTTAAGTTGTTTAATTGAATTCAGTGGATTTTGCAATACATGTATCTCATTGCGCTCCAATGCAGCTGCTGATTCAAACACCCATTTGAAACTATGGTGCCGTCCTGAGGGATCTGATCACACCTGGCGTTAAAATGCATCCTGCTGGGTCTCCTGTGAACACTTGTACCTGACCAACCCTGAGTTTCTCTCCATCCTTCTCCTCTTGTAGAACCTGAATAATTTCATGTTGGGACAAAAATCCAGGTTGGATAATTTAAGGACTGAAAATTCATGAAACCCTGGATTCAACTTCAGCTCAAAATATAATCTACACACGAATCGTCTTTATGAAAATGGGTCTGTGAACATTACAACAACTATCAGGTTATCAGCCAGTTCTCCGGCATTCAAATATTTACCGTGAATGAATCACTGCTAAAGATCTGAAGCTTTGGATACATTGCATCAGGTTACAGATTAATGAAGTTATATAATACAATTTAATGTAAATTGAATCTTGCAAACAGTAGGATTTCAGAATCTTCATTGTGAAAATTAGAGTCTGCCAAATAATGCTAAGGTAGACTATGCCGAATAAAATGTAAAAGTGTCAACCTATTGCCTTATTCAGCTTCTTTCACTACTGCTGATGAATTTTTTTTCATTCATATTTCCAGCTCCACTGGATTAAAATAGAGGCTCTGCTTTTTATTTACCTGTTTCCATAAGGACATTTCCCTAATTTCATTCACTGGCACCGGCACACAGTACAGATCTGCAGGAGATGCCACTCACCGTGAGCACAACAGCTCGATGGGGCATTTCAGGCATCTTTAGTACACCACGGCACACAGTGGAGTTCCAAGGCCTCTGTTTCAGGGCTTATCCTCGGATTAGTGCCTGGAAAAGTTCATTCTGCCCTGGGAGACCCAGGGTGCACTGAGCCCTTCCTAACAGGGATTGTGTAACTGCTGGGAACTTTTGATTTTGTTTTGTTCATGGAAGCAGGAGGATTACATCCTCAGGGACCCACCTGACCTGCCTCCCACTTCTTGGCTGTCCTCTGTTGAACCCATACAGTGGATTACACCTCCCAGCCATATGGGAAATACAGTAGTGCAGGGATTCTCTCGTCTTACAATGCCACGGTTAGTTGCCGGGCAGAGGTCTCATAAACAGTGTGACCTCTTGCATTGCACTCGCAGTATAAGCTTGGCAGCAGATGTGAATCTTTAAGGGTTAATCTTGGAAGTCTTCCATTTTCTTAATCTCTGTATCCTTTGACAGACTGGACATCTGGGTTACTCTGACTGCTGTGTAATACCACCAATAGTCACTGGCTTCATCTGCATATAGTGTCGGCCCAAACATAAATATATACTTGAATCAAGCCTCAAATCTGAGCTGTAAAATCATAATTTTCCCCTGCTATAAAATCCAATGAGTTGTAATAACCAGTTTTTCCACACAAAGCTACAGTACCTGTGGTAGGTATGAGGCTACATTCTTAACTAGCATGCCTTCTGAAAGCCCGACCTAGAAAACAGGAAAAGAATTTGCAACAAAAGATTAAAAAGTTATGAGAGTACTCAAATACCATATTGCCTAATTTAGCTGCCAAATCAGCCTTAGAATCGGCATCTGATTAATCAAGAAAGAACCAAAAAGAAGACTGGTGGATCTTTGTTTATTTGAAAGAACAGTGCACAGCATAATTCAATTCTAAGCTTCTCTTTTGGCAAACCCGAAAGCTCTGAATGCTTAATAAATTCTTCCGAAGGCTAAATTGCGCACTTGTTTCATCTGGCAATGAGATTACTTGAATGGAATATTCTGGAAAACTGTGCAGAGAAAGACAATAATGAGGTAGTAATCTTATTTCTCCACAGCAGCTTCCATTGTTCCCCTAAGAAGCCTTCTGTTTAGCCTGCTTCAACTCTCATTCCCCATCCATCTTTCCATTGAGGAAAATTGTACTGAGCCAAGGATAAATGAGAACAATAACATTTCTGCAGCACTCAAATGCATCAAACACAGATAGGAGAGAGTGCTTTTGTGTTCCTGTGGACAAAATAGATAGCAGTGGCAGCCATGGCCGCAGTTTCAAGTTTTCAGAAAGCACAGTTCGAATGAACAGCATCACTCTCCACGAAACTTCTTTAATAACTTCCTGTGGATAAGCTCCTAGACTCAACTTCATTTTGCCTCTCACCTTGCTTAACTTCTGCCGTTTTTTGGACAACTTCCATGAAACGCTCCGACTGAAACATATCAATTAACACCCAAAGCCTTTTCCATGTGACAGTGGCCTGTGTAAATGAGGAATAATCAGCGTGGGCCTGCAGGGGTTAAGCTCCCTTTTTTGAAGATTATGCTTCACTTTCTAGTGGCCTGGCCCAGGACCAGCCACGATCTTCTAATCCACAACTGCAGGCTTTTGATAGCTCCCACTGCGAGTCCTTATTACAGCCACTGATTAAAACTAAGAGACAGAGCGGGAAGAAAAAGACAGATACGGAAATTAGAATGACATAAGAGTAGGAAGGGCAAGAGAGGGATTTAAAAATGAATCCTATATTAGCAGCAGGGAACCTGAATCATACAGCAGCTGACATTATTCCTAAATGAAATACACGAAACAAAACTGTACCTTCTAAGTGCGTTTTTGTATTCCAGCTCCCGCTTACAAAACAATAATAACAGTCTTATCTGGCATGAGCTGTTTACACTCTTCTATCTTTTGTCAGGCACTTACAGGGCCGTCAGTCCTCATATCATATTTTCTCCGCTCCGATACTGAGTAATCTCTGGGATAAAATCGACACATGAATAATTGACAGCCATCTGCCACAAGTCAGCGATCTGAATAAGACTCGGGAAAGTGAGGAGGTTCTTGTATTTATCTTCAAAACCAAATTCTCAAAGTGGCCCAGACTTTTCACCTCAACACTGCTCGACTGCTACAACTTACAAAGACATCTGTAACTCCACACACACACTGACCAGGTAATCAAAGAAACCGCAAAGCAATGTGCTCCTTTTGCCCATCACCCTTACTGAGCTCTACCCTCGGTTTTATTTTATATTCGTTGCATGTAAAGTGAATTAACCTGAGGATCGAGATGAGGGACCCTCAGTCGTATATCACCAGATCCTGATTAGACAAGCAGTCAAAAGCTGCAAATTCTCTACCGACTGCCAGCTTAAAGCACAACTACCACCCAGCAATAACTATATAATCATGGATGAGATCAGTAAAAGCACAACTAAGCCAAACACGCAATGACAAACCCCACGAAACTGGGCCTTAGCTTTCTTTTTTGGTCAGATTACAAGCCTCAGAGGGGTTTAACAAACTCTACAAGGCCTGCAACAGCAGGCGGCCCCTCGCTCTGTTTGGGTTCCAGGCAGGAGAGCCGCTCTGTATGACGATTTATTGACGCAAGAGCCCCCTCAGCCAGGACCTGCCACAGATTATTGCCACTGAACCGGGAAAGGGGAGGTTGGGAATGAGAGGAGTGGTGGGAGAGGAGGGAATGGTCTTATTGGGATGAGAGAGTTTGTCTGTGTGTGTGTATGTGTGTGTGTGTGTGTGTGTGTGTGTTTGTGTGTGTGTGTGTGTGTGTGTGTGTGTGTGTGTGTGTGTGTGTGTGTGTGTGTGTGTGTGTGTGTGTGTGTGTGTGTGTGTGTGTGTGTGTGTGTGTGTGTTTGTGTGTGTGTGTGTGTGTGTGTGTGTGTGTTCCTGCTCCGGCTCCAAGGCCATAAACCCGGTTCCAAAATGCCAAGTAGCATGTCAACATGCCAGCCTTTGCCACCCAAGTTCAAGTCGGACAAAGGGCCCTTCAGTGCTCTGAAACGGTGGTTTAAGAATAGGAAATGATGATCAGTCATATATGGAAAAGGGCTCAGCCATACTGCACAGACTGGAGGGCGACGGGGGTAAAATGAACTGCTAAGGACGTGGAATTGAGAAGTGAAAGCGTCATTCCTAATTTCAGAGCTCCTCAAGGTGGAGAAAAGTCTGGAACCTGAAGTGTTTTGGCTTAATAGAGAATTTCAACAGAACTATCCCTCACCTGCTGTTGTGAAAGGTTATGTGTGGGGTATGTGGTTATAAAACAGATTCAATATGCTACCCAAAAAGTGGGATTAGGAATATCCATCAACTAAAACGCGATGGGTGAGTAAAAAAAGGCTCACTCCAGGTTTGGACCAATTTTCCATTTCCTGAAAAGTGGATTTTTGTCAGTGAAAGCTCAAACCTGACAAAGGGGAAATTGTGCTCCTCCACATTGAAGTTGTTTCAGAAACTCTGAGGATAATAAACATCGTGAAGAAATGAGAATAGAAGAAGCATGGTAATGATCAAAATTTAGGAAAATAAAAGAGGAAAATATGACCCCCTCCAAGGTTCAGCTTACATAACAAAGAATTTCAGTAAAAGGAAGAAGAAAATGACAGATACCTTCGGCCTGTGCCAGAGCTATCGGAACAGCCTGAAACATCCACTCTGACGCAAACCCCCCTGGCCACAACTCAACCGTGTCCCTGCTCACAGCTCAAGATAAAAAGAGATTTTGCCAGCAATCCACAATGTGCCACACAGGACAAATGGCACCACAACAACGAATCAATGGCTATGACATCACTGCGTTAAATACAACCAAGACAGCCAGAGCATGATGGGTGAAGAAGGACACAATTGGCCTTTTGTCCATTTTGGTCAGCAGATGAAAAACAGGAAAAAAATCCAAATCTGACCAAAGAACGGGGTGTGATAAAAGAAAGAGGGTTTTTGAGCAGGTCACATGGTATTTCTCAGTGGTTGAGGTCAAGCATAACGGAGAGTTTATTTTTGAATCATGCAAAGAGAGCAAGCGAGTGAAATATCCTTCATGAGCAGTTAAGACTCTGTATTGGTGTTGACAAAAAAATTAAATCATACAACTTTACGATACCTGCCTAAATATCCATTAATTCACTCATTATCTGCACCACCTGTTCTTTGGAGGTTACGGGGGGTTAGCTTGGAAAACCTACAGCATCAGGAGAAGTAAGGTGGATCCTGGAAGAAAGATAATTGGCATATTTTCTGGTGGGGTTGTATGTGAGTATGTAAGATAACATGTAAGATATCAGTCAGTACTACCAGCTGCTCAAGACATTTTTCGTGAACGTTTTTTTGCCAGACCCCCCGAGTAAAATAGAGTGAGTTTATGTGAGAATAAAGCAGGGAACATTTTTGGAAAAGCAAGTGAGTGGGCATGTTGACGTTGTTTCTCTCAGGTACCTGGCAACCGACTCCACCGTATTCAATCTCTCCTTGTACCAATAAACAGACACGAGTGAAAACAACCTGCTCTGCTTGGGTTTGTATTTCTTGGGACACAAGTGCAAATAATTAAACCAACCATTAAAAAAAAAAAACTCGGACAAACATGTGCCCCCCCTCCCCCTCAGATACCACTGTGTAAGTGCTGTTAAAAAAATGCAACATGCAGTTAAAGGTCAGCCCTTGGAAGATTGAAGAGCCCTTATAGAAAATGCTCAATTAAAACAGCAGGTTTGGTCTGCTCTCCAAAGTGTAATCAAATTATGACATAATCAAAATGGAGAGTAGGCTACACTTGTACTTTTTCAACATTACTTATCTTTGTAAATAAAAGATTTGTTGTAACTTTGGCTTAGAGACTTGGTAAAAGCTTTACGTCCTAACTTACCCGGTGATTAAAGAAAAATCTGAAGTAAACTAGGTATAAGCCACACTGACAAAAAGACACACACACATATTGTACTAAGAATGAAACTGCTGATCATCAGAGTATAACACTATATTTACCAGATCACTAAAAACCACTGCATGCTAAAATAAGCCAGATAAAGGGGCTTCTTTGTTTAGTAACAATGTGGTTTTTAAACCATTTCCATTCATAAAACACAGCGTAACAGTGCAGTACAGAATACACTGGGATACACAACACACAGAGCACAGGGTCATCTGCATCAAACAATATACACTTGTTGTGCAAATTACGTTGACATCATATCCTAATCCCTAAAGCAAAATGCTATTTTCATTCCAACATCAGACGATTCTTATCGGAGTCAAAGCAACAACGCATGCACAGACAAGGACATAAGATATCCTCTTGTGAAATACTGTATTTAAAATGTGTTGACATCTTACCTGGTTGACTGTGAGAGCTCATTGTTATGGTTGCTGTTGGTGCAGGCAGACCTGTCAGGGGAGGGGAGGTGAGCAGTGTCAGTGCACCACCGCGGTGGCTGTAGAGGCCATCCTGTGATTCCCACCACGTTGGTGCCGCCGCTCGGTGCTGCCAAGTCTAGGAGGAACGCAGCGCTGTTGTTTGTCAGGGCTTCATGGCACACGGCCACAGGTGGAGACCTTGAGTGGTGTGTTGTGGCAGGAGTCCTTCAACCAAACAGTCAAGCTGTGAGAATAAGATGCAAACATAGAATTTTCAAACATATGGGGTTTTTCAGTTGGGAGACAATGTTTCTATTAACGCTGTAAAGTCTAAGGGCGCTTTCACACCTAAGAGCCTGGGAAATGGTCTATGGTTTAACCATGGGTCAGTTTGGTCTGGACTCTGACAACCTCTTTTGGTCAGATTACATTTTGGTTCCCTGGTCCAGATCATGGTTGTTCCAAGGCACTTTTCAAGCCAGTTATTTTAATCCAGACTTAACTGAAGACAGATGATCCAGACCAAACAAGGTAGGTGTGAAAGTGCCTAAAGCTGGTCAGATGCGATGCCTTTAAGACTGCCTGAAGATTTGTATCTCTCTATTGTAGTTACAGAGGCTCAAGCTCCTCTGTGTGGTCCTGTAAGAGGCCAGGACAGAACAACGACCTGCAGGTCAACACACACAACATTTCTTGGTCATTTTCTTTCTCTCTATGACCCTAAATACATGTGCACTTGTCCTTTTTACCTAAGATATGCTTTTTAATGATGTTCAGGGAGTTGCTGCGTGAGGTAAGTGCTGTACATGGTCACCGGTGAGACAGATTGTGGCTGCCAAGGTGAGCTTAGCAACCAGAGAGGAGAGAAGTCACAGCCAACAACAACAGCGAAGGAAACTCAGCTAGTTGCTGTTGTTATAAAGCAGAAATTAAATTAAATCAACTCCTTGGGAATAAATGTTTTTGCTCTTGTTTGACATTTGACATCTTGTTTGAGTGTAGAAAACCTGTTGAAAGTCATAAAAAGTATCAAACTCATTATTAATAAAAATCATTTGGTTTATTTTGGACAAGAGTAAAGAGGGGGCGATGAAAAACAGCAACTGGCTTCCTCCAAGTAAAAGTTGTATCACATCTGGTTGTTATCAAAGGATTATGGTTTAATTTGAACCATTTGTGTTTACTGAAATCATCCGCAAGTCACCGTCAGTCGTGATACCACACCCATCTGACCAAGCTTTTGAATTCAGTCCAAATACATCTAGATAACAAACACATATATCCTAAAATATACCTTATTTTTTTTTTAATCACTTTTAATAAACACAATTAATAGAAAGTGACTTTGCAACAGTTCCAGGTACTTCTGACTATGTTTGTACTTTCACATCAAATATAGTTAGTCTATAGTCAATGTCTGAATAAAATGTTCTCTCCTGGAGTAGAACCCAAAATGAAATGAAAGCAGAGGCTTCCTGAGGGCTTAGATATACCTGCGTCAATAGCAGAGGAGGAAGAGGGAGAAAACTCCTCATGCTGTCTAATGTGCAATGTTAACATAAAAACACAAACATAAAGGGAAGACTGACGATTCTACCCTAACCAGCACTAGCTCAAACTTAACCTCATTCCCATCTAACAGGTGTCAACATAGCTGAATACACACAAGTGACAATGAGAGCTGCAATCAGTCACTAGAAATACCACAGAAGCTGCAATAAAGTGGTCTCCTCCTCTCAAACTCTAACAAATATACACACACACAGTGTCTTGCTGTCACCGTTACTTTAAACCTGTTGAACTGAATTACCGTCAAATGAATGAGTTCAGTGGAAAGAGGGTGCAAGCTCTGCATGGCCAAATGAAACCTCATGGAAATGCATTACCGCCAGGATTCTGCCGGGTCTTACTTCACTTATCAGGAATTATTGTGGAGGAAAAACAGTCCCTTAAGTGAGTGACAAAGTTAAATGGTGGCCCAGCTTAATAATTGGTTTGGAATGTGCAGAAATATGAGGCATTGTATTGGCGGTATAATCAGGTATTTAATAGTTTAGAAAGCTCCAAAAAAAATGTGTAAGTTTAAGAAAACAAGCATCAGTGTGTTGTTATGGGCAATGTAATTCCTGAGCATCTCTTATAACCTCTTTTTGAATTTCTAGTGCAGAAGCTGACGGCATCCTTCAGGCCAGAGGCAAAATAACCAGAGATTCCTGCGTGAATGTCTGACGTGAGCGAGTGTTAAATCATCAGATGATACTTTGACGGACAGGAGGGATCATCTGTTGTGGTGGTTGATGGGATTTGCTTAGGAATGCGCCTGAAAAAAAAAAGGCCAGAGAGTAGTGACGCTATTCTCTATTCGTGTCAAAGTAGTCTTCTGTCACACAAGAATTCAGAGGATGCTTTTACAGCTCGTCACCCTGTGTCAGCAGTGACCTCAGGCCCCGAGTCCTCTCACTCTCTGTGCCACAAAAACAAAACTATAGTGCAGCTGAAAGAGAAGACAAAACTACTCCTTTACCGACTCTATCCCTTCTTGGCACTGGTCTGCTGACAGCTCTTAACGTCTCATCCATGATTTCTTCTTCTCTAAAACCTAAACTGTCCTCCAGGGATCCTATTAAAAAGGAATCCATGTACAACACTACAGGTATTTTTGCTGCATTGTAGAACCATAAAACAGACCCACCTGCGTCTCTTAGCGCGTCTCATTTCCACAGACTGACACTCGAGATTGGATAAGATTTATTGTTCCCGTGCAGCGAGGTTTGAATCTGGAAACGTTGCGTGGCACTTGACAGGAAAAACAGCTCTCAGGACCCCTTAATGGACTTCATTTCCCAAGCACTCTGAGCGCTGCCGGGAGTAATCACGATGGCATAAAAATAACATGTGGTCGGATAGTGAGCAGTAAACAACAATTAAGAGACCCCTTGCATAGCTCATGAAATGAATCATTGAAAATGCACTTACTCCATGAACACGGCTTCATCCTCTCGGCCCTAATTGACTATGAATTATTCAGATGGTGAGTGGGATTAGTGGCACCACTACTATGCTTCTGATTGACATGTTCCAGATTTTTTTCTTTGTTATTGGCTAAAATAGTCGAGGTATTAACATAGAAAAAACATTCATCTAGACCATGGAAACCCCAAAGGCAAGGCATTAGATCTCACTGCAAAACAAGGACAGACTGGAATAATACTCGTTAAGGGTCTGACTGGGTTACATGATCTTCTGTTGCGTTCTTCATACCTGAAAGATTGTGTCTGAAAACAGTATAGTTGTTGAGCACATTTTGAGAAACGTGAGGCTCTCAGGAGGGTAACGTTTAATAGTTACTAAATGAAAAGAAGCCTTCTTCGGGGCAAGTTGCCTTTGGGCTGTTTCTTCTCTGTGTTGTCAAGAAGTGACATGATCAGTGTGAACAGTGACTATTCACCTGTCCACATCGAACATCGGGACTGAATAGTCAAGTTATATAAAAGGCTTTTTAGAAGATATTTACCCTCCTGAGTGCTTCACATTTCTCATACCTTACTCAACTGTTTGGTGTTTATTATTTGACACTGGCCTTGGCTAAGGTTTTTCTCTCTGAGTGCCCCTCCACTTCCAGTCTGCAATGACCTGTGCTGTGAGAAAATAATGCTGAATACTCATCCAGACATATTCACATAGGTAAGATGGTGGTCATACTTCAACTCATGTGCGTCATCGCTTCTCATCCTTAATCTTTGACAAAGTGCCTTGAGCATTTGACACAGAGTCTCTGTGTAGACAGATGTGTTTTAAATCTGCAGTAGATCCGTACGATCCACCTGCTCATAAATCATGCAGTGGTTTAAAGTATTTCCTACAGACGTCCGCTTACTTGAACAGGTGAACAAATTTTAAAAAACGTTCAGATTTCGCAGCTATGCGAAAGTGGAATTAATATTTTCACGACAGCTGTGCCTATAAAACAGTTGAGGCAGTCAATTAAAGTTGCCCTGCTACGAATATACATAACATCCACAACTGGTGTATTGTTATGCAAGTGAATGTCCACAGCTACAGCAGCTGCTGTTGCCTGCTGAGCTTTAATCAGCCTCCACCTGTAGGCTGTGACTGTGTTCTCTGGGGAGACGATATATCTGCCACCATCACTCCCTAATCCCCCCTAGCTCCCGCTCTGTAGCTCTCCGCAGGGAGTGATGATGTCAGAGCCGAGACGCGAAACAGTAATTGTTCTGCTGAGCTGTATTTTTATGTAAATAAAACCTTTCTCTGACTGAGTGAACTGAATATTTCATAGTCATATGCAGATGGAGTAAGCTTTTAACATGACGACGAGAGGACGGGCATGAAAAACACAGCTTGAGACCTGTTGAGTTGTGCACAAAAGTAAATCAAGATATTCTGTACAAATTCTTCAGAATGCGTCACTCAAGTTACATTTTAATGCATTTAGCATTTTGAATCTTTGGTATAAATCATCACTGAACACTTAAAGCTGAATTAGTCGTTTCTAAATGATAGTATAACCAGGCTTATATATCGAAATGTGAAAAGATTATGTTTAGTCACTTCCAAACAGTATTTATTTTCCAACAATGCAACACACTTCTTAGTGAAGCTCTGTACAAGTACACAATTTAGAAGGCTTGAAGGACACACAAACAACATGCCTGGAAACCCACTTCCAGCACGTCATGTGTAAAGGTTACTGTCATTACGAAATGTATCACCTTTGTGCACACAGGGTCATGATATAGCAAAGGCACAGCATTCAATTCATGTGCGACCTTCCGCACAAGCCTCAGCATGAAAACTACTTTGTCCTCCTGAAACCAATAACTTCCCACTTCTTCTGTTGAATGGCTCAGTCCATGGAATTAAACTTAGAACTCAACTAACTGGCGTCCGTCAAATCCAGATTGGCTTAATGCAAGAGTGTATCTGTAGGTTATGGATGTGTGAGTGAGCATTCCTGTGAAACTTGCAGAGAGAGTGGGAATGGTGATTAAAATGTGGCATCAGATATCATCGCACATTATAATGAAGCACTTGGACCGGGTTATTATATTGTAGCATAAATGTGATGTGGGGAGATTTGAGCTTCAAACGCCTTAGCATCGTGCAATTGACGCCTCTTGACTTCATCTATGGTCGGGTAACCAATCTGTCTTTCTTCACCTCCACCTCACTCACAAACAGCTCGATGTCAGTGTCAGAGAGTTGCTCTTTTTCTTCACGTTTCCAGGTGGACTGTGAGTTACAAAGGGAAAATTGACATCAGGTTTTATAAATCTGAATATTTTGTTGCGTACGTAGCTGTGGTTGTTGACGAATAGTCTAGATATTTAGTCTCCTATAAATGTAGTCTGAGGAGGCCACGTATCTGCTAGCCGCTCCAATTCCATATTTGAAGATTTGACAAATTCATATGGGCGTAGGTTTGATGAGAGGGCCGATGTGAGAGAGTGGGATGTATCTGTGGCATATTTTCAAAGTGTATCCTGCTCTGCCTAGCTTGAGCAATCATGTTTTCATACTGGCAACAACACACCAGCTACTGAGTCAAGTAAAAAGTAGGAAGTTGCATCTTTCCACAGTGCAAAGTCCTGTTGATAACAGAAAGCCCATTCAACTTCCTTTTCTTTATTATTCTTTCAGTTGACTCTCACTCTTTGACTCATATATTGTTCCAGCTTTCTCTCAGCATCAGCCATCTGCATTGTTAATCCTCCATCTTACCCATAAGCAATGTTCTATGCTGCACTGAGAAAGAAAGTACTTTTCTAAAGTTAAAAGTTGTTTTCTAAATGAGAAATGGGGCTCCTATGTCAGGTAGTGCTCTCCCCCCCTTGCACTTGCTGCCTACTGTTTTTAAAATAGGTTAGTAAAATGAAATATCCTGAACTGAATCGATACTTAATGGAATTGAGACATTGTTAATCAGTATTGAATCAATTTGGGAAATCAGTGCAGCTACCCAGTTCTTTAGAATTGACTGATGTATGCAAACTGTTGAGAAAAGATAAAATAGGTGTATTATTGCGATGCAAAGACAAATTTGGGGTTGGGGTTATATGCTGGTGCAGGTAAATGAAAAAGTAATGCGCACCAGTGCAACCAATGTAAAAGGTTGGTCTGGAGCCTTGCTACACAGGACTGCTCCAGGGCAAGCCAATGTGTGAAGTTGCTTTCACATGACATCAGACCTGAGCACTGACGCCCGACTTGAAGTAACACTATGACTTCACACTGAACTGCCCAAGAAAAATTCTCAACCAGAGTTCAAATTCTTTCAACTTTGACCTAGACAACTGTCACATGGATGATTAAATACACGTTTATTTCCTCTTCAATTATATGTTGCAGTAGCTTTAGCCCCATTGCTTTGCGTCCAGTGCTGTGAACAGTTGAGGGAATAAAATCTGCTACATAAAAGTCATATGACTAGATAAATTAGCAACAATTGTAACTGCAATGTCAACTCCGAATGGGAAAATTTGTCTGAGAGATATATAAATGGATTTATGAATGTGGACTTATCTCTTCCTCTTTCAAGCTGGTCTGCGATGACAGCTCCTTGGAAGTCAGGATCAAGAATACCGAGGTTTCAGAGCAAGGTCATTATACTTAGTTTGAGAAGTTGTCAGACTGTTGCCTTTGCAACCTGGGAAAAAAAGACAAAAGCCAAACCAAAGCAGCTTTAGGATCCAATCTGTGATGTGGTATTTGTGATATAATCAGTGATGAGGACTGACTGAGTGTGTCCATGCACGGCAGGCTCATATCTCTCCGTGCTGGTGCCTAGCACTGCAGGGCCATTAATAGATTTAATTAGTAACCATTAGCATAACATCCACAACAACACAACACAAACAAGTATGCTTTCCCGTACAGCCAACCACTTTCTAGTCTCTGAGTTTGGGGAGGCGTGATGGGTTCAAAATCAGGACAAGGTCCCACCGCGGCACAAAAGGAGCTAAAACGGGTTTATTATTGAAGTTGTGAGGCACGTCAGGGCAAACAGGGCTGAATCGGGGATATTGATTCGCAGCCATGAACTCATTGGGCGACCACAAGGATCAACACAAGGATTCATCAACCCTAAAATCACATCAGTTGAGGCTGAGAGCTTCAGTATAGTTGCCCATTAAAAACTCTGTGTCCCTTTTTACCTCTCTGAATCTTCCTCTTATCTACTTTTACTGCTTCTCTGGCCCCGTGGCCGATATCCAAATTGCACAGCGGTAAGCCTAATGAGAATAAGCTAAGTAATTGCAATGATTGTCGATTAATGCTAATTAATTTCCAGACATTCAAAAAATATAATTCAAACTGGCTATGGTCCATGTCAATAGATTTTTTTTAAAGATGAATGAGAATAAAAAAGGACTATTTGCAAAAAGGCTGTGGTGAAACGACAGATACTCAAAGTACAAAGTTTCATTCAAACTGTATTAGCGGCTTATCAAGCATTGCATGTCATGGGGACACGGACAAATAAATGAACAGAGGATGAGGACAGGGACACAATAATACGCTGGATGGCTCTGGGCTGAAGGGAAGACCCTGCCAAGCAGTTTACAAATTCCCGCTGGGTGAACGTGTCTGTGCATTATTGGGTCCAGTCACCTTATTTGTCCCCGAGCACAACAGTGGCATTAATAAACCCCATTAGTATCCATTAGCGTGACAACATCCACAAAATGTCCACAAACAAGTAAGCGTTCCCAGTGCCAGCCGGTGCTGAATGATGGGAGGAAGTTGGAAAGTCAGGCCCGAGCCCTGACAAAGCACAACGGGACTGAGCTAAATGAGCTTATTAATGAGATTACAAGAGGCTCACTTAGGGACAAGTAAAGAACAAGAATTAAGTGCTCCCAAACTTTGTTAAGATAGTGATATGCAGGTTGGCCAATGAGTTCAGCAGCTTAAGGGCTGGACTGGATTCAGGAAGCACGGGTTTGAGAAAAAAGAGAATATGAAGATAAAGGACATGTCAGCGAATCCTTATTAAGATTCAAGACTCACATAAACACGTAATGGTATGAGTAGTGAAGTTCTCTTGAGGTTGTCCTGAAGAACTAGTGTCAAAACTAAGGATTATAAAAAGTGATAAAAGTTTAAACGGTGCTCTTACTAAGGGCAAGAGTTTCTAAATAACAGTTTATCTCTAGGGTGTAAAAGTTATATTGACACTAAATGTCTGAACAATGCTACAAGTGTGGGGGCGGACCAATAACAATTATAGCCATGTTAATAAGTTAATGTGTAATTCACTTTTCAAAAATTGCATGGTGGTTTGTTATACCAAATTTGTTATATATTAAATTATGTTTTGGGGGGCAGAACAATTAATGCATTAAGATAGGACAGTTAAACACAACCTATATTGATGTGATTCTCCACAGTTGCCCACAGCTCAAGTAATGAACATAAACTTTCTCATCAGTGTGTCAAACACTCAGGAAAAGGAGGCTTTAAAACGTTGCTCACCGATTTATAACAGCAGTTAGGCTCAATCTGACTTCAGTCTTTTGTAATTGATTCCAGTGTTTGTGATATAACAAATGATCTGTGCTGCCAAAAAAGAGAAACATCTCCAGAAAATAACATTTAAACCTCTACAGATATTATTATATGCTTTCGGTAACTTTCAAATTGTGTCTGGCATCATGATGCTCTCAAAATCACATTTCATGTGCCACTGATTGCAACAGAGGTGGATATGTTAAAGCCACCACATTAACCATAGTTCGACTAGACATCTGTGGTGCTATCCAGTGTCATTACTGTGGGAAGCTGCTCAACATTTCTTTATAACAATGTCAATGTCAAAGTTTATGCCATCCAAAGTTATGGAACGATATTAAAAAAGTTACAGATTTAAGCTTTATAATTTATCTCAAGCTGAATTAATCACTGGTGGTAGATGGAGGTCTGAGAGTAAAACGAGGAGTAAAAGAATTTTATTAGCAAGACACTATAAAGTGGTAAAAGATAATGGAAGCAGCACTGGTTTAACTGTGTGCGACACTTAAATGCTGCAGAGCAGTGAAAGGAAACAATTCTCTTCAAACTCTATAACAATTAAAGTCCTTGGGCTACATGTAATCAGATTACTACATATTGATTACTTTTAAATGGAATGAAACAGCAAATCGGTAGAAATATCATTACATTACAGTTACTGCAGTAACATTGCAAATGATTGTCAATATCGCTCTGCCATAAAAGTACGATGGTAAAACCTTACAAATTAATGAGAATTTCTTGAACAAAGACAAAGTACGAGTCTGTTGGACTAAGAAGTCAAACAACACAGACAAGTATTTAATTTAAATGTTTTTCTACTCGTTCTTTGTGAAACTGGTTTTAGACATCACAGGCATCCATCTACTGTTTTCTATTATGTTTGTGCATCAAAATCCCACAAGATATAATGAGTAGCCGCTCTAGCCCCTCAAATGTACACACACACACACACACACACACGCTGTTAACTTCAATTTACTGCAGAGGTTTAACAGAAAGGTTTTCTCAGACGGAGAAATTCTCACTGTAATCCATTAGCGCTTATTAAAAATATCTCCGTGCCTTGTTGATCCCGGTTCAGACCCGTTAACAACAGCGGGAAACTGTCAGGAGCAACTGATTCGGACTTGTGCGTTCTCACACACAGCCCATCCGGACGATCTCCAGCTCAAGAGGAGGCTCTACTGAAGAGACAACATGTCAGAAACAACAGTGCGTGCTCCAAGCAGGGCCGAGCTCTCAGCCGGTGTGTTGTTGTGTGTTTTCTTAGGGCTGCCGGTGTGTTGTTGTGTGTTTTCTTAGGGCTGCCGGTGTGTTGTTGTGTGTTTTCTTAGGGCTGCTGTGACCCCCTCGCTTCTGTGGGGCCTGCTAGTTTTACAAGCGTGCACCCACAGTCCTCAGGAGCCTGTAATGCTGAGGGAATAGTTTCCTCTGCAGCAGGAGGGCTGTAGAGGAGTGTGAGCAGAGCCGGGGCACAGCCCTGCTCCTCCTCCTCCTCCTCCTCCTTCCCTCCTCCTCCTCCTCCTCCTCCTCCTGCTGCCGCTGCTGCTCTTCTGTGTTTACACTTCTTGAAGACAAAAGTTTACACCCAAAGCTGCGGCAGTGGCAGTTCCACCTCAGCACAAACCTCCATCACACAAACACACCTCTCCGTCTCAGCAGTGTGTGTGTGTTTGTGTGTGTGTTTGTGTGCCGCCCTTGACTTTCTATTTCTATAGATTTTAGGCCAATACCATCATTGTGTCAGGTCAGTGTCCTCATAGCTATAGAAAGACAAGTGTGTGTGTCTGTATTTGTGCAGATATCTTTGTGAGGACATTTTGGCCGGTCCTCACTTTCTGACCAACTTTGAATGGGCGTTTAAGGGTTGAGACTTGGTTTGGGGGTTAGGGTTAGAATTAGGTTAGGGTTAGACATTTAGTCTGATGGTTATGGTTAGACATGTAGTGTGGATGGTCAAAGTTAAGGTGAGACATTTAGCCTGGATGGTTAAGATTAAGGAGAGGCATGTAGTTTGGATGGTTAAGGTTAGTTAAAGTTAGGCGTTAAGTCTAACCAGTAAAGGTTGAATAAGGGTTAGACATGTAGTGTGGATGGTTAAGGTAAGGGTTAGGTATTAAGTCTAACCAGTAAAGGTTAATTAAGGGTTAGACATGTAGTGTGGATGGTTAAGGTAAGTTAAAGTTAGGCATTAAGTCTAACCAGTAAAGGTTAGTTAAGGGTTAGACATGTAGTGTGGATGGTTAAGGTAAGGGTTAGGCATTAAGTCTAACCAGTAAAGGTTAATTAAGGGTTAGACATGTAGTGTGGATGGTTAAGGTAAGGGTTAGGTATTAAGTCTAACCAGTAAAGGTTAGTTAAGGGTTAGACATGTAGTGTGGATGGTTAAGTAAGTTAAAGTTAGGCATTAAGTCTAACCAGTAAAGGTTAGTTAAGGGTTAGACATGTAGTGTGGATGGTTAAGGTAAGGGTTAGGTAGTAAGTCTAACCAGTAAAGGTTAAATAAGGGTTAGATATGTAGTGTGGATGGTTAAGGTAAGGGTTAGGTATTAAGTCTAACTAGTAAAGGTTAAATAAGGGTTAGACATGTAGTGTGGATGGTTAAGGTAAGGGTTAGGTATTAAGTCTAACTAGTAAAGGTTAGTTAAGGGTTAGACATGTAGTGTGGATGGTTAAGGTAAGGGTGAGGTATTAAGTCAAATCAGTAAAGGTTAGTTAAGGGTTAGACATGTAGTGTGGATGGTTAAGGTAAGGGTGAGGTATTAAGTCAAACCAGTAAAGGTTAATTAAGGGTTAGACATGTAGTGTGGATGGTTAAGGTAAGGGTTAGGCATTAAGTCTAACCAGTAAAGGTTAATTAAGGGTTAGACATGTAGTGTGGATGGTTAAGGTAAGGGTTAGGTATTAAGTCTAACCAGTAAAGGTTAAATAAGGGTTAGACATGTAGTGTGGATGGTTAAGGTAAGGGTTAGGCATTAAGTCTAACCAGTAAAGGTTAGTTAAGGGTTAGACATGTAGTGTGGATGGTTAAGGTAAGGGTTAGGTATTAAGTCTAGCCAGTAAAGGTTAGTTAAGGGTTAGACATGTAGTGTGGATGGTTAAGGTAAGGGTTAGGTAGTAAGTCTAACCAGTAAAGGTTAAATAAGGGTTAGACATGTAGTGTGGATGGTTAAGGTAAGTTTTAGGCATTAAGTCTAACCAGTAAAGGTTAGTTAAGGGTTAGACATGTAGTGTGCATGGTTAAGGTAAGGGTTAGGCATTAAGTCTAACCAGTAAAGGTTAGTTAAGGGTTAGACATGTAGTGTGGATGGTTAAGGTAAGGGTTAGGTATTAAGTCTAGCCAGTAAAGGTTAGTTAAGGGTTAGACATGTAGTGTGGATGGTTAAGGTAAGGGTTAGGTAGTAAGTCTAACCAGTAAAGGTTAAATAAGGGTTAGACATGTAGTGTGGATGGTTAAGGTAAGGGTTAGGCATTAAGTCTAACCAGTAAAGGTTAGTTAAGGGTTAGACATGTAGTGTGGATGGTTAAGGTAAGGGTTAGGCATTAAGTCTAACCAGTAAAGGTTAGTTAAGGGTTAGACATGTAATGTGGATGGTTAAGGTAAGGGTGAGGTATTAAGTCAGGATGGTACAGGTTAGTTAAGGGGCTGGGGGGGGCACTCTGTGTGTAACCCGTGTAGAGGACACCCGGGCTCCTCTGAGCAGTGACGCGTTTTATTGGTAAACAAACCAGTGGCACTGGGAGACAAACCGCTGCACCACTGGGACCAGAGCACCAGTTCCCAGCAGATGAGCGACAGCACACAGAATGACAAACTTGTGATGACGGGAAAGTGAAAAGTTAAAGACTTTTAAACAACTTTCAAATCTCCTTTCTCTTTTCCTCCTGCTGAACAACAGCTTCCGCTTCCCTCCCGACGTCCGGAGAGAGTCCGTCCGACTCGGAACACGAACAGGAACCAAACTACCAGCGTGTGTCCGTGTGTGTGTGTGTGTGTGTCTGTGTGTGTCCAGGTGACGAGTTGTGTGTGTGTGTGTGTGTGTGTGTGAGGAAGAGAAAGTCACACTACCTGGGCCGAGCTCCACCTTCCGGGCCCCCCTGCTGCTTCTCTGCCCCCCGGGTCTCCAGCAGCTTCCGCCGGGTTTGATCCACGACCCGTCGGTGGAGTTTAAAAACAAAAAATCATAAAAATCATAAAAATCATAGAGCCACAAGCAGCTCCGCCATACTGAGTCAATCACGTGTCCCACAACCGCCTGTGTTTCCGTGGGGGGCGGGGTCTGCGAGGGCCTGAGGGGCGGGGTGACTGACAGCTGGGGGGGAGACCCGGTGGTGTGTGTGTGTGTGTGTGTGTGTGTGTGTGTGTGTGTGTGTGTGTGTGTGTGTGTGTGTGTGTGTGTGTGTGTGTGTGTGTAACCCATGATCATCTAATGTCAGTGTTCCATCAAATATGATGGAGTTGTCCTGTGGAAGCAACAACTTACAAACTCACTACTGTTAAACATTTCACTTCCAATGAATATCAGCTCTTCTGTTATTACTATTCTTCTGTATTCATTCTTCCCTCTTTGTATATTTTAATGATTATAATAATGATATAGCGAAAGAGGGGAAAAAAAGCTTTATTTATACAGCACTTTTTATTTATTAAAGCATCCTTCATACCCAGAGGTAGATTCAAGATGCTGATCACAGTTTCAAACAAAATTCAAACAAAATAGAAGATTAGAAGATGTTTTAAAAAGTATATCAAAGAGAAGAATAGGAATTGTAAAAGAAATCAAAATTATTAATTTAATAACATTTTAAAATAAGTTTATAGGGAACAATAATGAAAATGAAATTTTTAGATACAACCGAGTAAAACAATAATAGAATACAATGCAAGGATGGTATTATACACCTTTGTTAAGGGCACATGTGAATAAAAAAGTTTTGAACTTGGTTTTAAAAAGTGCAACGGATGGACTGTTCAGGCGGTTTGTTAACAAAACAAAGTTGCAAAGTGTAGTCGTTAAAAAGATATAAGAGCCACCATAACAATAATAAAATATTTTCCATTTTAAGCTTTGATTTCAAAGGAGGCTAGACTGACTCATTCTGCCATATCTCAACAAGCAAGTTGTTCCAAAGCCTCAGAGCTCTTATTTCAATAAATGTCCAATTTTCCCTTTTATACTTAATTTAACCTTTATCGATTTCATATGTTTTGTGTTGTATAATTTAGCTAAATTTAAGTGTGGTTTCCATGTAAGCCATTACTGGTTTCCACCACCCACACATATTTAACATTTCATGCAAGTATTTTGTAAGATACTCAGAGTCTCCCACGTTAAATGGATTTGTGAGGGTTTATGTGGTGTTTTATACAACTGTGGTAGTGAACAGGGAGTTATTGTGTTTTTATTGCCCATGTCATCACTTTAATATTCATTGCCAGTATGCCACAGATGCTCAGTAATATATCGAATTCATCCAACATGCTCTACAGATGAGATCATCCTTTAATAGTCCCACTGCAGTGGAAATAACAGCAGCGAAGGGGATAACAAGACACATCAGTAAAAAAGTAATACATAAACCTGCAATATAAACAGAAGGAAATATACAACATTGCAACCATATACTGTGTAAACAAAGCATATACATTTGCAGCAGGATTGCAAATATTTTGAAAGACACAGACATTGCACAGATTCTTATTTTACAGTTAAATGAAACGAGTTTGTAGTGTAGTCCTATGTATGTATATCTAAAATAACTCAACAATTATTTAAATATTATAAAATATTCAATACATTTTGAAAGAATGAAGGAAAAAGCCTCTGAAATCTCAGTTTTCAAATCTGAATCTACTTTCAGACAATGAACAATGAGCTCCGGATAATCTCCTGAAATCTTCCAAATGTATAAATTCAGTCTTCGTTACCTCTCCAAGATATGATCACCAGCAGCTTCTCATAGATAACTTTAAAACTGTCACATTCAGGAAACACTCCATAGCTAGAAAACTAAACCTGTTATACTTGCAACTGGTGTGTGGTCATGTGTGGTCATGTGTGTGTGTTTGTGTGTACGTGTCTGTCTGTGTGTGCACAATCAAGATGCGGAAACGTGATGCTTTTGATTAGCTATATTTCTGCTGTCGTCTGCCACACACTTCTTGTCTCGACAGGTGAGAAGAACACTTCCTTCAAAGCAAGAATAATAGTTGTTGGCGTCAGGTTGTCAGCACACAGAGGAATAAGAAGTAAAACTCAAACAAACTAACTGTTTAAATTCCTCTTCCTTCCAAACAGACCCATTACACAATATCCTGCTCGTTATGTAAAGCTGAATTATGGTAAACTGCAAATTGTCACTGGATTGAATCTCCTTTATGCATCTTTATAATAGTTAGAGTGGCTTTGATAAGCGGACCGCAGAAACACTCTGTGAATTCTGAGCATCATTGCAAGTGGGTTTTATATCAACTGTGTTCTAGACAATATAGCAAAATAAAAGCAAAATATATAATGGAGGCGAAATGGGAGTTATTCATCATATTTAATAACCAGTTTTGGAATTAACATTATTGATTTGTGTCTTTCTAAGTGGAGGTATAATTTAAAACATTAAAAAAAAGTTTTTACAGGCGGTAACTATGTGTCGGGGAAGAAGCCTTTAATTATCAATCTCATCTCCCCCAACTCTTAATAAATAGCTGTCACCACAGGAGCAGTGGTAGAAATCTTGCAGCTTTAACAAGTAGCAAAGACACTGTCACTGATGGAAACATAAAAAAGTCTCAATATCATTCGAAAAAAATAAATGCTCTCCAGGAAAAAGAGTGAGTCTCCACATCTTCAAACACTGTTCATCTGCTCCTTATCCAACCAGTCAACATGGAGCTAATTAAAGGAAGTGGACAGCATTAAAGCAGAAATTGTGAGGCAGATCAGCATGTGAACAATGTATATAGTCAGGAAAGTTTTCATGGAGAGAGAAAGCAGTGGAATTAGATAGGAGACACTTCTAAAATACATATAGATAGAAAGAAATGTGATGAATTGCAGTTCTGTGGTCACTTCGTCCTCATATCACCACCATCCAGCTGTGCTCAGTAAGTATCAGAGTCAATGATCCAAAGCTCCAATGTAAGTACGACACAAACTGGGATTTGATACAGTCAAAATCAAATTTTACAAAGTTCATATTCACAAATAAACATCCTCTGTCTTTAACCCTCGAAAAGGGCAAGGAAAATATTATTTTAACATGGAAATAAACACAGATACCTCAGGGGAGAGTCACAAGTGAGGGATCGCTCTTCTAGCTCGGATAGAAGTCACGTGAAACAGATTACGAGACAACAATATATACAACAATAATAAGAAAAGACCGCTAACATAAATGGCTATACAAACACAGCACCAGTAAAACTTGGACTGTGTAATCACGGCTTCTCCAGCGATTTAAGAGCAGGGGACTCGTGTGAGAAGAGATGGAACAACTCAACGCTGCTTAAGAAAACAATGTCAGCGTAATAAGCATCCACTCAAACGGGCCAGTCTATAAGCATGTATAGAAAGCTGGTTTGAACATAGAGCAGCTCGGCCTCGCTCTCCTGACAACATAATAAGTGTTCTCTGAAACTCGGCTGAGTCAAGTGGGATGCACCCAGAGTTTATCTTCTGGTCTCCATAGGAAATATATTTACAAAACGAAAGGAAAAGAAAGATCGGTAGAGTGGAAATAGACAGAACATAGAATGTATTAGATACGTTACATTGCATTCAATACGTATATGAAAATTACTTCAACATACAAAAGTTGAGCAAATCTGTACAAAAATAAGACCCCACGTCCTTGACGATCTGTTCAGATCCACTTTCTATCTGAAGCTTGTTTGTTGAGCAGATTCGTGCCATTACATCAACAGGCAGTGAATTCTACCACATAATGGCTTCCTGAGCCGAGGGTGAGGAGGACAGAGCGAACCCTGCATGTTACAGGGACAACACACAGAGACAACAACTATTCACAATCACATTCACATTTAGGGACAATTTAGAGTCTCCAATTAACCTTAATGATGTTTCTGGACTGTGGGAGGAAGCTGGAGAAAATCCACACAAGCGCAGAGAGAACATACAAACTCCACACACGCACAAATCTTACAGGGATCTGAAAGAAGGGGCAACACGGTTCTGACCTGTTTGAAGTAAATATGCAGTTCATATTTTCCTTCAGAGAAGGTAACACACATATTTTCCTGGGGTCACTAAATGATGAAAATATTAAAATTTCCTGCGACTGAAAAGATAACAAACGTCACACATCACGTCACCATGTGGTACATTTGTTTTACTATGTGTTTTATAATTCAGCAGAATGTCACTTCTGCTGCTTTACAAAATAAAGAAAGGTGACAAGAGTGACTGTTATTTTTATTTATTCATTCCCAGAGTTTGACTGACAAGAAAATGTAGAAAGAGAGACTTGGTCCCGCCTGTGTTGACATCGTCTTGTGAGATTTGTCAGGATGGCTGACACCTGTGAGGGCTTCAGAAAACACAGAGATACAAACATTCGTTGGAAAATGTTGCTCACTGAGACAAAAGGATTAAAGGATTAAACCTGAATGCTATGATAAGCCTGAGTTTAGAGACTGCAGCTGTGCTCTGCGGTTGGATGTTTTGTTTTAATTCCGCTAAGTGACGTGAAGGTAAATGAGTCACGATTTGGACTGTTTCACTTTATCATTTGTCATTTGGGACATTTTGTGTCTCAGACACTTTGCTCTTCATGGTCAGTCACCTGTCGACTGTGAGAATATCTCTGAAAATAGAGTCAGATGGCTCAATTTCTATAATCGACTATAGCCCTTTGCAGACATGACTTTAAGAACATTAGGTCATACTTGAGCTCATTCTGATATCCTGTGTTTGAGTTTTGACGAGCAGGCTGGCAGGAGAAGAATGTCCGGAGATTCTCTGGAGCTCAGTGCATGTCTGCAAGCAGCTGACACAAGATGTGATCAAAGAGCAACGTCCCACACAAAGCTTTGCTCACTGAAACCCTCACAGAGCCAAGTTCAGGAATCCTTGGACAAATAGGATTTTGAGGTGATGATCATTTGGTTTTTTTTATAAACAGAAAAGCTGTACCCTGTCAGTGCTTTTATCACATTTTACCTGTTGTGTTAAACAAGTCGTCCTAAACACTATTTGACTTAGAGCCTCACTCCACCACATAGAGCAGCTTATCCACCCAGAGACTGAAATCTCTTCCAGGCAGACGAGGAAAAATTGCAAAGCCTATTGCTTTATTCTAGATAACGTCAAGAAAGACAATATGTGTTTTATGTTTGTGACACCAACATTCTAATAAGACCCAACTTATTCCCCTCAGCCAGCAGAAGCAGCTTGTACACCCAAACCCTGTCAGCAGCGCTCCGGGAGGGCCGCAGCATGCCTTTCAAAACACCTGCTTCATCAAGTCAAGCTGCTTTGCCTCCAGAACACCACGGGGTAATTCTGTTTGAGCTTCCGACCCATTCACGATCTGCAGGAAACACACACTGTATGGCTTCATTGTAATGTTGCTTTGACAGCACGGGATGGATTTCCTGTTTGCTATGACGGCGAAGATCAATGTTTCCCAAACCCACGAGAGCAGAGAATCCTCCGGAGAGGCCAGAATTATCTTTTAGGAGATAAGCTTCTGTTGGCAGATTCGCACCCTGTATAGGTTAATGCAATTCAGAGGAGTGGATGCCAGTGCATGCAAATGTGCTACATGTGATAAAAAAAGGAGAAATTGCTGGTTCTGCTATAAACTGCTGTGAGCGGACAGAGGTTTTTACGTGTAACCCTTCTGGAATAATCTAATAATTTTCCTCTTTTCCATTATCTTATTTAATTTCAAGATTTCAGCCGCCCACAGAAGAGGGGAAAAGGCTAACAGGGCGTGTGTTTGTGCATCCAGCTAACTTAATAAAGTCCCAGGGTTTTATTCCTTTCTGCCCGGAACCCTCAGCGTGTACAAGTGCTCCAGCACAGAAACAACTTTACTCCAGATTCAAGGGATTTTCTGACAAAGACGGTGAGAGGGCAAAGTTTCTGAATATAGACGAGGGTCGTGCACATTAAGATGAGCATGACAGCACACTCACATGAGGTACCTAAAATAACAGACAAAAGGATTTGGATGTTGTGTGCTTAGCTTTTTATTTACAGTCTGTGGTGCAGAGGGAAGTTAGAAAAAACCTTGTGTTCATCCCACCTGGTTAATCTGCAATGAAGATTTTGCATTCAACGTTTTCTCATAAAATAAAAAAATATTTGCTTTAATACGAAAATAACAGAACTTTTAATTGACAAGCACTTTGACTTTTAGTTTGTCTTTGTTCCACCCACTAACATGGATGGAGGATGACGTATATTGCAGTTAGCCCCCAGGAGGCGATGAAGATGATTTGGCTTCACTTTTGTGGTCATGTCATCAAGCTTGATACACGCTCCATGCTTTGAAATTCAAATACAACACAATTCTTGAGATATCCGCCAACATCTAACTGTCACCTGACATGTAACCAATTGATCAAATCAAATTAATCCACAATTCGGGGTGTGGGATGTGTAGCTTTTCCTCAGATGCAGCTTTAAAGAGGGGATAACCAACATTGAATAGCAACAGCTTGCTCTTCTGTATATCCATCCTCCACAGTTTAAGGTGCACTAAATGGATAAGTGGGATTAATAGTATCCAAGCCGCAAAGCACCAGCCAATCCTGTTAAACCAAGCCGGGCTCGGTGGCACCAGTTCAGATGTGCAGGGCTGCAGTGATCCCTCGTGGGTCCCCTGACACTGAGGATCCCTCAGACGACTGTTATCACACCCGCCTGCATGTATAAGATATTCCCACTGTATGTTCCCATGCGTAGTTTTCTCCTCCTGATCATCTCACTGGAATGACAAAGGACAAGTTAACCACTTCTCTGTTGTTGCCTAAAATCTCTGGAATACTCTCCCGTCCTACATAGGTCATTTTCTACATTCAATACATTCACATATCGTTTAAAATCCAAACCTCTTTAATCTTGCTTTTAATTCAGCCTGTCTTATAATTCAGTAATTTATTTCTTTTCGTATCTTATTTACTCTTATGTTGTACATTTGCCTCTGTTGCATCTTTCTCTTGCACTGATTTTACTTTGTTTTTTGATTCCTGAACTTGTCTAGCACTTTTGTTTAACTCCAGTTGTTTTTAACATATTCACACCTCCTTTTTCTATTTACGTTTTCACAAAAACCCATTTAATCTATTTCATGGTGTATTCAGTAACTAAGAGAATTGGCTTAGACTCATTTGAATCTGCACAGATGCACAATTTCTTTCTATGTTAACAGAGTAGACAGTGTCCTTTACGCTCTCACCTCAATTCTTTATCAGATTTCTAACATTAGACAAGATTCATTAAGAGTTCAACAATTAGAAGATGAAATGTGTTCTAATTTGTTTCAATCCCTTGTTTCCTCACAGAATGTGTTTTGCTCCCCCAGGTTTTCCTGCAGACTCACACTCTGAAACAATCAACACGCAATACATTGTCGGTGTTTACTGTGTGTGTGTGTGTGTGTGTGTGTGTGTGTGTGTGTGTGTGTGTGTGTGTGTGTGTGTGTGTGTGTGTGTGTGTGTGTGTGTGTGTGTGTGTGTGTGTGTGCTCGTCCACACGGTGCTTCTCCTCAGGAGCTGAGAGAGCTGTGTGGAGAACGCTTTCAGGAGACTCGACGTCCCATGACCGTGTGACAAATAGAACACAACTCTTTATCAGCTGACAACACCATCACATTAGCACACAGAGAGAGAGCTTGATGGATGACAGCGAGGCGGTGAAGGAACTTTCACCACAGCACAATCTCCACACCAGATGTGAGCGGCATTACTATGGTAACAGTGGATTATCGTGTGTTACGTAACCGGGGCTGTACACTTAAACCCATCGGATAAAGAATCACATTGTGCAGGTTTGGTCACTGGCTCGTACAGTATAGAGGCGGGACAGATTGCACTACATCAGTTCACCGACGTGTGATATAAATGACAGACGCAGCTATTGTGCCTCCGCCGGTTTGTGCAATTGCAAATGTCACATTAATAAATATATAAACAGATCCCTAAAAATGAACCGAAATGGAACACAGTGAGAATCATGGCGCTAACCCTGGTACACTGCAGCTGTGATTACACCATTTCATGAATAAATGACGCTCTGACACTTGGGAGATATGAATGATGGAAAGGAGAAAATATTTTTGTGCGAAATGGAACTAAAGCAATACTCCAACATCCTGTTTGGAGTCGTTCTCCAGCATGTATAATGCATCCGTGTGGTGAGAATAGCACTCAACTGCTCAAATCAAATCAAGGGGCATTTTCTTTCTAATCACTTAGTAGCTGAGCTTTCGTATGTATGATGTCTGAGATGTAAACAACTGTAACAAACATGTACACAAAACCCTGCAGCGTTTCCCACTGTGACGGTAAATGTGTCTGATTGTCTCAGGAGGTGACCTTTGGAAATGCACTCAGAGCCTCTCGAGCTATTTTGACCCAAGCCTGTTTCACCTCATCTGCTAATTGCACAAGTGGCTTAATCAAACCTACAACACCATGTCCTGCACACAGGAATCAGGTGAGAACAGGGCCGAATATACTGAGTATCGTGGATGGAATATACGGAAAGTACAGTTCAATTTTAAAAGGTTAACTGTGGTACTGCATGGACGCCTGTTTGCACCTTATCATGACTAGGGTTGCAAAGGGGCGGAAAGTTTCCATGGGAAGTTAAACTCGGGAATTTTGGGAATTTTGAAAAAATAAATAATTAAGCAAATTAAACGCTGAGCAATAAAAACATCATTCAAAACTCTATTTTAAAGATGAATGGAATGCAGCACACGCTGCACGTTGAGTTTCAACCCTCCACTGTGCATTCTTCCATCACATGCACAGATAACTCCCAGCATCCTGCACTCTACAGCAGGGCTATTGAGGCCTGCTGTAGTGTGCAGGACTAGTCAGGTAAGTTTCAAAACAAAATGTTTATATTTATGTCTGTATATGACAAGGTAAATACAGTTAGTATAAATTACCTACAACATTTCCAGTTTATTCCCGTTAATTCCCGTATATTCCCGTATATTCCCGTTAGTTCCCGTATATTCCCGTATATTCCCGTTAATTCCCGTTAATTCCAATGGAAAGTTTCCAAGTTTGAATATTCCCGGAATTTTGCAACCCTAATCATGACCGAGGGAAAACGATACAAAAGGACTAATAAATCCATCGCCTTGTCTATAAACCATGTTTGTGTTCACTTCAACACACAGAAGTAACCAAACAGGGAATTTCATCAGTCAACAGTGAAATCCACTATGGGCAAGATAACCTCTCACTTCTAATTACAAAGCTCCCCAGTGGAATCTTAACCAGTTTATTTCTTTCTCGTCCAGTGGAAACACTTTTTAATGCAGAGCTGCGTGAAACACTTTGATTGTGCTTCCAAATTAAAGAAAGCAATTAAGCAGAGAACTGGGTTGTGGAACCCCAACAGGAAGTTTAATCTGAGCAATCCACGTGTCAGCTCATAGCTCAACCTGCAGAGGAGTCCATCACTAAATGTACCAGAGTTCCTCCTGAGGGGTACATAAGTGTTTCTACCACATTTGTTCACAGTCCATCTGTTGGTTGTTGGGATTTTTTGGCCGGTTTTGGTAAAATATTGAAAATGACATCCCGTCTTGTGAATGAGCCCGACGTCAAATCCGAATAATAACACTTGACTCTGTCTCAAATGTGCGGCAGCAGAGGCAGTGAATGGCATATGAGTCATTCGGTGACTCATGGATTTGATTGGCAGCGCTAAAATAAAAACTCTCCGTGCACAAAGTCCAGTTTCTATTCACTTGTTCCACGGACCATTTCCGACATTTTTTGCCTTTATTGCATAGTGAATGAACAAGAAAAACACACACACACACACATAGAGAGAGAGGGAGAGAGAGAGAGAGAGAGAGAGAGAGAGAGAGAGAGAGAGAGAGAGAGAGAGAGAGAGAGAGAGAGAGGAGGTCATCAGATTGGATTTCATGGTCTTATGGGGCTGATGAGTGTTAATGTTGTTTTAAGTATAGACAAAAAGGTTGTACATCATAGATTGTATATGAAGACGGACGACATGACAGTTTCCCAAAAGTGACGATAAACAATCTTGATCGCCCCCTGGTGGCTGGCTACAGATATAGCTCATAAACCCCACCTCCCCCATGTTAGTGTATGGGACATGGACCAAACTAAACAGTCTAAATGCACATCACACTGGCCTACATTCAAATAAGCTACCAGTAAGTTCCTGATTGACAGCTGAGACAGACTGGCAATTGGTCAAAAGTCAAAAATTGGATATTTGTAGAGAACGTCTACATATAAAACCGGGTTTTCTATTCAACAATGCTCTGTAGAAGCCACTAGATTCTCTGTGTTGGTCCTGAAAGTACCTGGGTGTTTGTTTTGAGTGAGGCGACTGCAGCACAGGTTCTCCTCAGCAGGGTCAGCGAGCCCCGGAGGAGAATGGCGGACTGCATCCTGTCATGATGGGGCTTCTGCTAATTGTTTCCTGGAGACTAGTGGCACATCAGACAGCCAGACCCAATTAGGATTTTTCAAACAATCCCCAACCTGCAAGTTGTGTGAGCTCCCGTTCTGTGAGCAGAGGCACACAATGACTCTGCAGCCATGTTGTCAGAAATGTTCTGTTACACTCTCCCACCGATGACACGTCCTGTCACATAACAGACATTTGATTGTATGAAAGGTTGATGATACTCTGCATAGGAGAAAAATGATTTATTATCCCTGAGGCAAACTTATAAAGACAAACTCTCATAACAATAACATTTTTCTTTTCTGCTTTTAAAAAAAAAAGTGGGCTGTTTACAACATCTTGTTTCTATCTAGTCTCCTTCAGCCTCCCTCACAAATGATGCCTGTCTGCCAGTGAGCAACATACAGCAGAGGCAGAGTAAAGATCTTAACAAGCGGCCTCCAATGCAGAGACAAAAATCTGACTATTTTACATCTGAACATGAAGTGTTACGGCTCCAAACTGGCTCTTACAGTCCGAAAGCAGAGCTGCATGCCAGCTGCTGGATGCCATCCTGCCACATGTCCTCTTGAAGTGCTGCAGTCAACCAGGCTGCATGAGGAAGGGGCCAAAACTGACAGGAGCAGGATGCCAAATGGCACGATCCCGCCATGTCGGTACGCTAACAATAAAACGTAATCGATGTCTGAAACAGCAACAGTGTTTTGGGCAACGCTGCATTACATGTCTGACTAGAATTTTCCCCTAAAGGGCCGTGAGGATTATTAGCCAAGGCACACGTGCATCTGGTGAGTGCGAGAGACTGGCATGTGCAGAGGAAATAGCAGTAGGCACAGCGGTCTCCACAACACAACAGGACCCCTCTTTTCAATTTCCTGCTCCAGTTTCCATTCCTGCTTTATTTCGTGCGGGGACCTGTAAAGTGGGATTCGCGATGGAAGAATGCAACATTTAGCAGATACGGCACCGCAGAGCACAAAACAAGGAAATTGATTCTGTCAAAGGCAATATTTGTGATAATGATCTCAATAAAAAAAACCATAGGGTGATTTCAAGCGGATTTAGCAGGATTCCCTCCGGAGACTTTCCTACTTACACAGCAGTGGTCTCTAACTGGCTTTAAAAACGAGTGCTCTTCACGTCGTGCTTTATGCCAGCCTCTTACCTGATGTGCGTCTGATCTCATTATTCAAACCGAAGCTTGTCTTTAGAAGTCTGACATCAGCCCCGAGTTAAGCAGTGTTGACGTACGTAGTTTTTCCAGTTTGATTTATTAGCCGAGTCACATCTGGGTGGCAGATGTCTTTACATCCTCGGCCTGTGTTTTCATAAGCTGTAACTAATGAGTTGTATCCATACTGTCAGAGAGGCCTTCATCTGAGCTAACATGCCCCACTAATTATGTATAAATACACATGACCGATACTTGTCTTTAAGACCAATGTCAGTATTACATGAGTCAACTAAATAAATGAGCCAAAATCAATTTTAATGCATCATTAAAAATATTTTAGTATGTCTCTTTTGATTTGGTTTTTAATGAGCATTACACATAAACACACAAAATCAGATGCAAAAACAAAATATTATAAACAAAAAGGAATTGCAATGAGGAAATGTAGTGATTGGGACATTTTAAATTTGAACTAGACTCATTAAAGTTCATCCCAAATAAAGTACATCATTATATTGACTGAACCCAGATTTTTATTTGGATTGGTTGCAAATTGCAAACATGCCGCTTTTTTCACCAAGATCCAGGAATTATCGAAATGACAAAAAAGTTCCCCATCTCAAAATGTTAAAGAAAGTGAAAAATGCCCCCCTCCGCATCCGCACCTTAATTGAATGTGCATCTCTACCCAGGACTACTGTTACATGAAAATCACACAGGAGTGGGATGCATCAAGATAGAGAACTGGTGGTGCTAATTTTCCAGTGAATTTAACATTAAGTCTCCTCAGACTTCCATGACAATCTGATGTTTCCATGTATTTTTAGTGACGTCAGTGGAGTCGAGGCTTTGGTGGTGATTTAAATCACATGTTCTGTTTGTGTCATGAATACACTGTATGAGTCTGTTTCCATTTTAATGATTCTTGTTGTTTTTTTTTATCCTCCATCAGCCAAGTGTAATAACTTTTTGTCATATATTGTTTTTTCTTTTGCTTGAAATTTCAGGAACTTCGGCTTCATTTCAGGGACACATTGGAAACGCTCATAAAAATATGTGGATGGAGAATAATGATCCAGCAGCAACCCTTTGTTCTTCTGGGGCAGTGTGTTTATGTCAGTGTGTGTGTGTGTGTGTGTAGGAGAGAGAGAGAGAGAGAGAGAGAGAGAGAGAGAGAGAGAGAGAGAGAGAGAGAGAGAGAGAGAGAGAGAGAGAGAGAGAGAGAGAGAGAGAGAGAGAGAGAGAGAGAGAGAGAGCACATGCTTCATTAATTTGACTTGTAAAAGTAACACACAGCAACATGTTCACCAACCTGGATTACCACATCTGAAGTTGCCACGGGAAGCAGACACAACAACACCCGACCATTTATTAGTCTAACTGGTCACAGATGTTATATTTGAGAATAGTTTGGGACATTTTGTTAGAGCCTTACATTTTCCAATGCCGCGACCGGAGCCACAGTGGCACCTTGGCTCGGTGCCGTTAAAACATGCATATGGTTTTCTTTAATGCCAAATTCTATCGCTTAACTAAAGATGTTAATGCTTTTATGTGATGAATAGCAAGTTAGAATTGTCTATAGTGATGCTAATTCATGATTCTGATAATTCTGCTGCTGCATTTTCACAAAAATTACCCTGACACCTGGTATGACCCTCAGATCTCTGCAGCAGAAGGTGCTGGCGGCAGCAGCCTCGGCTCAGCTGGAAACATTCTCAAAGTATCACATTGCCATTATTGGAATGAAAATATTCCCGCTTCATTTTGGCAGGCTCCAATTCCAGGGTCCCACCCCACACGATTTTTTAATAATGTTTTCCTGATCTAGTGTTTCGACGAGGAAGTGCTCAGCCTCTTTCCTGGAAAAGAGTGGAGAACATTCCCACTTTTCTACAAACAATGCCTTTTCAAAAGTGTAACTTAAGCACTCGTGTGTCAGACGAGATTGCGACATCCGACATAATCAAGATCTAAATTCAACGTGTAAGTCACAGCCACAATGTACAGGTATGAAAACCAATCCCAACATTGGAAAGCAAAGTGCAAACTATATTCTTTTTCCGACTTTGAGAAAGTCTCGTGCTAACTGTTCCATATTGTGGCCATAAAAGCAGAGGGCCTGCTGGGGAGCAGAGATGGCGTGCAGCAGGTTGTAATCACCATCACTCTGCCTCCATGACACTTTGGGGAGACCTCTACCCAGCAAGTACTTGATTAAAGCAACAGCAGAGCATCGAGTCTCATTTTTTGCGCCAACGTCCCACATGGCATGTCGAGGTGTGTAGTGTGTCTCTTACGTGTGTGTCTGTGCTAACCACGTTGTCATGGACACGGATGAAGGAGACAAGAGTGTCGAGGGGGCCGAAGGCGTAATGTGAAATCTACTTTGACATAGGAAGAAAACCGAATGTGATGTAAACTAGTTGTTTTCATGAAGATGGTAGTTTAAAGTGATTTATATTCTATGCTCAAATATACTGATACATATATATAAAATACACTATAACTAGTTTTAACTATTCTCTTGAAATGTTTTTGGGACATTATTGTTAGACTCTCCCACCCAGATCAGCCCCATCAACACAAACATGTTTTGCATCAGCTTGAAGTGATTTCATATTTATTGTTTTGTCTCTGGCCTTTTCAGCTCCAAACTTAAATAGTTTTCTCGACTTCTACCGCAAGCTGGTGACGGTAAGACAACGATATTTAGCTTTCACAGGACATTAGGCCAGAGCGAGAAGTGCTTGCATCCCAGTACGTGGGGATGTGGGCTGGTGCGTTATCAAAGTGGACTGATGAAAGATCTGTGGCAATCAAATTCGATTTGTATTGCCTATATTCAAAAATAATAATTTGCCTCATTGGGCTTAACAAGGTGCGACATCCTCTGTCTTTAACCCTCAATACCAGAGAGTGAGGAACGGACGGAGGTGCATTAGATGTTGCATTAAACAAAATCAACAAAAATGTACAGCATTCATGAGAAAAGAGAAAAGAATGGAGATGTGTAACGATGCTTAAAGTATTTCTGCAAAAACAATTGTCTGACAGAGATGAAGGGAGCAGTAATGACAGTTGTATTGATGGAGGTATTGCAAGTAGGCATATTATATACCTAAGCAATCTAGTGGTTATCCTAATGGATGTAAAGGTATTGAGGATACAATCGCACTCCCTCTGTGTGTGTTGTGATCCGAGCTCCTTTCTTTCTCGATTTGGTAACAAGGCTCAGAGCACACGTCAAGTTAGCGCACACATAAATGTACACACATGCTGATTGTGAAGCTTTGGCTTCAAGTGAATACTGATCCAGTTATATCTGATGGTTATGTCACAGCTCCCCAGTTACAACAGTATCTTAAAGGAGTGTGTTTATCCCACAGATCAGCAGCTCCTCATGTGCAAGTCATCAAACATTTATAAGTTATTCAACGTGACCTAAAAACATTTAATGAAAACTAAGAGCCGGTAAGTTTTTCCTCCAGTTGGACTCAAACCTCATCTGGGCTGAATCGGGGATTTTCAGTTATTGAATCGACCCGTTGTTGATCAGAGCTGTTGAGGAGCAAGCAGGGGAGAGCACGCACAACAGACTCCCACCGCGCGTTAATGCGCACATCCTGTTGTGAAGGTGCGTTGCCCTGGAGACCGGACATGCAGGTTTCCTAGCAGGTGTGTAGAGAAGTTGCATGTAGCTTTGCTGATGACGCTTCAGTCAAGGGTCAGGGTTATGTGTGTGGATGATGTTATTGAGTGGGAAAGACATGCAGGGCCATGTCTTACTGATTCCTCCCAGATTGAATGGTAGGAGCTCATTGGTGAAACAGTGGGAAGCAAAAACTCCAATAGGCCTTAAGGTGTCGGATTGTGTCCTCAAAGTGCGTGATCAAATCCTCAGAGAACAATGCAGGAGAGTCCAGGAGGTCAGTACAAAGACTTGAGTCTGTAAGAACTCAAACAAAAAAAAAGAACACAAATATCTCAGGATGAAGAAGAGGTATAAGACAGTGACGAAGATGTCAGCTGGGAAAGACTTCAAGATTAAATAAGAGTTATTTGATGTGTAGCACTTTTCAAGCAAATAAGCAGCAGGACTTTCCAAAGACAGCGTAAAACATGCAACATTAAAATATTACTACTACTCTTACACAGTAGATGGTGATACTAATAATAAGACCTAAGGAGCTAGTTCGGTCTGTAACTAGTGAAGAGCTTTGTAATGTACTCCTGCACTAGAGCCTATAGGTGTTTCTAAGTATTATAAATTATATAGTATATATATATGGTATATAAAATCAACTCTAAAAGAGACTGGGAAAGACGATCTCAGGACTGTCATTCATGTCCAACAATGGCTTACATGACACCGTGGGTTCTATGGTTATTGCCAAGCCTAGTGTTTCTGGGAAAGTTGAGTAAGATTTTACTACCTTAACCTTTTATTGTTGTCTTTTCTATTTTTTGTATGAATCTGTCTCTAAATTAGAAGGTTTCTAACTCATTGTTATTGTCAGTCACCCATAAATTACCTTAAATTGCATTTGATTTGTTTAAAAGGTGCTGTAAACATAAAATTTGATTGATTGATGTGAACAGATCACCTTGATGTACTGCAGCTATCGAGCAGATAAACAAAACTACGACTATAGCTTCAGCATAAAGCCAGTTAAATGTTTTTCTTAATGATGTTGCGTGTGGCTCCTGACATCAAAATGGTACAGAGTAAAAAAAAGGAGGCTGTGTGAAATCAGAGAGCGTAGAGCTCATGGTGAAAGTACATTCCATATCATGATAATATAGCTAATAATAATAATAGCTTGAAATTATAAAGCACCTTTCAAGAGACCCAAGGACACTTTACATGTGTCCGTGGGGACAAAAGAGAAAAGAAGAGAAAGTAATTTGCACCAAACAGGACAGAAATAAACGGCACTAATGGGAGGGAGGAGCGTCAACTGAGACCAAAGGACTTTCAGTATGGTTTTTCATGACATGATCTCATATTGTCCTCTTTTTTCTTCTCTTATGTACATGAAGGTATAAGTTTCATTTCAATACAAATATGTAAGGTAATTTGAACTGCTACATATTGAAGCAACAGCAACCGACCTGTGTACAGTGAAAAAAATGGCTTACTGGCGCCACCCAGTGGTTATTCATTCACACTCACACAGGCATCTGGAAACAGCACAGGTGGTTTTTATTTCATACAAAAGACTATTGGAAACACTAAGAACAACATTGCACTGACAAACTGGATGACAGACCCATGGATGCAATGTTCACTCTTTTGGTGCAACAGGAAGTTTGCTCAGAAACTGCTGTAATGAAACAGGAAGTGACGGCAAAGGTTGATATTAAAGAAAAAGACAATTATAACCATAATAATTCATCATAACTTATTAAATAGAAAAAACGATTACCAATTCAGTTGGTGGCCTGTTTCATTGTGGTCATGCTAATTATCTAATTTGGACAAGAAGGTGTGGCCACAAATGTTGAATTCATTTTTGTTTAATTTTGAAAATAATACAGGATTAATCAAAATTATCCTTTATATATTTGTCACATGAGGTTCATGTTCTTTCTTTTTGGAATCTGAATGGAAAACCATGAATTCAACAGCAACCCAGATCTCTCTTGACCAGTTAATGAAGAGTTCACTCCTTTCCTGAAGCTTTGCTCACATCTTCTCCATCTTAAAGGAATTCCTAGCTTCTCCCGTCAACTTCTTTTTTGTTTTCAGGAGCCAAAACACGGTGAGGACGACCCCCAGGACACTTGCGAGAAGAAATGCAAAGATGACGTACAGTGCCACTTCAGCATCGCGAGGTGAAAGCTCCAGACCCAGGAAGTCCACCGTGTTTGGAGGCAGAACAGGGACAGTCGTATGATGAGTCGTATGACCAGTTGTATGATCTGTTGTATTGCCAGTGCTCTCTAGTGTTGTTGCAGGGGGTGCAGTTGTAGCTGTTAAAAGACAAACAAGAAACAAGACAAACTTTGCATTTAGTTCAACATCCCTATAAACATGTGTGTTTTTCATCATGTATGATCTAATTCCAAGTATTTTTCCTTCAAATCATCCTCCAGTGATTGCACTGAGTCTTGTTACCTTCCTGTTCTGGGTTCAAACAATCATGGGGCCCAGTGGCTGGGTCTGGGAAGCCATTGCAGGAGATGATGGCGGCGTAGCGGGAGGCTGAGTTTTTAGCGATGCGAGGAAGTGTCGGGTTGGAACGGTTCACATAGAACAGTCCGAAGCGCTCAGAGTAACCAGCAGCCCATTCAAAGTTGTCCATCAATGACCAGGCTGTGTAACCTCTTAGGTCTACTCCGTCCAGAACACGGGCTGAAAGACAAGATGTTCTTATATAATATGATATCATAGATTGTGTTTCAGCTTTTTAAGATACAATACAAGTTTCAGAACCAAGTTCACAACTTTTCAAAATAAAAGCTATGTAGTTCAGCTCTAGACTAAGCATTGGGGCAACAAAATGAATGTTACACCTTTACTTTGAGGACAAATCGCTAAAGAGGAAGAGATTTCAGACAGACAAGAGATATTAATAGAAGGATATTTTCTCCATATTCCTCATTAAATACCTTTCAGGGCCTGGTTGATGTAGGTGTTATAATAGTGTGTTCTGTGGATGTCATTCAGGTCCACCGGTCCTCTTTCTGAGACCCCATTCTCTGTGACATAGACAGGCGGGTTTCCATACTCATCCTTGATGAACTTGAGGATTTTTCTGAATCCAAATGGCGTGATCTTCAGCCAAAAGGAGCCTGTTTCAATCCATGTGCGGTCGTGTGTGGTTCCAGTGCCCCTGGATATTGGATTGGACATAGTCAAACATGTCATACTGTATATATGTTGACATGTGCTGTATTTAGACAGGCAACTTAATATAGTTTGACAGTCCCAGGTCTTCTGCTCGTATAAGATACAGAAAAAGCAACAATTAAACATCATTAATGTATCTTCATTTGATTCAAGCCTACCTGTCAGCTTCATAATCCTGCTGATTTCCCAGATCTACAGGGTATGAGAGGACCGTACAGTAGTGGTTGAAGCCAAAGTAATCGTGGGTCCCTTTGATTCTTCTGATTTCATCAGGAGTGAACTCAGGAAGCCTATAGAAGAGATAGGTCTCTTCAAAAGCCCAATCTTAGATTTCATCATACAAGTTTAAGTTATTTACACTTAGAACCAACAAAACTGCCTTTTTCTCTGCTTGTAAAAACTATGGTTGCTTTACCGTGACTCAGGGAGACCTGCAGCGAGGCTTCTTCTGCGAATGATGGTCTTCATTAAGTCCGGATAATCTCCATTGAAAATGGGATGGGCAAACCAGCCAATGAAGAACTGCAGCAAAATCACATGGTCAGAGATCATTTTAAGTCGACATGTTTTTTTCCTGACACCTAATTAACCTGTCTTATTTTTTTCGTAAAGGAGCAAAAATCATTACAAAGTGACCAACATATTTCTGTTGTTTACATGTCTACCTGCAAGTAGCGCTTGGTTGAGTCCACGTCCTCCTGCTTATATGGGTTCCGTGGCTCCACCCAATCCGAATTGATGGTAATGGAGATGATGCCTCCATGTGGTGCGCGGTACCTGTCATTATAGAGGTGCCACGCCTCAGCATGGGCCTTGATCAGGTTGTGAGCCGCAATATACTGCTTACCCACGATGCCTGAAACAGTTGAAGCGTAATTAACGGTACTTTTAGGAACATTTACATCATACAGTGTAAAACAAAAACAGCTAACTTTGACGAACCTGTAAGGATCTGCAGCCTACTCAATAACACCATTAAACCCTATTGGGCATTGGACTACTCCACCTGTATTTAAGCCCACTTTAACCCTTATAGGAACTACACAGTAATGGGGGCTGAGGTGCACCAAACCGAGAGAGGGAAGGCATTCTTCTGAAACTTTGAAGCTGAAAGAAGATGATACAAAAAGAACAATTTCTACAATAATAAAAATGAGTATCTTAAAACAATATGGTGCTATTACCTGGAGCAAAGGTACCATATCCATAGCCAAGGTTGGCCACAATGTACGGTTCATTCAGAGTGATCCAGAACTTCACTCTGTTTCCAAGTCGACTGAATAAAACATCGGCATAATCCCTAAATCTGTCTACAATCGTTGCATTCTGCCACCCCCCTACTTTCTGCAAAGCCAATGGAAGGTCCCAGTGATACAGGGTCACCTGAAAAAAAAAGGGAGAATATGCTTACTATATTGTTCGCTTTTCACAGAGGGTATATTTTTCTCTTTGGTACATTTCATATGGTTCACGCTACAATAATTTCAAGTTAATCAAGGCTAGAAATGATCATGTCCTAAACATGGTAAATATCGGTGTTAAAGTCTGGGACCTAATCCAATAGTATCGATGGCAACACTGCTTACCTGTGGCTGAATATTAGCAGCTTCCAAGGCATCCAGTAATCTATGGTAGTAGTTCAGTCCAGCTTCATTGATGTAGCTGTTGGTGCCATCAGGAAGCACCCTGGGCCAGGACACGGAGAAGCGGTAGTCTGATACCTTCAACTTCTTCAACACCGCCACATCTTCATCAATCTTATTATAACTATCACAAGCGATATCCCCATCGTTACTATTGCTCACTCTCAAAGGAGTATGGGCAAACTTGTCCCAGATACTCAGTCCCTTTCCATGTGCTCTCCAGCTGCCTTCAATCTGAAAGGCAAGAAAAGTGTTATTATAGAACTGTTAAGCACCTCAAAGTTGCCTAAAAAGTTATCATATTAGAAGAACTATCCCAGCAGTGCACTGGGTCAGTGTGAAGTGATCTCCAACAATGTACTGGGATTGCCTACCTGGTAGGACGCACTAGCAGTGCTCCAGTTAAAATTTTTGGGAAATGTTCCATAAAGCGTCTTCTCATCTTCTGGTAATGGGAAACCATTGTCCCTCACGACCTGGTAATAATAGTGAGCTGAGCGTTTGGGTGTCCTTGGACGGTTTTGATTGGTGAAGTCGACATAGTGCAGCCCGAATCCAACTTTGTACCCATTAAGCCACTCAAAAGAATCCATGAGAGATGTTGCTACATATCCTTTCACCTTCACACCATCAAGATTATGGGCTGCATACAGTACAAGTACAAATAAAGAAAACATAATTAGCTATAAACTAAATTTACATTTGAGAAAAGTTTGCCTACATGCTATACTATATGATTCCAAAGAATATGGTGAGTGCTTCACAGTGCTTGAATATAAGAACTTGAAAATTTTATTTTCTAAAAATCTAGATATTGATGTGTGAACTTACCCTTCAAAGCCTCATCAATGTAGGTTTTGTGGAAAAATACCCTTTCTATGTCATCCACTGTGATCGCATTGGCTGTGGCTGCTCCATTCTCAGTAATGTAGATCTCTGGATCTCCGTACTCCTCTTTGATCCAGTTGAGGAGTCTCCTCAAGCCCCATGCGACAGCTCTCTGGTTACTGATGGCTGTGGTTGGTGAATCACTTTCCTCTGCTTCTATCAAATCCTTATCATAGTCATAGGATTTAATGCTAAGTGGAGCTGTATTGTGGTTCACTATCTTTGTTGTGTAGTGATTTACGCAGAAAATGTCAGCAGTTCCCCGGATGAAGCTCTTTTCTTCTTCAGTAAAGGAAGGAAGTCTTGACTCTGAAAGACCTTGGAGTTCACTTTTGTCACCAACTTGCCATTTCATTGCATCGGGATAGTCCCCATTCTTGAAAATAGGGTGTGCAAACCAGCCCAGCTGGAACTGCAGAGCGCGGTCAGCAGCCACCACTTCTCTGGGAACCGTGACATCTTTAGGTTCTATCCAATCAGCATTGAGGGCAATGGACACTAATCCTCCTTGGGATGTTCGATACTTATCATCATACGTGTGGTAGGCTCTTGCATGAGCTTTTATCAGGTTGTGTGCAACTCTGTATGGTGCAATTCCTGGATTTTTTACATTTGGTGGAATCTGTCCAAGTCCATATCCGGACCATGCAATTGTTTGAGGCTGGTTGAAGGTCATCCAAAACTTTACTCTGTCTCCAAACTTGTCAAAGCAGAAGTCACAATAGTCATTAAAAATATTAATCATGTCTACATTGTCCCATCCACCAATGTCCTGCAAAGCTTGAGGGAGGTCCCAGTGATAGAGTGTCACCATGGGGGTAATGTTATACGCTAAGAGACCATCAATAAGTCTATTGTAGTAGTCAACACCTTTCTGGTTCATAGAGCTACGCCGACCATCAGAAAAGATCCTGGACCAGGACAGAGAGAATCTGTACGAATTCACCCTCAGAGCTCGCAGCATGTAGAGGTCTTCATCAAGTCTGTTGTAACTGTCACAGGCAACATCTCCATTCGCACTACCAGGAATATTGCCAAGTTCTTGGGTGAATGTATCCCAGATGCTGGAGTTCTTCCCATCTGCATTCCAGCCACCTTCAATCTGGTAAGCTGATGATGACACTCCCCACCTGAAGCCTTGAGGGAAGGTACCATAGTGGTAGAGCTTTCTCTGAAAATTGGTTTGTTTAGAGAATTTCCTCCAGACATCCTTGGCTTGTGATGGGACTGTGGAAGGTGGCATTGGGGAAACTTTATTTGACTTCGTATTTGTCATATCTGGTGCATGAAAGAACTGTTTCTTTGAAGCAAAACCATTTTTCTCAATGACTTCAGAGTAAAAGTAGGCAGACTGCTTTGGAGTCCTGGGTCTGTCAGGTAGATCAAAGTTGACATGGTGGAGTCCAAACCGTTCACTGTAGCCTTGTGGACCCTCAAAACCATCCATGAGTGACTGGACAGTAAACCGCTGAACATTTACGCCATCCAGTTGTATAGCTGTTGAGAGAATAGAGACACTGAGCCACACAACCATTTATACAATTTTCCTATTGTTATTATTCTTAGTATTTACAGGGTACAAGACACAAACTCACTTATTTTGTAATTATTTATCACTTAATCATTGATTTGTACAAGAGATGTTTTTAAAATACTAACAAAACAGATGAGAGTATGGAATACTACCTACAGCATACCTTTCAGGGCCTCATTGATGTAACTCCTCATGTACTCTATTCTGCTGATATCATTGAGAGTGTCCCCACTGTACCCAGTAGGCATCCCATTCCCAGTTATGTAGATAGGCACTTTATTAACATTCAAGTATTCTGTGGAAATGTAGTTTAGAAGCCTTCGGAGGCCCCATGGTGTTGAATATATCGAGTCAGAAGCTGTAGAGGACCACGATGGATCCACATGAGCCTGGAAATCACCAACTCCCTGAGGACCAGCGGTGCAGCCACCATCACTATTGTTGACCAACCAGGAGGTATAGTGGTTTAACCCGAAAAAGTCAGCTGTTCCATGGATCCTCTTCCTGTCTTCAGGAGTGAAAACTGGAAGCCTTGCAGGCTCAGAATTGGGACACAGTCTTTTTTTCTCTTCAATTTGAGTCTTGAGTGTTGCAGGATAATCTCCGTCTATAAATATGGGATGTGCAAACCAGCCCAGCATGAACTGCAGGTAGCGATCTGCTGCTACTATGTCTTCGGGTCTGGAGGGGTCCAGGGGCTCGGCCCAGTCAGAATTCAATGCAATGCCAACTTTTCCTCCTTGTTTCATCCGGTACTTGTTGTTGTAGACATGCCAGGCCTCAGCATGAGACTTGAGTATATTGTGAGTGGCCTGCAAAGCGGAGAGAACCGTCAGCTAAATGGATAGGAATGACATATATTTATATTACAGTAATGACTTTACATTCACCTGATAGGCGGCAACCACATAATCCTTTACACCAGGGGGGTGTTCACCAGTGCCATAGCCAGCATGGCTCACCATCCAGGGGCTGCTGAATGTGTTCCAAGTCTTGACCCTGTCTCCAAACCTGGAGAAGCAATAGTCTGCATAGTCCTTGAAGGCTTCAACCATGGAAGTGTTGGTCCATCCACCATGATCCTGGAGTGCTTGAGGCAGATCCCAGTGGTAGAGAGTGACAACAGGTTGTATGCCAGACTCAATGAGCGCATCGATCAGCTTGTCATAGTAGAGAGCCCCTTTCTCTGAGTGGCTGCCTCTGTGGCCTGAGGGAAAAATACGGGCCCAGGAGATGGAGAACTGGTAGGTGTTGACATGAAGGCCTCGCAGGAGGTAGACATCATAATCCACCTTGTGGAAACTGTCACAGGCCAGATCAGCTGTCTGATTGTCAAAGGCCAGGCCTCCATGACCGAAGCGATCCCAAACGGTCTCCCCCTTACCCCCTTCTGACCAGCCACCTTCTACCTTGAAGGACTCACTGGACGTGGCCCATTGGAAGTCTGCAGGGAAGGATTCGTTCAGGAAAGCATCTCGCTGAGCTGAGTTCATGGTGGCAAAATTGCTCCAGGTTTTGCAGTAGGTTTTGAAACATGATGATGTTTGAAGATCATTTCTGTTGTAGGTTTCCTCCTCTTGATGTTGTTGTCTTAATATTGAGAAAGAAGACATTAAAAATGAAATCAGATGGAGTAATTGAAGAAAAATTCAACGATTGTTCTTTGCCATGGACTAGCATAGGACTTAATATAACCATGCAGTCAAAAAATATTTGTTACCAAAGCGGAAGGAACTTTAATGGTAAATATTAAGTACCTTCCCCTTTAAATGCACACACACACACACACACACACACACACACACACACACACACACACACACACACATAATCACACATATTCAGTACATACCTTGTTGACATAGTGAAATATTTTGTAACTGAATTGAATTTTTTGGTGTTCTGTGCTTCACAAATCAAATCATCACACATTTACTCATTTTCCATTTTCACAGAGACCGGTTTAGATATAATGTGGAATAAATACTTCACTGTCTTTTTGAACTACACACTTTTTAGGGATAGAGTCAGCAGGACGTAACAGATCCACCATGTCCAACCCAAGAACATTGCGTCCTGCATCGCTCAGCACTGTGAAAGTATAATGATAATTAATTATACAGAATAAATCATCGATCATATTCACATGTCCTTCATTGTCATAAAACAATAACGGTGTCCTTGAACTGTTCATGCAAGTTTTCATTAGATGATATAAATGATGTCCAATCAGTTTTATTTATGAATTTGAAATTGTCTGAACTATGACCCAGGCAAATAAAAGTGTTGATCTCTTTTTATAATTCTTTTTCCAACTTTGAGTGCGAAGGGTCATAAAGCAAACAATACAATTCACTTATCTCAGATCGTGATTCATTATTCATATGAAAGATTACCTTCTAATATTTTGGTATCAGACAGAAAGTGATAAGGAGAACAGCCGTGGATGTTCAACTCGTAAATGAGAACCGGTTTCTTTCCACACTTTCCCTGAGAAAACAGATACATTCAGTTCAGGTGAAAGCAGCACAGATACCAGATTAAACCAGTGACTGAGGCATGTTAATGGCTACGTACCATGATATTTCCCAGTTCCTCAGCCAGCTTCTGCCCGGCAGTGCAGTCATACTGAACTTTAACAGACAGGAAATCTATGTATTTCTGAGAAAGAGATGAGCGTGTGAGCGTCGGGGTGTGAAACTCTTTTCTCGCACAGAAATAAAGATTAACCTAACACCTTTATCTATTAAGAGGCATCTTGAAATTGAAATTCGTTTGATTGCTGTGTGTTGTATGTGACTGTGAGATCTTACCTGTTGTTGGGTTTCACAGATGACTTGGATTTTACTGCCCTTTACCCCAACTGATATCTGTCCATCTGCAACAAATTACATTTTAATTTATCTGTCATCACTTTACTGTGCTCCAATCACATTCTCCTTCCTCTTGCATTTGCACTCTCCTTATCATGACCTTAGGCACATAAGATAAACAGACATGAAAGGCAGTATCTCAATAAACATTGCCATAATCATTGTGCATATAATAAAACTGGACGCCTGTCGCACGGCAGAAGATCAATGCTCTCGCAATATGATTATATATCAATCTAAATGTGCTTTGCAATGTTTAATTGCCATGATGATTATTGATAAACACAGTAATAAAGATGGAAAAAACGGATAAACTGAACTTTATTGGTGTATAAGTTTCAATATACCTGTATATCTAACAACTTTATTCTCTATGCAAAGATATATTTTGAACAGAAAAATAAATAAATTATAAAGTAAAATTTTTGGGGAAATCTGCATTAAAATGTCTGTTTTTCCAGCCACATGTGGTTCCTTGGCTTTGTATGTTTCTAAATCTTCAGTAATGGAACAAGCAGAAGAGAAGAGGGGAACAACAAAAAAACAAAAATATAGAATTTCTATTATTTGCAAGCCCCTTTTTTGAATAATGACTGATTAAATATTTCCCCTTTTCAATATTTTCTTTACATTCCATACAAACTACAGGTTTTACACAACAACTCATAACATTAATGCTCAAAAGCAAACAGTGATCTCCTACCTCTCCCAGGAAACATCTGGTGGTAACGGCGATAGATTCTGCTGTGTGCATCAAGAGCGTTTTGCAGCTCAGCCCCCGTTAGTTCATCCAAGCTGCTCAGTGTCAGCCATGACTCTGCCAGCTCTCCAAACTCCTGAAAGGCCATCTCTGCGTACTGCTGAAACATCTCCACCAGCTCCTGGCTCTCCCAGCCTCCAAACCGTGACCTCAGAGCCTCCGGCACAGTGGAGCCGTGGAGCAAAACCAGAGGCTGAAGGCCCGACTCCAGCAGCTGTCTCAGCAGGGTCTGGTAACAGGTCACCACAGCCTGGTGGGGCTGGCTGGGGAGGCCCGTGGGTAGAAGCTGGGCCCATGACAGTGGCACCTTGAAGTGGGTCACCCCTCTGCTCTGGAGATGCTCAAAGTACTGTCTAGAGCCAGGAGGTATGGGATGACTGCAGTCAAATCTGTCCAGCAATTCTCCGTCAAATACTTCTTCATTCAGGCTTTTCACCTGCTCACTAGTCATGGGACCTGCAAGGAACATGGCCTGCTGTTGATCATCATGTCTCTGGCACCTACACCCATACAGAGCTATCAAACACAGAAAGAGCCGTTTCCCCAGTAACGACATATTGTCGGAGGGAGGACAAGTGTTTGAGCCTGTGGCTAACTTACTATTTATAGAGGTCCTGTTTACAAGCTTGAACTTTCCGTCAAACCAGAGTTTCATAACGTCCACTAGTGTAAACTTGTGCTGGTATATGAGTGGTCGCAGCCTTGAATGCTCCAGATAAAATGCAAAGGGTCAAACAGGGAGCAGAGATTTATGAGGGAGTGGGAAGAAATATCTGTGCAGAAGTCAAGGATAAAAATCTGGTTAAAAATATCGAACACTGTGAGAAAAGTTAGATTTTATAAAACATTCATGGAGCCAGGGATTGGGACGATATAATTATAATATTATTAGGAGTAATCCCTGTTGTGCAATAGAAGGTCCAATGGTGTTGCGGGTTTGGATTTGAATTGTTCTGATATTGTAGCCTTATAAAAATGATTAGTAAAATAAACAACTTTAAAGGACTCATCTGTCAACAGCTACAGTTTGTTTATCTCAGAATTGACTCTAGCGCTTGATAAGAGTTTTGTATTTTATGTTGTAACATTTATCAGAGGTAGACTAAATCATATGTGGAAAAATATGTTAAACTTTTTAAATCGTAGGTGACAGTGGCAGATGTTTGTGCATACTACTACTGACTGATTGTATTTTAATTTGAAAGGAAAGAAAGTTAAAATGTACAAATTGGAATTTATTTATTGTTTGTATTTACATCTGTGCGTGACACACGGCACACACGGCAAAGATTAGAGAGATTTATTACTGACCATCTATCTGTTTCTTTATCATTGTACTTTGAAGTGAAGCTGAGTTTATTATTTCCAAGTCGATGGTTACGTTGAGTCAGTTTTCTGTTGTTGTTGTTGAGGTAAAAGCTGCTTCATCATTTTGTAAAATACACACTCAAAAGATTCACAACATATATACAAAGATAAATATATTTTTGTAAATTGCATTTTAATATTACTATATGTGATGTAAGTATAGGATTTCTCCACAGATACTTGACCTTCAAGTATCTGACCTTCAGTTATCCTTCAAAATGTTTACCCTCATCAATGCTGCTAAAACCTTTATCTGATGATGTTTTCCTACAGTTGACCTCTATTGCACTTGTGTACGTCCTGGGAGACGGATCCTCACATGTCTCTCTGAGGTTTCTACGTCTTTATTACCCTGTTAAAAGGGTTTTTAGTAGTTTTTCCTTACTCTTGTTGAGAGTTAAGGACAAATGATGTCACCCCATGTTAAAGCCCTATGAGACTAATTGTGATTTGGGAATATGGGCTGCTCAAATTAAATTTGATTGATTGATTGATTGATGTCCCCTAATTCAGGCCCTTGAATAACCCAAATGTAGGCAATGTGCCAAGAAACATCTAATTTATGAATTATACTATTGTACGCATTTATTAGGCCCTTCCTTTGTGAAACAAATAGGTGGGTTTAGCACCTTCCATAATGTGATGGTCTCTCACATATATCAATCAGAGATTTTAATAGAAAACTGCCAGGGAGCTCATTGTCTCTCAACCTTTAGCTTTAAACTACTAAAAATGTCTCAAACATTTTTACAAATAGCAACCGCATATTTCATGCTCATCAGATGCGAGTACATGGGGGAGTCCAGAGTCTTTCTGACTATCACAAGGCTGCAATAAAACAGTTGCATCACATGGACGTGATATCGATTGTAAGCAGAAAAGAATATTGCCTTAAGGAGCTTGGCTATCAGTGAATAATATCAGTCTACCATTCCAGCCACAATGAACCTGTTGTGGCTTGTGGGTCTGTATGCCGTGTGTGTGTGTGAGTGTTGGAGCAGTGGGGTGAATGGACAGGAGGGCTTCATGCTCCTTGCTGGCCCCCTGAACTCCAACAGCGAGGTGAACAATGCTTTTGACTGCAGTCATCCCATACCTCCTGGCTCTAGACAGTACTTTGAGCACCTCCAGAGCAGAGGGGTGACCCACTTCAAGGTGCCACTGTCATGGGCTCAGCTTCTACCCACGGGCCTCCCCAGCCAGCCCCACCAGGCTGTGGTGACCTGTTACCAGACCCTGCTGAGACAGCTGCTGGAGTCGGGCCTTCAGCCTCTGGTTGTGCTCCACGGCTCCACTGTGCCGGAGGCTCTGAGGTCACGGTTTGGAGGCTGGGAGAGCCGGGAGCTGCTGGACATGTTTCAGCAGTACGCAGAGTTTGCCTTTCAGGAGTTTGGAGAGCTGGCAGAGTCATGGCTGACACTGAGTGACCTAGGCGGCGCTATGCGGGATTGGGCGCCTGCGGCTGCTCCGCGGCCTCTGCAAAATATCCTGCAGCTCCATAGCAACATCTACAAGATCTACCATCAACAGTTTCCTGAAGAAGGTGGGTAAAGATATGATTTACTGACTTAGTTTATAAATTGTATTGTCGATACTTGAATTTATATTGGAATTTATTGACAGGAGAGCCCCAGGAGGTATTGCATCTCAAATGAAACAAGCACAGAAAAGCAACATTACATAAAAAGATTGACATTACACATTAAAAATGAGTAACATTAGTACTGAAGCACTTTTAAAATTAAACGATTAACAAGTTGTTTTAAGATGAGAAAATTAAGATGTCCTGAGGAAGCACAGTTATTATGGGTTGCTTAATAAGCTATGTGATACATTTCCTTTTCAATGTGTCTTGAGAATCCCCTCTTAAAATAAATGGTTTATGTCCAACTGATACTGAAACCCTTCACCCTATTATATTACATTACTGCTTAGATTCTATGTGTAGATTATCACGACTGTGTCAGTGATCAGTGGAGCTCAGTGGAAAAAAGGGCGATTTCTGCAACGCTGAAAAGACACTGAAGCCTTCCATGTGACTCAGCAGGTGGAAATCCAGTATGAGCCCAAACACGTGATCCATAAATGAAATTAAATGATAACTTAATGCTCATATGTTACAGGGAGACGTCTGTCAATTGGTTTGAGAGCTAGTGATCTGGAAATGATTCCTCAGGTTAAAGATACAACAGTAAGTTGCATATTTCATCTTCCTACACATATTACCCTACCATTGTAATTTTTATAATACAAGTGAGGTGCTGTTATTATTTAGTAGCAAATCAAAATAATATGTACATATACATGTATTTATATAGAAATGTCACTATAATGGTTTCGGATGTTATGTCGATCTTGAATTCAACACGTATTAATGTGATAAAGTATTGGATATAAAATATATTGTTGCAAAAGAATAAACTTCCATTTTGGCAGAAGATAGATACTTCATGCAATTTATATGCATGGTGTATATTGTACGCAGTAGTATTAGGTCTTGCAGTAATATTTTTATTTAGATATTTACCAGTCACAGAGACAGTGTGTCTGTAACAGTGTTTAGTTAGTTAGTCTCTAATGTGTTACCTGCACAAGCAGTGTGTGTTTCATTGAGGGACAGGAGTGTAACAACATATTGTTGTGTATCTCCTATTTGCAACAGATGGATTTCCTGTCAGTCCACATTGAATATAACTGTGCCTCAACGTCTAACTTTGCAGAGGAGATGAGGAATTTCCAGGTACAGTGATCAACACAAGGTGTTTCTTCTCAGTTTGCATTTCACATTACTCTACGACCACATGCATGTTATGTTATGTTGTAGATGTCCAGTGGGAACCTGCCTGTACTGATATACAAGATGACAGCTCGTGATTGTTCTTACAATCAGTTCCAGCTCCTTGGCAATATCCTGCAAGGTAATGCCATTACAGCTCAACTAATAGGCCGATTACTTTGTTATACAATTTTTAACTTTTACGTACTTATAGAAACAGAACCCAAGATAAGATAAACACAGCGGCTAGCCAAGGCTGTACTCTTGTAAACTGCAACATCGTAAACCTTTATTGTACAATAATCATAAAAGTGAACTCTCTTGTGGGTCATCATATGGCAGTGATTTGAATAAATTGTTCATGGTCCAGTAAAGGTTTTACAAGGAAAATCATGACCAGCCTTTGGACTTTCTGTTTATTAGTTTGTTCATTAAATTATTCGATAGCAGTTGATTAAACAATCTGTCTGACACTCATTGTTTAATGTCAAAACTGTCATTACAACTGAGCTGGGGTTAGATGAGGAATTAGGCAGCATGAATTACGTGTTTACCATAGATGTAACATTTGAGCAACTGTATCAAGTTAAATGTCAATCGCCCCAAAAAACATTATAACAAAAAGGGAATATATTCTAATAGTTGCATATTTTATTTATTAATGTCTGTTGTGAACACCTCACAGTCCTGAACAACAATGAGCCGAACATTGTGGGATGTGACATGATGGATATTCTGGGTAAGCTAGACATGCAGGATACTGAAACCAGGTAAGAGTTTGTTTCAACAATAATTTTATGATGCATATCTACTGCATATCTCTATGTTGTTCTGTGATTATCTCTTCTCCAAAAATTGTAGCATTTCAGAATACACCGAGTCCAGAAGCAGTTATCACAGTGTATGGCACAAGTTTGAGGCCCAGACCACGCGTGACCTTTTTCTCAAAGAATCCTTCCCTGCAGACTTCCAATGGGCTACGTCCAGTGAGTCCTTCAAGGTAGAAGGTGGCTGGTCAGAAGGGGGTAAGGGGGAGACAGTTTGGGATCGCTTCGGTCATGGAGGCCTGGCCTTTGACAATCAGACAGCTGATCTGGCCTGTGAAAGTTTCAACAAGGTGGATTATGATGTCTACCTCCTGCGAGGTCTTCATGTCAACACCTACCAGTTCTCCATCTCCTGGGCCCGTATTTTCCCATCAGGCCACAGAGAAAGCCAATCAGAGAAAGGGGCTCTCTACTATGACAACCTGATCGATGCGCTCATTGAGTCTGGCATACAACCTGTTGTCACTCTCTACCACTGGGATCTGCCTCAAGCAATCCAGGATCATGGTGGATGGACCAACACTTCCATGGTTGAAGCCTACAAGGACTATGCAGACTTCTGCTTCTCCAGGTTTGGAGACAGGGTCAAGACTTGGAACACATTCAGCAGCCCCTGGGTGGTGAGCCATGCTGGCTATGGCACTGGTGAGCACCCCCCTGGTGTAAATGATTATGTGGTTGCCTCCTATCAGGTGAATGTAAAGTCATTACTGTAATATAAATATATGTCATTCCTATCCATTTAGCTGACGGTTCTCTCCTCTTTGCAGGCCACTCACAATATACTCAAGTCTCATGCTGAGGCCTGGCATGTCTACAACGACAAGTACCGGATGAAACAAGGAGGAAAAGTTGGCATTGCATTGAATTCTGACTGGGCCGAGCCCCTGGACCCCTCCAGACCTGAAGACATAGTAGCTGCAGATCGCTACCTGCAGTTCATGCTGGGCTGGTTTGCACATCCCATATTTGTAGACGGAGATTATCCTGCAACATTCAAGACTCAAATTGAAGAGAAAAAAAGACTGTGTCCCAATTCTGAGCCTGCAAGGCTTCCAGTTTTCACTCCTGAAGACAGGAAGAGGATCCATGGAACTGCAGACTTTTTCGGGTTAAACCACTATACCTCCAGGTTGGTCAACAATCGTGATGGTGGCTGCACCGCTGGTCCTCAGGGAGTTGGTGATTTCCAGGCTCATGTGGATCCATCGTGGTCTTCTACAGCTTCTGACTTGATATATTCAACACCATGGGGCCTCCGAAGGCTTCTAAACTACATTTCCACAGAATACTTGAACGTTAATAAAGTGCCTATCTACATAACTGGGAATGGGATGCCTACTGGGTACAGTGGGGACACTCTCAATGATATCAGCAGAATAGAGTACATGAGGAGTTACATCAATGAGGCCCTGAAAGGTATGCTGTAGGTAGTATTCCATACTCTCATCTGTTTTGTTAGTATTTTAGAAACATCTCTTGTACAAATCAATGATTAAGTGATAGATAATTACAAAATAAGTGAGTTTGTGTCTTGTACCCTGTAAATACTAAGAATAATAACAATAGGAAAATATTATAAATGGTTGTGTGGCTCAGTGTCTCTATTCTCTCAACAGCTATACAACTGGATGGCGTAAATGTTCAGCGGTTTACTGTCCAGTCACTCATGGATGGTTTTGAGGGTCCACAAGGCTACAGTGAACGGTTTGGACTCCACCATGTCAACTTTGATCTACCTGACAGACCCAGGACTCCAAAGCAGTCTGCCTTCTTTTACTCTGAAGTCATTGAGAAAAATGGTTTTGCTTCAAAGAAACAGTTCTTTCATGCACCAGATATGACAAATACGAAGTCAAATAAAGTTTCCCCAATGCCACCTTCCACAGTCCCATCACAAGCCAAGGATGTCTGGAGGAAATTCTCTAAACAAACCAATTTTGAGAGAAAGCTCTACCACTATGGTACCTTCCCTCAAGGATTCAGGTGGGCAGTGTCATCATCAGCTTACCAGATTGAAGGTGGCTGGAATGCAGATGGGAAGAACTCCAGCATCTGGGATACCTTCACCCAAGAACCTAGCAATATTCCTGGTAGTGCGAATGGAGATGTTGCCTGTGACAGTTACAACAGACTTGATGAAGACCTCTACATGCTGCGAGCTCTGAGGGTGAATTCGTACAGATTCTCTCTGTCCTGGTCCAGGATCTTTCCTGATGGTCGGCGTAGCTCCATGAACCAGAAAGGTGTTGACTACTACAATAGACTCATTGATGGTCTCTTAGCGTATAACATTACCCCCATGGTGACACTCTATCACTGGGACCTCCCTCAAGCTTTGCAGGACATTGGTGGATGGGACAATGTAGACATGATTCATATTTTTAATGACTATTGTGACTTCTGCTTTGACAAGTTTGGAGACAGAGTAAAGTTTTGGATGACCTTCAACCAGCCTCAAACAATTGCATGGTCCGGATATGGACTTGGACAGATTCCACCAAATGTAACAAATCCAGGAATTGCACCATACAGAGTTGCACACAACCTGATAAAAGCTCATGCCAGAGCCTACCACACGTATGATGATAAGTATCGGACATCCCAAGGTGGACTAGTGTCCATTGCCCTCAATGCTGATTGGATAGAACCTAAAGATGTCACGGTTCCCAGAGAAGTGGTGGCTGCTGACCGCGCTCTGCAGTTCCAGCTGGGCTGGTTTGCACACCCTATTTTCAAGAATGGGGACTATCCCGATGCAATGAAATGGCAAGTTGGAAACAAAAGTGAACTCCAAGGTCTTTCAGAGTCAAGACTTCCTTCCTTTACTGAAGAAGAAAAGAGCTTCATCCGGGGAACTGCTGACATTTTCTGTGTAAATCACTATACTACAAAGATTGCACGCCACGCTACAAAGAGGCTCACACCTCATTCTTATGACTTTGACAAGGATTTGACAGAAGCAGAGGAAAGTGATTCACCAACCACAGCCATCAGTAACCAGAGAGCTGTAGCATGGGGCTTGAGGAGACTCCTCAACTGGATCAAAGAGGAGTACGGAGATCCAGAGATCTACATTACGGAGAATGGAGTAGCTACGGAATCAAAGACAGCTTGGGATGACTCTGCTAGAGTATTTTATTTCAAGACCTATGTTGATGAGGCTCTTAAAGGTGCACCGACATGAACACAGTTCTGAAGATAAATAAATATAATGAATTGTCATGACTGTTTAGATTTTTGCTAATTTATTGTGCTTGTGTGTATTTCGACAATAGCCCATGACCTAGATGGTGTGAAGGTGAAAGGATATGTAGCAGCATCTCTCATGGATTCTTTTGAGTGGCTTAACGGGTACACAATTGGATTTGGTTTACACCACGTGGACTTCACCAACCCAAACCGGCCAAGGACACCCAAGTACTCCGCTCATTTCTTCTACCAGGTGGTGAAGGACAATGGTTTCCCTAAACCAGATGATGATAAGATGCTTTATGGACATTTCCGCAAGGATTTCATTTGGAGCACTGCAACAGCATCATACCAGGTAACTTTTAATCTGATTCCCCCTCATTAATGCTTCATCAAGGAGGTATTTGTCTACTTAAATCTCTGTTTTACCTCTACTGTTTCCAGATTGAAGGGGGGTGGAGAGCAGATGGAAAAGGCCTCAGCATTTGGGACAAGTTTGCTCACACTCCTCTCCGAGTGTCTAATGACGACAATGGGGACGTAGCATGCGACAGTTACAATAAAGTAGAAGAGGATGTTGCTATATTGAGGCAACTTAAAGTGACCCATTATCGGTTCTCCATATCGTGGCCAAGGGTGCTTCCTGATGGCACCACCAAGCACATCAATGAGGCTGGACTCAACTACTACCATAGACTGGTGGATGCACTGCTTGCTGCAAACATCCAACCTCATGTAGGTGTAATTATTACCAATATCTCAAAAATGTTTTCAACATAAAATTGTAAAAAAATTACTCTTTTCCGTAATCAGATCACTCTCTTCCACTGGGATCTTCCACAAGCACTGCAGGATATTAAGGGCTGGGAGAATGAAACTATTATCGACAGGTTCAGAGACTATGCAGACCTCATCTTTAGCCGTCTTGGTCACAAAGTGAAATTTTGGATCACTATTAATGAGCCGTACAATGTCGCCAACATAGGCCACGGCTATGGAGCAGCTGCCCCAGGTATGTTTTAATGAAATGCTCTCCATCTTAAATGCAACCTCGCACCAATGTGTGCTTGTTTATTTGGAAAAAATTATTACACTTTTACTGCCACTAACAAAATGTTGCACTGTTAGAAAACTAAAAAGTTAAAGAATATAATCTTTAGACCTTTAAAACCACAAAACATATACATTGCTAAAACCACAAAAAGCAAATAACTTTAACATGTGTTACTCTGTTTGTCCAGGGATCAGTTTCCGACCAGGCACTTTGCCCTATATTGTGGGTCACAACCTGCTTAAAGCTCATGCTGAAGCCTGGCACCTCTACAATGACACGTACCGAGCCAAACAGAACGGAATTATCTCTATCACTATAAACTCTGACTGGTCGGAACCCAGGAATCCCTACAAGCAGGAGGACATTGATGCTGCTAAACGTGTGGTGCAGGTACAGTTATTTAAAAAATGGTATAACTTTCAACATGTGTAAAGTATCTAATAGCTGTGTCTCTCCTTGCAGTTTTACATTGGCTGGTTTGCCCATCCTGTATTTAATGGAGACTACAGCAACATGATGAAGACGATCATTCGAGATCGAAGCTTAGCAGCTGGTCTGCCAAAATCACGGTATTGTAAACACTAATTTGAATTCTGAATGGAAAATAATGTCAAGACGTAATCTGTGGCAAAATGAGATAAAATAGGAAATTAGGAGGGCCATGTTAATTTCCATTTTCCTATAGCTCACACATGTGGTGTTGGTGTAGTAAATTCAACTATTTCACTTTATTTTCTCTAGGCTCCCTGAGTTCTCTCCTGAGGAGATTAAGAGAATCAAGGGTACCTATGATTATTTCGGGTTCAACCATTACACCACTGTGCTGGCGTTCCCTGTGGATTACGGGAAACTTCAGCATTATGACGCTGACAGGTAAGCAGCACCAACACTGCAGTTACCTCATGAGCTGCCCTCTCACTCTGCACTATTTCATGAATAAGGCTTATTGAACAGTAATATTCACCAGATGGTTCAATAAAAATATTCATATGCTTATTGTGCACTATATTCGATGTTCAGCACATGAATAAAAGAAGAATAAATGATCGATCTTCACAGGGGAGCAGGGACAATCGCTGATCGCACCTGGCTGGATTCAGGCTCATCGTGGCTGAAGGTGTCACCGTTTGGATTTAGGAGGATTTTAAACTTTATAAAGGAGGAGTATGGGAACCCACCTATCATCATCACTGAGAATGGCATGTCAGAGCGAGGGCCTATTGACCTGAATGATAATTACAGGAGCTACTACTATGAACAATACATCAACCAGGCGCTGAAAGGTATAAAACTGCAACTTTCATGAAATACATTCAGGATGAAGTGAAACAGTTACCAACAACTTTACAGTAAAGGTTGTTTGTGTCAGAATTTTAAATGGTGTTCGTTGTGTCCGTCTCTTTAAGCCAACTTGCTGGATGGTGTTGATATCCGGGGTTACACAGCTTGGTCGCTGATGGACAACCTAGAATGGGCAACTGGCTTTTCAGAGAGATTTGGCCTTTTCTACGTCAATCGATCAGACCCTGAGCTTTCTCGTGTGGCCAAGTCCTCTGTCGCCGCCTATTCCACCATCATCAACTGCAACGGATTCCCTGACCCGGCCTCAGGGCCCCATGAGTGTTTGAGCCCCGTGCCTGAAGGTAAACTGATGACGGTTTCGATTACTTCTACACACTGCACATTTAATTCATCCTCAGATATTTGTATTCTTTTTTTCCCAGTTAAGTGTCTTGTCGTGTGTGACTTCACTGAACAATATACAATATCTACTTTGTAGTGTATTGTGTGATTGTCACAGACCAACGGAAAAGTGTGACACGAGTTTCCAGATTTTATTGGAACCATTGGACTGATAGCTTAGCATAGTAGGCACCGACGCAGGCCTTATCAGTTTAAAAGCCTCTGTACAAAAACAAGTTACAGTTTTATAGACTAATGTGATTTCCTAGTCAAGAGCAGTGACTTCATGGAATATTGTCAGAGTATTAAACAAGAGGTAGTTTCTAACCTCAGAGGCGGTGGAGCTGCTTCCTCATGCTTTCAGGCTGTATGCTAAGCTAAAGCTAAGCCTCTGCTGGCTGTATAGTTTCATATTTATCCGAGCAGTGGTATTGGTCTGCTTCTCTTACCCTTAGTGAGGCAGCAGAAAAGTGTTTTTCTTTTACGGAACATAACATGTGATAGAAGGACTTCAGATTTTTGATTACGTAGAATCACACTGTCAAGCGATACATTCAAAATGAATATTATAACCTGCTGGTGTTTTCTGCAGGGACGAGTGCTCCGATCACTGATGACAGAGTGAAATTCCTGGGCATGAATCTTTCTACCGGTGACGCTGAGACTGGACTCAACACCACATTCGCTCTCCTGGTTGTTGCCGTGTTGGGAGCTATTGGTTCATCTGTTTGCTTCTTTAGGGCAAGAAATCGCTCCAAGAAAGGACTGTAAGAGAAACTTTAAATAATGGAATAGAAGTTTTAATTTTAAAGTTTAAGAATGAAAACTGTATCAATAAAAGGTCTAAGCTGCATCTTCATATAGCAGTATGAAATTACCTGCATGTTGATAAAGCTGAAGTTTAAATATTTTTTGATATTTACTGCAGGCTTTGAAAAGAACTTGGATCTGGTCATAAAAACATGATTAAGCAAATGTATTCTATTTTGCTGTCATTCAATAATATATCCAATATTTTACTGCTGCTTTCACTACTCAATTATAATCACATTATTGATTCTCTGCTAAACTGATCCTGAACAACACTGAATCTCATAACATCTGTCTGTGAGTTTGTTTTTATGGCAGCTGAAAATGTTTTGTATTCACTTTGTAAATTATTCAATCATTAAAGAATTAAATGTTTGCAAAGGCAGGCTGAGACTCACCTTTTCATTTTATTCTACCAGGAGTAGATGTAGTATTACACATTCTCCACTTTACAGGCTCTTGGACTTTGCCCTGTAGGAATCACTACAATCCACTAGAGTGCACTGTAGATTCAAATTGGTTTAGGAGAGGCTGCAAGAAAATTATTTCTCTCCATCTAACACACTCGAATAGGTAATTCATGGCAACTATGTATTATTAACCAAAAACTTTTGCGTAATTTCAGAAATCTATTCTGTTAAATAACAAGTTAGCTTTTTATTGCACCGTTATAAGTCTTAAGAGAGTATTTGTCACGAATATAAGTTTTAAGCAACTATATATCGGGCCTTTCCAGATTTTGTTCCATCACTTAAAATTTGAAATGAATGCAAAATATAAAATAATAAAGTGTATACCTGGACCTGGAATATATATAAGTATAGAAAAGATTCCGACACCATTTCAAAACTGGCATTTGCTGAAAATGTTTTATTTAAAAAAATTCTAACCACAAAGTACTATCAATACAAAACGTATAAAAGTACAAAAAGCATAGGTCAAAAATAAGTTGAGATGACAATATTCGAGTTGGCACCAACGGCACTGTGGGTATGATTCAGAATAGAAAAAGTTGGCATCTTAGAGCGCATACATGCAACTGAATTCACATTGAAATGATTACATCATTTACCAACCCCCTTATTGAGACTCTGGAACGGTCGCAACAACGATCCAAACATCAGCACTTTCAGACATAGAACATGACGCACAGTATTTTCCCTTATTAAACGATTACATTTGGGTCTGAAAGAGGAAGCACTTGCTGGTGAAAGATGATGTGCACCTATTCAAATAGATTGCATGTTGTTGAGCTTTTAAAGACGACGTTACTAACATGACAGAAGCTGATGCACCGAACCGTTTTCAGCGTGCACTAGTCCGTCGGTTGAATAACACTTTGGGGAGCGAAGCAAGTATGAATGTCATTCTTTAACCAAAAGAAGAGAAAAATGTTGGCCACAGTGACAAGAGCCTATTTTCAATACCACAATATTCTATACTAGTACAAAAATAAAGAACAGTGTCAAATACAAAGTTTAAAACAATACAATATCAAGAGTTACATGTTTTTCAAGCATTACCCAGGTTTGTTTATTCCTTTGGAGAAAGGCACCCCAAGTGTGTTCCAGTTACTTTACCAGGCACCAGACTTTGGGAATGTTGACTGGCCCAGTACCATCATTGTGGAAGAAAAACAAAAAAAAGACAACACACTTGAAAGAAACCTTCGTATGAACAAGTCTTCATCAGCACGACAAACATCCAGTACCTTCCTTTTTTCATTTTTTTACGAATTGTGCCTTCAACATTTATCTACAAGCACTCGCTGATTCAGTTCCTCACAAAATCCTACAGTTTAAACATGTTTTGCACTACGACTGGCTTGGCCTTACAAAATGCCATCATGTGAAGTTCAAGTTTCAGTCTAAGGCAAACTTGAGATGCACTCACTGTGAACTTCCAACGGAGGACAAACTCTTAAAAAAAGGACTAATAACTCTAAGTCTCATTATAAAAACTATCAAATAAGGAAAAGAGGAATAGCTGCCCTGAGGGAGACGTTAACCATAACCATTCTTGTTGCACGACGGTAGTTTGTTAGCACTTTGGATCTTCAGACAGGCTGGCGTCTCAAGTATTGCTGAGTTGAGACAACCATTCTCCTCCTCGTTCGACTCGTTGCTCGACCACTGTGGGCTCGTAACACTGGAAGGCTTGAGCTGACTTCATCCACCTCAAGCAAGTTCATGACATCACACATGCACACGATCACCATTTAGATTCCTTATGTGCTCCTGGTGTGAAGTGTTCAGCGGGTGACAACCTACGCACGGAGACCTGTGAACATAGTGAAGGAGTCAGCTTTAGTAAAATACTTAGTCTGAGGGTTTTTCACAATAAAAGATACAAGCTGGCTTGTGGTTGGAACAAAATAAAAATCAATGAAAGGATGAAAAAGGTAGAAACCATACCTTTCTCACATGTGCTGCTCTGCTTCTCCTGGGCAAAGTTTAATCTGTTCTGCTCGACTGCCGTGCCATTGGACTCCGGGCTGCTGCTGCGTGACGGGCTTTCGTTCTGGTAAGCCAGATCCAGATGTTGCTGGGCAAGTTTAAGGTGTCTGCGCAGCCTCTCCAGCTCCCGTGACGAAGCCTCGTCCCCAAACGACTCGCGGCCCGAGTCCACCAGGTTGTCCCTAAAGTTCATTTTTCCTGTTGGGTCCTTCTTCAGAGCTGTGTTGTAGCCTGGAGGCGCAGAGGGCTGGCGGCAGATGGAGGATCTCTGGCTCGCCAGAGCTGGGTGGCGGGGTGTGGAAGGCCTTGGTGCACAAAAGCAGTCGCGAACACCGCTGATGCCAAGGTGGAGGATCTCCAACAAGGTGAAGAGCAGACACAAGGCGCTGACGGCGTACATTATGAGCAGGAAGATTGTTTTCTCTGTAGGACGCGAGACGAAGCAATCCACTGTGTGCGGGCAGGGAGAGCGCGTGCATACATAGGACGGCACCACTTCTATCCCATAAAGGATGTACTGTCCAAACAGGAAGGAGACCTCAAAGATGGCACGTGATAGCAGCTGGAACACGTAGACCTTCATCAGACCATCTCTCTTGATGCGGCGGCGTCCATCGTGCTTTTTGCTGGGCTTCTCCACAACCTCCTTTTCCTTGTCAGGCTCAATCTCCTCCAGGATCATGGGGTCCTCTTCCCCGTTATCCTCTGCTTCCTCATAGTCCCGGTTGGCACCGCGGCTCACTATGGGCATCCTCTTCCTGGGCCGGTAGTCCTCGTCCTCCATGCGGGCGATCTTATGCATAGCAAAGCCAAGGTACATGATGGTGGGGGTGGTGATCATAATCACCTGAAACACCCAAAAGCGAATATGTGACAGCGGCGCAAATGCGTCATAGCACACGTTCTCACAACCGGGTTGCTGAGTGTTGCACACAAATTTACTCTGTTCATCATAATAGATGGATTCTCCCCCGACCGCTGTGAGCACGATGCGGAAGACGATGAGGAGGGTGAGCCAGATTTTACCCACAAAAGTGGAATGATTGGAAATTTCATCCAACAGCCGTGTGAGGAAGCTCCAGCTCATTTTGCCTCTGGAACAGGAGGGAAACTCTCAAACCTGTGAAGAGACAGAAAATGTATTCAGGCGTCGGAAAGGAGGAAGGCATTGACAATGAAACATAAAAGAATAGAACTTTTCGTAATAACACAAAATCAAGTTCAAGGCCAGGACTGGTAAGCAACAAGCGATTTCAAATAAAACGGCATAATATAACATTCCCGCTGCTAAACATTTGGGTGCCTGTGGCATAATTTATCTGTGGTGCCAGAGCTTGATTACATCTAAGGGGACTGTTTGGGCTCGGCAGAGGTATGCGCCAGTCATTGTATTTTTTTTTTTTTTTTTTTTGACTTCTTGTTGTTGGACTACCGAGCCACAAGGTGGAGCAGTTGTTTCACTGTTACCTAGAGACATCTGGAACAATCCCTCTGATCTATGAAGGGGGGCTGCAGAGATCCCAGAGGTCTCAGTAGATGCTATCAGTCAGTCACTAATCCAAAACTAATCCAAGGACTGTGGAATGAGGACATGTTCTACAAAGACAGTGAGGACGGACCATGAGACAAACTTCTGTTCTAATACACAAAACTTAACCGGAACCAGGATTACAGATGCTATTCCTTTCAGAACAGCAACATTGTTGATCTATATGATAATTCTCGTCTGAGGATTTAACATCCTTGAACCAACGTCACATTCATCCTGATTGTCGGGTTGAATAATCCGAGTGAGCCACAGTAAAGAGCCGACTGCACTACAGAGGCAACAAAGAGCTGCTGTGGTTTCACACCATCTGAGAACTGTCTCATAACTCCTTCTGAGTAATTAGCCAGTACTAATAAAATATACTGCCATGGTTGTGTTAAGCACCAAAACAGTTACTGGAAAGCTGAAAGTTGAAGATACCGTTCCAGTCCACACCTGAAGGGCTCAGAGCTGTTGCTGTTGGCGTCTTCTGAAGTTAAAGAGCTGTACATTATTAAAATATCTTCAGACGTAAATGCAAATCAACCAGTTTCACTAAATCCTTTCCATGACAATCATCGGCATCTTTTATTAGTATTTGGTTTTGGATCCTTCGACAGCCTCCAAATATCCCTGTTAGCGATTTGAAAGCTTCAGGTCAGCTGGTCAACTCCTCTAATGTCACATGTTCATGCTCTGTTTGTCAGCAGGACTCCTTCTCCCCCTTGATGGGGATTAGGTCAGGAATCCTACCAGTCCCTCTTTTCTTTCGTGCTGCTGGGTGTGTGCTGTGTGAGTTTTTAAACTCATTGCTGTTTCTACGTTTTCACCCAGTGTCCTCACAACAGGGGGATAAAAGGTGTTTGAGAGCCTGAACGTTAAGGAAGTTTAGAAACGCTGCTGGCCCTGTTTTAGTGTGGACCGGCAAAAACATTTGAAAACGACGACGCAGTCACTCGCATCCACGTCCTAAATAAGACTTCCTGAACACCACTTCCTGGGTCTTATCAGTTGACTACCAGCAGTGAATGATAAATGTAACGGTTCCACCTCATTGGTCCGAATACAAAAATCCTCAAAATATTATTCACCAGTGTTTGTAGTATATCTTGTAACTAAGCAACCAACTCCAGAGTAGACAATCTGCTTCCTTTTTACTGACTCACACGCCCACACGTTTTGTTGCTTTAACACAATTATCATTCATAAGGTGTTAACTTACAGTTCGATCACCATCCTTTAATGATACAGAAAATCCAGATTGACTTAAATTGCATTACAGCACAAACGTGAAAGTTGTGGGGTTCTATAAGAACAGGTTCCTTTTAACTGCGTTTAGTCAAATTATCTACCAAACTGAAACCAAATGACAATTGGTGATTGTTTGGTTTTTACATAACACAAATGTCACAGCTTCTGTTCTGAAAAAAGTAGCTACGTTACTGCAGCCACAGTGTATAGGATGCAGAGTGTGTCTGTCAATAGGACACTTTTAGTGACATCGTTTCATTGTGACATAAGGTCACCAACAGAACTATAAAGTCCCAGATGGTCAGATTTGCTTTCCAACTTCCTTTTAGCAGCAGCTTTGTCCTCCCATGTCTGGAGAATTCTCAGACGAGCTGTACAAACATACCCACATTGTGCTGTGGTCAGCAAGATGTGAGGAGGTGAGCCCAAGGCTCTGTAATGCTACATGTAAACACAGCCCAGAGATGGACCGGACATTTAACCCCCACATAATTAAACTTTTCCAAAGACTTCAGCAACCTTGCAGATTTTTTACAATATTGCTGTGTGGTCTTACGATTAAAAGTTACAGTGGAATACACTTCTAATTCCATTTAGAATATCATTTCTTTAATGGTTTTAATGATAGATTAAAAAAAAATTCATATAATATCCTAATGGATCAAATCAGGCAGAGGTGATTGGGTACCGTTCAACAGCATGTGCACAATGTTCATATTTAATGACTTGTAAGACCCTTTTAAAAAAGGCCTCTAAAAAGGGAAATCGCGTTATTTCAGGCCATAAGTGAAAAGTGCTGAATACGGTCAGACTGGTGTTGGGCCCTGGAGGCTTAGTTTGACTGGTCCCAGTTAACGTAACAGCTAAACTAAACACTAGAAGTAGCGAATGGCAGGCAGTGGGTATCAGTACAGCACTTGTGCTTTATGAGCTCATTCACAAATCCAGTGCTTTACATCCAACTGCTCAAAGTTTAAATGTTTTGCGACAAAGTTCACAACCTCCTCCTGGGAATCTCTGGTTGGTTTCAGACAGTCACAGTATTTGTCATCTTCAAACAACTTCTCTTTAAATAAGGATTTACCTAGTGTCAAGGAGCTTGACCATGTAAATTCTATGTTTAGTTTGGATGAAACCATCCTTCAATACATAAAGGTTTAGCATGAAGCACAAAGGATTCCATTGTGCAGCAGCAGCAGCTCAGCTCCTCCTCACAAACTGATGACTGATCTGCTGTAAGACAACTCAACTTCATGACTGTGGCTGGTTCATCAGACTCTCTGATGAGATCATTGATTTCATTTATTCTGTGGTGATTAAGAGTTCACATTCTGTCTCCAATGTGTGTTTACATGTAAAACGCACACAGAAAGGGGGAGGGGGGTAAGATTGTGTATCAGGCTCTATTATCCCGTTGATAAGTTGTCTTCACCTGGAATGTCACTACGCAGTGAAACTTATTTAGGCACATGATTCCCTCAGATCGCTCCTCGGTAGATGCCCTGTTTAAGACGTATGTTTGTGTCTTTGCTGCGAACAGTGGCTGCCGCTAACATTATAATTCCATGTGCGGTTTCTGCACAGCTGCCTTTATGCAGCTATATCCTGCAAGCCAACGGTTACACCTCAACATATTTCATGTATGACATCTTTACTGCCAGGTTTCAAGACAAAGTTCAACTCCTAGACTCCGCTTAGTGAAGGCTGCAGATGTTGAGGAGTTGCTCCAAATGACAATGTTCTTAAGGGCGTGTGCGTTTTAATGCAAATGCTCCAATTACATTTTCCAGCCAACCGGCCAGTAAAATTTCCAGAAATATTCATAGCGTGAACGTGAGCAATTGAACGTTTCTAAAAACGTGACAAACGTGAAACTGGTAGAGTAAACTTCACTCTTGTTGATTTTGTGAATGCGTCCAATTGGTTGTAGTTCACAAAAATAACTGTTACCCATTATGGCTGAGTCCCTAGCCTCTGCTTCAGTTTGCAAGTGTGTCACGGATTTCCTACAATCACTCTCTACTCTGCAAGAATCAGATACAGCTAAAGAATCTATAACTCTGGCCTTACAATCATTATCATAAAATACGTGTGTTGGTCCCCTCTGTAGTCAAGTGTTCCTGGTAGCATCATACTAGCTCTCCATCAACATATTTGTTGGTCTGGATTCACATAATGAACAACAACCCAACAAAATTAACAGATAACACACTTTGCCAGCTTATATATATATATTTCAACTTATGCAACAGCTTGCTCAAATAAGCAGCAGGCGTTGTGTGGGTGTGTTCGCAATGTTTGGTCTTGGGTTAGCTGCTAAACCACACCTGACAACAAATGACTTCAAGGTTTTCCCTTTAATTATAAGGCTTTATAAGACTGGGCATTTTTTTAGCACCGCCTTAACTGAATGAAGGGGGGGAGGCGGGGGACCATACTGACAGATCTAAGCCTCTCTACAGGGAGCAGAAGTATACGTCCAATTATAAGACAGTATTTTCTTCCTGAAACTTGGGGTTTAAAAATGCGGACTGTGTTAAATTTCACTGAAGTCTTTTACAGAGTGTTGCATTATGGGTCAGTTGTAGCTTTTAAGTTGCCGGGCCAGTGAGTTCGTCTATAGTGAACGAAACCGCCTGTTAAGAGCGTCTCGTTAGTTCGATTTAACCTGAAAGATGGTGGAAAATGTTCTACTTCCCAAAAGGAGATTAAATTCCTTCTTGGCATCTCCCAATATCTTAACTGCAGAAATTTAAAATGGCAAAACAAAAATTGCCAACAATTACATCTGTCCCGGATGAAGAGCTGAGGAGGACTGAAGTCTGAAAAGCGTTAGCCCTCCGAGGAAATGATAATGCGAAGGAATCGACTCGCTACAGCGGCTCAGTCAGCTGACTTGATTGAGGCCAAGTGCTGGGAGAGTCAGAAGTCTACAGATTATTTTACTATCCCTCACAAAGGCATGAAATATAACTTCAGGACGTGGCACAAACTATTTTCTTCTACAATAATTATACAAACTTTTGTTTTTATACATATTGTAACCAAAATGGTCAAACATTTAGTAAACATAAATGCTCTAGGTTTAGGCTGGAAGATGACGATATCAATAATTATCCAGAAAGCAAAGCAAAACATTTCACAACTCTGCAGTAAATCTAATTATACGCAACACCTCTTAATTTTTCTTACACAATGAATAAGCAATTCGTGAATTTAAATCGAACCTTTGCAATATTGAGATAATTATTTTTATGTATTTCTTATTGCTGGTATCGTGCAGTCGTGGCACAGATGGTCAGTTGATGACACCTCGAATACAATAAGTTAAGAAGATGGTGTTGTAAGAGTTGTTCTCACTAAAGTTAAATATTTCAGCTTGATTTTAACTAAATGGACTTAAAGCAATCCGATTCTGGCAATTCTTGATAATAGTGAACTGGTAGGTTTTCTCTTATGAATCCCTAAAGACTGAATATAAATAAACACAACAAATATATAAAGTCTCTCAAATTTAGTTGTTTTTTTTTAACTTAATTTCTCTACTTTTGTTTTACACAGCCCATTGCGTCTACCGCAATACTGCTATGGCTACAATAAACGTATAGGTTAGGTCAGTTTCCCAGTGTGACACTTCCAAACAAAATACATGTAGCTTAATTTTGAAGATATCTTGATCAGAGATAGACCATCTTGATACTTGTGGATTACCAGATAAGTGAGTCTGTGACAAATATTGATGAATTGCACAACAAACAAACAAGCCAATCAGCCCCACTTGTTTCCAGCTGGGAAGACAGACACAACTTTCCACCCTGAAGAAGTGACCGGTCTGTCTACTGGGACACTTCCTGTCAATCTGCAGCATTTCGGAGAGAATCCACAGTCAGGAGCAGAGTTTCCACGACTAGAACACAGAGGCTTTTGTGGCCCTCTCTCACATCTGGGGGGGTTATCCCTCATATACCCCACAAGCGCTCGGGGCTGAGAGGCCCCAATGAGCCGGAGGGAGAAGCCAAATAAGAACAATGAAAACCAGCATGAGTCCAATCTGAGGATTGAGATCCACTGAGTAAAAATGGTGAAGCTAGGGTGGAAATCAAATCCATCCGGCCCTCAACCATCAACCATGCAATCAAGCTTAATGCACATGTGGCTGTGTCCACTTCTGGAGTAGAAACTAAACATGCACACAGGAAATAATTGTTGCTTCGTTAAAAGCACATCATTCATTAATGCATTCTGATATTAAATGCAAATAAAAAAATGATCCTATTTAATGTGGAAGCTGATTAAAAACAATGAAAGCGCCTCCTGGTGGCTCTGGGGTGCACGTCACCAGGGGGCTACACGTGCTGCCGCCAACATGTTGTGGGTCCACAGGGACCGGAAGTGCAGGTTGTGTAGTTTGGACTCACCCAGAGATGTGAAGTTAGACAGGGTGTAGCTAAAAAATCACGATATGGAGGTTTAACACGCAGGTGGTGGTGGTGGGGGGGGGACTTTAGGAATAAGGACCGAGCCCTGTGCGTTCCTCCATCACCGCAGTCCAGAATCACGCAAACAAATTGTGTCTTGAAAACACGTCGCACACCGGCACGTTTAAATTGCGCAAATTAGGAGAAATTGTAAAACCAGACCACGCAACGCCAAGTGTTCGTGGTTGAACTAGTGCCCCCTGCCGGCCGCCTGCACTAACGCGCTAACTCCACTGCGTACAAACTGAACATCTTCTGACGCAGCGTTTTCTCAACAGTTCTGATTAACGGGTTTAAAAAAAAAAAAAACACACAATCCGATGCTACGAAAAACCTCAAAGTTAAACACGCAAGTTCCGCGGATGCAGCAGGAGAAGCTGCGGGACGCGGCGTGTGCGTGTCGTGCGGGTTCTTACCTTCAGTCGCGATGCTCGTCTAGTCGTCTCTGCCGGAACTTGCTCTTTAAATTCGGGGAGCCCCTCTTCTTCTTCTTCTTCTCTGTCTTCTTCTTCTTCTCTTTAAAAGAAAGCCCTCCCGCTCAGATATCAAGCCATCCAGGAGGTGCTGGGGGGGGGGGGGAGCTCCGTGTCCGGCTCCAGTTGCGTGGTGTACTGCGGGGTGAGGACAAAGACTGTTCCCAAATCCCCCCCTTTTTCTGTCTCTCCTCCTCCTCCTCCTCCCAGTTTACAGGCTCCCCACCCCCTGGTCTCCAGTGGAGGGAAGCGATCATCCGCCAGCATTCCTGACGCAATACCCCCCGACCCCCCCAGCCCCCTTCTCTGTTAACTTTGCCCTGGAACTCCACAATAACAGTAATAATACACTCGTCCTGTCTGTGCTGCAGAGACGATCCAGGCCTTTGTGTTTATATGTTTTTTATATTTAAGGAGAAACCCACCGAGCTGTTGAATCACACGTTCCACTCTCAGCTAAAGAAAGAATCCACATTTAAATGTTTATCACCGGTTCCATGTTAAAGGAGGATCTCTCTCGTCAGAAACTGGAGTGAATACACGTTGGAGGGATAGTTCACCCGAAAAATGAAAATTCACTCTTTGTCTACTCACCAGTATGCAGATGAGGATTGTGGGTGAAAGTGTTTTGAGTCCACGAAACACCTTTAGAGTCTCAGGGGTTAACAGTGCAGCAGCCAAATACAATATAATTAAAGTTATGTCTTCAAATGTAATAAAATAACAGAAAAAAAAGCATAAAATGCCTCCAAACTGCTGCCAACATTTAAATCGACTACAGAAAGGCATCATTCACACCATGTTTTTATCCCTAATGTCCTCAGATATCCTTGAATCAAAATCAGAAGTATTTTATTGCCAAGTACGTTTACACATACAAGGAATTTGCTCTGGTTATTGGTGCAAACAATGAACATAGAAACATAAAAACGCTATAAATACAACATACATAGGAGAGCAATAAAAAATAGGAAACCAGTATATATTTACTCACTGTTTACTTCTTATTAACTCACTTTTTACCAATATTTATACAAAGTAACATTTATTTTGACGTAAACATTTCTGAATAAAAATATATAAAAGATAAAAGATATAAAAAGTGAAGTAATAAGTGAAATGCTAAATGCAAAACAGTGAACAGTGTCAGATTGCAATATGCAATGTAATGCAGTATAATATAATATGATATAATGTGTTAATTTAACACATCCTAGAGGTGTGGGGGTGGAATCAAAGTTCGAGTCAGGTGGGGGTCCCGGGCCTTGTTGATAAGGCCAACTGCAGAATTACATCACACGAGCAGAATGGAGGCATTTAATGTTTTTTTTGTTTTGTTGCTTTTTACGTTTTTTACCTGGTCCCCAGTTACCTTCATTGTACTGAATTTGGCTGCAGTTTACCCCTGAGACTCCAGAAGTGTTTTGTGGACTCACACACTTCCCCCACCTCCTCCACCGGCACAGTGGTGAGTAGATAATGAGTTAATTTTCATTTCTCTGCGAACAGTTGGATGGGATGAGATGAATCTAATGGCTCTCAGCACAGCTCCCACCTCTGCCAATGGCCGGCAGTCACCCTAAGAAACCTCATTTAAATCCACTAGACCTGGATTTTCATTTGGATCTGCACCAAGTTGCACACACTCATAAATATCCGGCCCCTAAAAATGTCAGATTTTTTTCCAACAAGATCCATAAATTACTCCAAAGAGGAATCAGTGAATATCTAAACAAAGCCAACCCTATCTCATAGTTGGAGAAAGGGATACAAAAATGTATTTCTTCATTGCATAATCACCAATACTGCTGTAGTTTCAAATAACTGATATTGGCCTGACCAGTTTAGCAGTCTGACACAATATTTCAAATTTAATATTTCAAACTTATCCAATGATTACATCTTGATGCCTTTGCATTGCCAACTTAGATGTGAAGTTTGTGTCCAATATTGATGAATTGCATAGAAAAGGAACATGTCAGATTTTTTTTCCATCAAGAGCCATGAATAATTCCCTGACAAATTGGTGAATATGCAAAAGAAGAATGAATTCTTTGTGGCCCCAGGTCGTGCCCTTCCACACTTTCATGAAAATCTGTTCCGCAGTTTTTTCATTATTCAGCCAATCAACCAACCAACAAATAAACCCTTGTTTTCTGTAAGTATGACACTTCATAATGTCTGAGCCAATGTGCAACCACCATTTGTTACTTAATTTTTTGTATCTATATGTTACAATGAGAAGTTAAAAATGAATGCTGAATGTAATGGGAAGGAAATGTAAAGAATGTAGAGTGAGTGTGGTGTGGGTCATCTGGCTGGATAACAGTCAACAGGACCATTTGTATAGGTGGCCCAGTGTGATTTCCTGGGGCAGGTAGAAAGGGAAATACAGTAATCGAGTCTGGACGTGTGAATTGTCATCTCCACTTCAGGTTTTGCGACAATAGGGTTCAGTTTTGCGATATTTCTTAAATGGAATGGCACGAAAACAGGGTTAAGGACTTTGAAGTGTTGCTCCAGTCGTGTCAAAACTGTGTGGAGCAGCACACAACCCTGCTGATAGCGGTGTGTTCCCTCTTCCTGCTCGTGCACATGTTCCGAAGTTGTAGGCATCGTGAGGCCCCTTCCTCCGTGTCGCACTTTCTTTGCCAAGAGCCGCACGTGCATTACCTCAGCCCCCCCGCCACCCCCGCTCAGCATCTCTTTGAAGCTCTCTCCCACACTTCATATTGTTCATTATAGAAGACAAAAGGGGAGTGTGCACTATTTATTTCCCACATTAGGGCTAAAAAGGATCTGGAGCAGCTAGTGGCATGAATCACAGAGTGAGGGGTCTAAAGTCAGCACAACGTGCACTCATTACTCTGAGGAAATAAAATGGTATTACTCTCTGTGGCGTTAACCTCACCCTCAGTCAAAGGTGACACAAAGCACTTGCATTTTCAACAGCCTTGTGCTGCACTTTCACCAGAAGTGACTCAAATGAGATTCTCCAGTCAGAATGAGCCTCCTGAGGTATCCACTCAGATTGAATGATCACATTGTTCTTCCCAGATCTCCAGTCGGCCAGTCTCCACTGCTTACCTCTCCAAAACAAAACAGACAAACCAGATCATCTTCCCTTCCACACGTAGCTTGTTGTGAACAAGGTGCAAAGCTCAGGGGACCGTGCTTAGCCTCATCTTTTTAACAGTGGTTGGCAAAGGTGCATTCAAAGCGGCTGTTATTGCCACAAACAGCAGGTCAGTGAAGGAATGCAATGCCCTTCCCCCTTCTCAGGGAGCAGTGGAGCTCTATTGTGAACCACAAGCGTGCTTGTATTCATTGGGGGCAAAGCGGGGAGCCCCCTGGTAAACCAGAGCCCGAATGACGGAGCAAAATAATCTGGAGACTGAACAGCCCCGGCCTCGTGGCTCCTTCAGGGTGAAGTCTCTTCTCTTGATGCTAACACAGAATAAATCAGTGTCTTTGCATGTGGACTCACTCCACAGGTATTCCTGACTTTTGGTCTGGATTGTGAGTAACTGTAGTTGGTGTTTGTTCTGAATACACTCACTTGTGAGCAACCACTGGGATAAACATCACAGGTTATCTTGTCTAGTTTGCAAATGACTTCATTATTCTAACCGTAAACAAACCAGGGCTGTTCTTCCTTGGCTTAATATTAAAGGAGGATCGCAGTGCAGACAGTGCTATGGTGTCGTTTTGAGGACAGGATATTTTGTGGGGCCACATTTCAAACCGGAGAGGTACTGGATCTCCTGACAGATATGCAATATATTGACCCAGTCTGTACCCAGATGGATGGGCTGAGATGAATTTAATGATACTCAGAACAGCGCCTGTCTTTGCCAACACCCAGAAGCCTCCTTTTCGAACCTCATCTAAATCCACCAGACCAGGACTTGTATTTGCACCAAATTGCACACACTCATAGATATCAGTTCTTTACATGTCTCATGTTTCATCGAGATTCATAAATGATCCCTGGGCAATTGGGGAATATGTAAAAAAAGAATAACATTCATAACATCTGCCCATTTTTCTGGATCCACACCAATATTTCGTAGGTTCTTTCTTTGCCCAAGTTCCATCCTTCCACCAACTTTTGACATCCTTTACATAGTTTTGCTTAATCTTGCTGACAAACCAACGGACGGAGGACAAACGTCCTTGGATCATTTGTTTGTCTTTGTTTGACCCAAATTAAACTATTTCAAACTAGAATGGCACTCAGGAGAGCATGTACACACACAGCATTTACCAGTCCCCTGAATGTGAATGACACTTTCCTTTGAGATCCATAAATTATTCCCCAGGAAAACGGTAAAAAGCGGGCTCTTATATGAATTTGTTTTGGCAATGAGATAAGTTCAGATAAGGCTGATACCTTTATTACTCTGTTAAGTAATTTTGCTTACAAACACACAAACACACAGACAAGGACAGAAGCATAACCTCCTTAGCACAGGGAAAAAAGTGCCCTGCAAAGCAAACAGATGTGGTGTTATAGTGTTCAAGCAAGAACTGGTCTTTGTGTAAATGCTGACAGATGACACACAATCTGGCTCAAAGCTGCTTGCTCAAGTTGCCTCTGATTACCCAACAGAGGTGATTTAAACCATTCTTCTATAGTAATGTTGGTAATCTGGGCGTCAGAGTCTATAAAAACTGGAAAGCAGCATTTTGTGATTCATCCACATGAGTGTGGACATGGCCCTAAACTGTTTGTTACTGTTTTTATGCTCCCCGTCTCTATAGAGCCCTGACGTCTGTTGTGACACACAAAAAACTGCCCTCAGACTGACTAACAGATTTGTCCCTGCAGCTCCTCAGATATGACGTTGCAACATTTCCAAAGAGGTGAAAGGGCTTGGCCCAAGACTGCCCTCTTGTTTGCTTCAAAACCTGACCCACCGTGAATCATCCCCTTGTGATGTTTGTTCTCCTGCCACAGACACACACGTACACACACACTCATGTGCACACACACACATACACACACAGACACACACACATACACTTTTGTTGAAAGAGTAAGCCTGCAACTTGTTTTGTGCCTGAATGCTTATGTGAGCTTTACAGGGAGAGCGTTCCTTAACGTTCCCCTTCTGGCAGTTGTGGCAGTTTCTTTGTCAGCAGAAGGAGCTGAAATGCTTGAGAGTGTTATGAAGATGGAAAAAATCTGGCTCCAGCTCCAGATCTCTGTCTCTGACAGTGACTGTTCTCTAAACTGGGACAGGACGAGTGTATTCATCATTACTTTTCTCTCTGTTTTAATATGAGAGCGTATGAACCACACACGCACATGAACGATGAGCTACAATCACATTAGGATGTTTGAGTTGGCGGAAATTCTTGCTGCACGCTGTTGCTGGTTTTAATCTTTTAACTTGCATTCTTCAGGCCGTCTCCCTGCCAACGCACAGGAAAAAGCACGAGGGTCCAAGGCATTTCATTGAATGGCATTAGCACAAGGTTCACCTGGCAACCGTCCAACATGACTTTAATAAAATGACCGGCTGTGTTTTCACTGTGGGACAGAGAAGGAATTTGTTTGTCTGTCCGTTGTGTCGTTATGTGCACTCCTCGTGCCTATTTGCTTTCCTTTACTCTCCCTTTCTACGGCCGTCTACACCCATTTGATTGTGAACCTAAATTACTGAGACAGAATTAACGTCAAGGTAGCACATTCACCTCCACCTGTGTGTTTTGGGCCGATATTCACAGGACAGAGAGCAATTAAGTTCAGCAGTAAACCTAGCCCGCACTGTTTGACTTTAATTCACAGTACAGCAAAAGTCTAGTGTGCTCGCCAGCAAGACTAATGCTTTCCATGTGTGTGTTGTTTAGGAGTCTGTGAATCCCAAATGGAGCCTAATAAGGTTCTGCCTCACATCAGGGTTACTCACTTCAACGTAACCCCGAAATACAACGAATACAGACAGGCCGCCGATGCCAGAGATGAATTTTGGACCGCAGGATCTCAGGAGGGCCTATATCACATCAGAGTAAAACCTATACAGTCTCATAAACCTATAAAGTCTCAAAGCCATATATCTCATATGGTTTTATATGTGAGCAAAATTCATATATAACGCCACCAAAAGAGGTGGTATTGCCATACCCAAGAAACTCTGTAATTACAGTACTGTGGCCACAAATTGCTGTTTGGAATGAAAAAAAAAATTGTTTTGATCTTGATGTGTTACCCAGATGCCAGTCCTCAGTGTATATTTAGTTATGGCTCATAGAGTCAAGCTGATATGATATTTTTTAAAGTTAAAATGTTTCTACATATTGAGATATGGGCTTTGTGGCTGCAGGAAAACTTTGCTGACTCTGAACGGTTGGCCTCTGGTTTACTGCCACTTCCTTGCCAGTTAATGTCTTTTCCCTCCTTGTTGCCGCCTATCATCCCGCCTCTGGGACAGTCCGCAGGGGATTGGGGGGGGTAGAGTGACTAGGCACTGGGTAAAAGGGGGTGGGCCGCCCTAATTCGCAAGGTCACCTTGTTTCTTGAGGGGGAGGGGGTGCTCTTTACAGTAAGGCTTCTTCTGAGTTTTTCATGTGTCTATATGGTGTCCAGAGTCTTTCCGGTTCTGTAATAAAAAAAAAAAAAGACCCCGTCTGTGGCACCGTCTTTGATTCATATGATAGTGGACTAACAGCTACTTTTATTGTCTATGGGTGCAGATCATTTTACACAGAAACCCGCGAACACCAGCACCGCTCGGTAGCATGGTTGGGTTACAGATTGAACAGCCTGCACGTGGGATACACAAAAGGAGCCTGCTTATAGGGAGGAGGGGTACAGGGTTACCATGGAAACAGACAGCCCTACCCCCGTAGCAGATGGTGGTGGTGGTGGTGAGGGTATCGGGGGCTGGGAGTAGCAGTGGCGGGACCCAGAGATGATTATCTGTCTCAGGTTTATGTCCTGAAACAGCTTCTGTGTGTCTTGTTAACTAAACAGGTGGCTTCAGTCTGTGTTTAACTGCATGTTAACGCAGCAGACAAGCTTTGACTATGGGTAACATAAGGAGATATTAATAGATATGAATGTATTCAATAAATACTATTCAGATCAGATTTGTAACACTGTGAGATTTGCAGTTATTCATTATGTTTCATTTAGTCAGACAAATTCATAGTTGCTGCAGTCATTCCTCCTGCCCTTTCTGGTCCTTGTGCTGTGTGACCATACTTTTAGAGATATCTCTGATCCACTGATCTTGTTCCGAGCACAAAAACATTCTTTAATAAGTTAAGTTAAGCTTACACGTTTCAGACGTTTCAGCGAGTAATATACAAATACCCTCTTTGTGTTCTCCAGGTGGCACAGTAGGAATGTCATGGCAGACACTCTAGAAAAAAGCAACATGTCTGAACAAACAGAAATGGCTTAATTGAACCTCAAAGGGATGTCATTAGACACATCACTGTTAGTTCAGAGACTGTAAAAAAAGATGGATGACGTGTCTCCACTTCACTCCACCATCCAGAAATAAAGCCAAAATATTCCAGACCTGAACTCTGCCATAATGTTCTGAAGACCTCATATGGAGCCAGAATCAGTGCTGTAGCGATTTGCAAATGGAGCTGTGGTTTCAAGGCCACGGGGATACATGCACTCGACCAATCACAAGTCATGATGACATCAAATACATACTTTGAATCAGAATTATTGCATTACATTGTCACATCGACTACAGTTTTCCTCACAGCTGGCTTTCCTCTATTAATTTTTAAAATCTGCCTTTTTCTGCCTTATCCTTTTCAAGCTATCAAACCAGACATGACTCATTAATGCAAACTTTGAACATGTTAGCCAGAGAGCCACTCTCCTCAAATAACTAAGCACTGCGCCATACCGCAGCACATACAGTTTAGTCCAATATCTTTCTTAGTGAGTGGGTGGGTGCTGTGTAAACATGGAATTGGCCCAGCCCCATCCTCCTCTGTGTGCAAATGCTTAGGGAGCGACTGAATGGGTGTTCAGCTCTGTGTAGTCTACAAGGTTAGATTGTTACAGTATTACGTCAATTTGAATTACAACAGACTTTAGCACAAGTGAAAGAACAGCGGTCGTTGATACCAGGAGCAAACATACTTGAGGCAGATCTGAGCAAAGGGCCCCTTTAAAAAGACCCACTTCTGGGCACAGGAAGTGTGGTTATATAGGATGGCCTCTGTGCTCCGATGCCCCCCCCTGTCTCTGCTGCCTACAACTCATCTCTGACCAGCACACTCTTTCCTACACTTGCAGAGTAAGCACCCATAAAACTTCTTTTAATAAGTTTTTCACTTGAATTTTGGTGCGTGGACAACAACCCTGCACTAAATCTAAACTCTTTTTAAAGTGAAAAATATCAGCTTCTTTGTTTGCACCTCCAAAAGAGGCAGTGATGGGCAGTTCATGAAAAAAATTAGTCTATCATGCTCATATTATCATATGAAGTAGTTGAGAGATAAACATTACTTTTCTTAACATCAGTGATAACTAAGTGTGTGGTTGTATCAACTCCCACACACTCAGTTATCTCTGTGTTCACGTGGACGCTCTCCCTTTCGAGGCTCCTCGTGTAACACAACTCTCCAGCTGCCCACATCTGGTTCAGAGGTTTTGTAACTCCCTGATCGCTTAAGCTCACTTCCCTTTCGCAGTCTCTGTCCAATTCTAGTGACACACAATAAGTCTTGTTGTCTATGTTGTATCTATAATACAGAACACGTCTTCAAAGAACTACAACTAATTAGCATTCGTTGATGGTCTTACATTCACACATAAGCTAAAGTATAAAATACAGTCAGACTGTTAAACCCGTGTCTCTTTGTCATAAACACACTGCTCTGGTGATGTCAACATGGCTGCTCCAAAGAGTCATAAATGTTTAAAAGACTTGGCAGCCATAGCTGGCTAGAGTGAAGCTGGACAGAGAGGAATTATGGGTCGAGTAAAAGTGCTAAGATCACCATTGATTCAGCATGTACAGCACCCTCTCCCCTGGATGATGGGAAGACGAGATAATCTATCAAAGCGGCAGCGAGAGACCGCAGTGGAAAAATATGATTTGTGCGTGGGGAGTCCTGAGAATACAAAGTAAAAGCCAGACTTCAGTATCAACTGCACAGTGGACATCTTTTGAATTGAAAAACTTATTTTTCACCCAGTCATCATCTGGCACAGTGGTCTTTTTAAGCATTCAGAGACATGGGTGAGGAGTGGTACGTCCCTACACTTGTGTGGGCAGTGTGGAAACGGCTCTTGTCCTGAACATGTGTTTATTCCATCTGGCCCTGCCCTCTCGTGTCTGAGTGGTGATGTCATGAAATGAGAGGGTTTCTTGGGTCTCCCAGCACTGGGTCAAAGTTAGACTTTTGAAAGACTAGATGTTTATGTGTTGGCTGGACGGGGACACATCACACACTGTGTCCTCGTGGACAAAACAATCATCCTGTCAGAAAGCCACGACTGCAATAATGAGACATGGATTTACCACATTTTAAAAGAAAGATGACTTATTTAAATGCGAAATTTTCCATCCGTAAGGAAAGAGTGCTGACCGTCAGAGGATATGACTAGTGACTGACTCTACAACACATGTGGTCATTTAAATTCAAGGGCTGACCAGCTACCACAGACTGAACAAAGGAAAACTAAATGGTGTGTTGCTTTTCACAGTCATGTCTCACACTTCTGGAAGGGGCAGCTCCTCATGATCCCCTCTCTGTAACTTTATACCTGGGAATAAAGGGAGCAGGGTGTAAAGAGGCAGACCCAAGGAAATGCAAACGTCTCTCGTTCTCAGTCACATGTGGCCGTCCAGTCTTAACACCACCCCCGTTCCAAATGCAAAACCAAAACGTATCACTTCTATTTATTAAAGATGGTGATAGTAGCAGTGTTACACAAAGAGGATAAACAACAAATATTATAGTACCACTAAAAGTAATGGCAAAACAAAAGTATATAAAGAAAAATAAGTTATTGCTGAAAACAATCAAGTAAAAGCCGATGCGTTTTTTAATAAGGCTGTGCTGGCAAGCAGATGTTGAGCTGAGATTATTTGTCACAATAAGAGTTATAAGAGTTGGCGGGTAAGATCCAGTTAAATGCTACTAATCGTCTGCTGGCTGTTGGTGTGCGAGCAATAAACTAAATCCCTTAAATTGTAGGACCCCACCAGCCAGGACATGGTGACGGGAAGCATTTGTAGCTTTCTTTACAGCTGCTTTATCCTGTGCTGCGTCCATTGTTTAGCGAAGTCAGAAAAGTCTGACTTTGCTCTTTAAAACTTGCCTCATAGACATTTCATTCTCCGACTAGAGGAAACTGCCCATAAACAGTCGGAAAGTGTTAGAGGGTCGACAGGCTCTGCAACTTTCTATGGCTAAATAAAGTCTCCCCTTTTCCCCTATTAGATGAAACTTTGTGAACTTGTTTCCCTTTAGTTGTTCCAAGTGCATCCTGTCCGCTGGTGCTCTGAACTTCAGGACATCCCATGGGCACAGGGTGGTGAAGAGAGCATGTCACTCTGGTCTCTCTATTGAGGAAACACCTCTTGCATCCTGACCTCTGCTTCAGAACATCAAGTGACCTACGTTTGGTCCGTTGTTAACCGAGTCACATGACCAGGGACTACATAACAAGTTGACATGACAGGAAACTGTACAAATCAGTCTTGCTTGTTTTTACAGCACTGCAGTGGGGAAGGGGTCACAAGTGGTCACAGGAGACATATTCAGGACGCAGTTTAATGCCAGGTGTGAAAACAGGTCCTAAGCACTGGCCACTTGTTATCGGATCCATCGAGACAGAAGTTAACACCACGTGCGTTCGAGGCCAAAGGAGACACATTCAGGACGTTTTTGTAATGTAAGGTGTGAACTTCAGAATCGAGGGATGTCCACTTGTGAGTGAATCTCTCAGGACGGATGATAATACCTGGTCTGAACGGGAGTCTGTACCTTTAAATTGGAAATAGCTGTTGGCTGTTCTAATGTTAAAATATTGTTTATAAGACCTTTTAAATGAAATGAGACTTTTTAAAAGTGGAGCAGAGTTTCATTGCCCAGGAGCAAAAACATGTATCAGACATTTCCAGAACAAATAAGCCCACAAACAAAACATAAACCACAAAAACCAACAGTGATTCAGGTATTGATTTAAATCTTATTAAATAATCGTTGAAGTTTGTATATGAAGAATCCTTCCATAACCAGTTCATAGATAAATAAATGAAATATTGAGAAATCCCTTACCTCTGCTAAACAGGTAATGTTTTAGTCTTTCACAGGATTACACAAAAACTGCCGAACGGATTATTACAAAATTTAGTGGTAGGACTCGTTTAAATTTTGTCTCAGATCAGTTCCAGGAGTTTTGTTTCACTTGCTTTTACATTGTGATGCATTTTTCAACATTTCCATTGTTTTCTCAGGGAATAATTCATGGAAATTGATGAATAAGGATACATCATGTTTAAAGGACTACTGCCTATGAGTGTGTGCAGATCCAAATAAAAATCAGGATTTAGTGAATTTAAATGTTGTCGGGTCTTGGTGGAAGAAGGCAAGTCAGTTTGAGTACCAAAGAATTGGAGATTGACAAATTAAACCAATAAACACCAACTAAACTTTACTATATACATGTCTGTTTTTATTCAATTAATATGTTGTGTGGACTGTAACCTAACATAGTGCCAAGCATAAACCAACTTGGGATCGTATGTGTCTTCTAGCTGCAAAAAATTCTTTTGATTCTTAACAGCAAAATAATACTTCAACAATACATGTTTTTGTCTTGCTTGATTGAAAAAGTTTAAAAGAGGAGGAACTTTATTGAATGATCTGTCTTATTTCCTGTATTGGCTTTTGACCCAGTAGAATTATCTTGTCTTGACCCCAATGTTCGGAAACACCGTTGTCTGCACTGTTGAGGTTTGATGGAGTTCTTGCTGGACAATAGGTTTTCTGTTAAAGATTCACAAAGGCTCTCTCATCTCTCCTATCGAACATCGCGAAACGAACGATGTTTAGTGACGATGACAAATGGAATGTCTCCGTTGGAAAGGAGTCCACCAGTTGACAACCTCTTATCTGTATCTAATGAACTGTGTCTCTCTGATATGTACGAGTGGAGCTTTATGATTCTGATCTGTTCTCTTCTCTTCTTCCACATCACTTTGGGTTAGTTCCACTCTGGTGGTTTGGCACAAGTACCAAAACATGAAAGACGAGCCTGCTGCCGCTGAGCCAGTTCCATGGGAGTTCACACAGACAGGGCGTCAAACCCAGTCACAGAGTTAGTCATCTGGTGGCACTAACAAACATTTTTCACTTGTGTTGTATAAAAAAGCAGGAATTGTTGTTTATAGATTTAAAGTAAAACCTTTGGATTTTCCATAAGAATTTAAGAACAAAACAGTCCTAGGGTTTACATTTGTGGGACTTTTGGTCCAATCAGCCATGAGGGAATCAACAATGGCTTTCCACTGTGTGAAAAAAGGGTCTCCTCTCCGGCTTTTGTTTCCTTAACCATTGCTTAAGAGGGAAAAAACCTCCTCTATAATTATTGAGTTGTAAACATTTAATCATTTTGACAATCTAAAGAAATCCACCTGTGCTTAAAAACTATAAGTTGTATACTTTAAAATGTAAACAATGCAGTACAGTATCTACAGAATCTACAGTACTCAGATTGCATGAAGTGCAGAATGACCTGGTTTTTAACATCCACCTGGAAAGATACGATCACAAGTTGACAGTTTGCACCTGATTAGAGAACAGGTCTAAAAGCAGCTTTCGAGTGCATTTCTAGTTCTCAAGAGTGTTATGCACTGATGACATCCATTTGTTTCTTCAGTGAAATGACTTGTATTTGTACATCCATGTGTCTGTTGAGTGTCTCCGTGCATGACTCTCTGCCAGTGGGATTTTGCTGCCTCGAGTTAAACCAATGCAGAGCGAGACAATAAACTGAAGTCACATGTGAAATCCACAGCCTCCTGTTGAACAGGTAGTAGTTCACATTAACTTGCACATCGGGTGCAAAGATGTTGTTGAGTCATGACCTGCTAATGCGGAGGACATTTCTTCACTGCATGCATTCACTCAGTGCTCACAGAACCTGGTGGTGAATACATACTATATTTGATGCGTTGAATCTCCTGCCTGTCCTGCTGCTTTCACTGTACATACAGGCCCTGTGTAAACAGTCACTGTAAATCCAGCTCATTTATAATGGCCCATGCAGAGTGTTGTGCACATTCTTATTCTAAAAGGTCAATGTTTGGTTTCATGAAGTAGGGCGGGGCTGAACCGGTTCCACTGGAGACAGAAAAGCAAAGTTTCCAGGTCACTGAATGAATCCAGGTCTTTGTCAGATGGGCCTTTTCATCGTCCGTGTCCTCTGGCACATTGGACTGTTGCCTTATGGGACCTACCCAGCTCTATTATGTGAATGAATTATTCTCTTGAAGATGAAAAGAGCTTAGATGACTTTGGTATTCTGTCAATAACAAAATCACCGTTCATCATAATGTACTTGACCACAGGCAGACAGAATATATTCAGCTCATTGAGAATACAAGCTTTTCTGATGTGGTTTGTGCACTCAGCACATTAACGTCCATACAAAGCCTCAACTAGCACGAGCATCTTTTGCTGTGCAATGCCTTTGTGGTCCGTAGGGTGAATAATACATTTTCACACTCATCCTGAATAGCTCACAGGCCAAAACCTTTTCAAACACTGCCACTCCTGTTTTGATCAGCTCGGGTGGAGTTATGTGTGAGGTACAGCTGTTTTTCAGACACCTGACACTTCAGGTGTACCTCTCAGACAACTGCTGCAGTCAGGAGGAAACCCATTCACCCCCGTTCACAGTGGAATACAAGGGAAGCAGTGATTTTAAATGAATGGGTTTAATGCATTTGTGAAACTAGAATGAGCACTTATATCCGCCAAGGCCCAAATATCAGACAAGCTGCACCATATTTCACATGTCAATTCCCTAGATGTGCCTGATTTTGTCATCAAAATCCATTAGTGATTCCTTGGGAAAACTGTAACAATGTTAAAGTACCAGAGCCACCCCCTAATGCGAATCTGCAACAAAATCTTAAAAGCTCTTTCTTGACTCGTTGTTGTTTCTCCTTTTTTTAAATCTCCTCTCCATGTTTTACATCCTGACCACTTGACCACAGAGTGAGGCCTTAAGCTTCATGTGAAGTTCTCAACATCTTCATAGAGTTAGGAAAATGGAAAACTTAGTAAAGCAGTTCTTTGATTATTTCCCAGTCTCCATTTTAACTGGTGGATTTGGACTTGCACGCATCACCCTTGCTCTGCCGTCACCTTCAGTGAATGGCAGTCCAGACCTTCGGGACTAAAGGGTCATTTTGTTAGAGAAACCCAGATACCTTGAGCCTTTCTCCGCCATTTAAACACACAGACTTCTTTCTCTTGCAGGCAAAAAACACACACCAACAGTGTGTGGGTTGGCAAAATATTTCTACAGCTCCTTTCTGCTCTGTGAGAGAACAGACATGCTATTTTAAACTTGACTCGGATGCTTGAAAATATCCTAAATGGCACAGTGGTGGACGCTGATTATGGCTTGGTTTTGGAACATACATGCTGTGGTTCAGCTTTGTGAATCATTCCCAGTGTCATATAAACCTTGACATCCTACCCAGAGCCTTGGGCTCCTGATGTGAGGACCAGTGGACACGCCCTCCACCGAATGAAAGAGGTTTTTTCCATCTCATGTCACCATAAATTAAAAAAAAAAAACTGATTGCCACTCCATACAATTTGTCCTTTTGTCCTGCCAAAACAAACATGAGTGTAGTGTGACTACAGAGCCCACGGGGGAAAGAGTAAACAGATACGGCTGAGTTAAGAAAAGATTACAAAAAAAACTTTGTTCAGCTTTCCAAGGTTAGTGTAACTAACCTGCACATATAAGGTTCCTTCACAGTGAATGTCTTTAACCTCCTTGTATGTGGTCATTCAAGCTGATTCTCATTGTAATTATTACATATACTATATCAAACAGACAAGCATCAGTAAGACTCGTCCTTCTACTGCAGCACAGATCATTCACCCTTTTGCAAGAAAAGTTATTTTTTATAATATAACACATCTCAAAAAAACAAACAAAAAACAGATTAATACATAAAAGTTCAAGGCCACCGTTATATGAGTCTATCTAATTTAACATTCTCTATTCTTTTCAGATCAGCCTTTAGATCTAAACTAACTTCTCCCTTTTATCTGAAGTTAGGAACGTGTGCACTGTACCTCAGTCTGTAACGTTCCAGGAAACCAGCTCTGTAAACTGAAAGAGGGGAGATTGTTACGGAGGGGAAATCAGACATACAACAGCCAAATAAAATATTTGCACTGTATCTTTGGGCAGGCCGCGCGTCACTGTGGGCATTTCTTTTTTGTTTCTTGTTCGATAAAAAAAATGAGAGAAAGAGGGATGTGACTTTTATTCAGAGGGCATTAATGAAAGTGCTGAGTCTGAGTTCTATAAGAGCCCAGATATCATTTTGGGGTAAAAAAAAACACTCGTCCTTGTACGCGTCCTTAAAATAGTCTGAGAAGGATCTATACGAAGCACTTTTAAATACCTCTCCTTAACTGCAGGGTCAGATGAAAATACATAAAGGAAGTGAGAGTAACAGGCGGACATCGGGGAGGAAGTTTCTCTCTGATTCGTTGTATATTTCTCAACTTTACGGCTGATGACCTGCGTCTCGATGGTCACACGGCACAGGCTTAAGGGAGTCGCCAGTGTCACAACAATAAAGATCTTCACTGACAAGCGCGGGTGTGTTCAGGCTACTGTTTCTCTCATCCAGCTTAACCCCCCCCAGTGAAATAGACACGACCCTTCAGCGCTGTGTCCACAACCTAATCTCCAGCCATCAAGCTCACAAAAACTGAAACAAACAGTGGACGGCAGGGAGATTAAAGGGGTTGTATGGGTGGTCCCATTTCAAACAGACGCTTCTTGAGGGACCAAAAAAAGACTTCTCTTTGTGTTGGATTCTTATTTGTGATGTGATGTTTTAATTATTGATTTGTTTTGTGAGATTTAAAGGAGGAAGCGTCCAATTAGACCTTGAATGGAAGCTAGAAGAAAATAGTTTTTAGCTTGAAAAGTACCAGTTTAGCACAGGCTATGACAGCACCTGTCCCCCCACCCCCACCCCCCCACCCCCCACCCCCTTTCCTCTTGTCAACACAGCAAAACTGTAATTTGGTCACAACATGCTATTTTGAAATTATAGCTTTTGATCCCACATAGTTCTGCTCCCATTTTCGACTGAGGGTTACAAGTTATTCAGGAGTTGAAGTGGCCAAAATCTGTGCTCTCAGCTGCATCTATCTCTCTCTCTCTCTATCTATCTATCTATCTATCCATCTATCTATCTATCTATCTATCTATCTATCTATCTATCTATCTATCTATCTATCTATCTATCTATCTATCTATCTATCTATCTATCTATCTATCTATCTATCTATCTATCTATCTATCTATCTATCTATCTATCTATCTATCTATCTATCTATCTATCTATCTATCTATCTATCGATCGATCTATCTATCTATCTATCTATCTATCTATCTATCTATCTATCTGTCTGTCTGTCTGTCTGTCTGTCTATCTATCTATCTATCTATCTATCTATCTATCTATCTATCTATCTATCTATCTATCTATCTATCTATCTATCTATCTATCTATCTATCTCTCTATCTCTCTATCTATCTCTCTATCTCTCTGTACTACAACACGTCTCCATCGCCCTCAGACCCTGGAGTCTCTTACTTATAATTAGTGTTTTCCAAGTTTATGACTTACTCTGCTTTCCTCCAGAAACAACCAAGACTGACTAGTTTGCCTGGGTGGCTGTGCTCTTCACATAATGTATTGTGTTGGTTAATTGGAGCACATGGAATGGCTGAGGGACGAGGAATGTCCGTGTGCTGATGAGAGCAGCTTGTGGTGGGACAGATGGGGAAAGACAGCAGTCTGTAAAAGGACGTGGCCGAGTTATATTGGGAAACGTTTGCTTTTAGATGGGTGCTGAGAGCAGGTAGATGGGAGCCTTTGTGGTGTGATGTCAGCGGAGCAGTTTAACGTCTGTGGTGGGAGGTGCCCACATTCCTGCTCCTCTGTTTGTGTCCATCCTACACACCCTGTAAATTAAGATACAAATCAATAGTCACAAACTGGGAAAAATGTATCTCTAAAACCAAAACACAAATACAAGTTCCAGTCAGATTCCATTCTTGTACTCTCTTTGTTTCTACGTTTTGTTGTTGCTTTAAGAATTGATTTATCATTTTTCTTATTCATTTCAGGAGGAAAAATATTCCAAGAAGTAGGATTCTTTTTACTTTTGGAACGTGAATATAAATCTGGACTTGTTCTAGATGAATTTATGACCTATGAAGACGGGGCTAAATTCTTTGCAGATGCAGCTGGGAGAGCATCAGGGTCTGTTTTTAATAAGTTTAAAATATGTAAAGATCTGGGGTATTTTACTTACTCACAAATTTAGGACGCCTGGGTCTCTCCTCTTTTGAATTATGCTTCAGGGAGAGGGCGATTTAAAGAATGTAAAATAGCAGGCTCCATACAGAACAGAGTTGCACGCTGTTTTAGGTGTTGATAAGTTTGCTTTTATTTTGGCTGTTCGTGCTGGATTCCTGGATCAGTAAGACAAAAATGTGAAACAATAAGACTGTGGAGTCGTTGGGGTCAGTAAGAAAGTCTTTCTTGGAGCAAATCACTCAAACTCTTCATGGTCTAGAGAGAGCTGAATGACAATATAATGCACATATAAATAATGTATAAGGCAGCCTGAACCCAATTCGAAGAGGGTTAGTTGAAAGAAAAACGGATAAAAGAAACGTAAAGGAGTGAAAACTGAAGCTCATATGTGGAGGTGATCGCCTCAGCGAATCTGTGTCATTGCTTTTTTTTTAAGGGATTTGTTGTCCAATCAGAGGTCCTCTCTCAACACAGATACCAAGAGTGCTTGCTGCTGCCTCCTATTGGACAAATAAAACGGATAAAACGTGGCGGACAGTTTGGACCTTACAAACATGTGTGCAAAACCTATAGAGATTTGAGATTTCATTTCACTTTTTACAATACAAACAGAAAAGACATAACAAACAACAATACGTAAATTTTATGCATTAAAAAGTTGCATTTGAATGAAGTATATCAGGTTGTAAAGCTGTGTGTTTCTGAACATTGTCGTTGTGTCTGTTTTGTGTGTGTGTCTGCTACATTTGGGGACAAATTTTACACTAAAACCCAGTTAATTTGGGACAGATTGTCCATGTGGACACAAATGCTCTGTACCTAAATGGGAAAAAGATTGTTTTTTGGGTCAGTGGTTAAGCTTCGGTTAAGGGCGAGGGTCCGGCATGTCGTGGTTATGGTTGTAACGCAAAAGGCTGTAACAGTTCCTGCAGCTTGGTCCTTACATCTCATCCAATCATGTCTAATTATCCCTCTGGATACCACACACACACACACACACACACACACACACTCATTATCTCCAGTGCTTGCAGCCTCTGACCCTTTTCTCTGGTCTCACCTCAGCTGCCAGGCTTCTAACCAGAACTAACAGATCTGATCATATCACCCTCCACTGGCCGTCAGTGTGTTTTGGAATAGATATTTGAGATTTTACTGATGACATTTAAGGCTCTTCATGACCTCTGTCCAGGCTTCAGCTCTGACCTGTTGGTATCATTTGCCCAAACACGCACCTTCTGATCCCCAGGCAGGTATCTGGTCTGTTCCAGCGGCCCGGCTGAAACCCAAAGGGGTCAGGGCTTTTCCAACCAGGGCCCGGGGGCTCTGGAATGACCTGACTCAGGAGGTCAGGTCAGCAGTGATGTCTTTGAAGTCCCCCTCTCAAGACTTACTTTTAACTGGGTGTGCAATCACTGAACTCACCCCCCCCCCCAAAAAAAAATAGCAATTCCATATCATTAGACATTCTGTGGAGTCATGATCCACCAAACTGTTCAAATCACTGTAACTCTGTTAATGGCTGAGCCCCCCCCCCTACATCTCTGACCTGCTCCCTGAATAGATACCTGACAGGTGTCTTAGATCACCAAGCAAAGGTCTCCTTAATATACCCAAAATATAATTATAATTCAGCGTATGGTGCCTTCACTCATTATGGTCCTACATTCTGTAATTCTCTACAGTTTTCTGCTGCAACTTTAAATCCAGACTCAAAGCTCTTAAAACTCTTCATGCTGTTAATTATCCCCTTTTTTATCACTATTGTTTCAAATCATTATTATTATACCTGTACCTTTTATAATGCCTGCTCATTTAATTTGTTTTAATTATGTTTCATCATTATCTTTCAGGTGAAACCCTGAGTTAACTTGCACATGACAGATAAATCTTGAAAATCTAAATAAGTGGTTTCTGGGAGTCTGGGTAAAATGAGCTGGAGGTGAGAAGCATCTTTGCCATGCAGCCTGTTCGTCCAGACCTGGTCCAGACCTGTTGAGGCCTGGTCCAGACCTGTTGAGGTCTGGTCCAGACCCGGTCCAGACCTGATTCAGACCTGGTTCAGACCTGGTCCAGACCTGTTGAGGCCTGGTCCAGACTTGGTCCAGACCTGATTCAGACCTGGTTCAGACCTGGTCCAGACCTGATCCAGACCTGGTCCAGACCTGATCCAGACCTGATCCAGAACTGTTGAGGCCTGGTCCAGACCTGATCCAGAGCTGTTGAGGCCTGGTCCAGACCTGGTCCAGACCTGATTCAGACCTGGTTTAGACCTGTTTCAGACCTGGTCCAGACCTTTTTCCGACCTGGTCCAGAAATGATCCAGACTTCTTCAGACCTGGTTCAGACCCTGATCCAGACATGTTTCAAACCTGGTCCAGACCTGGTTCAGATCTGGTTCAGATCTTCATTCCAGACCTGTTTCAGACCTGGTCCAGACCTTGATCCAGACGTGGTTCAGATCTGTTTCAGACCTGGTTCAGACCTTGATCCAGACTTGGTTCAGACCTAGTTCAGACCTTGATTCAGACCTGGTCCAGACCTTGATCCAGACATGTTTCAGACGTGGTTCAGACCTGGTTCAGACCTTGATCCAGACCTGTTGAGGCCTGGTCCAGACCTGTTGAGGCCTGGTCCAGACCTGATCCAGACCTGTTGAGGCCTGGTCCAGACCTGGTCCAGACCTGATTCAGACCTGGTTCAGACCTGTTTCAGACCTTTTTCAGACCTGGTCCAGAAATGATCCAGACCTGTTCAGACCTGGTTCAGACCTTGATCCAGACCTGTTTCAGACCTGGTCCAGACCCTGATCCAGACATGTTTCAAACCTGGTCCAGACCTGGTACAGACCTTGATCCAGACGTGGTTCAGATCTGTTTCAGACCTGGTTCAGACCTTGATCCAGACCTGGTTCAGACCTGGTTCAGACCTTGATCCAGACCTGGTCCAGACCTTGATCCAGACGTGGTTCAGACGTGGTTCAGACCTTGGTTCCAGACATGTTTCAGACCTGGTTCAGACCTGGTTCAGACCTTGATCCAGACCTGATCCAGACCTGATCCAGACCTGTTGAGGCCTGGTCCAGACCTGGTCCAGACCTGTTTCAGACCTGTTTCAGACCTGTTTCAGACCTGGTCCAGACATTTTTCAGACCTGGTCCAGAAATGATCCAGACTTGTTCAGACCTGGTTCAGATCTTGATCCAGACCTGGACCAGACCTGTTATAGACCCGATCCAGACATGTTTCAGACCTGGTCCAGACCTTGATCCAGACGTGGTTCAGATCTGTTTCCGACCTGGTTCAGACCTTGATCCAGACTTTGATCCAGACTTTAAAAACAAAACAAGGAAACAAGCTGCACTCCCCCTTGGTGGGCGTGGCTCCGTCTGCGCGTAGGCGGATTTCCCCGTCGCTATGGAAACGCTGTAGCCACAGCCTGGTGTTGACTCTCTGCGTCCTCTGAGCTAACAGTGGCTAACGCTAGCTGTGAGTGGATCCAGCGGAAGTCGAACTCTGCTCCTCCATCGAGCACAGAACCGGAGGAAACCCGCTTCCGGACCGTCCAGGTAACCCCGCCGCACCGTGGCGCAGGATATCCCGGGATAAACCTGGCGATTATATCCCCTGTTAGCAGAGAGGCTAACGCTAGCGGCGACAGCTACTGGGAAGCTACCTAGCATGTTGCCTGACGGATGTGGCAAAGCTCCCGTTCTTTTCAGAATAAAATGACTGTTTTGTAGCTCAAGTGCAGTTAGGGCCTACGCCTTGAAACACTGTTAAACTTGAAATTATAGATACACGTCTTTAGTCTGCCACCCAACCCCCGTTGGATCTGTACTGTATTAATTTATACTGTTAACTATTTGTAACATTTGACACATTTCTGATTTGCTAAAACAAACATATTTCTTTTCATCCAGTGACACTTTGAAGGTTGTTTGTCACAATAAAAATTCAAACATTCCGTGCTCATACTTTGAAAGAGAGTCCCTGTTAACTATTTGTGATTGTTATTGTCAGTTGTGATTTGTTAGAATAAACTATTTTTGTTATTAAGTAATATCTACAGTACGAAAACGATTTCGTTGACACTGTACCATCTTTTTATTTCAGCGTGAATCCCTGTTAAATATTTGGGACATTAGTTAAATTTGTGATTTGCTAAAATTAACAATTCTTTGTCATTAACTACCACTTCAAAGTTTGTTTTCAGCTCAAAAAGTCTTTAGTTTAAACAATCACTGCTTTTACTTATTCATGTGAAATACTTGTGACATAATATAAACGTGTGATGTACAAAGATAAACAACCTGCTTTCATTCAGTTACACTAAGATGGTTGTTATTGACACAACTAAGTATTTGGTTCAAATGAGCTCAGCTTTTACTTTGAAAGTGAATCCCTGACACCAGAAGTTGGAATGCCAGAATCAGTGCCACCTTGCTGCCTTGTTGTCTTTAGCCACGTTTCTACATCCAGTGAAGTAACTGGGATGTTTAAACATCACCCAGCGTGAACCGGTGGAAACTCATTGTTTATGCACCATGGCTTCACTGGTTGGTCACTGGTGCGGTTTGTGTCCCAGCTCGTGTCCCAGCAGAGTCCTATGAGGTCAGGATGTCCAGTGATCTCGCTGGTGTGTGGGAGGTGGCGCTGAGCGACGGGGTCCACAGGATAGAGTTCGAACATGGCACGACCACCGGGAAGAGGGTCATCTACGTTGATGGACAGGTATGAGTCGTGATCTTGAACTGGGACCAGACCAGGAGGACCTGACCCCCTCCACCCCCCCCCCCCATCCCTCCACAAAGTCTGTTAGGAAATATCTTTATTTTACACCACAAAACATTGCAGAATACGTTACAGATAATTTCCTTCATTAACATCAAGTGAGATCAAATAAAGCTGTGGACACTAGGGGTGTATCTGCATTTCTCAACGAAGGCTATACACATTTCCTGTTAGTCTTAGATTAAGTCTTCCCATGTCTCAATAACATTTCTCCCATTTATCACGAAATCTGTCTTGTTTATGAATTGCTGATTCTCACACTGTGCCTCACGCGCAGGAGCTCCTGAGACGGGACTGGATGTTCAAGCTGGTGGGCAAGGAGACCTTCAGCGTGGGAAAAGCCGACACCAAGGCCACCATCAACATCGACGCGGTCAGCGGGTTCGCCTACGAGTACACCCTGGAGATCAACGGCAAGAGCTTGAAGAAGTACATGGAGAACAGGTCAAAGGTCACCAGCACCTGGGTGCTCAACCTGGATGGCACTGACTGCAGGGTGGTCCTGGGTGAGGGTCCTCATCACCTTGTGATTTTGATGTCTGTTGTTCTCATGAAGGCAAGACACATCTTCTATACTGAGCAGTAATGATCTAAATAACTTTATTTATAGGGCACTTTTCAACACAAAATACAAAGTGCTGCACAAGCAAACATAAGGTTTAAATATAGGAGGTACATTCATAATAATGGTGGTAATAATAATAGAGATAAAAGTTCAAATAAGCCTGGCAGCCAAAGTATACTCAGGAATATGCCTTCAAAAAAAAAGTATGTTTTTAGGCGAGATTTAAAAGAAGACACCGTCCCAGTCGGCCTTGTTTCCTCAGGACCTAACGGCAAAAGCTCTGTCCTGTAGTTTTCAACCTAGATTCAGGAAGTGACAGCAGACGTAAACAGTGATTTAAAAGATCAGAGATATCGCCTTGGGCCATATCCTTAAAATCAATACTAAAGCAAACAGGGAGCCGATGTGAAACGGACACAACAGGTGTGATGAGATCACGTCTCCTAGTTGTAGTTAAAAGCAGAGCGGCTGAGTTTCGTACAGACTGCAATCGTTTCACGGTTCTCTGATTCCGACCAGTGCAAAAAGCCATGTGGTGTGAGTAAATCCTTTTTAAAATGTCATGAATCTCTTGGTTTATTGGTTTATTCCCGTAATCAATCAGAATAGACATTGGATTCTTATTTGGCATTGTTTGATCTCTGCCCCTTCTTGACTACCTGGTAATATGATGACGGAGCCATGCTAAGCTCTTTAACCGCTTTAAGCTCCACGCCATCTTCAGCCACCTCTGTCCTCTGGCCAGGTTAATCCTGTTTATAATCACACTGCTGACTGCTGTACAGGAAGCAAAGCAGCTGAAGCGTGCACAACACAACAGTGTGTAGTTAGTAAAGATCTAGAAATCCAACAATCTGCCACCATATAGAAGATATGAAGGTGTGGTCTGTTAATTGCTGGCTCACCCATGAAGCTTCCAGGTACAAGTGGTCATAGTTACACACTTGGAAGAGGTAAATTGTAACATGTCAAAATAGAATCTTTATTGTCTTAACTGTGTGCTACAAGGAAAGTACGCAGATATAATTCCTCACACACAATCACAAATCACAGACTTTTCACAAAGTACCATCCTTGAACAAAAAGTGTGTAAGAACATTTTTTTCAATACAAAATTTGAAGAAATAAATCCGCACACATAACTTTGTGAGAGAATAATTTAACAATATCAACTCACGCACAAAGACACACTCACACAATAATATAACTCATTAAACAAGTCACATCTTGTACTTTTGTTGTCCAACAGTTGGATGTTTCATTGATTCAGTGTTTTTTCCTTTTCTTTCAGAGAAAGACACTATGGACGTTTGGTGCAATGGACAAAATATTGAAACTGCAGTAAGTACAACACAAGCTAGAACGTACATGTGTTTTTAAAAGGGACATACAAGAGGTCATCGGATAAATCAAAAGTCATTATCTGTAAATTCCTGTCTCCATATGATGGTCGGCCCCATAACTCATCATGTAATCCATACTCCTTGTAGCTGATGTAACTGGTTCTCCTCTACGGGAGGAACCTCTCGGTGCTTCTGCAGCTTTACTTTTCTAAAGCAGCTCAGGAGCCGCTGGCATGGAACTGACCAACCTGCTTGTCTTTGTCCCCGTGTCTGACTGCTGCCTGCAGGGCGAGTTCGTGGACGACGGCACGGAGACGCATTTCTCACTCGGGGACCACAACTGCTGCGTGAAGGCCGTGAGCAGCGGCAAGAGAAGAGACGGGATCATTCACACGCTGCTCGTGGACGGAACAGAGATAGCAGAGTGCACGGAGTGACAGTGTGTGCGTTTACGTTTGGCGGCGAAGGCCAGGGTCCGGTTTGTATGTGTGACAATGAGAGGGGGGGCGGGGCATGAGGATTGTCACTTAAAAGTTTTGGAGTCGGGCACCAGCGGACAGACGGATGTGCTCCTGTGTTTTGATGACCGTGATGTGGAGGGTATATTAGCCATATTGGTAGGATGTCAATAATGTGGTGACAGACAGGACAGTGTGTGGGCAGATTTAGAAAATGCAGCCATTTCAATCACAAAAAGGGATTGTCTCAGAAAGGTAACCTCAAACAGCAAAACATTTTTGAGAAGTAAACTGGTACTTTATTTTCATATCAATTTAGTAATAATATCAATAGTGGAGGCCAGACGTGCCATATTTATCTCACTGAAGCTCTCCTCTGGTCGTTTACAGATGTACTGTTCCAGTTCTCATTTTGTAGGAAACGCACACAAACACCAAACAACCTGAGTCGGTGAACGCCAGACTCCACCGCGGGCCTGTACTACGAGGCAGGATTTGCAATATTACTGAGTTTTCCGTACTACAAAGCTGTTTCACTTCTAAACAGGGTACATCACCACGATAACATATGCGGAACCACTTGAATGCTCCGGAGCTGTCACGTTCAAGATAAGTTTTCAAAACCTGAAAATACTAGCCAATCAGATCCCTGGAAAGCTAGAATTACAGCCCTGAGGTTGAGGCCAAAAACATGTGTCATGAGGCCACCGAGGCCTCGACCTTCTTAAAAGATGACTGAACAGGTTTTTCTGCTCCAGACTTTTCATGTGTGTGGTTTTAAAACACAACTGCTAACAAACAAAGACTTAATCACAATATATGATACTCAGGCTTAACTAAGACCGTTGATAACCAGCGTCATAGTGCAGGATGTCAGGATGATGTTAGCTTAAATTAAGCTGGATAACAGAAACTTATCCTGGGTGTGGTGCCCTCACCTCGTACTACAGGCCCCTGTTGTCATTTTGTTGGAAACACATACACAAACAATAAACCTCATCCTGCTCTCACTGTGCTTCATGCCCACTTTTCTTGTATTTTTTCAATAATGCACAGTAGGGTTCAGTATCAGTGGACAAGAATATTTCTTGAATGTGTGTCATTCCAGCGTGCACAGCCCAGGAGTGATATTGTTTCATTCTATGTTGAGCTGTTCAATGGTCTCTGTTCGTTTGGTTCAGCCAAGTGATGTTTTACAGTAGTGTGTGATTTAATGGCTGTATTAGTGTCAAAAGACAATCAGTCCGACGTTGCATTATTGGCAGAACTATAAGCAGTACGTTCGTAGAGATGTGTGGAATTCTGCGGTCCAATCATTTGTCTCTCTGCGGTCCAATCATTCGTGAAGGCCAAATGTTGTGTTAGACAGAGGTTGAACTCAACCTTTAGGCTTCAAAGTAAGATTTGACCTTTTTACAGTGTATGTTAAATGTTGGTTTTATTATTTAAATTGCACTTAATATGTTGTGTACTTATATGGTCTGTCTACTTATGCGTTTACACCGGGGACCGGAGATACGGCATTACAATCCCTTCTAAGTCCTGTACCTATGGCAGAATTGACAAAGTTTACTTGGACACGTCACCAGCTCAAAGCTCCAGTAAGAGATAAATGTTCATTTATTTTTGCGTCAAAACATTTCCAAAGTCAGAGTAGGGCTTTCACGCTCGGCACTGATTTCTGTTACTGTATCATTCAGAGTATGAGATTTAATGTCATGTGTTTTATATGTCCTGTTTAAAGGCTTTGTGTTAACGTCTGTTTTCCTCTTTTATTTCCAGTCCCCTTACATGTTTGTAAAATGTAAATTGTGTTTAACTTCATATCCGTACAGCTGAGTAGGTGGTTGGCCTTGATGAAATGACCCTTTAATAAAAATGTACATTATTAGTAAACTAAACTGGGCAGCTTTTGATTTGTGTTGAAACAAGCAGTGTGTTCTCTGATCTGTGAAGTGGAGATAACAAAACATCTAGACCAGTCACTCCCAAAGTGTGGGCCGCTGCCCCCTGCTGGGCCGTGGAGCCACTGCAAGTGGGCTGAGAGGTCATCAGAAAATGCACAAATAGTGAGAAATAAATGACCACAAAACATGTATGGTTGATTCAAAAAATGTTTTTATCATCACAGTTAATAAAACACAGCCATGAGTTTTAAATTCCACGTTATTCTCATTTTACCTGACCTATAAAGCATGTTTTTGCCTATAAAATAAAAATAATATGGATGTAATGCTGTTGGTTCACCACAAGAGGGAGCCGTACAGCTGCAGTTCCCCTCTCCTGTGGCACAATGGCCATCTGCTGTCGTATCACGGTACTGCACCCTAGAAAAAAAAACTAAATTGTTATTATTAAACAGCAGAGTCGACCCTTCCTGCTCAGGGACCTGCAGCCAGAAGTCATACACCATTACCTGGACATTCAGACACAGGCCAATTGGACAGTAAACATTATAATAATGTTAAACAATGTAATATTTACCAGATGAACATCTAGCAACAAACTATTTCTGTTAATATGGTACTTTTAGACAGTTACAGGTGTGGGTCTCATCCATCAGTCAGGCATTTGTGTATAACAAGAAAAGATTGTTCAAACAAATTTACCTTATGTGTGACTTTATTTTAATGAATTAAATAATGATTTAAACTAATGCACCTCAAATGAATTAGGGGTTTAAGGTTACAATTTTCAGTTAATAAAAAAATGCCATTAGATTTAAATTCCACGTTATTCTCATTTTACCTGACCTATAAAGCAGGTTTTTGCCTATAAAATAAAAATAATATGGATGTAATGCTGTTGGTTCACCACAAGAGGGAGCCGTACAGCTGCAGTTCCCCTCTCCTGTGGCACAATGGCCATCTGCTGTCGTATCACGGTACTGCACCCTAGAAAAAAACAACTATAAATGCTTATTATTAAACAGCAGAGTTGACCCTTCCTGCTCAGGGACCTGCAGCACTTAGTCATACACCATTACCTGGACATTCAGACACAGGCCAATTGGACAGTAAAAATTATAATAATGTTAAACAATGTAATATTTACCAGATGAACATCTAGCAACAAACTATTTCTATTTTAATATGGTACCTTTAGACAGTAACTGGTGTGGGTCTCATCCATCAGTCAGGCATGTGTGTATAACAAGAAAAGATTGTTCAAACAAATTTACCTTATGTGTGACTTTATTTTAATGATTTAAATAATGATTTAAACTAATGCACCTCAAATGAATGAGGGGTTTAAGGTTACAATTTTCAGTTAATAAAAAAATGCCATTAGATTTAAATTCCACGTTATTCTCATTTTACCTGACCTATAAAGCAGGTTTTTGCCTATAAAATAAAAATAATATGGATGTAATGCTGTTGGTTCACCACAAGAGGGAGCCGTACAGCTGCAGTTCCCCTCTCCTGTGGCACAATGGCCATCTGCTGTCGTATCACGGTACTGCACCCTAGAAAAAAAACTAAATTGTTATTATTAAACAGCAGAGTCGACCCTTCCTGCTCAGGGACCTGCAGCCAGAAGTCATACACCATTACCTGGACATTCAGACACAGGCCAATTGGACAGTAAACATTATAATAATGTTAAACAATGTAATATTTACCAGATGAACATCTAGCAACAAACTATTTCTGTTAATATGGTACTTTTAGACAGTTACAGGTGTGGGTCTCATCCATCAGTCAGGCATTTGTGTATAACAAGAAAAGATTGTTCAAACAAATTTACCTTATGTGTGACTTTATTTTAATGAATTAAATAATGATTTAAACTAATGCACCTCAAATGAATGAGGGGTTTAAGGTTACAATTTTCAGTTAATAAAAAAATGCCATTAGATTTAAATTCCACGTTATTCTCATTTTACCTGACCTATAAAGCAGGTTTTTGCCTATAAAATAAAAATAATATGGATGTAATGCTGTTGGTTCACCACAAGAGGGAGCCGTACAGCTGCAGTTCCCCTCTCCTGTGGCACAATGGCCATCTGCTGTCGTATCACGGTACTGCACCCTAGAAAAAAACAACTATAAATGCTTATTATTAAACAGCAGAGTTGACCCTTCCTGCTCAGGGACCTGCAGCACGAAGTCATACACCATTACCTGGACATTCAGACACAGGCCAATTGGACAGTAAAAATTATAATAATGTTAAACAATGTAATATTTACCAGATGAACATCTAGCAACAAACTATTTCTATTTTAATATGGTACCTTTAGACAGTAACTGGTGTGGGTCTCATCCATCAGTCAGGCATGTGTGTATAACAAGAAAAGATTGTTCAAACAAATTTACCTTATGTGTGACTTTATTTTAATGATTTAAATAATGATTTAAACTAATGCACCTCAAATGAATGAGGGGTTTAAGGTTACAATTTTCAGTTAATAAAAAAATGCCATTAGATTTAAATTCCACGTTATTCTCATTTTACCTGACCTATAAAGCAGGTTTTTGCCTATAAAATAAAAATATGGATGTAATGCTGTTGGTTCACCACAAGAGGGAGCCCGACAGCTGCAGTTCCCCTCTCCTGTGGCACAATGGCCATCTGCTGTCGTATCACGGTATTGCACCCTAGAAAAAAACAACTATAAATGCTTATTATTAAACAGCAGAGTTGACCCGGGACGACAGGGACCTGCAGCACGAAGTCATACACCATTACCTGGACATTCAGACACAGGCCAACTGGACAGTAAAAATTATAATAATGTTAAACAATGTAATATTTACCAAATGAACATCTAGCAACAAACTATTTCTATGTTAATATGGTACTTTTAGACAGTTACAGGTGTGGGTCTCATCCCTCAGTCAGGCATGTCTATATAACAAGAAAAGATTGTTCAAACAAATTTACCTTATGTGTGACTTTATTTTGAGTAGGAGCGGAAGGACTGAGTGAGAGCCAAAAGAAGACAGTAAAAGTAAAAGATGAGTTGTCTGTCTGGATGTTAAAGGCACCCAGAAGGATCAGTGCACGTCTAATTCCTCCAAGAAATCTCCCAAAGAACCTGGTGGACGGTAGAGAACAACAATAGTTAATTGTACCGGATGAGCAACTGTCACAGCATGAAATTCAAAAGACGTTGGGGTAAAGAGCGGAAGCGGGTAGAGAGAGAAACTCCATTTGTGGGAGATGAGTAAACCTGTGCCACCTCCCCTACCAGTGGGTCTGGGTGTGTGGGTGAAGGAGAAGGCAGAGGAGAGAGCAGCTGGGGTGGAGGTGTTGTCCGGTGTGATCCAAGTCTCAGTGAGAGCAAGGAAGTCAAGCGATTGCTGTGTAGAAAAGCCAGAGATGAAGTCTGCCTTGCAGGTAGCGGACTGGCAGTTCCACAGTCCCTCTGTGACAAGGTGTTGGGTATGTGTGAGAGTTTATACATATTCAAAACAAAAATGCAGCTTTTTACTCAGCCTCCCCCTCAGCCTCCAACGAAAGACTCCTTTGTCTTTATCCTCCGAGTCTTCATACGAGGAGTCTTTTCACAGACGCTGACGCTCCAAACACTTCTTGGTTTTAAACCAGAGTTGACGATGGGTGGCTACAGCTGTGCTGACCACTCCCCCTGCTCAGGAGGCAATCAGGCACCTGGTGCTAATGGGCCAGTAATGGGTCAATTTGCCTGAATCCAAGTGGTCCAGTAGTATGATGGCCCAGAAGTCAAAATGCACACAATCGCATCCAATTTACAACTTGGATGCAATAAAATAATGTCTATTGTCTAATATTATTATGATGATGATGATGATGATGATGATGATGATGATGATGATGATGATGATGATGATGATGATGATGATGATGATTCTGATGATTATTATTATAACCATAATTACCATTTTGTATATCTTCTACCTTTCTAGATATCTATCTATCTATCTATCTATCTATCTATCTATCTATCTATCTATCTATCTATCTATCTATCTATCTATCTATCTATCTATCTATCTATCTATCTATCTATCTCTCTATCTCTCTATCTATCTATCTATCTATCTATCTATCCATCTATCTATCTATCTATCTATCTATCTATCTATCTATCTATCTATCTATCTATCTATCTATCTATCTATCTATCTATCTTTCTATCTTGCTAAATTGTTATCATAGGTTTTATTTAATAAACCCTACATATGCATTGAATAGTTATACAACCCATAATATAAATACTGTATCAACAACTCTTATTGGGGTTAGGTAGAAATGTCAGACTTCTTAAAAAACTAAACAGTAGTTTGTATGTGCAATTATTAAAACACACAAAAACACTTTTGCTTACCATTGGTGCTAGTGTGTATTCTCCTGGTAGTGAGTATCATATATATAATCTTCAAAGAAAAGAAAGACATGAAAATGGGATGAATTGATGAGTGACCAATACATCTTTTGAATGTGAGGCCTGTTTTCAAGACAGTCAAGAGTTCAATTTCAGAACATAATGTTTTTACTACTTAATAGATGTCATTGAGCAACAGAGACAAAATCTATATTTTTATATATTAAAGCTGGACTATATGTTTTTCAACTTCTAACGTCTTAAAAACATTTAGTTTATGTGTTAAATTATTATTATTATTAATATTATTATTATTATTATATTGAAAATAGTAGATAATCTGTGCATAGTGGTTTACCATTGGTGCTAGTGAGACATCTAGTGGCAGTGAATATAATATATAAAACTTTTAAATTTTTGGCCGCATTTTGACATTTGACATTTTGTCCAGCGCCATCTTGGTCTTTTTAAACCAGAAGAATCTACGTTTGCCAAGAGAGCTCAACGCAGTGCTAATTAAGAAAACAAGGGCAAATAGAAAAAACACGTGTAAATTAAGAAAACGACTTCATTACCTTGAAGACATATGAGGTGCAAAAAGTCACAACACATGCAAATATAGAAATAAGCTGCAAGTAGTCGTTAGAATCGATAATTGGATGAGCCGGGGGTGGAGCCTTACTGTATCAGGATCAAATCAAGGAACAAGTCACTTTCTCATATTCTTCTATCGAAACAACCAGTAGAGTCGCCCCCTGTCGGCCCTTCAAGAGAATACAGGTTTAGGGCACTTCCACTTTGGTGTCTCTCTCTGGACCTAGAGTGTACACCCGTGGCCAAAAGTTTTGATACTTTGACAAGTATTGGTTTTCACAAAGTGTGTTGCTTCAGTGTTTTTAGATCTTTTTGTCAGATGTTACTATGGTATACTTAAGTATAATTACAAGCATTTCATAAGTATTAAAGGATTTTATTGATAATTACATTAAGTTTCTGCAAAGAGTCAATATTTGCAGTGTTGACCCTTCTTTTTCAAGACCTCTGTAATTCGCTCTGGCATGCTTTCAATTAACTTCTTTGCCACATCCTGACTGATGGCAGCCCATTCTTGCATAATCAATGCTTGGAGTTCGTCAGAATTTGTGGGTTTTTGTTTGTCCACCCGCCTCTTGAGGATTGAACACAAGTTCTGAATGAGATTAAGGTCTGGGGAATTTCCTGGTCTTTGTTCCCCGAGCCACTTAGTTATCACTTTTGACTTATGGCAAGGTGCTCCATCATGTTGGAAAAGGCATTTTTCGTCACCAAACTGTTCTTAGATGGTTGGGAGAAGTTAGTCTCGGAGGATGTTTCGGTACCTTTCTTTATTCATGGCTGTGTTCTTTGGCAAAATTGTAAGTGAGCCCACTCCCTTGGCTGAGAAGCAACCCCACAAATGAATGGTCTCAGGATGCTTTACTGTTGGCACGACACAGGACTGATGGTAGCGCTCACCTTTTCTTCTCCGGAAAAGCTTTTTTCCAGATGCCCTAAACCAGGGGTGTCCAAACTACAGCCCGCGGGCCAACTGCGGCCCGCCATCCATTTTTAATTGGCCCGCCTCAATGTCTAAAAATATATATATTTTTTTTTTTTGAAACTCAAAATTTAGTAGCGCTCAAATGGCACTTACTTAAAGAATTTGTTTTGCTTTATGGGGCCAGGCTTCGTCGACAGGAGAGAGGCCGTTGCATGCTTCTGCGTTTTCAGAGACAGGCAAAAAGGGGCACGCAAGAGCCCCTTGCGTGCTCCTTCTTTCGTGCTTGCGGGCGTTCACCAATTTTTGTAACTATATGACAAAGCTACGCAAGCCTCACGCAGCCCGCAAGGCTGTGATTGGTCCGCTAACTACATCCTTTCCAGAGTCATATTTCCGGTTTCATGCCCCATAATACCGGCAGAAACCAAGGAAGATTTAAAAGAACGGATATGGACCAAATAGAAGAGCACTTGGCAGAAGAGATCTGAAAGTATGACCACTTGTATAACCCGTCACTGACTAAATACAAGGACACGCAGATGACCTGCAATTCCTGGAAGGAGATTACATGTAATTTTTTATCTCGGCTGACGTCGATATGCAGGTCGACGAGTGTACAAAGCTGTGTAAAAAAGATCAGGGACAAATTTGTCCTCCAGAAAAAGTAATAAACAGTCGACAAAGAAGGTGTCTCTAAGGTTTTCTTCGACAAAAAACGTTACTCCGCCTAGTGGTCTGGCGGTGAATTGCTTTGCTGACTTGCTAGCTGTCCCTCAGAACGCCGCCACGCCCCCTCGCCCTGAGCGACGCGACTGTCAACAGTCCACTCCAGGGCAGGGGGGCGTGGCGGCGTGAGTGGCCCAGTCCTTCGTATTTTTTTCTGTATTTGGCCCTCGGGACAAAAAGTTTGGACACCCCTGCCCTAAACAATCGGTAAGGGGATTCATCAGAGAAAATGACTTTACCCCGGTCCACAGCAGTCCAATCCCTGTACCTTTGGCAGAATATCAGTCTGTCCCTGATGTTTTTCCTGGAGATAAAGGGCTTCTTTGCTGCCCTTCTTGACACCAGGCCATCCTCCAAAAGTCTTTGTGTCGCTGTGCGTGCAGATGCACTCCCACCTGCCTGCCGCCATTCTTAAGCAACCTCTGCACTAGTGGTGCCCCGTTCCTGCAGCTGGATCAACTTAAGGAGACGGTCATGTCGCTTGCCGGACTTTCTGGGGTGCCTTGAAGCCTTCTTCCAACAATTGCACCGCTCTCCTTGAACTTCTTGATGATCAGATAAATGGTACATTTGGGTGCAACTTTACTAGAAGCAATATCCTTGCCTCTGAAGCCCTTTTTGTGCAAAACAATGATGACTTCACGTGTTTCCTTGCAGGTGACCATGGTTAACAGAGGAAGAACAATGATTTCAAGCACCCCCCTCCTTTTAAAGCTTCCAGTCTGCTATTTTGTCTCAATCAGAATGACAGAGGGATCTCCAGCCTTGTCCTCGTCGACACTCTCACCCTTGTTTACAAGAGAAGCACTGACATGATGTCAGTTGGTGCTTCTTTGGCAGGGCTGAAATTCAGTGGAAATTGTTTTTGGGGTATTAAGTTCATTTTCGTGGCAAATAGGGACTTTACAATTAATTGCAATTCATCTGATCACTCTTCATAACATTCTGGAGTATACGCAAATTGCCCTCCTAAAAACGGAGGCAGCAGACTTTGTGAAAATGAATATTTGTGCCATTCTCAAAACTTTTGGCCACGGCTGTACTTCCATTTTCATAAATCAAATTTTTTTTGGACGAAAGCGTGAACTTTTAGTCAATTGTTACAGTAAATGGCCAGCAGGTGTTAGTGTCACTTGTAGCAGCTTCTCATGGATTAATCAGACAATCATAATCTGTTTGTATAATCGTGACATAAAAATGAGTAGCGATTTTTGAAACAGAAGTATTGTTTTAAAAAAGTTTAGGTTACCTTAGATCTACTTGGCATTGAGAAATGATGTAATGATACATGAATTAGTTTAGCCGTCCTGTGCTGTGTGAACTATAAACCATGTTGCCAGAGAACTCCGCCTTGAGTAAAGTGTCAGAGGAAGCTCAAAGTACTTGGCTTTCTTTTGTCTTTATATATATGATATTATCCTCTGAACAAAATGCAGGTACTCTACCTGAACTTAATGAGTTTACAAATTAACAAAATGTATTTCCTTTTTACATCAAACGTTACAATTTTAAGATCCAACTAACCACCCGTCATTCAGGGAAACTAGCGGCTGAACAGAAGGAGCTTTGTTGGGAAAGTTAGCCACCGTCTGTAATAGATAAGAAAATTGGTTACTATGACGATAAGTCAACAGGTATGAAGCCTACGCCTTAAAGGTAATATTTACTTATGGTGTTGTGCTTCTAGGGCTGAGAGAGCAAGAGGCCAAACACAAAAAGCTGCAGACTGAGCACGTCTGTTCTGCTCAGAGAGGAGATGAGAGGATATATAGCAGGAATGGCATGACTGGACCTTTAACTTCAGCTATAGGATCGGATAGTGTGTCGAGAGGATCTGTCGGCAGCCATGAGCGTCCTCGGGAACATCCTCTTCTACAGGTGGGGTCAGGAGGTTTGTTCTCTCTGTGGGTGGTGACTAGTTCTGGAAACGTTCGGGGGATTGAAGACTCGTTCAACTCCTTCACTACAGTTATACTTTCTTGTTCTACATTAACAGTGATGGGTTACTATAGATCTCAGGTTATAACATATATTGTACTAAGATTGAAGAAGATCTTGTTTTCGTTTGTGAGCAGTGATGGAGCTTCTTGTTATACGAGATGTAGCCGATCAACCAAAGGAACCTTTCCTTTCTAAACTTCTAAGATAATAATAATATTATAAATAATAATCATTTCGATTTATTTATAGCACTTTAAAGCTTAAGCACAAAATCTCTCAAACGCTCAAATGTTGTAACATGACAGTACAGTATATCTTCATTGATCTAGAAATATAACATTGTTATGAATAAAATACGATAAAACATGCCTTAGCCGGTGTCTGTATATTGATAAATGAATGTAAAAGAACCATACTTTTATGAATAAAATATAATAAAATATGATCAAATTAAATAAACTGTGCCTTACGAGATAAAAGTTACAATAAATGTGGCTTGAAGGAAAAAATGCTCCATCAAGGCAGTTGACCTTAAATTAAACAAATTAACCTGGTGCGATATAATTATAAAACAGAATCTAATCTGAAGAAAGGAGCTCATATGAAATAAGTGTAATTTTAATTTATAAAAACAATAAGAATTTGATAAAATATATTAAACTAATTAAGCACAATACTTCCACCACTAAGGGGAAATGCAACTTAAACACTTATGAAGCAGTATAAGTCTTATTAAAGTATAAGATACATTAAATATATATGTCTGTATAACTAATATGATATATTTATAAAACTGAGAAAACACTTTTTTGAAACTTCAACTTCATTCAAATTTTAATGCAAAACTTCAGGCATACTTTTAGAGTGTTGAATATATATTTTAAATAAAGAAAATCTAAATGTTCTGCACCACTCCTACAGCCGGAGAAATGTCTGCTCTCAGCTTCTGTAAAGTTCATCTGCATGTTTCTTTGTAACGGAAACTCCCACAGTTTCCTCACTGTGTTTTTCTTTGTGCAGCATGATAGTCCTCATCATCATAATCGCGGCCATCATCATCCTCTTCCTCTCCTTTGCCTTCACACGTAAGAACCATGTGTTTGTCCGAATGTCGGCCCCGTCAGGCCTGAGGGGAAACTTCAGTGTGTTCAGCACTTAGCTGTATTTATTTGTCTGAACTAAAGCCATTTATTGTAATGGTAACCAAAAACCTGTTATGAGCATGTGTATTTGCATATGTGTTTAAGTTTGTGTCATGTTCTCTGGATGTTTCCATGACAGTTGTGACTACATGATCTAATTCATGGTAATTAAGGGAGGAGTAAGTTGGAAGCAAAAGATTACCTGAGTTCATGACATGCTTTGGTTTGTTAAAGTAAGACATTGCAGATGAAAAGGGTAAACATCTAAATGAGTTGATATATCCCCAGCTACACACATTTATCCAATTCATATTTGTATTAGAGGTTTTCTGACATTTTATGTTTAAGAGAAGTAAGCCTCCTGAATCCTGAAGAAGATTATTGTGCCAGTAACTGTATAATATAGAATAGAACAGAATACAGTAAATGAAACAATACAGAATTAAGTCTAAAAACACAAGTGAACGAAAAGGTGTTTTGTAAATTAAATTATAATATAGTGTAATGCAAAACCAGTGCCTAGTAGTAAATATCAATTGAAATAAGAAATGAGGATGATAAAAGTCCAGTCAAATGAAAGATAATGTGTTAAACACTTAGTTATGCTTCTGATTCTGGTCTTCTGGTTTCAATAAAATGGGTTTACATTTTTTTTGTAAATTTGGCAACAAACAGAGAAACTGTAATGAAAACATCTAGTCAGAGGTAAAAAGAGGGAAATGTGTTTGATTAGCCTGAATCTGAATCCTCATGTTATATTTGACTGAAATAAACTTAACAACATTTTAAACCCAGATTGGGGACTATGGAATTTAGAATCACTTTGAGAAGGGATATTCTTCAACATGCACCACAGAAAAAATTAACGGGAACAAGAACAGAACCTGTGAAATTCTTGGACTATTCTTAAATTTGCTTCAGGAACAAAAAACACAATGATCTTTCAGTAAATGTGATTGAAATCTGTCAGGGCCTCATCCCTGGATTTATTTTCTCTCATGGGTCTGCATGTGTCCGTGTCTTTCTCCCACATAGGGCCCTCTGCCGTGCTGAGCAGCAACACGGCGCCCATAGCAAACCTGGGCCAGGACACGCTCCTCAGCTGCTACCTTCTCAAGCAGACTGCCACAAAGGTGTCGGTCACCTGGGAGAAGAAGGGTCTAAGTGGAGTGGTTTACAAGTACAATAACGGAGCTGCCAACCTGCAGGACCAGAACTCACAGTTCAAGGGGAGAACTGAGCTGTTCTCTGAAGCTTTGGCTACAGGGAACGCTTCCCTGCTGTTGAGGAAAGTGAAGCATAGCGATGAGGGCGAGTACACGTGCAGCATCAGCTCCTCTCAGGGCGGAGGGACAGTCAACATTCATCTCAGGACAGCAGGTGCAACGACTTGTCTTTCCAGTCTCTCTGAGTGTTTGCTTTGGAAATTAGAACACTGTTGACACTTTACCACAAGTATCAAATATTTAAAAGTCATGCATAAACAATTGATAAGTGCTTTTCAACAACTTTAACTCAGATGTTAAATAGCAAACGTGGCCTAAATAAACCCAAAACAAATGTGGGCGTTTTTCGGCAAACATGCAATGATCTAGGCAATATTGGATGTGGGCCATATCTGGGCCACAACTACTTGCTATGTATGGGAGCAGACTACTAACTGAATTTGGATGGATTTGTGATTTCAGCCTTCACAGCCCCCACATTCACACTTTCTAACAGTGTGCTGACGGCTCATGCCAGCAAGTGGTTCCCTAAACCTAACGTGACGTGGTTGAACCCGGATGAGGAAGTCCTGCAGGGAAACACCAACTTCTCAGTGAGCCCCAACAAAATATACAGTGTTACGAGCACGGTGCCAGTCAACATCACCGACACCTACATCTGCAGGATTGAAAACAACCTGGTGATCTCTGTCTCTACAGCAACGGTGACAGGTGATATTTTATATTTATATTTTCTTTTCATCCCTGTTAGTTTGCAGGATTACGCAAAAACGATAATACAGGTTTCAAATAACTTAGTGGAAGGATGTGCTGGGGGTCAGGAGAGAGCCCATTAAAGTTGGTTACAGATCTGGATCAGGGGGAGGATACAGGAATAATGCAACATTTATTTTACATTCATCATACAACATTACAACAGTTCAAATTTATAAGGAATTCTTTAATTAACCAATAAATTCCAAAGCTATACTAAAATAATCGTAAACAATGAGATTAGTTGAAAGATTGTAGTAAAAAAAAACATTTTCTTTCATATTTTTCAGGTTCTGCTGTATCAGAGGACTCGTACTTCACCTTCAGTGCAGCCTCATCCCTGCTGGTGTCAGTTCACCTGAGTATCACGACCACCAGCATCCTCTGCATCTACAACCTAACCTAATTACGCACACGCAGACATACAGATGGTGACAAATTTTAGGAAAAACAAAGTTCAATGTTAGTTCTAAAGCGGCTGTGGTGATGCTGGCTGCAGTTTTCTTTCTGAAACTGTAAAAGTGACCTACAGTAATTGAGCTGCTGCTGGACTCAGTCCACAGAACCTGAAGTAAAGAGCTGTTCACCTGTTTATTCAAAGCGTGGTGCGACTCGACTCAGAACGCAAACTTATGATGCACAACGTCACTTACTTTGAGTTCCAGTCGCTACTGCTACATAGCACTGGTCACCTGTTCATTCAAAGTTTATTCAAATTGGATATATCATGAGTCCAATTCGCACCAAATTCAATTTAGCATCTACTTGGGCCCTTAACAATTTACATGACATGCGTGAAGCTGATGAGATGAACGGTTGGCGAGACATGTGAGTCACATACAGACAGAGAGGAGATCTATTTTTATATCAAGGTGTGTTGAGGCTGTTGTGAGGCCACCTGTTGGTAACTTACTTACAGTTGCAATCAGAAATATTCAACCCCCTCACCTCAATAGACATTATAGTGATGTGGACGACAGATAATGACAATAAATGACAAAAAAACTCATCAAACAACAAATGATATTTATTGATGCGTATTTTAGTTATTTTGACAGCAGAAGTTGACTTAACTTTGAAGTTCAAATGAAAAATGTAACTCTTTCAACACATGTGCATGTGCAGTATTATTCAACCCCCAGCTTCAGCACTTAGTGGCGCATCCTCTAGCTTTTATAACTTCTAACAAACGTTTGCGGTAAGTGCGGACAAGCTTCTTACACCTCTCAATTTGGAATCTTTGCCCATTTTTCACGTGCAAAAGCCTCTAGCTCAGTGATGTTTCATGGCTGCAGTGCTGCAACTGCTTTCTTTAAATCCCACTAAAGATTTTCAATCGGATTTTAATCTGGTGACTGAGAAAGCCACTCCAGGACGTTCCAGGATCTTTTTCTCAACCAAGCTTTGGTTGACTTGGAGGTGGGCTTGGGATCATTGTCTTTCTGGAAAGTTCTCTGATCACCAAGGTTTAATTTGTCAAAACAAGGCATCACATTCCTCTTTAAAAGGGCCTGGTATTTCTGTGAATCCATGATGCCATGTACACTATCAAGATTGCTAGTTCCTGCCGCCGAAAAACAGCCCCGCATCATCTTTGACCAACCTCCATGCTTGACTTTGGGGATGGTATTCTTCTAGTCATAAGCCTGTCCTTTTGCACGCCAGACATACCGCTCGTCCATACGTCCAAACAGTTCCAGTTTGGTTTCATCAGTCCAGAGAACTGTCACCCAAAACTCAGTAGTCTTATCCAAAGGGCTCTTGCGCTTCCGGGCCCGTGAAAACGCAGAAGCATGCGCCGGCCTTTATTGTTGCCACAGCTTAAGCAAATGAAGGATCAGTACAGAGTTCCCAAAGGCTAAATTATGTTTCAACTCCACTTGAGGACAAAACATGTTAGTCAGACAGCTTTTAAAACCACAATATTATGTAGGGGTTGAATAATTGTGATATGGCTATCTTAACAAAATATACTGCTACACACAAATACTACATCATGCATTTTCCGTGTTGATTTTCTGTATCACTCAACTCATAAAGAAGTCATCGAGGCAGAATCTTGCTGTCAACTTTTGTTGATAAATCCTTAAAATCTTTGGGGGGGTTGAATATTTCTGATTGCAACTGTATGTTGGTTTTTCCTTTAATTTGTCACCTGTTTGTCCCCTGTCTGAACATGAGATATATATTCAATTGAATTTCACGGTGATGCTTAAAGCTGAAATCATTTGACAAGCAAATTAAGATTTTATGAAAAGATTAATAAAAGCAAAGCTTGGAAGCTGTAAACTGAAGCGAATTGGACTCAAGGAAATAGCTGAAATAGCTTAAAGTTTCTGATAAAAAAAGCTGATGTGCAGAATCATAACTTGGGAGAAGACAAGAAAGCTGAAATAAATGCAAAGACGGATGAAAAAAGACTGAGGAAAACGTGGAAGCCGAGAGATGGAGGATTAACTGAGATGATGCTGAAAACGTCTGAAATACTGAACAAAAACTTGGGAGATGAATGCTGAAGGAAAGACCGGAGCAATGTTTAAACATAAAAAACAGCTAATTTAAATAATTTAAATAAAAAAACGAAACACAGAACTCAGAAGCTAAGAGATGACGGATTAAGACAGTGGATGGAAAATGGACGAAAAAACAAAGAAATGTAAAAGCAAAACTTGAAGCTGAAAGTTGAAAGAAACCGATGAGGCAACAATTAAAAATCAATGATATCAACTGAAAGATTTAAAAACTGCATAGACTGACTTAATGTTAATTCATTGTATAATTTATTATCATATTATTATTATATTTGTTGTTCACCACCTTATGCTACCTACTGGTACTACTGCTACCTGGGCACAAAAGAAAACCACCATAGAAACGGATTACTCTCTCTGTCGGTGGTGAAACAGGCCACAGAAAAACACCTGGAAATGTTTTACTTTAAAAGTTAGAAGCCACATTTTTAAAAAGCAGCGGGAATTGTATATGTGTTAAGATGCTGAGATCACACGCATAGTTTTCACCAATAAACACATTTTGTTCCTCTGATGTTTGTCATTTGTCATTTTTGTGTTTTTCACGTATCTGTACTTTACTTGAGTTTTTATTTTCTTGACGACTTTTTACTTTTACTCGTTACATTTGAACAAAAATATGTGTACTTTATACTTCTTACATTCTCAAACTGGCTCGGTACTTGAGCAGCGGAGGTTGACGCAGCTCTCTCTCTCTCTCTCTCTCTCTCTCTCTCTCTCATCTAGGGTTCAAAATTTGTAAAATTATACATTACATACATTATATTCATATTGTTGTTATAATTTTTCAGTCAGTTGAGATAAATCTTGAGGAGAAACATTTTGGATTGTTTTGTGTCTGTATAGGACTACTATAAAAAGCACTTTGTACTTTTACTTTTGATACTTAAGTACATTTCAACACCAGATACTTTTGATACTTAAGTACTTTAAATATTAGCTACTTTAAGACTTTTACTCATCAAGTCATTTTCTGACGGGTGACTTTTACTTTTACCGAAGTCACTTTCAGGTAAGATAACTGTACTTTTACTCAAGTATGGCTTTCAAGTACTTTATACACCACTGTATGAACCTACAAGACTGAAATACATTTAAAACTCCACCGACCTGAGGAAGGCGTGTTTGTCCTTCCTGCCAGTAGAGGGGGTCAGTCAGGGTCCCACGCTGCTACACAGGGTCCTGCAGGGTCTTTGAACCGCCCCTGAGAGGTTTCCTATTGGTCTGGAGGAGGTTGAGGTGTCATCTGTCCCACGGGACCATGAACGCAGCACAGCGAACTTCTCCAGAGATTTTCGAACTTCACAGAAACTTTGTGGAGAAAAAGTTTCAGGAGTGCAGAGGAGGGTTGTGTGTCAGTGGTTTGTTGTGTGTCAGTGGTTTGTTGTGAGTTGCGTGTCTCACCATGTCTGAGTGTGCGCAGACAGAGAACCAGGACCAGTCTGAACATGGAGCAACCGGACAGTCGAGGAGTCCTCGGGCACTTTGCACCGTGTGTGATCGCTTGTTCCGGGACCCGAAGCTGCTGCCGTGTCTCCACACCTTCTGCTCGGACTGCATCGGGCAGCTGGAGCCGTTCTCCCGGTCCCTCGCCTCCCTCAGCCCGGAGCAGGAGCAGGACCGAGCCGCCGTCACCGTGCTCTGCCCGGACTGTGACTCCGAGGTGGACCTGCCTCCCTCCGGACCCTCCGGGCTGAGCACCGACCACCTGGCGCTGGACGCCGTGTTCCTGGAGACTGTGCTGTCGGACCGGCCGCTGAGCTGCGACCTGTGCGGGGAGGGAGGCTCCGAGAGCCGCTGCGAGGTCTGCTGCGTTAACCTGTGCGAGTTCTGCTGCCAGGCCCACAGGTACTCCGCTATTCTATTCTATAATAATATATCATATTCTATCATATTTTATTCTATAATATTCTGTTCTATTCTGTTCTGCTGCGTTAACCTGTGCGAGTTCTGCTGCCAGGCCCACAGGTACTCCTCTATTCTATTCTATAATAATATATCATATTCTATCATATTTTATTCTATAATATTCTGTTCTATTCTGTTCCTCTATTCTATTCTATAATAATATATCATATTCTATAATATTCTATAATATTTTATTCTATAATATTCTGTTCTATTCTATTCCTCTATTCTATTCTATAATAATATATCATATTCTATAATATTTTATTTTATTCTATTCTGCTCTATTCTGTTCTGCTGTGTTAACCTGTGCGAGTTATGCTGCCAGGCCCACAGGTACTCCTCTATGCTATAATAATATATCATATTCTATCATATTTTATTTTATTATATTATATTCTGTTCTGCTGTGTTAACCTGTGCGAGTTATGCTGCCAGGCCCACAGGTACTCCTCTATTCTATAATAATATATCATATTCTTTAATATTTTATTTTATTATATTCTGTTCTATTCTGTTCTGCTGCGTTAACCTGTGCGAGTTCTGCTGCCAGGCCCACAGGTACTCCTCTATTCTATTCTATAATAATATATCATATTCTATAATATTTTATTTTATTCTATTATATTCTGTTCTGCTGTGTTAACCTGTGTGGGTTATGCTGCCGGGCCCACGGGTACACTTCTATTATATTATATTCTATAATTATCTATTCTATTCTATTCCATTAAATTATATTATACTCTACTCTACTCTACTCTACTCTACTCTACTCTACTCTACTCTACCCTACTCTGTTCTATTCCATTATGTTCTGTTCTATTCTACTGTGAGGTCTGCTGTGTTAACCTGTGTGAGTTCTGCTGCCAGGCCCACAGGTACTTTTCTACTCTATTCTATAATAATATATCATATTCTATAAAATCATATTCTACTCTATTCTGTTCTGCTGCGTTAACCTGTGTAAGCTCTGCTGCCAGGCCCACAGGTACTCTCATTCTATTTTATAATAATCTATCATATTCTATAATATTCTATACTATTCTGTTCTGTTGTGCTGTGTTAACCTGTGTGACTTCTGTGTCAAGTCCATGGGTACTCTTCTATTCTATTCTATAATAATCTATTAAATTATATTCTACTCTACTCTATTCCATTCTGTTCTGTTGTATTCCACTGTGAGGTCTGCTGTGTTAACCTGTGTGAGTTCTGCTGCCAGGCCCACAGGTATTGTCTGTTCTAGTCTATTCCTTTGTATACTAATCTATTCTGTTCTATTCTATTCATTTTTACTTTTCTACAGTATTCTAATCTATATGAAACAGCACAAACAACATTTGGTTCAAATGTAGCTCTGTATTTATTTTCCTCTCTAGTGGGCCTGTAGATTCTGTGTAACGTTCATTGTTTTCAGATACATCGGCAGATATGTATATATTTTTCGCTGTATTTGATTTAATTATGGGTGCCGCCCCCTGGCCGGCACCCCTAGGCTCCTAGGGGTTTAATATTACTATTGCCCATACTTATTATTTTTATTTCTTCTGCCAAAAAGTTTGGCACGCTTCTCCTCCTACAAATTTTGTCGCACATTCACGAGACCCACAAATAAACCTGCGGAATTACGTCGAATCGTGTGCTAATATTCAAAATTTTAAATCGTCCCCCGGTTCGCACAAAAATCGCGATAACGCGACCAAAAACGATGAATGGGAGTCAAGCTCGCTCTACCGAAAGAGCGAGAGGCTGAAATTGAGTGCCGAAAGAGCCTTTTTTCGGCACTAAAACAGAGGTCCTGAGACATGATTTTTAGATATTTGAGGTGGTGAGAATGTTTCCTTCGCAGTGATGTCACTCTCAAATCACTCGGACATGTGCTTATATGCGTGTCTGAAAATCGAGGAATGTTTCGCCGGAAAAATCTCTCATTGGATCCCATGTTAAATTTGAAGATTTTTCTGGAAAGTTTAAAACTGTCTCATAAAACGTAAATTGCCCTCACGGCTTCATTTCTGAGCTCTCGCGAATAAAAAATATATCTGGTTGTAGTGTCGACCCTTGTGACGCTCAGAATGTTTTCATTTTCCAGATAGGACTTATAGTTTTTGAGTAACAAGTATTTGTTTGAAGTCTGCGCTAGAGTGTGGAAAAAATCTCCCCTCATAGGATTCAATGTTAATTTTCGGAGGAGATTTATGAAAGCAGAACTACGTTTCTAAACTGCTAGAACGGCCTCATTTTCGGACTCTGATCAATAATATAGATATGTACTTGTTCGGCCAGACCTTGTGATTCTCACGGTGTTTTCATTTCACGGATAGGAGTTATAGATTTTGAATTAGAGTATTTTGTTCGGGACGTCATCCTGAAGCGCAATCTGTCACTCTCTGTCTGTCCCAGCTGCGTCAATCAGCGTGTTACACACGCAGAGGGAGGGGAGCACAGTGGGGATAGTGAGAATAGGGGAGAGTGAGATGTTTATATATACTATTTCACAAGTGTTGTTTACCAATATATTTGGAGTAGAGGTTAGAACTGAGGATCAGTGAGTCAAAGGTCATGGGTTCGAATCCCACTGAAGACAGAAGATTGACGTTTTTAATTTCTTTGCCTTTCAGAGGGGGAGTGGTGAAGTATTTTAGTAAACAACTGTCAATGATTTTTTAATACACATTCCTGTATTACTGAGAGCGCCCCCTGGTGGGAAGTGTGAAAATGCAGTTTGAGCAATCAACCCCAAAATCAGGCCACATGATCAGAGTCAAGGCCTGAACAGATCTATGAGTGTGTATTTATTGACAGTGATAGCGCACCCTAGTGGACAGTGTGAAAATGAAGTTTGAGCAATCAGTCCCAAATCGCACACACTTCATCAGATTCTTGACCTGAACAGATATATGAGTGTGTATTTATTGACAGTGATAGCCCCCCCTAGTGGTCAGTGTGAAAATTAAGTACTGCAAGCTAGACTAGTACGCAGTTGTAGACACAACACAGGGGGTCCCTGGACCTGAGAAAGGAAGATAAGGAGTTTAATGTGGCTATTAAATGTGACTAAAACTAGATTAAAATGTAATTTGTTTTCGTCGACTAAAACTAGACTAAAATGTAATTTGTTTTCGTCGACTAAAACTAGACTAAAACTAAGAAGGATAAAAATGACTAAAACTAGACTAAAACTAATATGCATTTTCGTCAAAAGACTAAGACTAAGACTAAATCAAAAATAGCTGCCAAAATTAACACTGACCTGAATAGATATATGAGTGTGTAATTATTTATTTAAAGTGGTGCAGTGGGTAGAGCAGAGTGACAGTGACCCAAAGGTCAAGAGGTCAAGTCCCGATGAGGGCATTGCTTAGACATTAATTTTCTCTGTCTTTAAATAAACAACTGTCATCGATTTTGAAAAGGCAATGTGATTGGTTCTTCATCAGATTCCTGTTTAAGTGTGTATGAAGTGAAAGTTTGAGCCATCGGTCCCAAATCGCACACACTTCATCAGGTTCCAGACCTGAACAGATCTATGAGTGTGTATGCAGTGTTAGTGATAGCGCCACCTACTGGAACAAGTCTCTCTCTCTCTTTTAAAGCAGCCAGTCAGTCTCTCTCTCTCTCTGGGTCTGTCTCTCTCTCTTAAAGCAGCAAGTCTGTCTCTCTCCCTCTCTCTAACAGGTACATTCTCTCTCTCTCTCTCTCTCTCTCTCTCTCTCTCTCTCTCTCTCTCTCTCTCTCTCTCTCTCTCTCTCTCTCTCTCTCTCTCTCTCTCCAGATAGGAGAGACCCTCTCTCTGGATCTCTCTCTCTGGAACTCTCTCTGTATCTCTCTCTCTCTCTCTGTATCTCCTTCTCTCAAATTGACACATTCTCTTCCCCCAGAAAAAAAAAAAAAAAGTCACTTTCCGACCCGGCCGCAGAAGGCACCCATTCCAAATTTCTCGGCAGGAGGAATTTGCTTCTAGTGTTTCCTAAGATGTTGTTATCAAACCCTAATGACAAAGAAACGTACTCCAGATTTGATATTTCAGAGTTTAACCATAAACTTTTTCATAAAATAAATCTGCAGGCGGCAGAAGCGAACAGCGTCCCACTCTGTTCAGGGTCTGGACGAGCTGAAGTCTCGTGGTCGTCTCAGCCGTCCCGTCCTCTGCCCCCTCCACCCCGGCCAGGAGCTGCGGCTCTTCTGTCAGCCCTGCGACCTGCCTGTCTGCCTGGACTGTGCCGTCACGCTGCATCGCGACCACCGCTGCTGTCCCACGCATGATGTCATCGATCGCCATGGAGACCGCATCCGAGAGCTGGTTGCCGGGCAACTGCGACCTCTCCTGGAGCGTCTGGAGGAGTCACTGCAGAAGGTGAACTTTCCCACTGAGAGTGTTTATCCCACAGTCAGTCTTCAAACCAACCTCTAGAGGTTCCTTTGATATTTTTTCTTCCTCTCCTACAGGTGGACGTTTCCCAGGAGGCTTTGCAGGCACGGGTGGATATGACAGCCAATGAGGTGAGGGCGTTTGCACGAGGCTACGCCAGTGCTGTGGAATCTCACTGCCTGTCTCTGCTGCATCGTCTGGAGGAGCTCCGTGTCCAACGCAGGTACCAGCCAAACACACAACATCTTAATATTGTCAAACACATATTTGTACTTAACTAGATCTAAGTCGGCTCAGAATAAAACGTTTGTTTATCAAGCAAACACATAAACCGGGACTAAATTGAAGACTTTATCATAGGGTCTGACTCAAACTCTCAACAAGGAGTAAAAGTTCTCATTTGAGATAAACTTAAGCTGAACATTCACTGTGCGATTTTAGAAAGAACGTTTTTAAAGTCCTACTCAAACTGTACGAGTCTATGATTAAAAACCAAAGCTCAGGATGTACGGGCTCACACTGTGTGATCTGATCATCAAAGGGACAGTTCACTGAGAAATGAAAATTCACTCATTATCTACTCCCTCCTATGCCGGTGGTTTAATGTTTGAGTCCACAGAAAACTTTTGGAGTTTCAGGGGTAAATGTTGGTAACAGTGTTGCGGCTAAATCCAAAACAAATACAGTAAACAGAACCCCTTCTTCAAAAGTAAAAAAACACAACAAGCCTCCCTTCTGCTGATTTGGTGTCATCCAGGATTCCGTAAGCCCTGACATTCATATTCAAAAGAAAATATAACTCTGTTATCTCTTTGCTGAATCAATTCAGATTCACTGGAGAGTCGACAGATCAGGTCTGTGACAACTGAAGAATTAGAGATGTGGTTGTTTATATTATTTCTGAGGTAAAATCATGAATTTACAAGATCAAGTTGAAAAGTAAGCTGTTGTGGATAAATCACAAAATAACGTGATCATGGTGCAAGTCACATTTTCCAGCCCAACATTAGTGATTCAATCAACTAATAAATGTTTTCAGAAACCTAATGCAACCAGAAAAGATAATGAAAGAGTATAAAGACACCACCAGTTTGTTTTTCATACTGTGTTTGTTCGACAGGAACCAGCTCCACCTGCAGAGGGCTCAGCTGAAGCAGGCGCTGCTGGACGTCCGAGGCAGCGTGGAGTTTGCGGAGAGACTGCTGGGCTCCGGCTCTGACACTGAGATCCTGAGCGTCAAAGGAGTGACTCTGAGGAGACTGACCAGTTTGGCGGAGAGCAGCTACGACCCGCACCCGGCAACCGTCGCCCCCGACGACGGCAGCAGCATCAGCTTCATGCCCGGGGAGCCGGCGGGGGAGGTGGAGGGCTACCCGGTGGTCGGGGTCATCAGCTCTAAGAAAGTGGACCTCAGCAAGTGCACCATTGAAGGGGAAGGTAAAACCCTGATGAGAATATGCAAAATTCCCACATCTTACATTTTTACTTTGTAGTCTTCTACCAAACTTTTTAAATTACAAAGCTTTTGGCTGAAACTTAGACGAGGGGCCTTGTTGGGGGGGTTCTGACCACCATGTTGCAACAGTCTCCTGTACACAGCTGATAACAGGTATTTAAAGGGCTTCCCCTGTAAATCAGTAACGTTGAGGATCACAGTAATTAGAGATTCACGTCAGAAACAACTGGCTTAAATGTCAAAAGGAAAGGATCACCGGTCTTATTCTTAAAAATGTTGACCTGCTCTTTTTTGTTAGTCATCTAAGTATTCAGGTTTTTGGGTGTGTGTGTGTTTGAGTTGTGGGGGGAGGAGTTGGAGAGTTGATGACTGACTCCACTGGAGCAGACATGGTAATCTTCCCGGGTGTTTTGGCTCAAAGACAGAAATTCCTTTGGGACTAAAGGAATGTTGAGGGGACTCAACAAGCCTGAAGGCCGAGCAGGGGGGATGTTTACACACAACAAAACACATGAACACACGCACACACGCACGCACGCACACACACACACACACACACACACACACACACACACACACACACACAGTAAAAGACAGAAGAGGAAGTAGATCCAGAAGTGATATTGCAAATGGCTGCTGGACTTTTTCAAGCCACATTAATTATTTCTGTTAAAGACTTCAGGGTTTTCAAAAGGAAGAAAAACACACCTTTACCTTGAGTGAAGGTGAATTACAAAAGTTAAAGTGTTGTTCCAGTACCTATTTTTGGTAGAATAACTGTTTGTACATTCACCTCGGCCACACATTTGGTGCGATTCACTGCTTTATTCACACACTAAATTAAATATCTTTAATTGGACTAAATAAACAATTTAAAGACATGAACTTGTCCTGAAGGAGACTGTGGCGGCCATTTATTTATAATTCGATGGATAAAAGCAACAATTGAAATAATTCAAACATTATTAGAGATTAAGAAATGATTTACTACCAATGAAAGACAATGTAAAAAACAGTAAAATTGTCTCGTTGGATTCATGTATTCCTCTGTTAAAATAAGATAATCCTTTACTGCTCCTTCCAACAGCTACACACATAAGCACACACACTTAAGACTTGAAACCGCAGCGTCACTGCATCTGCTGAAACATCTGTAGCTCCCGGTTTTCAAGCAAACTTTTACACCAGCTGCGTCTGGCTTCATTTCCGGGGGCGGATAAGGGTCAGATCTGTGCAGTATGTTGACTATCACAGAGCAGAAATCACAGAGGCTTACTGGCGATTATCCCCTGGCTGTGGGCTGAGAGGGTTTGAAGTGGTGGATTTGGACGACGAGGCCGAGGCTCACAGGTGAAATGTGGTTAGGGACAGCTGGCTCTGTAGTGGCGACAGCTGCTGGCTGCTCGGCTCAGGAAGCACACAGACATAGATTCACAGATAGTTCACACCCATTAGCAGCAGCGATGATGGTATACAGTATTTCTAACCGTAGCACATTAGCATTGGCATATGGTCATAACTGCTGTGTTTGAATCCTGTATTTTAAATAACTGTTCAAAAGAATTCAACAGAAACAAATCTTCCATCATTGAGAAAGTCTTATGAAGAAACTATAAATACTGTTAAAACGAGCCAAACTTAGTTTAGTCAATCAAAGTATTTATTTAGGAGAGCAATAACCAGGTTACAGCAAAGCAATGGGCTTCCAGTACAATAGTTGTATCAGAGCGCCATGAACATCCGGCGCCTGTCTGTTTTATAGCAGTAGATCTTCGTTCCTCCTCCTCGGAAGTGCGTAGGCATAATCCATCCTCCTGGCTTTTGGTATACGGAAGTGAACAGAGAGACACTCCCAATGACGTTATAGTTGCTTGGCATTCTGTTTACTTCAAGAAAGGCCTTCACTCAGCAGATGCCATGACGGCCAAAGGTGTTTACAATTGGAGAAAAGATTATAATGTTTTCTGCTTCATCAAAACAATCCTGACTGTAAACATTCGGATCCTCGAAACCAAAGCAATGAAACAGAATTAAGTCAACAAAGTCACTTTGTCCGACCTCCAGAATTTTATCAGACAGCTGTGAGACTGACCATCGTTGTGACGCACACACATTCCCAGCTAGTTTCAAGATTGAACATTCTGAGAATCAAAAGGTTATTGCTAATAATCTGTATGAAGGCCTAATATATAACTAAAAATACTTCTATCTTTATTGGTTAAAAGTTCAGTCAGCAAAGGCTATAGTTAAAAATTTGAAATCCCAACAATACCGGCGTGCCTCTGCCAAACAGTGCTACTTACATTTGTTTTCCAGGTTCACTGTGACCTTTGAACTCTGCAATCCAATCAGTTCATCTTTAGGTCCAAGTGACGACTGGTCAAAATGTGAAGAAATTCCCTAAAGACAAACTGGAGATATCATGTCCAAGAGGCCAAAAGGCAACCTTGACCTTTGACCACCCGAATCAAATCGGTTAATCTGTGAGTGGATATTTATACCAAATTTAAAGGATTTCTCTGAGGGCGCTTTAGAGATGTCACGTTCACAAGTATGGGACAGACGACCTCCATGCTGCCGACAGCCTCTTGTGCATGTTCATGTCTCAATCAGTTAGATCTCTTACTTCCAGTTAAGTTTAATCCTTTTCATAACTTCAACTTTGAGGCAGTTTGGGTGAGATCCTACTGTTTTATTAAGATAACAGGTGCATGAATAAATGTGTAGAAGAGCGTGACAGCTGCCATGTTTTATCACCCCACCTCACCACTGCTGTCCCTGGTCGTAAATCCCTGCTGTCATGTAACTAACCTTCACAGACGAGGGGAGGTTATTATTTTGGGATTCAGACGTTCAGCAGTCACACAGTCAGGTGTTAAATACTGTCGGCCATGCTGTGCATTGTTTTTACTTTCTTGCTCAGCGGATCTGTGTGACCTCTCACCTTTGACCCCTCATGGGCGCAGGTCTGCAGCGGGGGGAGGAGGGCGAACAGGGCCGCTTCACCCTGGTGTGCCGAGACTCCGCCGGAGAGCAGTTGGCACGAGGTGGAGAACACGTGCTGGTCAGCGTCGTCCACAAGGAGAAGAAAAACTGGTGAGTGACGGGGACGTGTTAGCTTTGTTATAACTTTCAGGTATTAGAAAATTGATAAATAGGTAGAAACTATGTTTTTTTAGCTGTTTTTGAGATTTGTGTTTCTTTCAGCTCTGTGAAGACGACAGTGGTCGACAACAGCGACGGATCGTACAGCGTCTCGTTCACACATGAAGAGCCGGGAAGCTACTCAGTGTGGGTTTGTGTCAGAGCTCAACACGTCAAGGTAAAATATCAACCTAGCAAGTTTGTCAAAATAAAATATGAGAACACAGGGAATTAATCCATAGCCGTAAAACACTTGTTCTTGATTACTTTGCATCTTGAAATAGTTTAATTTGAAACTCAGAACTGTTCATCATCCTGACAACGTGACAGCTGGTAATGGTTAAGCCCAAATAATATATCGCCCCCTGGTGGCTGCCTGCAGTATAGGTCAGAAAAGGCCTCCTCCATGACAAGAGATGGGATAGGACCAATTCAAGAAGTCAAATTACACGTTGATGAATGAGAATGAACTTATGAGAATCTGTCTGCTCTTATCTCATGTTGGTTTCTGTCGGCCTGGACCAACAGACAGACACACGGCAGCTGACTGACTCTCTCCTCTCCTTCTGCAGGGTTCACCGTTTACTCTGAACGTGCAGAGGAAGATGAGGCGACACAGCGGGACGTTCCACTGCTGCTGCTTCTGCTCCAGCGGAGGAGCCAAGGAAGCTCGATGTGGCTGCCCAGGAACCATGCCAGGTACATGGAGGAGATCCTGATCAGAGGGAGACTGATCAATTCTTCATATTTTACAGATGAACCTCAACTTTTATTTTATAACTCAAATACACAGAATTCGAACATGAATTCACATCTTTTCTGCATATTTTTTAATCTGTAAAATAAAAGTTATCTTAACTGCAAACACAGATACAGTTTGTGAAAGACTCATATCAGCAAATCGTCAATATTTATCAGGCAGCCGTTTCTTTCTTTTTTTTCAAATATTTTTATTAGGAGGTAAGGCACAGGAATCAATGTCAAATTTACATTGAGTATCACATAATCTCTGTACAACAATTAACAATATATAGAGATATTGACACCATAAAAACACTGTGCATCACGATGGGTTAAGAGTAAGATATACAGTCTACCTCCTAGGATGTTTTTCTTATTTTATGGACCACATGAACGTGGTCATGCGAACAATACACTACACAATTCAACGAAAATAACAATAATAATGATAAATGAATAACTGAAAATTCTGTTAAGTAATAATTAAGTATTAAAGCTGCACAGTATAAATTTAAAAAAAAAGAATAAGTAAATGAATAAATAAAAAGGAAGAAGAAAGAGAGAGAAAGGGGGGGGGTCCGTCAATCAGGGGGCAGGGACTGGAGAGAGTGGAAGAATGTAAGAAAGGGAAGCCACTTATTATAAAATTTGTTAGAGCTACCTTTCACTGAATATCTGATCTTTTCCAGCTTTAGAAAAGAAAAGACACAGGCTGCCGTTTCTGATCTTCTGTCCTGATCTTGCAGGAGGATTTAAAGGCTGCGGTCACAGTCATAAGGGACACCCCGGGAAGCCTCACTGGTCGTGCTGTGGCAGCACCACCGAGCAGTCCGAGTGTTTGCCCCCGAGCGTGCAGGCTGCGGTTTCCCCTCGCGGCCACCTGCGCACCGTGGAGCTCTGAGGAGACGCAGAGACGAGACCTGTGGAGAGGATGCACGTTAACGGAGGTTGGCGGCGACGGAAGGTTCAGAGTGGCCAGGGTAGCAAGGGAGGGGTTGCTGGTGTGAATCTTGTCTTTGACCCCCGTCATTATCAGGTGTCACAGACTGGACAAGGACAGACAACATGACAATCAGATGTTCTCGAAGATTGGCTCTGTCATTTTTAGGTCTTTTTTATCACACAGATGTTGGTTAACTTCATAACATTTTGATTAGTTTGGTTTTAATTTGTTATTTGAGGGTATAAAACAAGGTGAACGATCCTTACGACTCAGACTCTGGCGGCAAAAGTCGTCAAAAAAACGCAAGATGGCATCCAGGATAATTTGCCTTAATTTCTAGGTGAAACAATCTGGAAACAGTGACATGGAAGGAGCAGTCGGTTTCCTCTCAGGATACAAAGTCAATTGTCTCCAGCACTGACCACAAACACAAACCTCCAACTAGCCACTTATTACCTCTGTATATTTCTGAATATGCCTTATCTGTAGTGTGAGTACAAATACATATATAGTATATATAGTTTTTTTTCTGTAAAAGATGAATTCTAAAGTTGATTTACAGAAACATGAAGATGAACTTTTTTTCATTTGTGGTCCATTAACTTTACAATGACAATAACAGGGATCGTCTCTAACACTGTGACTTTGTTGCTGCTGTTCACATTTTTTTAATATTTTTATTTTGCACTGACTTTACATTCATCTATCTGTCCAACACTTGAGCCTTTTCCAGGTTTTGCCAGTTCAATTTCTGGAAATTTGTGCCTGTACGAAGAAATAAAATTTGTTTCACTTTTGAAATTCTGCTTTGTCCCTTGAAAGAAAGAAACAAATAGGGAATCGTTGCTTTTTTTTTGCAGTAATACCCTTAAAAAATGAAGTTACAAATAAATTTTAATATTATTATACTTTAGTACAATAGTATTTAAGGTACGTGTCTTAACGAACAAAATAATTGAGTGAAGTCTGCTATTGTCAGTGGTGACGGATCTTCATAAACCATTGGCCTACAGCCAGGTACATCACTTTTTTTGGTCCCCTGGAAACATTTCCGTTGTCGTATTCTGTATTTGCAGCGTGTTTCTGTATTAACATGTGTAGTGACTTTTTCAGCGCATGTTTCTTCAAATTGATCAAGATGCTTTTTCTATTTCCATGTGTTTTCTGAATTTGCTCTGTGTTGAGCTTTCTCAGCAAATGTATGTTTTTTTAGTAAATAACTTTTAACTTCTAAATGAAACTGGAGTCGTAGCAGTGATTGGGTTCATGGAGAGGACATGTTTCTGCAGAAGTGTCAGCACATTTTCACACGTCTCAGTAACACCTTCACAGTTAATTGAGCCTGTTAGTCCCTCTTTGAACCAGCAGGTGGTGTAAGAGAGCTGTTTTTCTCCCTGCCTGCTCCTCCACATATAATGATCTTGTCCTTCGGCTTGTGACACAAAGTTCTTTGTGCTTGTCTTTTACAAATCACTCATAATCAGCGTTCTCACAAGTCCTCTGCAGCGATGCTCCGAGGCTCCTGATGAATCCTGCGTCATCGCTGATAAACGTCTAAGCGCTTTAAGATTGACTCGCCATGAAAATTTGATGAATGGGGACCTGCTCCACTGGAAACCCATCACAGAGGAGTTGGCATCAGCAATGTCAGAGGTGTCACTCCTTAATAAAACACAGTAACAGCTCAGTCACTGCAAATTGGAAACAAGCTATTAACTGATTCAAGTGACGGTCAACACCTGAAGGAGAAGGTTTACAACTGGAAACTGGAGGTCACTGAGGGGCACACACACACACACACACACACACACGCACACACGCACACACACACTTCCATTAGGTGACGGCAGAAGATGATGGAGTGTATCAAACCCATACCTTTATTATTTATACTATATTATTCTCACTTTCTTCACTTCCTCCCTACTTTAAAAAGACTTGTAGCTACTGGGTTGGCGAACACACAAACGCACACACACACACACACACACATACAAACACACTGAGTTGAACAATGACAGTGTACTCATGTGCACCCCAGAGAGAAGAACTCACGCCAGATCTCATAAACCTCCTTCACCCGCCGTTGAGCTCTGGAGTAATGTAGCTTGTAATTGAGAGATCATGATACAATATTGTCTCAGACGCGAGACTTGTCTTTTCTTATGTTTAATCTTTTATCTTAGGTGCTTTTTATATTTCCACGTGCAGCACTGGAAGAGCCTGTAATTTCTGTTTTCAGCATCCTCACAGGACATTACAAGGAAAGAGTAAAAACTATAGAGCCACATGAAAACATATGATAAGAATAATAATTATAATGATTTCTTATAACTTAACACAAGTTGTGGTTTTATTGATTCCCACATCACCAACAGCACATTTTTTGTTTTTATCTTATATATATATTTTTTTACATATTATGAATTATCTGGGAACATTGTACACTGCGTGTGTAAATGTGGTTTATCACATTCGGCATTATACATTAATTCCGGTTGTTTATAAATTAGATATTTCCCATGTGAAATCAATACTAACTCTGCATTTTACTGTATTTATTCATTTTTTGTCTCATGCAAACAAACATTCCACAGTCCATTTAAAGCAGAAGTTAAGAAGGACCACATGGGACAGTGAAGAGGGAAGTAAAAAAGACAGAGAAGACATAATAAAGAAAAACAAACAAATACAGATTGAAGAAAGAACTATTTCAAAAGCCCCCAAATATTGACTTTCGGAGACTTTTGCAAAGCTGCCCCAGAGCTGATGAGGAGTCATCATTCGTTTTCAGTCTTGAGCCTGAAACATCCAGAAGACCAGAGTCTCCTCCCTGAGGTCAGAGGGGATTATGCTTGATTTTTGTATCTTGGAGTGGAGATTTTATGATTAAGTTTAGAAGCTGATTAGAGAAAGGTCAACAAAAAATATGGTCTGAAAAACACATCTTTCAAGACTTTTCAGAATCAGAAAAAATATTTCTCATAATCTGATGTCATATGACAAGCGATGTCATGAAGAAATCAGAAAATGACGTCATGCATCTTTTCTTTGATGCTACAGTTAAAGACATTTTTGTTTCAAGTTTAATTTTGTCATGTGCAAGTTAACACAGGCTTGACAGTACAATGAAAGGTGTTGGAGTCTAGTTCTAATTAACTTAGAATAAAATAAAAGCAAAGTAGAAAGAACTTAACATAACAAATTTTAAGTAAAATACAATATACCACTATAAATCCTACATGCATACAAAGGTGCATGGTAAAATTTGAGGAAGCAAATGTAATGACGACTTTAAACTGCATGATATGTTTATGTATAAGTTATTGCACATTTACAAAGCATGAGTGAAAACCACCAGGTGAACAGATATGACGGTTGTTGGACACGACTAAAAGTTTAGAAACCTGATGTCCCGGTGATAGAAACTGTTCTTAAATCAGTCATTTACAAAGCACCTGTCATACACAGAGGTAGATTCAAGGTGTTGTAAAAAACAAAACAGGCCAAATACAAATTTGAAAGCACAGTTTAAAACATCTTTCAAACAAAATAAAATGATCCACAAGACTTTATACAGGACCTAAAGTTTATACATATCTAAAACAATAATTTATGATCCAATGCATTAAGTTTTGAAACCAATTTTCCTGCAGCTTATTGGGAACAAATGTGTCATCATATGGTATGGTCATGATGATATCATTATTAAATGGCACGATAATGATTTCAATAGAAAGCACTGTTTGAAAGGGGTATATGAGGCACATGTCAATGTTCCAAACATTGGTCAAAACTGGATTAAATGGTGTAGTTACCCACTCATTATAAATTGGACCAACGTACAACACGTATAAAAAAGTAAGAGACATAAAGGTTTGATGACGGAGATGCATGTAACCCACACACAGCATCATATTACATCAGTGTTGTGATCCTCAGTGCATCCTCGCTTTGAAAGACACTTAATCTCCCGGCTGCAAGAGAGCACCACCGGCTTCCATCACTGTCACAGCAACACACACACACACACACATACATTAAAGGTCACCTGAAATTCACTCCGGCTCCAGCGTTATGAACACACACTGTCACAGCAGTTCAAGTCTCAGAATCCCTGTGTATTGAGTTGTGAATAATTCATCTTTATTTTTTTTAATTACTGTGGAGTCAATAATTCACAGACATCACAGGCTTTAGTTTCTGGGGAAAGTTATGTAAGAAAAACGAATCCTTCTTTTACGGTGTTATTTTGTTTCTTTCTCTCTCCTTTACAGGTTTTGTATTTGTAATCGTGGAATACAAATGACCCTTTTGTAAATTAGAGCTGTCTTGTAATCCCAGGAAATGTTCATTTAATTTCATCTGTACGACACAGAAATAGACAATATTAGTTATGCTTAGGTCTGCAGGAAGCAATAAAACTCTGACGGCCTCCTTCAAAATAAATGTATCCAACTGCAAGCTTAAGTTTCTGTCCTACAGATTTGCCCCATGGTTTTAAAATAATCCTTGTGGGGGCTTGTCTTCCTATTGGGGACAAAAAGCAAGATGTTAGGCCTCAGTTATTATGACTCTAAAACACTTACTGGGCTCTAAATGGAGTTCTTACCAGCTCTCATGCACTGCTGATGGATAATTACGAGCCCCGTGGTTTTTAAACCGGATGTCCAACTTTTTTAAACAATTTCGACATTAAATCATTGAGGATCCTGATGAAGGACAAGCTACACAGAAACAGCATTACACTTAATAACAACTATATCTAACACAGCTACTGGACACTAAATATAGGAGATTGATTTGTATAAATAAAAATAGCAGAAAAGTACAAACATTGTGGCTGAAATTGTTATTTTTGGGCCAGAATGTGAGTTTCTGAGGCTATTTGCTCAGAAAGACTTCTGCAGCCTTGTCTTTTTGAACTAGATATTGTTCTTTCTCTCCCCTGACTCACCTCAGAATGTTTCTCTAACAATATAAATATGATGAACTAATGAAGATGCTATATGAAATATTGAAAGTCTGGTGTCGGCCAGACCTGCAGCCTGTGTGGCAGCAGTGATGGTCGCATTTTCAGTGGGTCAGAGAGATTCAAATTCATATAACTCCAGCTGCTCCATGTATTGTCCTATATATGCATTTAAAATGTTTAAATACAATGTCTTCATGTCCTGTTTCCTTTACCTATGAGGTCGATTTTGTCTCATGCAGAAATGTTGATTTGAGGTTTCTCATCTCATTGGATTTCAGTGGTTTATTCTAAATTGACGGACAAATATTTGATCTCATTCAATGATGACTGGTATTAAGGTATGATTCCCTTCTAAATGTAATGTACTGTCTGGAGCTTTGCAGCAAATTACCAATTATTTTAGATTCCTCCTTTAAAAATGGGGTGAAACATCATGACCGACAGCTGAGACTCACTTGCGATTGGTCGAGCTTATGTGTCTGCGGGACCTCGATAGCGCACCTGCACAGACTCAATACAAAAGGTTTGATCCACTTCTGTGAAATCTATTATGAGGTGCGGAGAAAGTCACTTAATGTGCATCAAAACAAATATCAACTTTATGTGTTAAAGTCTTTATTTCAAATAAGTCGAATTGCAATAATGCAGAAGTTGGTTTTAACATAAACTGTACCACAGGGTTTGTTCTGTAGATAAGTAACACTGCACAAAGAAACATGCTCCACTCGTTTGCATGGACAAAGTTTATCTCCCCTTCATGCCACACTCTCTGCAGGGAATCATGATCATCCTTTATGTCACTGCATTGCACTTTGAACTGGAATGTCAAGAGTCGGTCACAGGGACACTTCTATGCAGTTATTACCACCAGAGTATGGGATTGACACTTTAGAAACACACTTACCCACACATTCCCTTTACGGACACATACATGTGCTTCTTTCCACCAGAGCCAGAGGTTGTAGTCGACCTTGTCTCCCACCGACTGACGTGTTCTCTCAGATGCACTGCTGCAGCACATCATGCACAGTGTTGAAACTGTCATGATTTACCATTTCATTCTGTCAAGGAAAGAGCTGAAGGACAGGAGGCAGCTGTTGGTTCTGTGAGGCAGCTGGAAAATGACGTCTTATGTGATGCCAAGGCAGAAACATGTTGTGATTGGTTTTCTGCTCATTCTTTGCACTTTCCACAAAAGCATACAGAACGAGAGTTTTGTCTTTGCAGGGTTGTTCTTTTTGGGTGAAGAATCCGTGATGAATTATTTCCAGTCCAGCAGTCCATACTTCTAAAAAAGGTAATCACAGATGCATTGAGTCGAAGGACATCTCCCTTCTCGCAGCTCCGCACATCCTCCTCCTCGGCTGTGATCTGGAAGCTGTCGGGCGTTTTTTGTCCCTGCTCAGCTCTTTTGGAGTTTTCTTGTGAGTCTCCTTGCACCCACATTGCCAAACCCAATCACCCTTCCTTGCTAAGGGTGACTCACTGTGACGCCCATCAGAAGGGAGGTCTTCGCAGTGATTAGGACACTGCAGGCCGCAGCACGGCCACTAATTCACTCACTGAGGGGTGTCCTGTAAATCGGACGCCTCAGTGGTCCTGTTGTTGCCCTGGAGAGCCATCCGACGGCCTGTGGCAGCTCAAGGACCAGTTGATGGACTCAGCTGGCTGCCCGGCTGTCTCCACACTCAGCAAAAATGTTAGGACTGTCTTCGTGGCTTGACTTTATATGTGGATAGATTATCTGTCAGAGAAAAGCTCACTTTGGTATGTGTGGTGACAGTATCACAGAGCAGTCTAAGTGCCTGCCAAGCTCTTATTCACCATGGAGCGGTCACAGTGAAAGGCAAAAGGATGAGATGTACGACCCTGCTTTTCAAACGGTTACAAGTAATTGTCTCATTTGATGCAGAGAAAAGTATGCAAGATGAATTTACATTTATCATAGATGTTTCACTTCATACGAAATACAAAATTCTACAAAAATGTGTGGTGACAGTGAAAGAAGTTTTGTTTGTTGTCCTCAAAGCTTTAAATCCTTTATTTAAACAACACTAAAAGTCTACAGCCATGCTAACAGAGGCCTAGCAGTCCTATGAACTGAATTCTAAATACAGCAGTGATGAGATACTGTGTTCACCATCTGAGTTTAACATGGACATTTTTGCTAATTAGCGCCAGAGGTGAGGCTGATGTTCACGAGTCATTCGTTTTGATGGAATTTAGTCATAAACCATTTTGATGCCTATAAAATTGGACACACTCCTAACTATGAGTTCTCTAAATGTCTGTTGTCTCTTGTTGTTGTTTTTCACTGAGGTCCGTGAATAATTCTATGTCAAAGAACTTCCTCTCTCACAATGTTAAAGACTAAATATCCTTGCTCCAGATCTGCCTTAAATTCGAATGGGTTCTTAGTTGGCCCAAGTCCTGTCCTTACACCAAGCTTTGAGGAAATCTGTTTCTTAGATTTTATGTTATCCTTCTGACAAGCATGGACAGTGGCCAAAACAAGCATCTTTGAAACAGGAAAATCAACCTTGTGGTGGCATGAGAGGAAAAGTCAGGGGATCACCAAAGTCGGGAAAATTCCTCCATGAATCCAACCAACACTTGTTGTCGAATGGCCAACACTGCTGCTTTTCCTGAAGCTGCAGTGCTCTCATGGTATACTAAATATTCAACAGCAGCATCTCTTGGTTAATCTGTACTTTTTTCCTTTCTGCTGCTCAGGCAGACAGACCTTCTGCTTCTGTCAGTCATCCACTTCAGGATAATATGAACCTATGGTGACAGGTGTGGGTTTTTATGTTTATGTTCTTGCCTTGTGCAGAGAGCCTGAACAACTGCACTCCTGTGGCTTCAGACTCCCTTTGTCGGTCACCTTTGTCTGTGGCGAGGCCTTGAACAGTTTCTCGCTCTACCAGGTTTGTGGCCCTCGCCCAAGTCACACCACAGGAAAGTCAGCTATTCAGCAGCAGGAGAAGTGTCATCACTGAGGTTTAACAAATTACACCCGTCACTTGCGGAGAAAGCCTAGCGTGCACCTGGCTGGGAGCGTGTTCTTGGCCGAGGCAGAGGGAAAACTGAGAGTGGAAGAAACGCTCCTGAAAGCAAAGTGACACCTGTCTCTTTTTCAGACGAGTCTCTCTGCTGAAAACGGACACAGAGCACTCGTTGTCGTTGGTCATAAAAAAAAGGAGGAAATAAAGTTCTTGACATACACCAGGGCCCTAATATGATAAACTGTGTCTTTCCTGGAAACCCAGCTCATGTTTGATTTGATAAGATTATTCAGTTTTGCACTTCATGATGTATAGATCTGTTCTGTGTGGTGAATAGAGCAGTGTACTGCTGCATGAAGCTGCCACAACACCACAAATATAAGCTGATTTAGTCGCTTTCTTGTGCAGTCCTTGTGGTCTTATGTATAATTATTTGTTTTTTGTTTAAGGTTTATTTTTGTTCAGGGTTTTTACCTACGGCCATCATAAGGTCAACTGTCCACAGGGAAACTGTTTTGAGTTTACTGACTTTTGTTATAGATTGCATTCAGGTCAATTTAATGGTGCAGAAATTGTTTTTGAATGTATGGTGTCATTTAGTGATTTTGTATCACACATTTGTAAAGTTGAGGGACTCCTAGGAGACTCAATTCAAAAAGAAGTGTCAAAATTAAAGCAGCAGAGAGTCAGGTAGGGGTTAATTTCTGAATACACTGGATCCTGGATACATTTTCCACCATACAACCGGAGAGTATATTTTCACGAGACTCAGTCGTACTGAACATGACAAATACATTCATCTGAAGGTAAAAAAATCATTATTCCACTTTCATCAATTTCAACAGTATAAGACTCACACCTGACTTTTACTCAATATTGTTAAATGTTTGATTTGATTGCTAATTGTTTGTGTAAATGATTTTTTACATATGCTGTGTAAGTTTTAACCCTAACCCCAGACGGATCAGTCTGTACATATTGTCTTCCGACATTTATGCATTTTCAATTTTCATGTTGTTTTTAACTTCTACATCACTAACATGTTCATTAGTGTTTATACAACAAGTTAAAAATGTTGCATATTTGGAAACTGTGCACCACCTATTGTCACTTTCAAACACATGAGAAAAACTCTTTTGGTCCAATACATATATGATACATGATATCAGAAAAAATAATAATGAGGATAATTAAAATAAGAAGAAATATTACTGCTACTATTAACAATAATAATAAAAATAATAACAATAATAATAATAATGTAAGGATATGTTGAAAGCCACATTAAATATAAAAAAACTATAGTAAATGAACTGATTACTGCATATCACAATACAAAAAGTTTGAAAACTGCATATTTTGACTGTGCATTGCTTATTTTTAAATGAAATATGTCACTTTCAAACGATTACAAAATATTCATTATATTATATCATATTCATATATTATATATATACATATATATATATATTTTTTTGTAAAAATCGATTTGGGATGCAGCATGGCGATTTAAAATCGTCATTCACAAGAATCGCGATTTGTAACTGATTCAATTTTCCCCCCCATCCCTACTAATACTACTATTACTACTAATACGACGACTACTACAACTACTTCTATTACTAAGAATAAGAATAAGAATAACAATAAGAATCTTAAGACTAATAAGAATAATAAGAACAATAAGAATAAAAACAAATCAAATTAAAGCCCTCAAAAAGCCAATTCATTTGCCTGAATAATAAGAAATAAATACAATTTCTAAAATTTTTAGGACTGCAAAGCAGCACTGGGCGGGCCCGAGCACATGCATTTTGAAGTGTTGCATGCGTTTTGCCTTAAAAAAAAGATAATAAATAGTTGTGCAAGACATAAAGTTTCCTTTGATCTAGGAAGACTGAAATCAAAGGATTCATGGTCCATGGAACATCGTGTTTTAATGGCGTGTAATCAAACTTTGACGCCACGCCACGGTCACACTGTGTGATTAAAAAAAAATCCGTCAGTCAGTTTTTATCTCCATCTTGTTGTGATGACACTCATCTCAATTTGAAGTTGATTCGATGAAAACCCTGGTACAAGTGTATCAAAGAAAAAATGTGGAATATGGCCAAAATGGCCACTAAATACAAAATAGCAGGCTTCCTGTTTTGTTTTTCCAATTGCATCTAGAGACTTTTTTGTTTGTCTGGTCATGATACACCTGTGTATTGATTTTTGTGAAAATCGGTCAATGGGAACACCTTCCGGGGGTCTCGGGCTGTCTCGGGGGGCACCGTTGAGCCATTTTGCGACGCCCATTGAAAATTCCTTCAGAATACGTAAATTTTCACCACTTTCTAACTTTCTGCAAATTTTGGTAAGAAGTTGAGCATGTTAAAGCCCTCAAAAAGCCAATTTCAATAGGGTCTCACCAGACACCTTTGATGTCTGTGCTCGGGCCCTAATAAGAACAATAAGAATAATAGGAATAATGGAAGAATATGTTGAAAGCCAAATGAAATGACACAAAAAGCTTTTCAGGCTTGGACTCTGATCATGAGACAGAAGTTTGGTGGTGATAGGACAATGCACAGTGGAGTTATGACAACAGCGTCTCCTTTGGCGAACGATGAACCTTCGCCGTACCTCAATGTTTACACGGTTTGAGGAAATGTCCCAATTCTGAGATAGAGAAAGAGAGAGAGAGATGTCACCTTTGCAAGACATAAAGATTCCTTTGATCTATGACCACTGACACTGTCACTGCAGGAGTGGAGTTGTTTGTTCACGGCTCAGCATAAAAGGCGTGTGTGATGGCGTGTAATCAAACTTTGACACCAAGCCACGGTCACACCGTGTGACGAAAAATCGATCTTTTAATTAGTTTGGATCTCCAGCTTGTTGTGATGACACTCGTCTCAATTTGAAGTTGATCTGATGTAAGCCCTGTTACAAGTACCTGGCTTCCTGTTGCTTTTTTCTAATGCAACTGTAGCTGACTTTTTTGTTTGTCTTGTCATGATACACCTGTGTATCGATTTTTGTGAAGATAGGTCAATATGAACATGTTCCGGGGGTCTCGGGGGGCACCGTGGAGCCATTTTGCCACGCCCATTGAAAATTCCTACAGAATACGTAAATTTTCACCACTTTCAAATTTTCTGCAAATTTTGGTAAGAATTTGTGCATTTTAAAGCCCTCAAAAAGCCAATTAATTTGCCTGCAAAATAATAATAATCCTTACAATTTCAAAAGGGCCTCACTGTCTGTCAGTGCCTGTCAGTGCTCGGGCCCTAATAATAAAAACAGTACAGTAAATGAGCAGATTACTATAAAAAGTTAAAATAATAATATTAATGATTGGATGGCTGAACTGAGGCGTTGCATTACATCACTGATTTAAGGGGACGTTGGATCCATGTTAAAAATGTTATCACGCGTTATTTGTTCCAGTGAACGTGTCAGACGGTCCCTAAGTGTGCAGGCTGGGTAGTGGATGCTGGATCACCGAGCAGCAGCAGCTCCCTCAGACCGTCGCTGCGGTCCCTCACAGCGGACACACATCCACATCATCCCCGCGTCCTCGGCTTCTGCTGTGCGGCTCCGAGCTGGAGGCTGAACGGTCCGGAGAGGGCTACGGCGGTGCGGCCATCTGCGGACATGAGGACACCTGATACGGCGGCTTCTTGCGAAAGGCGGACCGGGAACCGTGTCGATTTTCACCGTGCAAAAGGTGTTGATGCAGCGGCAGCAGAAGCAGCAGCGGCGGCGTCCACACAAGAGACCCCCGCCTCTGTCACTTCACCATCAGCTAGCTAGCGTTAGCAGCCTAGCCCACTAGCTAGCGGGCTAACTAACTACCACCGTAGCGGGGCTGTAGGCTCCCCCAGCTCAGGCTTCATCCCGGGCTAGCTAAAATGTCAGCGAGTCTTAACGCGTTTATAATAATATTTTAATATTTTTAAAACTCGTGTTCGCTCCTGAGCGCTTCTGGCCTTTTATTCATCACCGCTAATATCCTTTTTTCTCCCCCTGTTAGCCGCCGTTAGCTGGGTAAGTTAGCCGCTCGTTTCCCCTGTTAGCTAGCATCTTTGAATCGACTGAAGCGCTCACACAGACGGGCTCTGTCACAGAATGAACTTGGTATTCAGCGAAGAGACCCCCAGACATCGTAGCCTTGCACCGAGTCAGTGGAAAACTACTGGATTAAAGTACAGACATTAACAGACATATTTACAACAATTTATTCTTTGTTTTAAGGAGCTGATTCGCTCTATGTCTCTTGCTCTTGGAGAAGCTGCTCATTTACTCCTTGTATTTGTACAAATGCAGCCACAGGGGTATAAAGCCCTTAGCTTAAAAAAAACAAAAAACAGCCACATGGGTAATTGATGAAAGGATCGAACAGTGTGTTCATCGTGCAGCTTCTGCCTCTCTCTCGCAGCTGGGTGTTTGTCATGGATGCGGACGACAGGAGGATGTTTTACGTGTTGGCCGGAGTTCATCTTGACTTGGATGGTGTTATCGTGCCACAGAAATCAAACCTAGAAAGCAGCTTCATTCTGCAGTGTTGGTGCTGCAAGAGATGCCAGCTGACAGGCAGCAGTTCTGTGATGATGCTCTCAGATGCTGCACAGCCCCCCTTGATACTTTAAGCCTCTGGAAAATATGTTTTGTCATCTTTCTCATGGCCAGAGGATTATGTGTTTTGTGTGTCTGAGAGAGATTAATTCCGAGGTTTTTATTCATTTCTGAGAGGACATGTTGTTTGATTGTTTATTATTCAGCCATCACCTGTTAAATGATGCACACGCCTATGTTTGTGAGGCGCAGTAGAAGTGAGCTCGGCGAGATGATGCTACTTGTGATAGGGGGCATGCTGCCAAGGTTGAGAGATAACAACAAAAGGAAAGGGTCCAAAGGGCACCGGCTCCTCTATCCTGACAGAATACTGTCTGCCTAAGTGCCTGTAGTGGGACTCACTGGATGAAGCCTGTGGGTATAAGCCTGCCTTTGGCCGCGTGTCATCAAAACCCCTTTGGTCCCAGGAAATAACAGCAACCTCTGAGCTTGCAACAGACGAGCAGAACATCTTTTGACAAAGATTTGGATCTCAGAGTTGATGATCTTTGCAGGGAATTTTAACGAGGAAAGATTGCCTCCCTACGTGCAAAAGTTCTTCCAAAATAAGTCTCCCTTCCCCTGAGATACTTATTTTCCAGGGATGCCGTCGCTACATCCTGGGCTTAGCGCAGCCAAAATAAACACAAACAAGTCAGAACATTTTTTCCCCTCCACAGCAGAATGACAATGGGAGCAGCCAGACCCTCTCTCCAGCGATGACACTGTACTGTGGAGATTGGTCTGGCTGTGTGAGGCTCGCATGGAGGTTGGGTGTTTAAAATGTATCTAGAAAAAGATCAGATTGAAGTGACATTTTTGTGAAGGGTTTAGAACAGTTCTTTGGATTTAGTTGTTACCAGTAGACCTTGTTTTTAGTTCTAACTCCTTACCTGTAATCTCCATTTTTTCCAGAATCGTCATGACCCTTTTCCTGCAGACCAGCCACTCTTTGTCTGAGGGACCTTGGCTCGTTTTGGTTTCTGGACTTATCAACGCAGGGATGAGATAATAAAGTCAACCAGCTGGTACATGCTGCTACAACAATTCTTGCAGCACTTGTAAACCCACCCCACCCTGCCTCCAGCCCCTCCCTGACGGAAATTAATCTCAACGGTCGAAACATGACAACACCGGCTCTCCTGCCGCTGTCGGGCCGCAGGATACCCACTCTGTCGCCGGGTGCCTCCTCCTTTCCGCACCACCGAGCTACGCTGAGGCTCTCCGAGAAGTTCATCCTCCTCCTCATTCTCAGTGCCTTCATCACCCTATGTTTCGGGGCCTTCTTCTTCCTCCCGGACAATTCCAAACACAAGCGCTTCGACCTGGGCTTGGAGGATGTGCTCATCCCTCATATTGACTCGCCTAAAGAGGGGAAGCATGTGTCTGGACAGGTGGTCATACATGGACAGGGAGGACATGACGAGCACAGGCATAGGTAAGTCCTTACCCATGTCTAAATTTTCCTGTTTTTTGAGTGTCACATGTTTTTTCTTCCTTGTGGACTGAAAGATGACTTATGTAATGATTGAAATGCAGTGAAGAAACATTACAAAGATTTCTTAAGTACTAGTAATTATTAGGTTTAATTCTAAGGTTATCTGTCCATTTACATCACATACGGACCTTTCCTGGAGGCCATGAAGGCAGGTGTAGTGCCTGTCATCGCCTCAGCTGTCTGATGTGACACCTGGGGGCGGAGATGTTTGTGTAGTGATATTCTGAGCATTTACGTGCACGTCGCCAAACGTTTTCCTTCCTCCCTTCCCTCCATCCTTCTCTTTTTTTTTGCCATTTCACTGGGTGGAATAGTTTAAATCCATGCATAACAACGGTTTCTTTATCACTATAGCTCCTCTGCTGTTGTTTCGTCCCATAGGCAGACATGGTGGAACTTGATGAGCTAGAACACACTGGATATTTGCAAAGCTTTAGTAGCTGCTTAAACAGGCTTGGATATTTCTGCTCCCTATGAGCCAAGTGCTGGTAAAAAATCTTGGCTGCCGCTTTTACATTTGACATTTGGTTTGTCAAGCCTCTCTGGCTGGTATCCAGCCATCATCAGCTCTTTTTGTTCCCTTGTGTTCCAAATATTATTATGCAATGACCCCAGTTATTTTAAAGGGACTTTCACGACATTGATGTTTAATTACTTACTGAAAGCCAACAAATCAATTATGGAAGGTTCTATTTTTGCAGGCCTTAAAAAAATATTCACCTCGTACTCGGGAATCATGAAGTCTGTGTTTCATTGTAATTCAGGTTATTTGTGTAAAAACTGTCCAATTGTTCAACGAAAACTGTTGAACGTTATTATGTAGCTGTGAAATAATTGTGATTTGAATGTCAAGCTCTAGGTTTTCAGAGCCTCTGGGCTCTTGAAGGATTCAAATGTCTAATCACATAAGCAGCATTGTTTGTTTGGCACACTTGTATGAGGTCTGTTTTTTTTTTCTTGACCAAAGACTAATGTTTGAAATCAAAATGCCAACCAGTAGGTGGAAAGGATAATTTTAGAGGCAGGGTCTCCTCCATGCTTGTGAAGAAGGTCATTAGATTTGACTGAGTGCTGTGCAAGATGTAAAAAGCAATTTCTCAAACACTTTCACAGTTGGGACCATTGAGTGTTGCCTCCTCATCCCCTGTGGTGCTGTTTCATTTTTCCATCATGCAAGCCCTCTAGAGCTTGGGATGCTGCCTGCTTGAAAAAGTGTAATTATTATTGTCCAGCGACACGAGACATGACATGAGCAAAACGTGACTGGGATATATTTTATGGCCCTTTTTTTTCTCCTCTCTGTTTTTTACTTTTCATTAAATCTTAGTCAGTTGGTGTCAATGCAAATTTGTATTGTTCACGGCTAATGCATCTGTAAGTGTTTATCAATGGGTTTCGGCTCATAGGCGAGCCTCAGGGTACAGCAACAGATCAGAAGGTATTTTTTCCTTGTGATGAACTGAATCCTCTTTAACAGAGTGAATCTGACTCATCCTATTGTCCCTTTTCAGATCTGTGATCCTCCTAATGTATTTTTCAATGAAAATCTTTTTTAATTAGTTTCATGCTTACGTGTATCATCACAAATCATCCCTGTGAATTTAACCTCACATAATCATTCATGTGACATTATGATTTACAGCAGCTTATGGAAATGTGTTCCTGTCGGTGTCTGGTATGGCTGCCTCAGCTGATCTTAAAATCATAATTTTGTACTCCAGAGGACGACGGTTCAAACAGCCTGTGGAAAATGAGGCATGCTAGCATTTAAAGAGACCCTCAGGAGCATAAGGCAGAAGTGTAATAATAATTTCACCTTTACTTTATTTGGCCACAAAATAGCCCACAGAAACAGCTCTGTGTTCACAAGTTCACCCTGTTAATAGTCTTATGAAAGGCTCTAGGAGAACAAAGGTTAATATTCTGTTTGCCATGGGGTAATCCAGTTGTTGTAGAGAATTTGAGATATTGACTGTAGTTCAAAATGCCTGTAAATATGGGTAAAGATCTGGCAGTATGGGTTTACTTAATGATATTTCAAGTTTGTAGCTGGCAGTGGAAGTTCCAGAAATTATCCAGAGCCACTGACTTTACATACATACAGACAATACATGTGCATTCTCACATACATAACAGGAACATGTGCAGACTTCAGTGCAGGTGTAAAAGCAGCTATTCTGTCATTCTGTTTCCTATCAAGCTCCTTGAGATCCAATTTACAACAAGGACAAATGCTTTTCTGCTCTCTCACATTATATTTCTTCCCTGCTTGACATATTACTCTGTGTTGTAATGATATCCAAAGATCCAGCAGATCGATTGTTGGGTAAACAGTTTTCTCTATATTCTTGTGGGGCTGACCAACTTTGGCAGGCAAATTTTAAACAATCACTGCAAACAGCACACCATCAAAACAAGTACAAGAGCTGTGACTCCTGAACACAAATTAATAGTTTTTGATGGAAAGTTTAAACGTCTTTAAACGAAAGATTAGGGTCAGCTCATTGGAACACATATTTTCCCACTCATTTCTCATGTTCCAGCCAGCCATGCAGATAGGTTCAGTTTTGTTGGAAGGTTTTAAGATGTCCATTGCTGAGGGTGCCAATCCAACACAATGAAGGTTTATGTGTGTTGGGGAAAAAAGTCCAGGATAATCCTCAGACCTTCGTGCCAGCCATCCTTGTTGAAATCAATTTTCTACTCAAGTATTACTGCCAACTGAAAATTTCTGCTCTCAAGGCAGTCTCTTAGAGTGAGTACTGGAAAGTGATCTTTCCATATAGAAATTATTTCTACAGACGAGTGTCATTTGTTGTGCATTGCCGCGAGTTAGGGTTGGGGGGACTAAAATTGTCAGTATTTTTTTATGCTATCAGGGATGAGTGGGAATATGTACAATAAGTTTGATTTGCAAGACGTGATACGACAACACTGGAGCAATTAAGGAGAATTGTGTGATTTGAACATCCATTGTTGAAATGTTTCAGTGAATGTGACTGAGGAGTAACAGCAGGCGAGTTTAGGATATCCATTCAGTCAAAGTCACAAGAATTCCTCCTGTGTCTTGAGACATATTTACATTTTTTTTCAAGTTGGATGATGCATCTCTAGAGTAGTTATCTGGGTGTGGACCTCCGGTACTGAGGTCCCGTTGCTGCACACGACAGACCAATTGCAAGGAAGTCTCAGGTGTGAATCATGACGATTGACCCTGACATTTTTTATGTAATGTGTACTTTTACCTTTTTAGTTTAGTCCATTTTCCATCTCCTAACATGGAGGAGGCGGGTTTCATGACTTGCATTGAAGCCAGCCACCAGGGGGCAATAAGAAAGAGGATTTGGCTTCGCTGTATTGGAGCCGTCATGTCATCCATCTGAAACAGTTTATGCTTTTAACTATTTGCTAAATGGTAACTGGAGATTTGTGCGACCATTTGTACCATTAGATTACTGCAACCTTCAATGGTCTGCATTTCTACTGTGTGTGAAGTAAATGTGTATAGAGAGACTCATATGTTGACTTCATGTGATTTTTCAGTTGACACCTTACGAGATGAATTGAGAGGAAATACCTTTGGATTTCTGTTTGGGGTACAACAAATCGCTTGGGTGTAATACTCTGTCAATCAAAGCCCACTGAGGTCGTCACATATCCCACTATGGCTGTTTTGGTTTCACTCAAATCATCGTAGTAGCCAGTAGCCAGTAGCCAGGAGCAGTGCACTTCATCTGAGGGAGGCAAGTGGACGTGTTAACTGAGGCAGTGACATTTCAGCAGCACAATTGCCATGGGGAGGATACAGTGACAATATGGAGGCCAGGAAAAAACCCTTCTTCTTATTGTTTGATCTGACATGTGGACATCATGCATGGTATTTAGTAATAGGTGTGGACTGAATACAACAGAGGTAGCAGAGCTAAATACAAATAACAAATAAGAAAAGCCTGCTGTGTCTAGTAAGACTATGGGATGATTTGATATAATTATACAGACCCTCCAGTAACTCACAGACTTTCTTTTGTATTATTATGAGTTGTGACCTGAAAAACTGTGATGCATGTTGCAAAGCATTTTTCTTTTTTAAAGCTTTCACATCATTTAAACATTTTAGACTTGATATACTTAACCCTAACTATTCTTACTGTGATGGCATTTATTGGAATGACTGCATGCACTGAAATGAACATTATCACACTGCCCTAAATGGCAGTTTGTCTGAGATTACAAATCACCGTATGAAAGATTGTCTATGTTGTGTTAGATGCATCTCTATTTAGAATTGATATTGGTCTGTGTTAGTCTGTCCATGTTTGGAAATTGAAATGCGAACGTTCATGCTGAGTCCCGTCAGTATCCAGTAGCTTCGACAGTCTCGCCATCTGCCACCCAAACTAACCAGTGTTTGGCTGTATGCTTGTGTTTTTTAGTGAGCATCCAGTCATTAGTTAGAGCAGTGTTCTCTTGCGGAAGATGCATATCTGGGTTTTGTTAGGACAGCGCTTTATCCCACAATAATTCTGTCATCATCAAGAGGGAAAAATGCAGTTGTGTTGTAATTAAAATGTTCTCTCCCGTGCAACTTCATTTGCAGATCAGGGATTTGGCACAGCACTAATGTACCAGTGTCAGGATTCTGCATCATCTTCACATATCACAGGAAAAAAATGCCTCTTGCAGTTAAGGGATTGCTCAAGGCAATATCAAAATAATAATTTAGGAAACAAATTATTATTTTGCCCCACGTTCCAGTAAATAATACTCCACCATGGAGGCTAGGTTTTAACCCCTGTCTGTCCATTTGTTTGTTTGTTTATCAGCAGGATTACACAAAAACTACTCAACAGATTTCCATGTAACTTGATGGAAGGAAGGGGCATGTGTCAAGAATGAACCCATTAGATTTTGGGATAGATCGTTTAGTTCTCACTTCCTTTACATCACGACATTGACATTTTTCGACATTTTCCAGAGGAAATGATTCATGAATCTAGATGAAAATAATCGGGCATCTTTAGACGACTATCTGAGAATGTGTGTAATTATTCACATCCCCTTCTTACCTAAACCTTTTAATTATCCAAGAAAAAAAACATTGTACAAAAGTGTCACTGTAGTCGTAGGACCCCTCACATCTAATGGCGACAAGGCATCCAGCACCTTGCTGATGGGAATAACGTTTCTGTGACAGGGTTGTTGTGGTAGTCGGTGCTAAAAACATAATTATATACTCTTTATCGGAAATTGTATGTTAAATATCTCAATGAGCGCTCCACATACAGCTGACTTGTGTCTTTTCTTTTAAAATGTTTGGTGTAATCGGTAACACTGAGTGGTGGGAGCATTTCCACACTGTGGCATCCCTACTCTATGAATGCTCAGAGTACATGCAACTTGATGACTTAAGTTAATAGATATTTTCAAAACAAAAGCTGTTGGCCCTTTGGCATTAAACATTTTTGAAAGTGAGCAATTTCATCAAAAAAGATGAGTGGAGCTTTTGATGATGTCACCTAAAGCCATCATATAAATTTGCTTCTTTGCATCCATTGCTGCTGTCACAAACAGTACTGTACATATCTGCTTGAGTATTCCTACCCATTTTACTAGGAGTTATTAAGGGTTAGAGTTCCTGCTGTTTTAACCCAGGTTCTGTCTGTACACATGTTGGTGATGGGTTATGTAGCAGCCAAAGGTAGAGGAAACGACTAGCACAACCTTTTCCGACAGCATCCTCCTCATAATTGAGTTTATTGCTATGGCTGCAAGTAACCTGGTTGCAGAACTTATTGCCTTGCCAGTTATTGTTAGAGTTGCAGGGCCATAGCTTTGCCTTTTGCGCTCTGATATGGTCATAAATCAGCTTCACAGCCCCCGGATCACATTTAAAGCCCGGGCTAACATCAAAGTGCACTTATTTATCATAGTTAGTCTGATCTTAGATATAATTTCTGTGTCTTCACGGTTCATTTCCCCTGTCAGCCTCAAAGTAGATCTGGGTTGGTGCAAGTGTTTTGGTCTGGTGTATGCAAGAACCTCAGAGCTTATAAAGGTGGTTGTACGTGCAGCGCTTCCCATCTCACACACAAACACACACACACAGACACACACACACTGTCAAGCAAGCTCAGCCCAGAAAGAATACTTAGGCTTTGCAGTTGGTGACTCGGTTACATGACACAATCCATTCTGGTTTGTACATTCAAAATGGATAAAGGTGTTTCATTTCGGCCTCTTTTGTTAAGAGTGAAAGGAGAAGTGACCAACATTAAAAGGGCTTTTCACACATCCGTCAAAACTGTTTTGAATTTTACATCTATAGGTCAACGAGGCTGAATGTATCAAGCGTGAGGTTGGATTTATGTGAATCTAAATGGTTCTTTAAGGGATAACATCACTTTAGCTTTTTCCCGTCTCCACGATTGCTGTTTATTTGATACCCCGGACATATAATGCAGGGGATAAAGTGATCTGTCTGTCCATACATCCAATCGTGATCATTTAGTTTCTGTAGAAGAAATTAAAGACACTTTATCATGAAACTTAACAATTATGTAAATCAGGTAGTGAAGTGGTGCTTTTTGATATTTTGGGTTTTATGATGTAATTTTTTTTAGTTTTTCAAGGGCAAACTTTGATTTTACCAAATGCAGAGCAAGGTTTTCTTTTACTCCATTATAGGAAATAAAGATACAATGTATATATCCCCCTGTGCTGTTAAATCAGGAAATATATTGCCTGTTTTTTGCTGTTGTACTAGCCAGATTGAATTTTTAAAGAGCAAAGATCCACAAAATGATGGCTGGTCGTTGCCTAAGTGGCTGGCACAGTTCTCTAAATATGCAGCTCGAACAAGGACTTGGCATGAATTCGTTTTTTTTTCATTCTAGTGGTTTTTTTGTGGTATTTTTGAAAAGTCGTGTTCACTGCAGGAGTTTGGGAATAGGATCCAGTTTGCTGATTTCATTAAAAATTTTTGAAAAGACAGAATTTTTAACAAAATCCCTTATTAAAACTAATGAACTTGTTGGTAATCAAACATTATAATTATACAACAATTGTGTAATTTCAGATTTGACCTTCTAAACAAACACATTGTCCACTTAAATTGCAAAGTGTGGATAACTATTTCATGTTAAGAGCAAGTCATTCTTACTGGTTAAAGATAATTTTCTACATTAGTGATTACACTCGTTTATTATCATGTATATGGAGTAATACATGTTTAACATTTACAGCATTGAATGCAATTCCAAGGCCATTGATGAATATACGAGATCTAACAACATGTGCGTTTCAAAATCCACTTTACTTAGTTTAATGGCAAAAAATCGCTAGTTAGTTCAAAATGGTTTAATTTGGTCATACTTAGGTAACCATGGATGTTTTTAGACCTAACATGCAACAAACTGTTTGTGCCGGATGAAGGATCAGGCCCCATGAGTAAAAGAAGTAATATAGAAAAAAAACACGTCTACTGATGTCTTCTTCTTGTTTTACCGGTCCTTATTACTTTGGCTATTATAACTGGTTACAGAACAGATATCAACACAAGCAGAATACAAAATATAAAATTCATCCCTTAGATCACTGCTCATAGTAATTTTGTGAATACTCTACCTAATTAATTTGTCTGTCGGGAGATCTCATCTGATACAGTTGGTATCAAAGTGAACAGGCTGCAGAATGAGGAGCGAAGTTCCATCAGACTTAATCTCCTCATTAACACCACTGCTTTTTTCAAAATGAGATTTGAAGTGTGTGTGTATGTGTGTGCGTTTCATATCCGGTCTTCATCTCTCTGGTTTTGTCTCCATCTTTTTTATGTGATCACCATGTTGTTGTCTCTGCAGGAAACAGCTGCAGCCTCTAAGATTGGCTTAAGAGGTGTGTGTGTTTTGTGTGTGTGTGTGTTAGTGTGTGATCAGTTCATCATCAAAAATAAAAACCAGTATAATTTATCTATTAGTGACATTTTCACAATATTTAACAGGCGGGCTGCCACTGCAACATGGACGTAGCTGAAACCCTATAATTGATATAAGATGTGCTAGTTGCAGCTTCACAGAGACTTGGATGACATCTTTAGATTTCTTTTTTTGCATAACCAACAATCCAAAACCTACAGATACTCAGTTTACAATGAAACTTTGTTGTTGGGTTATTACCATCGACAGGGAGGTCAGGTTTTCACTCGTGTCCATCTGTCTGTTGGTTGGTTTGTTTGATTGTAAACAGGATAACACACAATATCCTTATTAACCACGATTATATACTTTTGGAGCAAGAAACCACACACGCAGAACATCACACAGTCCTAAACCTCACACAGGCCCCAGCTTTGCATGAACAAGAGACTCAACCTTCTTCAGCGACACTGCGTTTGTGGAGGAAATTGGATGTTTTTGCTCTACCACGGTGCACAAATACAACAGCCCAACAGAACTGGAAGAATAATCTTCTCCATGAGAGTATGATTGAGAGAGCCCAAGTGTAAAAAGGAAGATGTTTATGCTGCTAGAGCAGAATCCAAATGAGCTCACCAGTCATTTTGGCAAGTGGCCAACCATCGTTTGGAGGACCAATTGTGTTTGGAAAAAATATCGCTGTTGACTTTAATTAATGACCGCACAGAACCAGATTCTGATATTTATCATGCGGGTTGACCAACAAACGTCAGCTTGTGTCAGTAGATATGTTGCTGGGTATTTAAAATCATGCTGCTAAAATATAGAGCTTTAACCCATTTACTAACTATAAGCTGCAATGATTCCTATTGTGTTTTAGTTAAATGTTACATTTTTGTTGTGGACATGCACCGAACCCATGTTTTTTTTCCTCTATGTTAGTGTAGGTGCCAAAAGCAGGTCATTAGTCAATGGGGCAACAATACCTCAGTCGATCAATCAAAACCTGGAGAAGAGAAAAGAACCTTATCTACAATCGATGTCAAAAGAAATGTTGAAATCTTGTATTTCGATACTGTACTGTATTTGCAGTATGAAGTAACGCATCAGAGCAAGGTGTAAGCAGAAGAATGTCATTTCTGCATCATGACATCGCTATAAGTTTATTCTCTCAGAGCTCTGTGTTGCTGTGTGAGTTATGACACAATTCATTATCCGTGGTTAGTCACAAGGTCGGGTTAATTTTCCATTCACCAAGGATGACGTCAGACGTCTTTCAATTTATAAATGATACACGTTTCTGAAAATAATCTAAAGCCTTGTTAATACAGGAAACAAGATGCTGAAAAGTATGCACACAATGCATAAATGTTAAAAATACTGCTGTGCTGGAGAATATAATCTTAGAATCTGAGGGCATGTTGTAGTAGCATTATTCATAATATTAAAGGTTAGTTTCATAACAAAATCCCATCATGAGAAAGGGGTTTAATAGCATTTTCGATTGTTCTAAAAATAAAATAGATGTGCAGAACCCCCCCACATCAAGACTTAATAATGAACGTTTTATGATAACTCTATATCTTTTTTAAAGGTCCACTGATACGGATTTTAGAGGCAGATGCAAAACTATTAGTTGACGTAAATATCAAGAAAAAAAAGCTCTGATTCCTAAAATGTTGTAATTTCTTTGTCATACGGGTATTTTACAGTTTTACCATGAATTTATTACTATAAAAAACAAAACACAAATAGAACTTGAATTAAGAAAATAGAACTTTAATGTAAAATTTTAACATAAATGCAAATCTTTTCTAAAGCTTACTCCTGTAAAGGTTTTCATGTTGGCATAAACACAGATAGTGAGAAGTCTGTGAAAGGGTTGCACCAGCTGATCTTTACCGACCAACTGATAAATCGGTCGGGCTCATAATTTGCCCTGACCATCCTTTGGCAAGTTGTGGTTTCATTCTTTTTAAAGCTCCTGCGTCTGTCAAGGCTTTTAATTATGTGTTGACAGGAGAATCTGATATAGGTGCTGCCAGTTGTTTGGTATTTACAGCATTGAATGATGAGATGTGTCAGAAATCCTATCATACAGAAGATGCACTTTAGAAAACAGTGGGATTCCATGACTTTTAGGAGGTCATGCAAAAACTGCAGTAGCTATGGCAGTAGTGGCTTTTATTGAAGAAAATACATCGGTTGGTTCAGCTTTTTATAAATAATAATAGTACTAGCTTAACTGGACTTTGTATTATAGTAATAATGAATGACTTTGCTTGATCTTTATTGAAATCTTCATTCGCCCAGCAGTCGTACTTGTGCAACAGATCATGCATGCAGTATGTTATCGCTTTTATGAAATCTATTGCTATGAAACACTTTAGTTAAAGCATCTGAATGAAATTGGTAACTATAAAATATGAAAGACATTTTGTAACACTGGTTTTTCAAGGCTGGGCCCTTGGGAGTGGACAAGTATAAAGACTGATTCATTGTTAGGGCATTTGTCCACCGCAAATGTTTGTTTAATTCAATACTTTTTATTGGTTACCAGGGTGACAAGTCCCATCCCATATGATTAATTGCAGTAATAACGCCTTTCAGGTATCTGATAAGAGGAGATTTTTTTGTCTGTAATTTGCTGAAATTTGCACTCAAAGACGCAGTGGCGGAAGATGTAGCCAGAATCCTGAGGGCAGCTGAAGATTTTCCAAGAAATAACAGGGTTAGCACAAGATGTGATGAGCTGCTCCAGTTAGTACTCCTGTTTAAATTTATATTGAAGCTTGGGTTCTGCCATGGTAGAGGAAGGAAAATGCACGAGTAGGTTAGTCAAGAGTCGAGATTTATACTGGAAAACCTCTTATGTAAATAGTGGAATAAATCCAAATTGTAATTTTTGGAGAATCCATTGTTCTCACTGTAGCTCTAGAGATTGAAATTGCACAATTTTAGCTTGACCTTCAAGGAAAGAAGCAAAGAATGGAGCTAGGTGGAGCAGAATGCTGGATGAACGGAGTAGTTCTGGAAATGGTACACTCGTGTAAGTATTTGTTATAGATTTGGACACTACAAATTGATTTTAAGTAAACAAGTGAGTATGTGAGTGTAACAAATCAGTAGTGCCTATTAGGAGTGTTGTATCCTGCCTTTCATTTAACGACTCTGGAGTGCAGCAGTGGTGACAGGACCTCTGAAAAGCCAAAGAAAAGAGAAAGAGTTACTTGTTTGATTCTGTTACCATGAGTGCTGCAGAAGGAGGTTTCAGTGACAGATGAACAAGGAGAAACGACAAGACGAAGACAAAATAAAGAATGAGAAAGAAACTGAAGGAAAGAGAGCAAGAGAGAGACTGTCCGTCTTCTGGGTCGATGTGACCATGGTTAACTACAACGCCTCTCACCAAATCCCATCCCTGCCAAACACTGGAGCTGCAGCTCGGCTCCACAATGGCTCCCTGTCAGTTGAATCAATGGGATCAAAGTGAGATTGCCCACCGCCAAATTAAGAATTGGCCCTAAGGTTCCCAAATCATGAATTTCAACTAAACCTTTCTGAATTCATGGGCAAATTCCGGCCTCCCTTGTCCACAATCAGCACAACCACAAAAGCTGTAACAGAGCCATACGGGCCTGATAATGAATGCTTCCTGTACAAGAGCTCTAACACACCAGCTGGTGGATTTATGGTTGGCCTGGGGATGGGAACTCTGTTCATAGGGTGATTTTTTTTTTTTCTTTTCTTTCTGTGGCATGACTCTTGGTAAACCCTGGAAGGCAGTTTGGATCCAGAAGGAATGGCTGCACGATTCTAGTAAAAATGAATGAGTCAGTGGGAATAAAAGAGTTGAGTGCAACAACTGTGGCTTGATATTATTCCATTTATAAGTCTGTTAACAGGTTTGGGAGGAGAGAGCCTGAACGACAAAAATCAAATGATATTAATTTTTTCTGGTTGAATCAGTATCCGTTGGCCGATATTAAATAAATGTATTAGTATAGCACCCATTCATAACATACATTATCTCAAGGCAGTTTACACAGGGTAGAGACGACTAGGGATGTCACGATATGAAATTTGGTGCCACGATTATTGTCAGACCAAGATATCACGGTTTCAAGGTAAATCGTAAAATTGGTTAATTGCGACATCTCTAAAACATATTTGTTGGTCAATGCTTCTGACTAGGGATGCACCGATCCGATATTTGTATCGGTATCGGTACCGATATTGAAGACATTTCTAGATCGGGTATCGGTAACAATAGGTCGATCCATATCGGCGGATCTATTCAGTGTAATTCTATGCTGTGCGCTGTGAGTGACGTCATACGCAAGCAACACGCCGTGTTTACAAAATGCAGCGAGCGAAAGGATCAGCTCCCCCGTGTCACTTATGAGTTTAACAGCACACTGGGGGGAGTCCGGTGGCGCCTCACGGCGTCGCTGGTGCGGGGGGCTTTTTCTCATTTTCTTGGGACCGCGGGGTGGTGTCCGCCGGAGGGGCCCCCAGCGTCCAGAGTCGTCGCTGGTGCGGAAGGCGGGCCGTCGGAGGGGACCGGGTACGGCGGTCGGCAGCGGCGGCGACTCAGAACTGGTGCGGACCAGGGGAATCCGACTGTTTAATAAGTATCGGATCGGTATCGGCCAATACTAAACCTCAGATATCGGTATCGGTATCGGAGGTGAAAAAAGCAGATCGGTGCATCCCTACTTCTGACTGGGCAAAAATGGCTGATTCTGTGTTAAGAGTTGGTAATCGAAATTTCTTTCATCTCTCATCAAATATTATATAGACGAAAAGCAACCAAACAGGTTTAGTGTTTATTTCTTCCATGGATTGCATGTGCTAGCTGCAGGGGTGTTGACTCTCATGATTTTTATTAAGGCATTATTCACCCAGCCATGAAGTAGGTCAGAGGGGCTGGATGTTAACATGAGTAAAGCCTGAGGGCTCTCAGGGCTCAGGTGTACACCTGAAACATAGAGCGAGAAAGCTGCATGGATTATGTACGTGTTTGTACACATCAGAGAACTGTACACACTGAACATTCTGCTGCGTCTGCTGTTCAATTTGAATCATCAAACAATTTTCAGGCCTTTTCTTTTTTTGATTTGTTAAATTTATATTAAAGATGGTAACTTGCCAGCTTGCAATATTGCCCAATACATTTTTACAATTATTTTTGTCCAAATCCTTCACTTGAGTTTTCTTCATTGTCAAACAACTGTTTTCCATCATTGTATCACTTCAATGTTGTTGGTAAGGAGGTGTCCACCTCTCCAAAAATATATACTGTGTAATTAAAACCAGTAAAAACACAAAGTGAAGCATTATCACCTTAAAATGTGTGTTTCTGCAACACTATTGTAGACACAGAATCAGACGATAATGTTTGCTCAGCTTCCTATTTCTAACTATTTAAGGTCCATGTGTCCAGATCCTTCATTGGTCAAAGGTTTTAGTTGTGCGTTTATGGGGTTATAAAAACAGCAAAGATGACATAGAAACGGTAAAAAAGGAGGACATCTTTGATCAATTAGAGGTAAATTCACATGGATGTAAATCTGTAGATTTAAAGAGATTATAGATCATTTAGATTAGGTACTATACAGTAGTGTATTAATGGTGATTAAGTGATTAAGCTCAGTATTGTTTAGGGTTTGATGACGATTAAACTTTTTTCTAAACTGCTCAGACAGTCTTCAGGCTGATGAGCAGCCACAACAGGAGAGTATCTGATCACTGAATACAAACAACTCTTGGCAAGTGGGAGGAAGGTTTTTTGAGACAAATAATTGGCAAAAAGAGAAAGGAGGACGGTGGCCAGATATGAAAAGATGTAGTTAATAGCAAAGAGCTATAGGATGTTAGAGAAGAGAGTGAATAGTAAGAAGAAGAGACGATGCAATAACAAACCCACTGTAATTTACCACACTTGGGCTCCTCAGGAAGGTCGTTCCAGAGTCGAGGAGCTCTGACAGCAAACACAGGGTCACACCTTGTCCTCATCCTTGACTCAGGAACAACCAGCAGGTTCCTGCCTGAGGACCTCAGGCTGCGCAGAGGCTCATGAGGGATTAATCATTCTAACATGCATTTAGGGGCCAGGCCATGCAGTGCCATAAAAGTAATCAATAAAATCTTAAAATCAATCCTAAAACAGACAGACAACCAGTGAAGGGAAGCTAAAATAGGAGTGACATGCTCTCTTCTCCTGGATTTAGTTAAAAGCCGAGCAGCAGCGATCTGTACAATTTGGAGCCTATTGAGTGCTTTTTGCTAAAGACATGTTAAAACACCCTTACAATAATCACGGCGTGAAGAAATAAAAGCATGTATGATGATGTCAGTGTCTTTAAAACTGAAGATCGATGTGATCCTGTATATATTCCTGAGATGGTAAGAACATGTCTGAACAAGCTTGTTTACATGAGAGTGTAGGCTGGTATCAAATATGCCACCAAGGTTGGCAACAGACCTAACATTGTTGGATCGAGGACCCAGAGATGACTGGGAATTTGGGAATGTAAGTAATCTGGGCCAATAATGAGAATTTCAGATTTCAATTGAAGGAAATTATTTCTCATTGAGTCTTTAATATCTGCTTGACAGTTAACTAAATGGGACATGTTTGTAGGGTTGGGGGGCTTTAATGGGAGATATAATAGTGTATTGTCTTGTTAGCAAACTACTGACCAATGATAATTAAAGTTACATCAAGAAATACTGACATCTCGTGCACTAGTAATCAGCTTGCTGTTACTCATTTACACACTGTTCTCCACTCACTTTTCTTGGTTTTAGAGGCCCAAAAAATGCCCTAATATCACCAGCACTCTTTCTCGTTGACATGACGCACTCACTTAAATCCTTGATAAAAACAACAACATTAATATTTTAACTTATGCAAAGGACTGTAGGTCGCTGCGTGAGATAGTTGCTGCTTATACGACTGGTGCACCACATGGTGTCTCAACTTCCATGATCCCGACGAGCAGCAGCTGGAGCTGTTGTGTTTGGATGTCTGTGTATGCTCGAAAACAGAAAAGCAAAACCACAAGCAACTAGGGTTGGGAACCGAAACTCTGTTGCAAATTAGAACAGAATCCAAAATGCCAAGTACCGGGTACCCGTAAAGAAAATAGAATTTTGGTGCTGCCTATCGGTTCCTAAACTGCAAGGATGCCGTATGTATCTGCCAGGACCTACCTACGTAACTACGTAACGCACCACGCAACAGCCTGTCCATTTGTTTAGACACGATCTAGCATGTTTGGCCTAAGATGACTAAGATAAGCCGCGATAAACGGCAGAAGTGTGGCTTCACTTTATAAAAGACAACGTCGACAAGGCAAAGTGCAATGAATGCGGGAAGCTCACCAAACATTTAAGGCAACACGGTGTCGATCTGAAAGACAGTACAGCATATAGTGTCCTACGGTCTCTGAGCCCGAGTGTGTCATCTTCAGCTAGCGCCAGTAGCACCTCGCTAGCACCTCCAGTAGAGCAAGGGAGAGAGAGCTGCAACAGCAGCAACACACCGTTTCTGCTGACATTCAAGAGAAAGCTGACATAATTCATACATGTCATCATGTATGAATTATGTCAGTATAGGTTTCCTATAAATGAGACATACAACAAGTAGCTCAAAATGTTATTATCCACAAATGATTTACACTGTGTTGTTATTGGATATAGGATATTAGAGATTAATATTCATCACTGATCTTACAATTATTGATGTAAAATTAGTTTACAGTGACAGTTAAAAATAAAATTCTACTAATTCACAAATACGACTTTTTCTTGTTTGGTTTTATTTATACACCAGTATTTTCAAGGCAAAAAGTTTCAACATTGCCTCTATCTCAGTTACTACATATTAACACACTTGGGCTAAAGACATGGAGCATGTCTGATAAGGCTGTGAGATAAGTTGTGGTTTCTTTTGTAATGTTGCCTGTCTACCACAAGGCGTTACTACTACTGCCCTGGTGTAACATAAAGCACAGCTACTGTGCATCGATCAGGTCCAATAAAGATATTTTTGTTAGCTAAACATTCAAGCCCTTTTTTTTTCTTTTTCTTTTACATTTTGGAATAGAAATGGGGAATCAATAAAACCGTAATCAATAAGCAGGATCCAAATCGGTAATTTCTTCTTATTATTATTCATCGGCCAGTTTACAATTTCAGTTTTCTTTGGGGGGACAATTTTACCATATTTAAACATTTGTGGGGGCGGGGGGGGGGGGGGGGGGGAGAGATAGATGTGTTTTTATGACAATTATGACTACTGCCCTGACTTAAACCATTACGCTGTGTCTACTATGGTAGCAGAATTAGAACATTACACTTTATCTTTCTAAACAGATAATCTTTAAAGGCATGATATCAGATCAGTACATAGATTTTAAATTTGTTGATTTTTCTTCAACTTCAACATTCAGTTTGTGTCATGTGTATCTCCTGAGATTAGTATGCAGAGCACCTCTCAGCCTTTTAAATCCGTATCAGAAATTTTTTACTCCTCAACATCAATAATGGCATCAGACCCAAAAATCCATATAGGGCGTGGTCTTGTTAAAATGATTTGCAAAAATACTGTAGAAGTTCCAACTCTGCATCGGCTTGGAGTAGCACTTTTACATTCATACACGGAACTGTAAAAACCCATTGGTCTTAGCTTCCTTGCATAAATTAGTAAATTATGGTCAATAAAGACTTGACTTGTTGTCTATGACCTCTTTGTTTGTGAGTGTGTGTGTGTGTGCCGCATTGTTGTATGTCCCTATTTGTTACCATGGTTACATGGCATCTAGCCTGTGCTGCTTTACCCAGAAGCTTACGTATCCTCGGCTCTCTCTTAGATACTCCACCAGGCAGGCGACAGCTGCTACTTCTCTCCAGTTCCCATAGAAAGGTTCGGCCTTTGCTGAGCAGCAGATTTCATGACAACTCTGAGGAAAGAGGAAATGCCAGTGACTGGAGTGTATGAGAGTTGATAAAATGTGGAAATTATTACTTGCAGACCAACGTGACTTAAAGCAGCAAATCAGGGAGGTGGGGCTCTGCGTGTTTCTATCACACTGGAGTGTGAGGGACAAGTTGGTTTAATATCAATTATTATTGATAGTATTCTAAAGGAAGGGGGAGGCTCAGCGCTGTCACCTGGGAGCACAATAGATTTGGCCCGCGCTTAGTCATTGTCAAGGTAATTGAGTCAGGCAGCTGTTGATGTGCTCTTAATTGCGTGTTTGACATATCAGACACGAAGGGAATCAACGGTAATGCTAGAGTGAGTCTGATAATGGCTCGGAGGGAGAGAAAAGAACGACACAAGATAAAAGATGGAGGAGGGACGGAGAAAGGGCATGTACAAGGAGGGAGAGAAGAGGTCGTAGAATGCTAATGCGCGTGTGTGTGTTAGAATGAATTTTCGCCTTAATCGCTGGTGTGCAGGGTTTATATTTGAAATGTGCATAGCTGTCTGAAACCGTTTTTGTTTGTGACAGTATTTTTCTGTATGAACATATATGGACTAGAGTCAGTGTCCATTAGACATGATGGTGTCAGGATAACTTTCTCATTTTTTTTGTCTCGCTCGCAGGCATCTCACACTGCTGCATGTGAACACTCAGACATTACACAGTCACCCAACAGCAGCACCGTATAAATATCACATTTAAATGCATGTTGCTGAGGGCACACTCATTTACAGAGGCACAGAGGATGGCACTTGGAGGAGGGGTGACCCCCCTCTGGGTGTAGACAAACACACAGACACACATTGCAAGAACATAAAAACCTCACCACAGAGCTTGATATAGAAGACACAAATACTGAATGCATGCATGCATACGTCACACAGTGCAACGTGTAACACACACACACACTCACGCTAGCTGTACCGCATACTGTAGAAAAAAACAATACACACTTGCCTACTACATATAAACATGTAAATGTAGCACAATTTAAACACTTGTACAGATGCATGCATTACCTAGAACAAATACACACAGCAATTGCCATCTTAGTGTGGCAAAATGTTTTCTATAGATTAAAGTGAGACGCACAGAGTTACAACATGAATATTTATGAGTTGTTTCCAGAGCAATGTTGCATAACCATGAAGCTGTTTATTTTTGTCTCTGTTGGTCCCACATTCAGCGTCATGATAGAATTGTAAAATAGATTCACATTGTGTTGTGCGAAGGATAATTAGTATGATTGTCTTCACCGTCTATTGGTTTGAGTCACAGTCGAATTTGAAAGCTTTCTTACACAATTTTTTATTTTCTTATTCTGTCTTGACTCTTTTGCGTCTTGCACGCACATTTCTTCTTCCTCACACACTGCAACACACTGTTGAAATGGCCTTGGGTTACCTTTGTCACCCAGTGCATGCTGGGACAGGCTGGAGCCCCAACTGAACCTGAAGAGTATTCATGGTCAGGATGGGTTGTTCATAGGTGCTGATCACACATAAGCTGCTTACAGACATCCACTTAAGTCTGGAGGGGCTGTAAATGAGAACGCAAATGTCTGAGTCAGTTGCTCTGAACATTTTGTGTAGCGTTTCCTGCTAGCCCATGTGTGAGAGGCCATGTTGAAGACGTTTCTAACATGCGACGAATGCAATGATCTCTGTATAAAAATTAAAAAAAAGAGGAGCCATACACTAAGAAGACGCCGGCAAACATGTCAAGTTGGAAAGACGATGAGAATCAAGAGCTTTTGTCAATGAGGGCCGACACCGGTGTTGATGTGCTGTAACGAAAACACTGAGCTTTGTATCTAGTTATATTACCAGTTATATTTAGGGGACTGATAATCTATGAGAGTGTATAATTTGGTGCAGCTTTGAGGAGGTCTTTTGTGGAGGTATGTGCTCTCCTGACACTCCAGTTGTTTTTCAGCCAAAGAATAGGAGGAGAATCATGTTTGTTTGAGTAGAACCTGTTCTAAACACGCTGGAATGAAAGCTTCAAAGACTGGTAACATTTTCATCTTCCCAGAGATGTTGTAGGACTGTGGAGGCTTGCAGCTGAGTCCACACAGATCGCAGCAGGTCATCAGTTCCTCCCACATTTCCTGTGTTTATCACATGGAAGGTCATTGAAAACTCACATATTTTCACTCAGGAGATTTTTCATAGGTGTTGAATTCTGCGGCTCACATCTAGCACGTTCTAATGCTGTTATTAACCTTTTGTGTGTGACCCTTTTTTTAAAAAGAATTTCCTTCCTCATTCAGTTCATATCATTGTGATTTAGCCTAGTGCAACATGAATATGAAAACATCAACATTATTCCAATTGACTTCATATTGATTTAAAATGTATTTGATGCCTAAAGAAAGCAGAAAAATCCAGTTTGCTGCTTTGACAAAAATTATTATTTCAAATCATCAACTGCAGGAATAAAACCATGTTTAAATTCTCTTCCTTCCTCCCACACTGCACCCGCAACTAAAGATAATGTACACACAGGGTATGACCTATACATTGATTTCTAATATGCAGCGTAATGTCCAACTGGAATAGAAAGGATTTGCCATCCTGCATCTTGTTCTTTATGTAACAGACGTTGAATGCGTCAACCTGGAGCTCAGCTGTAATTGTGAATAATTTGGCTCTGATGCTGTATTTTAAATTTGTTTACCACTAAAGATTCAAAGATAAAATTCTTCTCAGAACAGTGAAACGTCACTGTCCTGCTGTCACCTTTGCCTCAGCACCCTACTATGTGTGTTTTTCATTACTGACCCACATCCAAGCAGGGTTGAGCTGAATCAACACCCTGGGGCTTTGTACCAACAAGTGAAACCACAGATGAGGTTTCCATCTCATTCTGGCTCTCCTCCTCATTGTGCTCCTCTACACCTCTCCTGTTTCACGGAACTGATGTAACACAGGTGTTGTGGGGTGGGAGGGTAAGGTTTCACTTAAGAGATGCAAATTACAGACGAGCCTTCTCTGTATGCAGAATTGTGTCTGACCCCTTGTTTTTGGTCTTTTGCTGTTAATTTAAATGTTGCTGTTAAAGTGGTTGGCTTGTCCAAATTCAATGACTTTGTTTGCCCCTGTGCTGTTTTTGTTTTTATTAAATAGATGTTTTTTGGGCAGTTTGTCTATATTGAAGGGACAGTTAAAGGCTGGACTGGGGAGAGAGATTGGGCCGGACAGGGCTGGGTCGCAACCTCACCTGCCGTTGCTGCAGGGTCCAAGCCTCTCAATGAGGGTTGTCCTTTATACCAGGCCTCAGTGGTGGTTGATTAAACGTAGTGCATGGTGAAGCTTGATTACCTCTGTCCATTTGTCATTCATCAGGATTACTCAAATAGTGCTGAACCATTTTTCATGACATTTATTGGATGTGTTGAGCATGACTCAGGGAAGTATAAACTAAATGTTAGCTTGGTGGAGGTATGCACTCACCGAGGGTCCCTTGTAGTTTATTCTTTATTTCTTTAAGCTTTAATCACACATCTATAAACATTTACATAAAAACTAATTATATTCATTCATTAGTTCTGATTACGAAAATATTATGCACCCAATCCTCGAGTGCAGCACAGGGAAGCAGGTGGTGGAAGAATTGTGTCAAGTTGAAGGTTCATGGCTCAGCAGTGGAAACAAAGACTTAAAATCTTAACACAAAACAGCAGACAGAAAATCACTTATATCTTCACTGTTCAAAGGTAATGAAATTACCTCCATAATGTGTTAGGTGACGATGATATGAAATTCATCTCATTGCCAAAAGTAATGCACCAGTTCCGGGAGGCTCACCGCTTTTCTACCTACTTAAATTTGTAGCTGTGATAACTTTTCTTAGTTTTTATCTCCGTTACAGTGGGATAACCGTTTCCCAAAGGATCTGTGTTTGCTCTCAAAACTTCATCTTTAATTAGTTTCGAATACAAATCCCTCTGCACACCTTTCTTCTCCTAATGTGTTTTGCGGTTTTGTGTCAGCCTTGGTTAAAATAACCCTTTGTATGTGCACCCTTGGAGGACCAGCATCCACTCCATGGAGCTAATAGGGATGCAAAGAAAGAGCAAAGAATAAAAACAAATCTCACCCCCTGCCTGTTTCCTTGCCTCCTACAGGGAGGAGGAGGCGAGCCTGCGGGACAAGATACGGGCAGACCACGAGCGAGCGCTGCAGGAGGCAAAGGAGAAGCTAAGGAAGTCACGTGAGGAGCTGAAGGCTGAGATCCAGACAGAAAAAAACAAAGTGATGGAGGACCTGAAAAAGAAGGATCAAGGGCCTAAACCTTTGCCACCTGTCCCGATGCCAAAAGTGGTGGGTGTCAGTGACGGAGAACCACCCGAGCCTGACGTCAAAGAGAAACGAGACAAGATCAGAGAGGTAAGATGACCAGGTCTACTTTTTTAAATATCCAGTTGATAAGTATGTTTGTGATGTTATTTTCTGCAGTGTACGCAGTAATCCATCATGGGATTGATGCAGGTTATGGATTTGTATAGGTGTGACTGGCTCATACCGTTAGGGTGCTCATATATCTAACAAGAGCCATCAGAGAGTCATTACACTATCAGTCACTGAGTCACTATAATAAGCACCTCCTCCTTTGGTGTTCAATTTATCTGAGCTTCACATTTAATAAAACTGTATCAATTCAATTTAATATAAACCCTTTCCTTAACCCATAACAATGTAAAGTACTCACTCAAAAGCTTTTAAAAAACTAATTTTTAATTAAAATAACATTCTCAAATTGGGATTTATGAAACACTCAACTTTCACGACCCCTTTCTCTTCTCTACTTCTGTAGAAATGTAAACCTTAAGTCTTTGAGAGCTTGAAAATTTGGTTTAAATGCTTTTGACTTTGAAGTCGGGAAAGGCTAGAAACAAGCACATTCATCAACATTTTACCTTAAAAAAATGCCAATGAATATTTTTATGGTACTGATTATAATTATAATTTATTACTGTGATCATATCCTGTTTCAATCTGCTTCAGCATCTAAAAATGCATTGCTATCACAGACAAAGTTCCACCAATAGTCCACGAAGAGTCATGAATGGGACACATAGAATTTTAGGCATTACTCCACTGTGATTGTTTTTGCAAACATCTCTAAATGAGAGCTAATTCCTCCCTTTTCAGGTGAAGGGAGGTAGAGCAGGTCGTCTATTAACCAGAGGGTTTGGGGCTTGATCCCCAGCTTCTGTAGTTCTCATGCCGAAGGATGTGGGTGGTTGATAGGACTAGAAATATGCCTTAAATAAGTCCATTCACCATCTACTGTACCTCTGAATGCATTTATGTCGCCCGCACTCTGTCTCAGCACCAGCTTTTATTAAAGGCAACAGCGAGCCAGACGGGACAGCACTCGGGCAGAATGCAGATGGTGCTACCTGCTTTAGAGACCCTGCCAACCCCAGCCTCCTCTCCCTTCTCTGTGTACTTGTTCTTCCTTTCTGTCCTCCCTCCTGCTGTATATTCTCCTGCATGATTCCTACATATCGTCTCTCTTGAAACATCACTTCTAGTCGAACCACTTGCTGAGCACGGGAGCTGGCCTATTCACTCCAAAACCCGCCTTTGTCGCCAACAACCCTTTTGTTCCCTTCATGATTACCATTCAGACAGAACACCACACACTCCCAGATGCAAGGAAGTCGTAGCTGTACGAGCTATAGAACTGCACACTACTGATTGACTTGTGATTCCAGGGAGAAATCAGACTATACAATAAAATACTATTGTGTCTTTTAAATACAGGTTACAGGCAGTTATTTGGCCTGCATTTAAAAGTAGTATGCAGTATGAGCATCCATTATTTTACAGCCATCATTTCATGTAGATGGAGTAATCCAGGCAGAGGTAGTTATTGAGCCAGTCTTTTACCAAAATATTTTCCATCTGCATCCCAAACAACAACTGCTGCTACAACTTCTGTTTTTGTAGCCTGATCCGATTGACGTGACATCACTTTTGATAAGTAAGAGTAACATTTCCACACGGATGTGTCCAGCTAAGATGAATTGGTCAGATGGAACTAGGGACTTTTGCTGCTCTATGGTCAGGCTCTTTGTCTATCACATAGACTGTATATAAAGATGGACAACATGTTTGCATATCCATCTGCTGTACAAAAATGAAGAAAAATATCTGAGCTATGGCTGACAGCATTATGCGTTGTTATGTAAGTTGGAGTCAGTATGTATTTAACGAACTTTGGCCCATATCCCATCCGACAATGTGGAGGAGGCAAGGTTTATGACCTATACTGGAGCCAAACACTGAGGTTATCAGAATGATTTGGCTTCACTTCCGAGAGCCTTCATGTTGGCCAAATTCATATACAGTCAATGGTTTTTCCAGATACAGAAATTACCTCTGTTTTTATGTCTTCCAAATACAAACTATTGACTGTACAAAGAACATAAACACTCCTTTCCCACCACCTCTATTCACTCTGTGCTCTTTTGCTGTTCTGCTAATTACATATCTTGGACATTAATGGCCGTTAAACCTTTGTCTGGAAATAGAGACAGAGCTTTAGGGCAATAAAAGAAAAGGAATGGAATAGACTATTGACTCTTTACTGTTCCATTGCTATTCGCCTACCGCATCATGAGATTTTGTTGGCCCAGAGCAGTTGAAATAAGCTGGCTGTTGCAGTTAATGGGCCGTGATACAAAAGCATAGTTCCCTTTCAGTAAGTAATGTTTGTTCATCAATAATACTGGAAAATAATGTTCAGTCTAATATTAGAAGGTTATGTTTCCCCCTCGAGAAATGAAGAGTTCTTAATACAGCAGCAGTTATTTATGTTCTCTCTGATGAACTGAAATCTTTGTTCCTGCTTTAGATACACAGGACGTCTATATTTGAGAGGTTACAGTGCTTTGTTATATTGCCATTTGAAAGTGCTCCAGTCGGATTTTTTCTCTTTTCTTTGCAAAGACAATTTGAAATGGTCATCAGTGATGTTCTACAAAAATCACAGGTCAAATTTTGTTTGTCATTGAACAGTTTCAAAGAACCTTTCATTTTATTTTATATCAAACGGTAAACAAATGGGGTTTTATATAAATCCACAACATATATGTATTTATCGTTAATTCAAAATGATAGACCTGAAGTCACGACCTATGACTAGTGATCGATGATATTATTTGGTGCATATGTTTTTTTTTAGAGCATTGTGATTTCAGTGGTGGTGGGAAAAAAAAAATGTAACCCCATTTACAATGCATCTCATGGGGATTTACCATATGGGCTGGTTTCAACACTGCAGATGATTTTAGAAAGTAAATGTATCATTGTGATATCAGTCCCCATAACATGTCCGATCTTTTTTTAAATCAAGATCCATTAATTATTTCCTTCCTAAAAATATTTTTTTGTTCTACTGTGTACGTGTTTTCTCGTGTAATGCTCAATGCTGACTTGTAAACGAGTCTGACATATCATGTGGTAGGCAGGTGACATTTGACAAACCATCCTTTCTTCTAAACATTGTGCTTATGAATTTTATATATATATATATGGCTCTATATATCAACAGGAGTCCCAGCTGCCACAATTATTCCCTCATTGTTACCATTAACCTTTAGAGTAGCTGTCCAGTCTTTCTATTGAGGAAAAATATTGAAACAAAAAGTACTGCGGTTTCATGTGCTGTTAGACACTTTTTCATTGTAGCTTGGATCACAGTACTGTTACATTCACCTCATATTGTTCATTTTGCAATTTTGAGAAGCTCAGTTGGGAAATGTCCAGATTTTGAGATATGAGGAAAGACCTACAACAATACCGTGAGGAAAATGGCTGCTAAGCCTCCATTGTTGGTTCATACATCTTAATATAATTCAGTGTTAATAAGAAAACGATAAACTTTACAATAAATTGAATGGTATAACTCTACTGCGGTGGAGTAATCGTCTCTGGAATAACTAGAGGTTTTCTGTTTCTTCCCATTCTGCTAATGTAGCATTAAGGCTGAGTAAGAGGTTCTTAGACCTTCTGACTGTAGGATGCCCCCATTTAAAGCATCCACCCAGATTATACAGCAGTTATTTTTGACGCACCTGCATTTGTGTTTTGTCCATAAAAAAAAATATTAAGAGGCAAGGCACACTTGTAGAGCAGCTTTTCCTATGTATTTTCTTATTTGTAATCTTGATCTTCATCTATTTTCCCTCTTCAACATAAAAATAAACCTTTTTCAGCTGCTTCATGCTCTTTCATACAGAAGCCCCTAAATCATTTAGCTTTTTTGCCTCATGTTATCAGATTCTCTCTCCACCGTCAAAAGTATGTTCCCCAACTGTATTTGTGTTGCATTTCCTGCCTAGTGATGGTTAATGATGTCATTTTGGGGTAACAGGAATACTTTGTTGCTGCTTGAGTCAACAGCCTGTCACATGGGGCGACTAATGGCTCACCTGGTTAATTGTGTGTCTAATGTACGGAGGCTTGAGTCCTCCTGCATCAAAAGAGTCATCTGCTCTCTCTCCTTTTCACGCTTTACTCTGCCCTTTCAAATGAAGGCTCAAGGCGTAAAAACTATCTTTAGAAAACAAATAGCAGCACCATCGACTACATCCTACGGACTCAAAGTTCAATCAGCACCTTAGTAACACAAGCCTAAAAGTATTAGTATGGCTCAGTGGAAAACCTCAATTGAGTGAGAAGAGTTTGTGACGTGAGCGCAGCAGCGCAGCTCGACTCCACTTCCTCTCGTGACTTGCATTTTAACTCCATTAGCGCAGGAAGAAATCTTGTTCTTGATCACGCTTTAATGTAGATCGATACACACTAACCATAATGCAGGAGCTATTATGGCCTCTTCAACATTAATGCCAGATCACCCATAAGAAATGTAAATGTATGTGTGCACCTTAAATTTTTCATTGAGGTGCTTCTGAAGGCAGCGGTTCTCTGGATGCACAAACCAGCTGTGAGCGCATTAACCCACACTTTTAAATTATATAATCATCACAGACACTGACATTAAATTAAATACTGTGATTATTTTAATTATGTCTTTAAATAAATGTTTCTGAGCAAGATGCAAGCCAGGATTCACAGGTTTTTACAACACACTATTGTCAGGACAGGAATAATTTTATTGCATTTCTATTTTCTCTGGTGAACAATGGCTGTTTTTAAACTCTGCATTTCTGAAAGGATTCATAATTGCCTTTAATAAACATTACTGCTGGATAACGTTGTGCTGATGAAAAGAAAAAGGTCGCATGACTGAATGCTTTACCTGCATTGTGTACACAGCATGAACAAACTAGTTACATTTTGTATTTGGCCATCAATAAAGGCAAGGGCACTAGACTATCACTCAGTAGGTTGCATACCTCTATCAAGGCTCTACCTTAATTAATCAGTTTTTTCCTTCATCAAGAACCAGGAATTATTTCTTGGAAAATCCATGAAGATGTCAAAAAACTCTATTTGGATATGTTTAAGAAATTTGCCCCATTTGTCAAGATCTGTGCCAAAATTGACATTAAATAGGTTGTTCCTTGGCCCATGTTCTGTATTACGGCTTAGTTTTGTGGAAATAAATTACATAATTTAATACTTGGCTTTGCAATACAAGCCTTAAGTGTTTTGACTGTAAAATGCCCCCTATTTAACGCATCCATCCAGGTCTATCACCGGGCTATTTCTATTTAAAGCAACTAACTAAAATGAAAAAGCTGTATTCTCTCACTCAAGTTTTACAGAGTGACCAAAAGTTCAGTTAATCTTCCGTTTCATTTGCAGGTCAGAGGGAAACAAACTCTTACTCGTGTTCCTTTTGATTTTGTGCTTAGTTACATCTTTTGTCTAAAAGAGTAAGAGTCCAAATGTCATCCCTCCCTTTCTTCTTTTTTCTTTGATTGTGAATCAAATCGTGACACCAAGAATTGCCAAAGACTCCCTCTCTCACTTACTTGTCCGATAGTACAACAGACCTATCAGCCCGTCTGAAGAGTCTAACTGTGTTTGACTGGAGAACTGGTGCTAAGTTCCTTTATTTGACTGAAGACAGAAAGAAACCCAATCGTTTTAAGTGGAGAACAAGCATAATGATCCGCAACAATTAGATATCAGGTGATGGAGAGGGAGAGACAGTGAAGCTGGCAGAGGCAACATCACCCTCTGAGCTGCTGCCGCTGAGAAAGACGAGCTCAATCTCTAGCTTTGTTTCTCTTTCAACCACCGATAAATGGAAGAAAACTGACAATGAAACATAAACGATGCTTTATTGACCTAAACCAGTCAGCAAGACACAGAACTGATAGACAAATGTAAGTTATATATATATAATTATGAATCCATTCAGTAAATATAGTTGTGTTATAAATAGATCTGGTTCCCAGACTCAAAACAACATAACCCAGTGTTGCAGAGATACTACATTGAAGGAATAAACCCTTTACAAATGTCTTTGGTTTCTTATCATAGTGACTTGGATTAAAATGTGGCTTTTTAGACAAGCTCACATTCCCTTTAAAAAATATATATACGCACATTATTTATCCGGAACTGATAAGACTGACATTATGATGAGAGTAGAGTATTGTAAGATCTTTTTGTTGGCTCCATACATTACACTGGGGTAACAGTATCTTACACCACAATCTAGAAGACTTGGCTTGGATGCTGAATAAACAGAGGCTTTTACTGTCTTGATTTCACTGTGAAATTATTACCACCCTCTGCCTAAGTGCCATGAGCGTATTTACTGCAAGGAGGAATTCAGATATTCACATTCTCACCACCCTCGTGCATCTTCCGAAAGGTCTTCCGTTAAGCCAGATAGAAAGCGTCCATGGGGTGAGCTGAAAGGAGATGAGAGTCGAGTGGAAAGCGGGGGGACAGGTGCTTTAAATCAGTCAAACTGACTGGAGGTCGCTCAGAGCAGCACATAACTTCAGCTCTGCTCTCCAGCTCCCCAAACCTCCACAAGCGTGTCCCTGTGGGCCTCTTGTAGTGGGAGCTAAGCTGATTTTTAAATATCTCTTTCAAACAATGGCAAACGTAATGGCCTTGCTCTTTGCTGCTGGCTTGGAGAGGGTTTATGAATATTTCAGTGCCCTGTGTCTGTTTCTATACATTGTAATTGTGTGTGTGTGTGTGTGTGGAGACGTGGCACATTAGGGTGCATGATTCACAGCCAGTGGGAAGGAAATGGCTAGCGGCAGTTTTTTGCTCTTTTTTTTTTTCCAGAGCAGGCAGCAAGCAGGCAATTGCCGAGCACATTGAAGGTCACAGCTCCTAATAGACTGTGTAGTCTTGTTGGACGTGATGACCAAACTGTCAGCTGATTCGTCTTTTTCCAATTAATATCACATTGTCGTAGTGCTCGCTGTGCGTAAAAGAAGATGGCACCTATCAATGGCGTTAATGAATCATTTTAACAATGAGTACTCGTGTGTATAAGAATCTTTTTTCAAACTCTGTGAAAACAATTGTAGAGTGATCTTAATGAAGCATGCCTCATGTGTGTACCACAGGTTGAGTGCTAATTTGCTGCGGTTGACCCGGTGGCAGCATTAAGCGCAGACCGATTTAGAGCAAAGGGTTAACAGTTTAGTAAATATGTGACTTATCTCGCATTTGCACACAATCCCACCATTCTGGCCGACTTTTAAATCAGTCCGTTCTTTGGACTGCGTTTGGAAAATTCTAAACCAATCAAATGGAAATACAAACAAATCTTTAGGGTTGTTCCACCAAATAAATGAATCAAATGAGAAACACAGGTGCCTTTCTCATCTAAACCCTGCACTGTATTTGAGGCTTTGCTTTTTACATTAAAGCTGGTCAGTCGATAGGCAGAGGAGGGGAGGTGAGGTTTTTAATCTCCCTCAGACTCTGACCTTAATAACACAGGGCCACTCCTGGATGGCAGGGTTGTTCCAAAGCGAGCTTAAGAATACAATGTGCCATGATTAATACATTTACAGGGGCAGTACAGAGACTGAGCCACAGGGAACTAAGCAGATCACCGTAGAAGGATGGAATGGACGACTACAGTCTATTCTTCTATGATTCTGGGTTCACCTCCACACACCAAAGAGGGCTTGGTTTTACAATGAGTGTATTTACATATAAATGATCAGCTTACACAATAAGTGTTTCTTTTTTGGTTTACAGTATAATAGATGGTATACATTTTATACCAGCAACAACAATTTACTATTTTCATTGTAATGACTTGGATGTTAATTATCATGCACATTGCAACTGTACTTTATATTAATCAGGCTGGATTGCCCACATTGAATGTTAGCTAGAATGTGTTTCATTCATAGTTACATCTCTAATCTATGAAAATGTTGCCCGAGGTTTTGATCCAAACAACCTCTCCTCTCACCTCAAACCGAAAGGAAGTCCACAAACGTAGGCAACACTTGACCTTGGGCTAGGGTTGTCACGATACCAAAATTATGACTTCGATACTATACCTGCCAAAATATCACGATACCCAATACTTACAATACAATACCACAAATACGATACAATACCACAAATACGATAAAATACCACATATACGATACCACAAATAAGATACGATACTGGTATATTTATCTATGATAGTAATAAATAAAAGATCTGTAAGGTTCCCTTTTTTTACCAGCTTGTTCCTGCCCAGCTTTTTGAACACTTAACAAACGGCATTCATATTAGTATTAGCCTACAGAAAGATATTAATGAAAACTACATGGTGACATCATAGCATTGATTATACACAGCTATGTAGGCCTATTGTCCGTATCTGACTATATGACCACATAGTTATTTCCATAAGTATGAGTTACATTATTTAACAGTTGTGTGTTTGAGGTGAGAAAAACCTAAAGTTATGTGGGTTGGGTACATCAAAGATGGACACGTAATTAAAGGGCAATTTCTCCCCTTTATTGAAATCAACAAGAAAAACATGCCACCTGAGCGAGTGGGTGGGGGCGGGGCCCCTGGGCCTGTGTGTGTGTGTGAGGCACTGGGCACAGGGGGTGGTTTGGATAGATGCAGTGATTTATCCAAACCACAGTGGGAAATGCGTTTAGACAAGGTTGAAAACGAAGGTCAACTTTATGTAATATTTCAATTAAAACAAAATCCCATAGGGCTATGCAATATGTCCAAAATCTCATATACTGATAGAGATCATTTCATATCCAGATAATGATGCATATCTCTTACTTGTTTCTCATACATTTTCTTGGCCTTGTTAAATTGAGGCCGTGTTTGCGCAGATGTAAGTCGTAACAGCAGCTGTTATCTCCTTCGATCTTCTTTGTCGTATCGTGTGCCGGGGGCAAAAGCCTCTCGCAGTGTCTGAGTATTGGATTTGTTTTGAGCAATCGACTTTAGTTTTGTGGCTCTCATCCGTAGACTCTCTCTGTACTGTTTGACATGATTCTTGTGGTCAAAGGGGTCAGTGGTGGTTTGAGTTTTCTGGTCAATATCAGACTTTTTATAACCAAACCATGTCAATGCCTCAGCAGTTTCCCCTCGTTAAGGTACGACTGGTCTGTCAAAAGAGAACATTAAAAAACTGACATTTTTAGCATTTCTACACAATGCACATCTTCTGTATTCCAGAGTTTCTTCTGCAGCAGAATTTCTTCTGCAGCAGTCATGACAAATTGGAGTAAAGGAGCAATAACATAGCCCTGATAATTAGTTTGATATGCTTTTTGGTTTGATAACCCATCAATAAAACTCAGCCTTTAAAACCCCAGCAAAATGTATCAATACTGAAATTAAATAATAACTAAACTCAGACCAACAAATAGTTGCTGAATCACAGACTTGTTCCACGTATAATCCACTATTGTAATTAAACACAGAGAGGTACAGTAAACATATATACCATCTAATATTAAAATTGTTTAATTATGTACAATTTTAAGACAAGCCACTTTGACCTAGTGTAACGTGTTCTTATTTTTTTATTTTAGGATAAATACATTTTTAAATATATTGTCTTTATAGACACAATATTTGTCTTTAATCCTCACTTACAAGGAGCAGTGTCAGTCATTATCTTGTATTTTTTGCAGAAATAAATGTTTGTCAACATAAAATCATTTCTGACCAAAGTCAGTGTTGCCTGTTTCTTCATTTGAAGTAGCTTGTGCCTCAGGGATTGGAAATAGTGGAATGTTTAATAAACCAGGTCAGATACTAATGAAGTGGTGGTTTTAAGACTTTAACCAGCGTGTTAGACTGCTACAGAACAACAACAGTAAACTCGGGGGAAGAAACTGCACACATGGGGTTGTTTAGTTAAAACCGAAAAAAACTCTGTATCCCAATATTGGTATTGGCTAAAATGCCACTGTAAGCTTAATTAAAGAAACTGCACACAAGGCTGTCATTTATTGATAATATGCAAGAGCCCATGCCTTTGCAAATTGGTGATTTGTGATTTGGAAGCAAAGTGGGGTGTTTGATTGTACTATTAATTAATATGAATGTATTCAAATCATACACTATTGGTTGAAATGATTTCAGTGATTCCAGCCTTGCCAAGCAGCTGACACAGAAAAGCTGATGAATCCTGCAAAGGGACAGACTGTGTCTGTGGTGGTTTAGACAGTGATTAGGGTTAAAGTCTTAGATTACAGTGGGTACAAATTGACAAGATTACTCACCACCAGGACTTACTAGGAATAAAAAGGGGAGGTTGACCAAGAAGTAGAAAGGAACGCAACAATTATTTATAGTAGACGTATGATGCTCATATTCTGGTTCATAAATTGCTTAATATTTGAACAGGTTTACATGTTCTATATACTTTCTCATACTCCCCGCTGAAAAGTGGTAAAAAGGGAAGAAGACACCAACGAAGATGTCAAGAGACTTTATGGTGATAAGAGCAGACGCCGGTGTCTGTGTGTTGTCAAGAAAATCACGTGATCTACGCGGCAGAATTAATACGTTACTTCCTGCCTCTGTCTGCTGCACCCGGCTGCTCCACCTCTCACCTGAATACTGCTGAACATTTGTTGTTGTGAATGCAACTATGTGTGAAAGGCAAACTCTGGTTAAACTCCGCTGCCAATTCTGCAGATTTTACCCACAGGTCATGGAAAAGAAAATGGCTTAAACATTTTGTTATGTTGCTCTGATTGTTGCTCTGCTGGCCCACTCTGTTGTAATTGCGGGTCATCCCCTTTCCGTGCTTTCTTGACCTGCCTTTGGTTGGGGCATGCCAGACCAGCCACTAGGCGTGTGTAATGTGGGAGGAACATGATTTATTATTAATTATAAATTCTGTATCATATATCATCATATAAATTGATATATCCAGGGTTCCTACTGTCATGAATAACCTGGAAAAGTCATGGAATTGTAAAATGCTGGAAAAGTGCTTGAAAAATATAAAAAACCCAAAAGTCATGGAAATGTGTTATCTTCATATTTTCATGTCGTTCATTTATGCTGAGTTTTAAATAATTCATATGCTTTTAAAAGAAATATGCTCAGAATATAAGCAGGCATACGCTCTCATACTAAAGTTCGGTGGAAAAGCAGGCGGGATAATGCACCATGCCAAGTGTAGATTTAGCCATGCTTGGCTACAAATGGAAAGAGTATTTTAATCAAAATATTTTCTCATTCATTTGTGTCATTTAAGGTATACTGTATGATTTGGAATTCTCATTGTTAGTTTAAGTACTACATTTAGTCACTTTTTCATGTATACACCGATAATTCACAATGTCTGGTCATAGAAATTTGGTTTAAAGTTATTGAACAGTCATGGAAATCCATTGGTCAAAATGTGTTTGAACCTTGAATATCATAAATTATCAATTTAGTTATATAGCTTGGGATATTTTTCTTTTGTAAAGCTAGGAGCAGTTCTGATTGCCCAGTGTCAAAGGGGTTGAAATATTTACCCAAGTTGCTTGGAAACGAAAAGAAGTATAACTCTTGAGAAATTACAGGTTGTAGGGAACCAATGTCGAAAGAGAATTTCAGTGTTGTAGGAGAGGGCAGGTGAGTGAGACTACTCACAAGTAATAACAGTTTCAATTCAATTTCAATTTTATCTGTATAGCGCCGAATCAAAAATATACATTATCTCAAGGCACTTGACAGAGAAGGTCAAGAAAAAACCCATAGAAATCCAACAGTTCCCACAAGGAGCAAGCACTTTGGCGACTATGAAACATAACATTTTCCTATTCAGATTAGATCATTTAATGCAATCTATGAAACATGCAGGCTTCTTAACTTGTATTGCCAAGTCAATAGTTTAAATTCTTGCTGAGCGTTCACACTCCATATTTGTAGCTGCATCCTGTTCGCTCTGTGTGGGCAAATTAACATTGTGGTTGGGGATAGTTTGTCTGGAAAATCATGGTTACATAAGCCACTTGAAAAGAAAATCCTTTCCATGGTTATTAGTCTTATGATAATAAATGCTATCGACGCGTTCCTTTTGCTTTCCTGGTGTGACATTTAGAGTTTCTTCCCTTTTCCCATCCCATCATTGCCTTTGGTTCGCCCGGAAAGCTTGTCCCAGGCGTGCTCTTAATAGCGTTTTATTTAATGGCTTGTATCTCAAAGTACAGAGCAGGAAGATGCATCATTTAACAGAATTTCCTATCTGCTCCACTTTTACCATTAGGGCTCTTAAAAAATAAAGCCGTGAGCCAAGTGAGTTGGTTGATGACGGTCAATGATTTGATTTGATTTTGGCTATAACGGCAACCTCTTGACATTACACAGAACTTTTTGATTCAGTATTCATAGTAGACTTATATATTGATGAAGGTTTCATTTTCCTTGTCAGGGATGCTAAAAACATTGGGTTTGGCTCCCAAGTTTTTCTTTGAAGCCTGTGTGGCTAATTTTGCAGTCATTGCTAATTTGGCTTCAATCTAATTTTGATAATAACCAGCCAGTTTTTGCCAAAACAAACCTATGTTACCTACTCCCTTCCTTGTGGTTCTCAAGATGCTATAAAGGAAGGAGGTGGCTGTCAAAATCAATCACAGAATTTAGTAGCTTGATTTTCAATTAGTATTCCAAGGTCCTTTAAATTAGCAGTTTGTCAACATTGTCAACCACCCTGCACTGTTTAGCTTGTCCTTGGTATATGGGCCCATCAAAATTTGATGGAGCATCCAATCAACACAGATCAGAAGGAGCCAGCCAAAGCTTAAGTGTCAGTGTCATGGTGTGTATTAATGTGATTTATAAGCTGCACTGTGTGCATGAAGTGCGTCATGGAAAGCCATGAGCTAAGAACCCAAAGAAACTCCTGGCCCTTTTCTTTATTAGCTTGGCTGCCTGCTGGCCCCAGAGAGAAAGAGAAATTAAGGAGTGCCTTGATACTGATCCCCACATGGTGGCATACAGAGGCAAGCAGGTAGGCGGGCAGGAAAAAACACATAGCTTGGTTGAGAGAGATAAAAGGTGGCTGACAGATGGCTTAGTTAATGTATACCGTGCATCGTGGTTTCAATTGCTTATTTTTTGGGGTCAAACAATCTCCATCTATCCATCAACTCACCTAGCCAATCACCCATGATTATCCTACTACTTATCACACGGTCACATCGATCTTGAGATAATTGCAGTTGACATTAGGCAAGCGGAGTATACCTCGTACAGGTCCCCAGTTGATCACAGCACTGAAACCCAGAGACACACTGTTCAACTATCTTACCAGAACTTGATTTCAAACCTGGCTCCTCCAGTTGTAACAAAGGTAGATGAACCATGTCCTGGGGAATGTTTGTCCAGTGGGAAATCACCTTTTGTTTCGACTAAACTACCAGGGGCCACACACAACAGAATCCCTCTTATGCTGAAATCTTAGGGTCTCTTACAATACCACACAATTGAAGTAAAGTTGCACAGGAACAGATGCTTACACACAGAGCCTTGCTTCTACAATCTGCAATCTACATAGATGGTCCATCTGGGCACCTCATGAATGAAATTATATTTTGATTTGAAGTAATGTATTTTTTTTGTAAAGCTTTATTACTTGGCAGATGGGTTTAGTCTGCTATAGGGTAAAGACGTGTCCTCTTCTGTGAATGTGTCTGTATTCTGGAAACAACTGGCAACAGTAATCTATTGATGAGGATTGTGGTTTGTAAATTGTCAGTCTAATGCGACATGTGATTTAAAGAGCCCCTCTAAAAAGTTGTAGGAATTGGTCTCAGCTGTGAGTCTTTTAAAAATAATTTGAGAACTGTTAGAGCGAACAATCTAAACCTGTCAATCTAAAGTTCAACAAAAGTCAAACAATGGAGCTTTATTTTAAAACATTTACGCACAATTTGAATTGCCAATTTGACTAAACTGGCTCATTTACAAGAATGTTTATTGATGGCATTGTCCCTGTAAATTCCAAACTGAATAAAAAAAACTAAAACTACAACTCTGGGATAGTCTAATCCAGGGCATATGTGCCAACTTAGTAACCAACAACATGAAGGTCATCACTGAGATAATGTGATGAGCTGAAGGCATGTAGAGAGAAAGCAGCTGGCAGAGGGACAGATAGGAAAGCTGCCAGGTAGAAGGACAGAGTAATGTAGACAAGTAAATCAACAGATGTCCACAGAGTGACTGACATGACCAGGAAGACAGTAAATTTACTTTTCTGAGAGTTCAGGTTATGGAGGAGTGTAAAAAAATGTTCAACAGTTACAGAGATTGCTTCAGTAAAAACTGGCACCTCTTCCTTCCTCGGCTCTGTCATCTTCTACGTTTGCCCGGCAGCGCCTCTTCTCAACATCAGCCTCCATGTCAGAGCTCATCTCGCAATCTCTTGCTCTTTTTATCCTCTTCCCCCTTCACAAGCCTGTCTCAAGCAGCCTGGTTTCAAAGGTCACATGAAGAATACAATCTTATTTTGTTTTACCTGGTGGACAAATGTGCACAGGCACAATGAATAGGCAAAAAGAGTGAGGCACTAAAGGGAAATACAAAGACATTGTGATACAGAATGTGAGTATAATGTCTGCAGTTGTATGTTCTCTCCTTTAAACAATGAAGTGTGTGGGTGCACAAGTGTGTGGGTGTGTGTATGTATGTGAACTCTGATGCCACATCTTCCAGATTAAAGTCTTTAGGGTCATGGCCTCACTTCAGTCCTGCCAGCGATTCTTTGTGTGTGTGCCTCTGCACGTGCACATTGGGGTTGGATTGTTGCCCTTACATTCTTGTTCGATGAATAAAAGAAAACACGAATCAAGGTCTTTTTCTTCTTCTTGGGATTTGAATAGTGTTGATTCCTTTGTAAGAATAAATTCCACTTATGGTCACAGGTCACTTTCAGTTGTCTCTGCTCAGCATTTTTTTGGACGTAGAGTTGTTCAATTCTCATATATTGTATGTACTTACTTATTTTAATATTTTGATTTCTTTGCAGATGATGAAACATGCGTGGGACAGCTACAGACAGTACGGCTGGGGTCATAACGAGCTGAAGCCACTCGCCAAGAAGGGACATTCCACTAATATCTTTGGTAGGTCAAGACAAACCACCCTATCCCTCTGCTCTCTGTGCAAATCATCCGTCTGCTCACACATGGATTCTGTCATTTATACACACTTACAGAAACATACATGCAGAAATACCCTGTCTTTTTGTCAAAGTTATCCGAATATGCCTCAACCAAGAAGCACGTCACTTTTGGAAGAGTACAAGCACAAAATTAGCAGAACTTGCATCACTGAAATTTTAGATAAGAAAGAAAATCCGAAAATGTTTAAAGCATTGGTAATGATCTTTATCCATGTACAAACCAATTAAGCTGTCAAACTATGCAGTATTGTAAGACAATGCTGAGTTAGTTCCAAATTAAGTTTTTCCTGTAACAATAATATGCATTAGACAGTGGGAGTTAAACGACTTTTTAAGGTCCTGTCATGAGGGAACTTCCTGTTTGCAGAGAGAGAAATTTTGCCTTTGGCACTGATCATTTTTCCCACCGAGAGGTCAGTCCACTGCAGCTTCTCATCATCTGTGATTTATGTTTTGGAGGCGGCTTTTTTATTTTCTATCCACCTCTGCAGCTGGCTTTTGTGATAACATAGATCACACAGCCTGCATTGCACTAAAACATTTTCAGAGCAATGGCGAGGTTACCAACTTTGACCAAGGCCTCGCATTTGACATTGTGCTCAAATGGGCTCAGTGAAGCATTAAACCCTAAGAGAGTCTGAATAAGTTGAACTCACTTCATGGTTTAAGACACTCGGGCTACTCAGATTAGAGACTTAATATGGATTTTTGGGGGCCGAAGCTGGTAGTGGTATATATGCATACACCAAAGAAATTATTCTCCAATCTAAAATGTTGTGAGCAAACCCTTATGACAAAACCCTGTTTTCCACACTTGCTCTGCTGCTGGCATACATATCATGTATTCCTGTCTTCTGTAGTCGTGTAGCTTTCACAGAGGATGAGGAAGGTGTTAAAAATATCCAGAGATCTACAGGCCGCAGAGACAGTTTGATAGGCATAATATGAATAAATACTTTTCCTGGTGAGCTCTGTCTTTATGGAACAGCTGTGGGTGCTGCAGGCCTTAATTGACAGACATTACATTTGCCTTTTATATTCCTCACTTCTCATGCTTGAGACTACTGAAAATTCCAGTATTATATTAGTATAAAAATGTCCACAGCTGTATTGTAAATTGAAATTCAGAATAATCTGTACTTGATTGCAGAAATCCTGTCTTAGTCTCTGCTCATGAGTGTGAATTTATGCATATTTATGGTAAGATGTTGCTTTGTGTGTGGGTGGGTGTGGGTGTGGGAGTGGGTGGGTGGTAAGGAAGAGGCGCCTGTGTTATGAGCCACTGCTAAATGGTAGATGGATGCTAAGTGTGTTTCCATTTGTTGGTTGGTTCTTGTCTGGCTAAGTGTTCATCTATGTGTTACTCAATGTCTATGTGTTGACCAGTGTTGCTAATATCTCCTGCCTTGTTGTCATGGCTGGGTTCAGTCTGGGTATCTGCAGGTTGTTAGGGTGGCTTTGCAAAACATGCGAGATACAAGGAAAGAATCAAGACCCAGACTCTTCGTAAAACACAACTACATTATCGATGAGGTGTGTCCTGTCCTCTGAGAGAACCTGGTGTGTGTGTGTGTCTCTTAAAGAGAGAGAGAAACCAAAACTAACAATTTTTTGAAGAGCAGGGGGTGGAGCCTGACTGAGAGCTCAAGGACACTGCAATCCACCTGCACCTATTGGATGGTACTAGCTGTCAATCATCCAGTATCTTCCTCCCCAATGCCTAACATGATTCATCGTTTATTTGACTCTAAATGGGACCATCATTTACAAAATGAAGATCAAGATGTCTTGAAAAAAACTTGAATCTAGATCTCTGGACGATAATCTGTTCAGTAAACGTGTCCACTGCAAGAATAAACGACAGATCAAATTCTGTGTTTGTACCTTTTATACAGAATGCTAAATTTACAAAATTCCCACCTTAAACAGGCTGTGTAAAAGGGGCTATTGTGGGACCAGGCTCAGATAACATTGAGTCCAGTACCTGGCTCTTGTTTTCTTCTGCTCTGTGGAGAATCGAGTAGAGCTGATTTTGAGCACAGATACAAACATGGCCTTTGTCCCCAGGGTAAGCGGTTCAAGCAAGGATAACACATGGCCTTGGAAAAGAAATGTAGTTCAAGCTGGGTTAAGAGAGCACAGTTAAAGCAGTGTCAGATACAACCAGTAAGCTACAGTAAGTGCACACTAACACAGAGCTGCACGTACGCGCGCACACACAGCAATCACTGCATGTTGACGAAGATCCAGCAAAGTTTGAATCTCATTTATCTGGAATGACAAATAATTTGCCTCGGAGGGCTTTAAAATCTATATCATTACACCTTAATTTGGATAATAAAAAAATCTATCAAGAATAAAGGAAAAGGGGCAAAAAAAGAATGGGGCTCCCTAATCCTTTAATCAGACAAACGAATACACAGCGACTGTGGACAATCCGTTAACTGCTTTTGTTAAATTTTGTGTGAAATAATGGAAATCACCATTATCACTATTTAGTTTCCTATTACCCAAACCCCAAGTTCTCCCCCTCCGCCCCTCAAATTTAGCTTGAATATCATCCACCTCTACGTCTTTGTGTTTATGGGTACTGAATCATTATATATCATTTGTTTGTAAATCATTTTATGTTTTGGAATATTTTCAGCTTCTCCAATATAAAGCTCTTCTTTATTATTCATCTCAGTAATTGAAACACATTGAGATTTTATAGATTGTTTGTCAGACAAATTACATCCTAAAAACTGTTTAAGTTATGGTCCTGGTAAACTACTTGTGTGAATCACAGACCGCAAGTTCAAGGCTGTTTGTATATTGTAGATCTGGTCCCACTAGCTCTGTCCTTAGTGGTGACATTGTCCAGTCAGGTGATTGAAAGCTTCATTCATCTCTAGGTTGTAACTCTTTGTCTGCCTCCCAACACACACAGAGTAATGGTATCTATGGATAGTGGTATGAGGAGCATCAGCCACCATTGATTCTGGCTGAAAACACTTGACCCTTGGTGACGTTGTGGGTGAGACAGCTTGAAGGCCAGGCTTCAGATGGGCAGCACAGACTCTAATCTTTACTGGAAAATGCTCCCAGCAAGCGAAGGTCATGTTACATTGATCAGGACTTCAGTGTGAATGTAAGTCCACACCACTGTCTTCCTTTCTTTCTGGGCAACTCAAGATTTCACAGATTTTCTTAGCTGTAATAGTGAAGTTAAATGAGACCTCCTGTTCTTTGCATGAAAGACACAGACTGAATAATTTATAGAAAGTTAAACAATAACAATTTCAGATGGAACGCGACTCAGCAGAGTAGTTTCCTGTGTCAAGAACTAGAAGTCCCCTTTAAATTGAATCAAGGTGCACCAAATTAAACACTGCCATAGGTATCATTCCTCTAAATCAGTTTGTCATTAAGATCCATTAACAATTCCCTGGGAAATTTGTAAAGATGTCAAAAAACAACCTCTCAACCATGTCGATATGTTGACGAAATTGAGTGATCCGCCCCGTCTTCTGTATCCGCGGCAACATTTACTGGGTTCTGTCTTGCTGGTGTTTCATGGTTCCACTAAATTCAATGGACATCAGTTCAGTAGTTTTCGTGTTATCATGTGGACAATCAAAAAACAAAGAAACCAACAGAGAAACAAGAAGACGAAGGTAAAAGCAAAAGGTCAACGAGTGTTGTTTCCCCGAGTTGCTTATTTACTTCCTATATTTTATTTGTGACTTTGACATAACCGTACTTGAGTCATTTGTTGAATCTTATCATGTCTGTCAGCACAAACGAACCCACAGATGCAAATCTCTCACTTCTTAGGCACATTGCACTCTCCCAGAGGCAGTTTGACATGCTCCCAGTAAATGATATCACAGACTGCCTGAGGCTTGTTGTTGCTTGATGCCTGTTGATGCCTGTTGGGTAGAAGGCGGAGGAGATGATGCAAAACTGGAATAAATTTTGGACATCTGGCCTTTCTGCCAGTCCAGTGCTTGAGAGAGCTCACTCATTATTCATAACACTTGCTTTGTCCATTACAGTATTACTATGGTTGTTTGTGCATCATGTTGCCCGTGGAGATTATCTGTCAGTATCAAGTCTCATGTAACACGGACATGCTGTTGCAAGAACGGCTGGGTCATGAATTTCAAATTTTTTTTGTATAGCAAATAAATATTTGTTTAATGCCACTATTGGCTTGTCTTAAATTTGTACATCATGTAATACATGTCATGTTTTAGCCAGTCTGTCTGTTTTTTATTTTTTTATTTGTTGGTTTAATTATCAGCAGGATTACGCACAAATGACTAAAACACATTTCCACGAAACTTGGTAAAAGGACACGACTTTGACCAAGAAAAAACTCATTCAGTTTTGGAAAAGATCTGAAAATAGGGGCCTATTCAAGATTTTTTATTTTATTTTTTTACATTGTCAAAGGGGCTGGGTTTTAACGTGTGTTTTTTGTGAGTGACATTTTTACCATTTTCCCGAGGGAAGAATTCATGGATCTTGATGAGGAAAAGGAAAATGAGGTATGAGCTCCGCTTTGACTTGTTTGTGTCTGGCTGATTACTCAAAATTTACGAAATCGATCTCATGAAATTTTGTGGTGGGGCGAATACCCAATAACAATTAAATGGAATGGGTGGATCCAGGATTTTCCTAAACAGGGCGAGTTAAAGCGTTAGCCTTGGCAGACGAAAGCACCATCCTAGTCAATAATTTTTACATAATATATTTTCACTGGCAATTTCATATGTTTTCAAGGTGGTGGGAATACATTGTATTCCCATTTCTCTTTTTTAAAACTTTTAAACACATAGAAAACCTGAGTCATCCCATTGCACTAGAACAGAAATACTTTGCTTCCAGTTTGTAATTACCTCGAGCTGCCGTTCTTTGTTGGGCAAGAATTCCCTCTCTCTGATAATCTTGATCAAAACAGGCTGCTCGGGCGATCAAGGGAGTCAGCTGACAATAGATTCTGAGATAATGCCTCAACCAAAATCCCAAAGAACCACAATACCAGATGAAGCACTGCTTTGATTTCCAGCTTTTTTAATCAATAGACACTGAGGAGTGTAATCTCTTGTTGAGCTTCTGGATATTAATTCCCTCTCGTAATATCTCTGAGGGGTTCATGTTGATGCCGTGATAACCGTGGATTCAGAAGTCCGCTCTTCCTCACAGCCATGCAGCATTTTTTTGCAGCCTTCGAGCTTGTGTCTTCACATGATTGTCTCCCAGGACGAAACAGTGTATTGTGTCCTGGAAAAGGTTGCACAGTGGCGCCATAGAAATGCATCCCCATGGGTGAAGACCAATGACTCAGACACAGCAAAGGGAGACAAAAGTAACACATCTGTGGCCCTGGACATATTCAGTCCGTGCTTAGTCCCCTAAACCAAGACCTTTAATATTGGACTGACCAGTAACACAAGTAGTACATAATACTTTAAATGTAAACCTTAGTGAGAAAGGATACTGGACGGGATTGTATTCTAATATTTATATTGTACTGCAGATTACATTTTGTGTTATGTCTCCTGAATTGTGGACAAACATGATTTCATTTTGGTTTATTTTACATTGAATGTTTATTGCAAGCATTTTCTCTATCGCTCAGTCTGACAACATCCCAACAGCATAGGAGGCACATGCAATCCCACGTCTCCCCCTCCTTTCCACTCATGTCTCACTGATTTTCTGATATCTGAGAAGAGAAGTTTTTCATTCTTTCTTTTTGTGCATGGTCTTCTTGTAACCTTCTTTTGAAGCAAAGCTCAGTAGCCATTTAAGCATTACTTTGGCCTAAGTATTCAGTCCTTGTGCTGAAGGACATTGAATAAACAAATTGCAAAAGGACGAGTGAGATGGAGTGGGAAAAAAAAGAGAACATTTCCACACTTAATGCAGTTGTAATGTTGGGGAAAAGAGAAAGAAAAGAAAATGTGAGAGAAAATATAGAGCTGCTTTTCAAAAGCAACAGAACGGTGAAAGTATATAAAACTAAAATATACCAATAGTCTCATTTGTCCTGCCTGAAATAAAGGTCTTACTTCATGCCATTTTAGGATTCCATTAGGATTGCAAGGCAAGATATTGAACAATCTGCAGACAGTAATCTTCCTCAGTGATCATCTTATTCATTAAGGATGCAGCATGCTGTAACCTGGACAGTTTTATACAAAGCACTGTACCACTAATTCCATTAACACAGTTTTTGTCAATGATGATTCCAGTAAATAATCAGCCCCAAATATATTTTACTTTAACGGTGAGTTGAGGAAAAACTGAATGTAAAAACATTTGCACCACCCATAGATTTTTTTTCAAAGATATCGACCAGATCTGCTGTTACTGTTTCACCTGAATGAACCAGGAATCTATTTGCTGTTGGAAGAAGTTACTGTTTGTTTGGATGCTACTGAAATGATCATTGCTTGTTAACTACACAAAGGATGTTATGTTTTGGCCCTTTTCCGTTTGTTTGTCTTTTGGTTGTATGTTAGCCAGATTATGGATAACTACTGGAATTGGAAGTTTTCTGGTGGAAGAGACTGAGTGCCAGTATCTGTAAAGAGGAAAATGGTGCTTATAGTATTTTGTATACTAATAGTTAATTTATTCTCTATTCTTTAATTTATTCTAAAGGGAACAGTGAATTTTTCTTTTCTTCAATCTCCCAAAATCTAACATCTGATCTATCTGGGTTAAAAAGATTCATTTTCCATACGACCTTCGGGGATGTTCGTGTGATGAAGCTTAACTCCACCCCAGGACCATTTCCTCCTCACTGCCATATTCATAAGCTCACATGCACAGCTGCTCCCCCCATCAGCCTTCTGATTAAAATATCCCATTACAAATCATAAATGCACATTATCACAACGAATGGCAAAATTGTGTTCCCGTGGTTAATGTCTGCTAAACGAATGCAATGATTTCCCTCGTTGGATGAGAGACAAAGCGACATCCTGCTAAACCGAAAACACTCTGGAAAGGATCATACATCAGGCTTTTCCCTCTTTTTTAAGAGTGTGTGTGTGTGTGTGTTGGGGTGGCACCACGGTGGGAGCCCAATGCCGATGATCACTTTATAATGACTGCCTGGAGGCCCCAAAGCTTCTTTCTATGTGAGGGAAGGAGGGGGAGAACTTGGGGTTTGGGCAATAGGAAGAAAATAGTGATAATGGTGGTTTCCATTATTTCACACAAAATTAGACAAAAGCAGTTAACAGATTGTCAACAGTCGCTGTGTATTTGTTGGTCTGTATAAAGGATTAGGGATCCCCATTTTATTTTGCATCTCTTGAAAATGTTTCCTTCATTCTTGGTAGATTTTACCTTTGCCTTATCCAAATTAAGGGTGTAGTGTAATGATATAGATTTTGAAGCCCTGCAAGGCAAATTATTTGTCATTCCGGATAATATGGCTGCATGTTTCCTTTATTAGCTCTTTATAGCTAGTTAATTCTTAAAAATGATTGCAAAAGCTTTGGTTGCAATTTTATTAACTGACTTGAGTATTGAGTATATTATGACAACTTGGACATGGAGAGGAACTATGTGTCTATACTAGAGAGTACAGATAGTTGTCTCTTATGTCAGTGTTTTGTAGCATTATAGAGCAATCAATTAGTAGTAATTAATGGCAGATAAATCACATTTGCCATTATGCTGATAATTACAGAGAATATATAAATGTCATTAGGTAATTTAGGCTCGTGTCACCAGAAACCTGCACAAATGTTTCTCTAAGATTAACATTTTATTTTTGATGCTATGTTTTTATCGTATGTAGATTCCCCTCACACCTAAGACTTTAGGCCTAATCTGACCCTGTTGGCAGTAATGCGTATATCTCCATTTAGATGAGTGAGCCTAATACATTATTTCTAACTCTTCAGACATTGGTTTGCACATTTGCGGTGCAAAATGAGACTGAAAGGAGAATTGAATTCTGATCCAGACAATACATCAACATTTTCTTCAGAGCTCTTCGACTTGGCCTCCCCTCACTCCCCCTGTTTCGCTTTAGATTAAACTTTCAGCAAGGCTGCTGGTGCCAAATTGGGCAGAAGAAAACGGGAAGATTTGTCTCCTGAGAAACGGTATAAAAAAAGGAGACATTTTATGAAAACTATTCCCCTTTAAGATCAGATTTACAGGCTCCAGTTTTTCCTTCTGTCTTTCTCTACAATCTATTCAAACACATTATAGGGGCTGGAATCTAAATAATGGTGCCAATGAAAAATTGGATGAGTCATTCTGGATCCAATGCCCAGAATGCAGCTCCACATAACTCTACTCTGAAGCTGTTAGAGTTTCTATACATTTTGATATAACTACCCTGTTAAAGAGTTAATGGATCTGCTTCAGTACAGTGCAGGGAGCTTTGGTGGCTGTAGAAATGTTGTGGCTGAACCTGGTTGGTCCTTCTGCCTGCCTACTCATGTTTATATTACCAAGGGAGATATTCAGCAACAGGGCTGGGTAACATGCAGTGCTATTGTTTCCATATGTAAATTATGTAGATAGACATATATAGTCATGCAATTTATTTCAACTTCAACTAATTTGTTCAAATACAATTTTGTAAATTAAAACTCTTATAGATACAAGTCTTTACTTGATTCAATAAGGGCAGCTAGTAATTGCCTGACCAATTCTTATTCGCAAATCTGTGTATAACCTCTTAGTTAATTTTCAATATCGATTATCAACAGTTGAAGAACAAACTTAAAACCAATAAGACCAACAAAACATGTGACCTCTTGTAGAGTGATAAAATATGTAAACACATCAGAGCAATATCACGTAAACCAGTTTACACCTCTGTATTAAGTAAATGTGTCTTCTGTATTTTTGGGTCCAATATGTCAAAATCAAAAATGTATTGTCTTATTGTGTAGGCAATTTCGATACACACATTAACAAGGTAAACACGGTTTAATATGGTTTATTGAGGCAAAATCTAAAATGTTTAAAAATGGACACAAACCAGACTATGAGAGTTTCAGATTGAAAAGGAAAACCAGCCAGGAAATGGCAACACACCAATCAGCAGAGGGTGAAGAGGGTGAATTTGGGCCCAAACACCAAAAGTCTGAAAGCTTGGATTGAGAGAAAGGATCCACTGTGATATGAGGAAGGTAGTGCATTATAAGGATGAACACAAGTGAGTCTACCCTTTTACTGCTAGATGACAGCAGTAATCCATTTTGCAGTTCGGCTTTGGCTTTTTTAACATTGTGATGTGTATTTACCTCTGACCAATTGATGTAATTAGTTTTCTGAAAACTCCAGTCATTTGGCCTTGTGTATGATCTTTTGGATTTTGAGGGATTTGCTGACCTTTCTCTGGCTAAGCTGGTAAGTGCATGAAACCCCGCCTCCGCCATTCAATTCTATCTGGAACAACTTTCCCTTTTCTCCCAAATGACTTTGCTCAAGTCACTCTTTCTATTAAACTACAAGACCTCCCTGCGTCAGATTTTTTAATCTAAGCAGACCCCTTACATGTATTGGAACATAAAATGGACGTTTTAAAGGCTAGTTTGCAGTAAGGCAGGATATAATATATATAATATAGATATAATATATATTTCACTGTGGAAATCCACATCCAACCCAGCGTTGGCCCTTATCACCAAACGCTTTCAAATCTCGTCTCTGTTGTGTCTTCTACGTGTATGGCTCCTCCTAATATTTCTTGCTCACAACCCCTCTGGAAGATATCAGGAAAATGTTTTGACTTCATTGCGTGTCTGAAAGCAGTTTTGGTCTCAACTCTGGGTTGCCATAGGTTTGAGTGATGGGATTCAATGAATCAAATGTTAGTATCAGGTATATTGAGGGCTCTATTAAACTAAAGCTAGTGTATACAAATCTGTAGAAATATTTTGTTTATTATATAGACTTGCCTTGTATACGATTCAAACAGCCTGTGGATTTTGTGCCGTGTGATGTATAATCCCTGGCAGTAAATTGGACATACCATAAATACCATACATAGAAAATGTATCTCTGAAATTCAGAATTCAGTTGAACTGATCTTTTGATTAATTATCTGTTCATTTTACACACGTTTATCCTGTACACATTGCTTTAACTGTTGCTATATTGCTTCAAAGCTATTTATTTCCTTTTCTACGGCCAGACTAGAGCATGCCATTAAAATGGCTTCATAGTCGAAACCCGTGCAGCTGACTGAAACCCTTTGGCACTGAGCCTGGAGACATGCATTCAGGCTGGGGTTTAGTTGGGGAAGCTCATGTTGAGTGGAAGGCCCAGTCTGACCACTAACCCTCCAAGGCAGAAAACAAAACACAGCAGATGTTTCGGTCTGGTGCCAAATAAGTTGGTAACCAGTTGTCTACTCGCAGCCAGACTGGCCTGTCTTGATCTGGGGATTTGATTTGGCTTCGTTTATCGCCACTAGGCTCATTGCAAAACAAGCTGAAATGCTTTGTGAAGCAACAGCGGAGGAGGAGATGTGGAGAAGCTAGCTGTGATAGTGAGTGGATGTATGCTCAAACCTAACAAGGGCCAACAAAGACCAAAAACTAAAAGTTGAGATTTGAATACAAATAAACTCTTGGTAAGCTTTGCCTGTTTGGTTAAAGTTGTGTTTATTATTCACTATAATTAACACTTTGTTTGATTTTGAGGAAAAGGTTAATAGTTAAACTCTTATATCAAATTGAAAGTAATATAACTTATTTTCAGCAGAGTTCATTTTTAACAATAATCAACTGAGTTGGCAGATAAGTATGTAAATCCTCATGCAATGTAATATCCACCTCTGAGATTTCTACCAAGCACAATGGAGGAGAACAGATGAATTTGCATTGGTCCCAGGACCGGAAATTGTATTTATAAAAAAAACAGCAGAATAAGTAGCAGTAATTATCCTATTTACAGACGTATTTTCAACTTAATCACTGTTAAGGCAGTATTGCTCCCTTATGTTGCTCATCTGTACAACTAGAGGTTTGATGTGTTAGATGTAACTGAGAGAGAATGTAGGCAGAGGATGAACAGCAGTGTGGACAGACTGAGGCCAGTGCAGTTGGCTGTGTTGAGGGCATCGGAGGGAGAAAAATGCAAGAGATGAAATGAGATGGATGAAGAGGAAGCTGCAAGAGAACAAACACGAAAGAGGGAGTCGTAGAAAGTAACAACTCCGAAACTCAGTCCAAATCACACTTTCTTGTCAAGTAAAATATCGTCTTGCTGAGAAACACAATGTCATGAACACGCACAAAAAATCCATTCATCAATCATTGAAACAAAGTCAAGGGCAACCACACACATGCATAGACTAAAACCACTTCCCTTGTTATTTTAACTCCATCCCTACATTCTCTTCCATTATCAAGCACAAAGTCTTCTTCAGGATATATATACACAATGATTAAATAAACCTTTAGATTATGCTCTCATTGCCATTGTCTGTCAGCGGGACTACTCAAACACCCGGACACGATTTCCATACATTTTGAGGAGGGTTGGGATATGAACCATATAATCCATTGATTTTAATAAAATATAATATTTGTTATATAAATGTTGAAGTCTTGAAGAAGGTGTTAGTCTTGGCAGAAGCATTTTCTCCAATGAGTGCTCTTCCGATTACTTAGAAAAAATGTGAAAATCGCCTAGAACAACAAAACCTCCTTGTGGGAGGTAATGCTGAATTCGGACTTGTGCAACACACAAGCAAACGCACGCACACACCTACCACTACACCTGAGCTCTCTATCATCTTACACTACAGTACTCCCACAGCTGAAGGTTAACAAAACAGAGAGAAAGGAGACTGAATAATGTCATCATGTTTTCCTGCCTCGTGTGAATTCAAACCGTAGAGCTCTGAAAGCTGTCTCCTAATGAATCTGGCACAGGGACCAAGAGAGGGAGTGTGAGTGTTTAAGTGTGAGAGGGGGGTAATGCAAGAGAAGAGAGATAATGATATGTGAGATTGTGATGGATGGAGAAAGGAAGTTGGAGAGTTTTAGAGAGTTGAGTTCAGGAAGAGAGAAGGTGTGTGCTGTGAATTGAATCAAAGGAATAGGATTGTACTCATAGGAATAGAAGGGAGATAGATTGAGAGAGTTTGTATGCATGAGGCTGTTGCGATAATTCCCCAAATTAATAAACCTCGTCCTGGCCAATTTATCACAGATAAGCAATGCCTGGCAGCCCTGAACACACAGGACTCTTAGAAGTGCCAGTTCTTTCTTGCAGTTGGCCTTGTATGAAGAAGGGCTGTTAAGCACTGAGATGTAGAGAGGATAGTGCAAACTGACAGCTATGGGCAGTGAGTGTTGACAAGGATGGCAGTGAAACAATACAAGGCTGAGATATGAAGACAGACCGCAGGTAAAGGTAGAGTCAAGACAGACAACCGGGGGGAAAAGGAGATTTAGCATGAGGAGAATGCTGAACAAAAATGAAGTGGCAACAGAAGGTTAAAGGAGTTTCTTTTGTATTAGGGTTTGAATGGAGCGATCATGGAAAGAGAGAAAAAAACAAAGCACAAGCGAGACAGTGATGAATGAGAACCAAGAGATGTTTTTGAGAAGAAGGAGGGGCAGATGAAAATGTGCAGCTGAAAGGAGATGGAGAGAGGTGAGATTGATGAGGTGTGTTTTCAAGGTTATAACCGAAACATTCAAAGAAGCTAAAGGTCACAGAAGAGTCGCAAAATCATAAATACAAGAGTCAATTTTAATTCTGTTTTGTTTTGAAATTATAAATAAGACTTTAAGAAGTTTGTGAATAAGTTGATGAAGTGATGACAAAAAGTGAACTAACTCTTTGGATTTTCATCAATTTGCGTTATAATATGGTTGGATCTAAGTTACAATAATGAACAATTACTTTATGACGGCACCTATAGCATAAATCATCGTATTTTATTGTCTTTATTTATTGATCAGCAAAAGCTGGATGTGAGCAAACCAGGAGTCCTGTAGTGAAACCAGATTGGAGTAACATTGCTCGTGAACATGAGTCTGTTGTGTGCTAAGCACAAGCTGTTGCTGTCCAAAAACAGCATTGCATATGTGGTTGAAGAGCACCTCCATACTACAGGGAAGATCTTTTATGGAGTGATGATAGCAGGGTTTAGATCATGATCCCAACAGTGAAGTGCAGTGGAGGGAGAGCGAGTCACGACTTAGAGATGCTTTGCTGCCTCTGGGCCGGGACAGATGGCTGCTGCTGACAACCTTTTTCAAATGGCCCAGACCTTTACCCTACAGAGATGCTGTGGAGTGACCTCAGAGAGCAGTTCATGCCAGACTCTCAAAGAATGTGGCAGAGCTGCAGCGGTTCTGTGTGGAAGATGTGGTTGTGCAGGTCTGATCCACAGCTGCCTGAAACCCTTATCTGAGATTATTGCTGCCAAAGGAGTTTGGACCATGCAGATTTTAAATCCAAGGGTGCCCTTTCTTTTTCCACTGTGAAGTGAAGGGAATACTGAATGGTTGTCATCAGTAAAGATGTGGAATAGTGTTTGTCTTTATTAGTGACTGAAATGATTATCTAAAAGATTAGATAATGCACCAATTAATACAGTATACCAAACAATACCACAGGGTTCACATATATCGCCCTTGTAGGTTGGAGAAATATTCAAAGCAGGTAAAACACAACGATACATTATTTATGGCCATTTGTGTTTCTTGAGGTCATTGTGTAACTTTCAATATCAATATTGTACTCTACATTAATACATTAAAATGATGACATCCCTTTAACCTAACCTTAAAATCATTATAGGTTCCCTGTATATTGGGTACAAATATAGTTCACTAATAAATTTACAATATAATGCTTAATATAAATTAAGTAATAAATTGAAAGTAAACATAAAAAAAACTGACGATCTATTTATTGTTTAGCATTCAGTCAAACAGAAATAGGAAATATTTGCTGGTTGTATCTCTTTGCTGCCTTTTGTGTAGTTTGTGTTTTTCAATTGAATATTCTGTTTTGATGTTTGAAGGTCCATAGGGCTCATTTTTGATATTTCACAGTCTAAACAATGAATGCACAAATCGATAGATTCATTAATAATTCAAATAACTTAGTAGCCCTTCGATTAGTTTTTATTTTAATGAACTAATAGTTCATCAATGCTGGGACACACCAATTTAAGTAATGTAGAAATATTATTGTAATATTAATATAGACATGAAGACTATTTAATCATGATTTAAAATATATAAAATTTGCCCAAACAAAGTAGGTTGTGTGAAGTAGTAAATTGACATTTTAATACTCTGAATTTTAGAGTAAATTAATGATTATTTTATCAATAATTTATAGACCACGTTATATAATAGTATGCCTTGTTTCACATTTATACTTCTCCTTCTTTCAGTATTTTCACAACTTGTGTTTTAACATGTCTAAATAAGAAAAATGTATCGACTGCAAACCTCAGACAAAATGTCACTATCAGTTACTCATAGTGCCACTGTCACCCTGATGCTGCCTCTGGCAGAAATCCAATAATAGTTTGGAGAAATTACAAGAGGGTTATTCTGAAACAATTAGGGCTACACCTCTTGGTATTTCAGAGGCAAAACATTGCTTGATAACTTAATGTGAAAATCACGCTCTTTTCATTCATGGCAGTGATGGTGGCTGCTCACTGTGATGTGAACACAGAGAAGCGTCACATTCTGGAGCTGTTGGAGAAAACCTTGACATCAAAAAATATTCCCTGACCTAAGATTCTTGACAGGCCTCTGTCTTGGCCTCACATTGCTATGATGCCTAAAGCGTAACCTGTGGGTGATGAAAGAGACAGAAGGGACGGACATGGGGGTTTCTTGCTGCAGCAGAGAGGCTCTGCTCCCCCCCACAGTCCAGGCCAATCTGTCAAGATCAGGCAGATGGCCAGGGCATCTCGCTCTCCGCCGTGCCTGCTTGGCCGCAGTTTATTTTTCCAGTGATTTAGCGGTTTGTTTCTATAATGGTACTTACACTACCTCTCCCTTTCCCTTTGAATGAAGTCGTAGATAAGAAGGGACATTAATGAGACTCAGGAATTCCAGCAATGTACACCTTTGCTGATATGAAATGGGCAATAATTAAAGGGCAGTGACACAGACATTTACCAATGGCATATTTGTTAATGTTTTTGCAACAAACTGGACCAAATTCGGTGATAGAAGGGGAATCGATATGTTCTGATGAGATCTTGAAACACTTTGCTGCATTGTTTTACATACCAATGAGGACATTTAGAATCCGCATTGACACCTCTGTACTTTTAAGATATGTAGTCAGTTTTACATAGTGGGTTAAATTGAATATGATTCTTTTACAGAAAAAAGTAAATATTGATCCAAATGATGATGTAATCAAATTTACATTTGTGGTATGAGTAGAACTATAAGACATTGTAATCACATGATGTAATACATAACCTCAGAATAATATTACTAATTTGAGGTCTATTGGGAGAAAAATACACTCTGATTTACCTGCAGCGATAAACATCTAGCCAATCTGGCAAAAGGGAGTGAAATTGTTTGTAGAGCTAAACTGATTTATTGGTCAGTGCCAACCTTCCACAGTCATATATCAGTGTCAGTCATAACGTTTGCTGATGTCTGCTGTGGAAACTTAGATTTAGCACATGTATTCATGTTTCACTTTAGATTTTTCAGCCATTAAATCTTAATCAGAAACATGTTAATGCTAAATATCTGATCATGGGTTGAATTTGTATGTTTTATTATACTGTACATAGAGAACTATCTTTGCATATACTGCATTTAGTTCTCTAGCTGTTGGCCTTCAAGACAATTCTGGGGAAAAAAGAAAAACTGTTTAGGTTAAAGGACAACGACCGACTGGCCTGTTAATTAGATATATGCTCCTCATTTGTAAATTAGGCTCAAATCCCTTTACACAGAGATGTGTTTTTGATGATACCTTGAAAGCCTGTAGTATTTAAATAAGAACAACATATATTACTGTGCATTATTAGGCTATACAAGCCCCTGAGCTGGAGTTGAAGAGATGCTGACCCCAGCTGTAGTGTGATGAGTGTAGAACCAACAGTCCTTGCTGAATTGCAGCTTACTTAAAGGGGCAGTAAGTAACATTTTATTTTTGTGGTGTGCGAAAATGCAACCGTAATATATTAACAGCGGTTTATGGGGTGGCTGATCAATGGTATTGAAACAAAATCTGCAGTGCTGAGCTGAGCTGTCTTGGATTTCTGACTTTTAAAAGTGGTTCAAACTCAAAATTTGATTACTTGCTCTTGTTGTCAGAGAATTGTATTGCACACACGTGACCAGAATCACAACATGTCTCAGCCGTAATGTCCTGATCTTCAAACCGTGACACTCAAGTGAAAGAGGCAGATTATCATTCAGTGAAGATGTGACACCCAAGCTATTATACTCTGCACTAATTAGCTTAACGTCCCATCTCCTTTACAAGATATTACTCTGTCAGCTACAGACTCCTGTAATTAAGGGAATGTAGATCTGAATGTCGGACCTCCTACTTGTCACAGAAGCAGGTTGATAGAGGTCATACTGTGCATCATATATACATATATTAATCCCACAAATCACATGTAATGGCTCTGATAACTTTGTTCCATAAAAAATTGATCATTGTCATTTTTATTGCTGTCGTATGTTTTCTTTCTATGTGTATTATAGCTGTACTTTTCCTAGTAATTCCCAGAGGTGCAGGTTTTTTGAATAAAGCTTATTGGGTCGTGTGTGACAAAATTAATTAATTCATTTTTCTATTTGTGTTTGCAGGTAATTCCCAACTAGGGGCCACCATTGTGGATGCCTTAGACACTCTGTACATCATGGGTCTGCACGATGAGTTCAAGGATGGACAGGAGTGGATTGAACAGAACCTTGACTTTGGTGTGGTGAGTACACGACTTCTTCTTATATCAATGAAAAAAATCACAGAAGTGGCCACACAATCAGGACATTTTTAGATTTAAGGTCCAGTCCATGTTGATGAGCATTATAGACTATAAATACATATGGATTACATGTAAATCTGAAGCCAAAATATCCTTCATGTGAGTGCTGCCATCTTGTTCTGGTGGGGTCGTTCGGAGTCAGCCCTTGCAGTTGTGATCATGTAATAGAGATATAAAGGAAAGGTTCCGCCGACACACACACAACCAATCGTGAGTCAGTCTCTGTTGTCAATCACGATGTCTTGTACTGTTTTAAAACCAAAAATATCAGAAACAAGAACAAATGAACATAGATCAAGGTTAAGAGCGACCTCAAATGACAGAAAGCATCTTTGAGAACAATGTATTTCACCCATGTCTCAATCGCAAACATGGAAGAGGTGGGGTTTGTGACCTATACTGCAGCCAGCCACCAGGGGGAAAAACAAGATGTTGGGAGCTGTTATGTTCTCTATTTATATACCGTCCATAGTCCCAATCTAAACAATCTTATCTGGATTTGGATGAATTTAAATATATCTTGTTGCTGCTGCTTGGTTTAATGAACCTTGTTTAAGGATTAAACCCGTCGTTGTGATTCCTGCTCATGCTGTGAAAACACTCTTGTACTTTACAGTACATTACATTCATTTGGCAGACACTTGCATTCAAACTGTGCAGGAGCAAGAGCTGTGTATCGTCCAAAACTGAAAGTGAATCCTCTTTAGAGACACGAGTATAAAGCTGGATGGACAGTGACTCTGCTGTACTTACTTTAGCTGTAAGCTTTTGACTGATACGAAGGACCAAAAGGTCTCCAGAGCAGAGAACGGCTGAAGGCCTTTTACAAGAAATACCTTTGGAATAAAAAATATATTTTTTCTACTTTCGTCAATTTGGCCTCTTTGACAGCGTAGCACACCCTTTCTAATGGGGTTCTAATGAGGCTGGAGTATTCATTAAAAGAGACCAGGAGTTAGGGTTAGCCCTAACCCGACTGATATGACGATACAGATATATCGACCAATACATATATTATGAAAAATTGTAATTGATTTCTACGATGTCAAATCTTATGACAGAGAAGTATAATTGAGGTTTGATATTTCACAGTTTAACCGTAAACTTTATTATAAATCATAAATTATATAATGAAAACACAAATGCAAACAAACCTTAAGAAATTTAATTTAAGAAAATATATTTTTGAATGCACATCTTCCACTGATCCTTTGCTATGAAATGTTTTGTATCAGCAAACATTAATGCAGATCAGCCAACTATTAAATCCATGAGCTCTTCTTCTAAGAACTTCATTATTTTTGCTTGATTCCCTTTTGAGAATCGGGTTATCCTTCTCTGTCCATTTCAATCCATTTTCTTTCCTTTTTCTCTTCTATCACACTCTTCCTTTAACACCCTCCTTTCTTGTCCATCACATCTGCAGCTCTGCTCATTTATTTTCATCCTTCTCTTTCATTACAGCTTCCTTCTCCCCTTTTCACCTGCCAATCACATCCACATCCACTCCTTTTTTACTCTGCTCCCTGCTTATTCTTACGACCCCCATTTCCATCTTCCCTTCTTTTTTCTCATCTATTTTTGTCTTTACTGAGGCACTTTTGTTTGATAACCACTGCTGGAATTGACCACTTTATTGTCCTTGTGGCTCCCCTCTTTCATTACATTTAACAATCACAATTTGTATCTATCCATTCATCTTCTGCCACAACTATCACTTGTTCTTATCCAGCTCCTGTCTGTCCATTGTAAGAGTTCATTTTACTTTCATCTTTCCCCCCTTGATAATTCTCACTCCTTCCAGTCTATTCTATCACTACCTTCCCACCATCATTCTCCAACCTGTTGTTTTCTTCCAAATACTAGTCAGAAAGTTATATCCTTTTTCTGTTCCTACTATCTTTCACATTTATTCAAACCAAGCTACGTTTTTTGTCATTTATCCCCTCACCTGTTATAACGGTTCCTCCCTCTCCTTTCACTAAACATCCTTTGATTCTTTGTTCTCCATTACCACTTCTCCTTTCTCCCCTCTTCTCGCTGCATTCCCATTCCCTCCTTTGACATCATTATTTTGTCCATGTATGGCTTATCCGGGTACCACCACCCCCCCATACCTTTTTTACTCCTTACTCTCTGCCTGCACCAATGTCTGACGCCCAAGCTTGTTAGTCCCTCTACTGAGGCAATCACAGGGCAGCTCGCAGGTAGGCAGGAGGGAATCTACCCGTCTGACACTTGGAGGGCTAATTAACCTCAGGATCACTGTGGCTGAGAAGCGGAAAGAAGGATGGAGGGAGGAATTGGTGTGTAAGAACAAGGGAGAGAGAGAGACAGGAAGAAAAATGCTTAGATGGATGAATGGAGGACGAGGGAGAAATTGGTTCTGGAGAGATGGAGGGACAAGAAGGGAAAGGTGCAATAAGAGCGAGGGGAAAAAAAAGAGGTATGAAGATCAACCAGACTGAGAAGATGGGGTTCGGATGAATAGACAAATGCAGACATGGAGGAAGACAGATTAGAGGAGAAGACAAAGTTAGCAAAGCAAAAAGAAGCAGAGATGGCTGAAAGAAAGAATAAAGAAATAGAGACTTTTTAAATCTTCTTACTACCTTAATTTTTGGGCTTTTAACAGTGTGTATGTATATATGTGTATATATATATATATATATATATATATATATATATATATATATATATATATATATATATATATATATATATATATATATATATATATATATATAATTTTTTCCCATAAATACTTGAGGTTATGTGAGTTTTAGCCGACATTGGTCAAAATTGTGACAGAGATGCTCTATGACAAGTCAAGATCAATTAGGCATTGACATTTGCTCTGTAATTATGGAAATCCCCATAAATTATCATGAGATAATTTATGGAGATTTATCGAACGGATATTAAAAACTAATATATGAAAGTATACTAAAATATCTCTGAGATAACGCTATGTTTCCAGTGTCCCCTGAAAGTCAAAGATTTGAATCCCCAGTCACAGTCCCTTTAGTTACTGGAGATCTGTAAATCAAGCCATCAGTCAGTTTGTATAACTTCAGACTGAGCCGTTCTCAGATTCACGCTCATCTCTGGGGTAAAATCAATCCCCTGTGTTAAGTCGTCTATGGTTGGCAAAAAAAACTACTTGCACATGTCTGATCTGTCGGTAACGTAGTTAGCACATGTTTGATCGAAGAGATTACTTCGCTTTTTCTTGCTTTTGCACTGACGTATCAACCAATCCTGTCCAATAAAGCTTTGCTTGATAGTCTTTATGAAAAATGGTGAATAATCATTAAAAAATATTTGCATTGAACAGTTTAATCTGACTCCGCTGTCAAAATGTGTTCGGTACAGCCCTGATATTTTACTTTTGGATTATGGAGCACAACTTTTGATACAAATTGTATCATGCAAGCACCAAAGGTTAGAAACCCCCTATGAAGCTTAACAAAGTGCAGAACAAAGAACGGAGCCTCTGAGAAGGATATAAAGGCACCAAGTAGATTCAGGGTTGATAGAATAAGGCAGAAAAACCGGGAAAGAAAGATACATTTTAGATGAACAATTCAATATGAAGTGAACTGTAACTGTAATAAAATGTTATTGAAATTGAGCCAGGTCTTAGTTATCAGTCACTCAACAAATTAGTGCAGAAAGCATTCTAGTAGAGTGACAGTGACAACCCCTGCAAGAGCAGCCATTGAAATAAAACCTTACGAACAGTCATTGATTTACACCTTATTAAAATGGGGGAGACTTATGAAATGTATAACAACTGGAATGAGAAAGAAAGAAGAATGAGACAATGAGGAAAATATGCTTGTAGAAAAAGAAGAGGTGGAGAAGCCCCTTCTGGATACACGAGAGGGGAATGCAGAGATGGGATTAGAGGGTAGAGAGGACAAAATGAGACTTGGAGCTGTTAATGGGGAGAAGTGTAGAGGAGGAGGAGGAGGTGTGTCACTGTGCTTTCATTAACAGCTTGGTTTGGTGCTCTTGTACCTGCATGCATTAGGCAAAGGCTTTAGGCATCAGCTTCCAGCTACTGTTACATTCATGAAAGGTAAAGATAATTTAAGGTCAATCTTAACAATAGGGCCATGGCATTACCCTGGCTTCTGCTCAGGCCTTTTACAAAATAGGAAATTCCCCGGCTCATATGGAGCAATACATTTCAAGCCTGCAGAGGCCAGGCAGTGTAATCGGTGGCAAAAGTGTTATTAAGCTTGGCCCTTGTGAAAATAAAAGATTTGCTCAACCCAAGGTTGCAGCCACACCAGACCTCTCTTATCAGAGCTCTGAGGCAATAAAGGCATAGCCTGGATTTACATTTAGGAGATTACAGACATCACTCTTAGTCAAGTTTAATCACTCTCCTGTGCATGCATGCGTGAGTGCAGGTTCCCTCAACATCACATTGAGCTTAACTGCCGCTGGGTGTGTTTGCCATCCCAGTTAGACACAGTTTGACCTTCATGATGAGGATATTTTGACCCCTTTTCACTTTATCAAGTCATAGTATGAGATGTGGACCTATGGATAAGTCATGATTTTCAAATAGCTTTTATATTCTAAAAAAATGATAGTTTAAGCTGACTAGTTTCTTAGAAAACAGATTTTGCCTAATAGAAATTGGTAAGTAATGTTTTAATACTGCCAGGATGTGGTGATAATGCACCTTTGGGGAGAAACTATGCCCGATCAGAAACTTGGACCGATCAAATTGTCAGGGTGGGCTTTATACGATGATGGACAGATGATCAACAGTAACGTAATCAACCACGTCACCAAAGAGCGCTTGGGTTAGCACCGTGAGCGCCGATGCCAGCTGTTAGCATCGGTGCTCACCTCTTCAGGAACTGACCAGGCAGAATACTTGGTTAGAAGGAGAGAGAAAGAGAGCATGTATCTTGCAAGTAGGGATGGGCATAATTAATCGACAATCGTTTAATTGATCATTAAGAATTAGTCTTTCATCGATACAACTATTGCATGTTCGCTATGTGGCAGGAGGTCGTTATAGCGGCACACGGACCGTCAGTCCACGGGAAGGGAACCCAAACCCGGAGCGGCTAGCTGCTCTCTCAGCAGGGCTTAGGAGTACAGCAGCGCATATTTTCAAGTGTAACCATCGAACGGATTCCGTTTAACTGCCACAAGAGATGTTCATCTTGTAATAAAGATCTCAATGAGGAAACACGCTGTGTTGTTTTTTCTTTTTACCGTGGTATCGAAATTGGCATCGAGAATTGTGTTATTTTACTGGTATTAGCACAGACTACTGAATTTTTGGTATCGTGACACCCATACTTACAAATGGTAAGAGAAAGTCTTTACTGTCTGACTTAGTAAATAACTCACAATGTCGCTTGACATGCGTCACATACTACGTTGCTCTGATTGGTTGTAGGTCTATCCAATTGAGCGAAGAGGCATTTCTTTTCCTGCTTCGGTTGAAACACGCCACATAATCACAGCCCAATGGAGCGGTCTCAGACTCATATTCCGACTAGAATTATGAGTATGACAACGTCAGGCTAGCAAATCCCCATTGAACAATTAGAGAGGAAGAAGACTGTGTACGCACATGTGAGATTGCCAGCTAGTACCGTCCAATGGATGCAGGCAGTTATAGGTGAGTGTGTGCAGTGTCCTCGAGCTCTCAGTCAGGCTGTTTCAAAAAGCCACGATGTCGCTGGACAAATGCCAAACTGTTGCCTTTTCAAAAAAAAAAAAACAGCTCAGAAACCTCAAAAAAGGATTTCCTTCCTCAAGACAAACAAACGAAGATGAGGCGAGGCTAGTTCATCAGTTAATCAAAATGATGCACAGTTATTAGATATATAGATAGAAAGATAGATTATATCTAGGAACATGGCAACATTGCTACAATGTTCTCTGTTGATATTCCCTGCTTCAAATTACAATTATATGTTTCCAATATCATGTGCACGTTTGTATTCTGTGTACTGCTCCCATCAGTTCAGCCACCCACCTGCAATCACCAGCACATCCACGAGTTCCAACACTAATGAATGATTGAATAGTTGCCATGTCAGGTCGAGCCAAGCAGTGAGTCATTGTTTGAGTCTCCAATGTCCTGATGCAGCCCCCGCACTGCAGCTTGCCCTCGTATGATGAATGTGTTGGCATGAGGTCTGCATCCATCGCTCCACCAAATTAATGGACTCTAATAACTAATGCATTAATAATCCTGGTTAGATTGCAGATTTGATCAGGGATGATGATACTGCAGAGATGGAGAGATAAATTAATTCTAGCTGTCAAAGGCTGCGTTCCAGTCGGGTTTGATATACCGGTTTTAATTTTACAAGATTGAAGGTTCCTTATTCAAATTTTGTTGTGTGTCAGCAGCACTTCAATGTTCCATGCAACCCTTTGGAAATGCAAAGTTGTCTTTCATAGTATTTGGAGCAGCGAAAGAAATGGCTTCATTATAGTGCATGACATTGCTGAGCTGGTGGTCCTACATGGTGAAATCAGCTCTCATGTCTGTCATGACGCCCCCTCGTCTCATCTCGTCTCTTTAATACTTCCCCCGAAGCGTTTTACTGAAGGTCAAAGACATGTGGCAGTGTCTTCTCCAGCCTTGTGTGCAACGTCTCTCTTGTCACCTGGGATGACAAGTAGCTGGAGAATATAATGTCTCAGTGGAGTCACATGGATGACATGTTTTTCCAGTTATTTTCCTTCAGGCTTGCAGAGCTATCAATATATTTTCTTATGCTTTAGTGAAATGTTTGAGCCAAACCATGTGGTAGACAACTATGCAGACGGATAACATGCTGTGAATGGGGGAAAAGGATTAAAAGGAACATTTAACCATGTCATAAGTAAGCCTTGGAAATATGCTGGGATCAGAGTAAAATATGTTTTTGTCTGTAAGGATGGACATTGTGTCAGATAAGGCTAATTAGTATAATAATTTCTTCCCGTGTCGAAGTCTAATCAGTGTTTGCAATTTTTTATGACGTGTTTCACTGGAAATTAATCATCCTAACTGACTTCCATGGCTGTCATGGTAATCCCTTGAGGAAACTCAAAAAACTGGTTGCTGCTCAGCTCTAAAAACTTTTCCTCTGTTTTACAGTAACACCTGAAAACACCAACAACACTATTCCTCTTTAACTTTGCCATGTTTACATTTGTCTACAGCTTTAACTCTTCTTGTGGAGCGCTGTCAGTTTTGCTCCAATCAGTCAATGTCACAGAGTTGACAAAACATCGGTTATCCATTATGACACACTGCAAGATGTACATTTACTGTTACACCTGATGACAGTTGAGTGTATCCCAGCCCACCAAACGCCATACATCTTCTGGGCTGGGCTATAATCTGGGTAATATCATTTAGCCTCGTACAGTTCGGTGGACATTATCATACTGCTTCATTTTCCCTGTTATTTTTGTATTATAAGAACAAGTAAGCCATTTGTATGCTCTCTGCGTTTTACTCCAGTCCATCAGGCTTGTGTTTTGTAATATAATATCAACTTTCTGCTGTATAAATCAGAGACAGTTGCAGAAGAAGAAACTACCAAATGAACCCCCTTTAATTTTAGAACCAGTTAAATTTTGGCATATATTCTTTTAAATTATCAAATGTTTATCAAAGTGGCTGCATTTTACATTTATGGTGATTGAATTGTTGTAAATAATGATACACACTCAGCTGAGACTTTATCAAAGTTGAGTATAAGAAGTACAAGCCTCAATTGATGGATGTGCAAAAGCAGCAGAGCGTCAGTTGAATATACAGCAGTCAATGTATTTTGATGACCCACTGAGTTTCGATCTTAGCAAGAGGTGCTTTTACAGAAGTGGCAGGATCTAATTAAAATAGACAACAGAAGTTGTCTGTGACAGGAATAAAATGTCTTAAAAATGTGGCTTGACGTGTTCCTGTTCATACTGGCACATGGTGGATATTAATAGAAAAAGTAGAGGGGGTTGGAAGGTGGATGTTATTCACAGGGGAGAGCGAGTACAGTATGTCATTAAGAGCTGTCTTATGATAGAACATAAAGAAATGATGCTGCCCTATTTATGAAGCTTCATAACAAAACAATTCATGAAACTCAGACTTCTAGTGTGCTACTCTCATGCGTCATTGCACAACCTACATGATTCCTCGCTGTCTCATCTGCACTGCAGGTCTGTTTTATAGCTCTGCTGCTCATTGGGGTTCGTGCTCCTAAACTACATATGTAAATGGATAACAAGTGAGGCTGACTGACGGACAGGGTTAGTTAGATGGATGGAAGAACAAAGGTGGCCTTCAGCGTTAAGAGCTTCCTGTCCCTTCATCACTCAGCTCAACAACAACCGCTGTGTGACTCGCAGCTCCTGCTGCTTTGGTGTGTGCTTCCTTATCTGCGTAAGCGCTTTCAGATAATAGTGTTCTAACTTAAACAACGTTGGACTTTGACAGGAAACATTTATTGGTTAAATACAGCATCTGAAAAGTCTATCGCTGCATGCATCATTAAAAAAATCATGGTTTAATTTAGCAGCAGCGCCCTTTGCAGCCACGCATGTTGACTGATTCTTTTGGGCTCTGAGTCCGAGTGATTAAATTGTTTTCTATCTATGTATTGTTTTCTGTCTATCAACGTGTTGAGTGGAATTTTGACTGCGTAGTCCTACTCACTGAACTTGAACACAACTGGATGATGGATAATATTACCCATAATCCCCAGCTTCCAGAACCAGAAGAGCTATCGCCTTTACAAAATATAGTTTAGCACTTCTCATAGAAGATCACACCAGCTCACCAGACTTACATAGAGCAAGTACAGGTGTTATAGAGAGATGTGTCTTCCTAATCCACCCTCAAACTAATTTTGAGTTTTAGGATACAAATTAAGTTTGCATAGTGTTGCTTTACATTCTTCACCAGCCTACTGTTAAGTGTATGCTAAACAAAAGATAGAGGGAGCAACCTTGGTGAAGTAAAAAAGCAAAGATAAATATGATACTCTTGAACAAAATGGGATCTAGTCAGGAAGAAAATAACATAGCACGGCAGTGGAGATGAGAGCCATTCTACAATCATTCGTCTTCTAGTTGGTAATTGATTGTTCTCTTCACAACTGCATACATGGGACCTTTGGGGGTGGGGGCAGCTTCAAGTGAGACTGGTACATTATCACACATTCTGACAACGTCAATTGTAGATGCTTATAAGCTCTTTTTTTGCCGATTCTCGAGTTAAAGGCAAAAAATAAATAATAATGCAGGTAAATTAGTTTGTTTTGTTTCCTGAGGGAGTCACACCTGTAACCAGGGGCCACAAACCAAATTAAAGATTGTACAAATCATGAGATAATTTGATGTTTGACCAAAGCCACAATATTCCCGATATTCACACTTCTCTATGTCTACATATGATGTCCTGATCCTCAGGAGATGAACAAAAAACCTGTTCTGCAAAAATGTATAGTCCTGTGGAATGAGGGATACTAAGAGGACTGACTATTACCCATAATTCTATTGGGAAGGCCTCCCAGTAGACGATGTATGACAGCTCTAGACCATGCATGGTAGTAAGGGCCAAGAGATTCATTATGGATTAAGAACAGGTTAGTGAAGAAAGCTAGAAGTCAGAGGTAAATATGCAGTGATGTGGCCGCTCCAGCTGACCTGAAACTAGAGGGTATTATGGATGAAACAGGTTTGTGAATGTTTGTGAATAAAGGCTGCAGTTCCTTCATGTGGTTATAAAGAGATAATAAATCGTTGTGTAAACCTTTTTTTCCAACGTACTTGACAGCTAAAGCCACATTTCTAAGATTCAGACACTGCGTCTCTCTCTCTCCCTTCTACAGTGCATTTACTATGAATCGAGGTGACCCGACTTCTTTTTAGAGATAAACGTTAAGCTGTAATCTCTAATAGCTTCTAATTTTTTCTGAAGTATCACAGCAAGGTCACACGTTAGTTAGCAGATAGCTCTCAGACTTTGATTGTCGTGGGCTGCAAGGCATCTCAGTTGATCAGTATTGCCATGTTGTCAAGGTAGTTGTCCATCAAATTGACATATCCTAATTTCACTTGATTTAATTGACTGTGATAGTTGAAAGCATTTTTACACCACGTTGTATTTTGCAGTAAGTGGCTTACAGTTCACATGTTAATTCTAGGCCATGGACTGTGTGAGCTGGGAAAGCTGCAAGACTGGCCACAGGGTGATTATACTTTGGGGTATATTAGAGTAGAAAATTTGAATATTTTGTTGAGAGTTTAAGCTGTGCTCTGCAAAGAATTAAACCATCACATCCACTCTTCAAAAAGCAGGAAATAATAGCCAGGGAGAAAACCTTGGACTCAATTGGCTAAATCAACATGCATACAATTTGTTTGTTTAGTGATGAGACCAAGCTACAAGTGTGAATCACCAATCTCCCATCAAAGCCAGGCTTCAATGTTGTTAGCCATAGTGTCTTGTTTGATTCGACTGGTCTGTGACAAGTCAGAAATTTCCAAAAGTTGCACAACAAATTAAAAATGTATAGAATACGTTGAGTTAAATGTCACTTTTTTATTCATTAAAACTGATATTTCAAATTCCCAGCTAAACCATATTATTGTAGAGGAAAATAACATTTTCAAATGTACATCTTGAACATTGGGTTTCTCTCTCTTCACATTTTATGTATTAAACTATTATCAACCGCTCAGAACAGAACACATCTTTTCTCTCGGATGTAGCCCAGTGTTTTTTATGACTGCTTATATTGTTCCTTAGAAAGTGAATCAGTTTTATTTTCTACAAGAATTAGCACTTTCTTAATGTTTGTTTTCTGAGATGTAGTATAAGAGGGGTGTGTGAGGGATCAGTATTTTGCTTTAGATGTTTCTGTAAGTCATGGGTTACCATTTTAAGTCATCTAAAACAAAGGATTTAAGGGGGGTAAAGTCTGTGTTATTAAATGAAAAGATGTAAAGTTGTTATGTTTGCCTGTGATTTGATTTATTTTGCTTGAATATGCTGTTTCGGGAAGAGAACAGTTCTTGCCTTCTCTGTCTATTATGATATTTTTTGAAGGTCGTAAAAACAGTTTGATACAAACACTTGTGAAAAAACATGAAAGAAAACTCAAGCTGTGCTTCTGCTCCGGAAACATCCAAAAGGCTCAAAAGACAAAGCCTAAATCCAAAAGAAAGAAAGATTAAAGAAAATTGTAAAATGGCTTGCAGCGACCTGAATGTAATTAAAACCTACCTCGAAAGAGGTCTAAATCATCACAAGCTAAATGGGAATTGTTTGTGTTAATTAGATGTATAGTTTTCTTTAATTGGTCCTCATTTATGTTTTTCCAGAATTCTGAGGTCTCAGTGTTTGAGGTCAACATTCGTTTCATAGGAGGACTGCTGGCCGCCTACTACCTCTCTGGACAGGAAGTAAGTACTGACCTTCATGCTTGTGTGTGTGGCTTTGGTATGTGTATTATTACCTGAATGGCAGCAGTGAAAGATGGGAAAAGTTAAAAAAAAACATGGTCTTCCATTTTTACAACCTCTCGCCTCCTCCCCTCTTCTCTCCCTCATCGCCTTGACATTTTTTATTCTGTCCTCTATGGTACCTCCTAACATCCATCCTCTCCTCTGCTCCCTCATGTCGGCAGACAGATTTTGGTTCTCATTTAAGTAGCTGGTTGGAAGTTGAATCCAGCCATGCATCCCGCTTTTTCTGTTCTTTTTTTCTTGGTCCGTCTGTCCCATCCACCCCAGCTCTCATGCCTGGCCAAGCTGTGCTCCCTCTTTAATGGAGACAGATACATCAAATATGTGCTTTATTCAGCATCAACTTCCACTGTGCTCTCTATCATTCTTTTATGTGGTCTTTGCAAGCACTGGGCAACATATCTGTATCGGGGGAAACCTATTATTTTGTTGTCAGATGTTTTACTTGCAACACAGCCTGAAAACACAGTCAATGACTTATAGTATTGACTCTGTGAGGTCCGATCGATTTCCTCTACCACACCTCTCAAAAAACCCTGAAGTGCACCTTTAAAATACTGAAGCCATGGGGTGAAAAAATAAACAGCAGTTTCAGTGAATGATTTGGCATTTTGCATCAGCAAGCTGTGTCAGCAGAGCAGTGTTTTTTCATATTGTTTGCCATAGCGGGAGGCTACATATCGAATATACTCGATGTACCACGTGCGATGTATAAAATGATTATCGCGACCATCAAGGACGTTTTCACGTGCATGTTTTAAGCAGCCTCTCTGATATTTCTCTCTCTCTGCTCATGCCCTGCTACCTGCAGACTGCTCACTCCCCCAACCATCCAGAGTTTCCTGGATGGGCGGGGGAGTGAACATTTTGTGTCAGGAGAGAAGAAACCCAGAGAGCCTGAGAAAGAAAGTGAAGAGTCCCAGCAAGTTTGCGAGAGTTCAGAGACGGTTATTGACAGTTTGTTCATATTCTTTGTGAATGCTGAACCGAACAAATCAGTTTACAAATGATAAACGTGAGCGGAGTTCACTCCAGTGAGAGTGGACCCTTGTGTGTGTGTTGTGAGATGCGAGGCGGGTTAACGGTAAGCAGAAGGTCAGTGACTTTGTTGAAGAACCATGGAAACACAGAGTTCCCTCTATGATCCACAACTGCTCAATGATCAGAAGGCAAGTCCTGACATTTTTATTTGACTCGAAAAAAGGTCATTTACACCATGTTTTAAATTTAAATGGCCACAGCTATCTTCTTACAAGGTGCATTCATGGACCTTCAGGAATTCTAATGTCCGCTAGTTTAGCCACTCCCTGTGCACTTTTATGAATTTAACATTTCTACAGTGATTTAGAGGAGAATCAAATTATCGACATTCCGTGCATCGCGATATTAGTTTTGGGCCGTATCGCCAAGCCCTAGTTTGCAGTACTCAAATTATCATTCTATTTTTCTGATATTTGATGTGGACATAAACTGAAACTGCTAAAGTAGATTTACATGATTTTATTGCAATGTGGCCGAGTGATGGGATAGCTACAATAATAAAAAGGTGATCAGGCGTTCCTAATAGGGATGCACCGATCCGATATTTGTATCGGTATCGATACCGATATTGAAGACATTTCTAGATCGGGTATCGGTGACAATGGGCCGATCCATATCGGCGGATCTATTCAGTGTAATTCTATGCTGTGCGCTGTGACTAATCATACACAAGCAACACGCCGTGTTTACAAAATGCAGCGAGCGAAAGGATCAGCTCCCCCGTGTCACTTATGAATTTAACAGCACACTGGGGGGGGGGGTCCGGTGGCGCCTCACAGCGTCGCTGGTGCGGGGGGCTTTTTCTCATTTTCTTGGGACCGCGGGGTGGTGTCCGCCGGAGGGGCCCCCAGCGGGCGACGTAGCTGAGGTGATCCCCAAGAAGGGCCCGACACGCGTCCAGAGTCGCCGCCGCTGCCGACCGCCGTACCCGGTCCCCTCCGACGGCCCGCCTTCCGCACCGGCGACGACTCTGGACGCGTGTCGGGCCCTTCTCGGGGATCACCTCAGCTACGTCGCCCGCTGGGGGAACCCTCCGGTCGCGCGGGGGGGCCCCTCCGGCGGTGCGCCTCGGCTGGCGCCTAGCAGCTGACTCAGAACTGGTGCGGACCAGGGGAATCCGACTGTTTAATAAGTATCGGTATCGGATCGGTATCGGCCGATACTAAACCTCAGATATCGGTATCGGAGGTGAAAAAAGCGGATCGGTGCATCCCTAGTTCCTAATAGTGCTTTTTGTGCTTATATGATCAGTGAAATCAAATAAAAAGCTAATTAGATAATGCAGATTTGAATTCTTTGTCTGTGATCACAAAAATATAGACTCAAAGTGTCAAAGTTTGTCCTAATTAAGTTGTGGATAAATAATGACATATGCCTTAATTATCCTTTTAATAGCTTCATTGTTTTCTGGTTTATAACTGACATGTTCTTTTAGGGTGACATGACAAAAATGAGTGGCGAGTGGCCCACAACCACAATTAACTTTCCCATATTCAAAATACCCAGCTTGACCACAGTGAGAGATGCAAAGGTTGCAGGTTGGCTTTTTGAAACTGATGAACAGTGATTTTTGTTAAATCACTCTCAGTAACAAACAATCTAAAGTGCCTTACAAGCAAAAACCTAATGTCACTCCTAATGGAGATTCTCTCGCTCAAATCCACCTCCTCCAGCCAACTCTGTCATTCATCAGAGCCCAGGCAAGTGATAATAGAAGCAGTGGTCGGGGGGGAAAGGAGGGAAGATGGTGCATGGGAGGGCTCCGAGGAGAGACAGTGATGAAGGGAGCAAGGTGCAGTAGGAGGAAACCTGACAATGGAATGGTGAGGATGAGTGGAGGGTGTTTGGAGGTTATGGTTGTAGATAGAGGGATGGGAGTGGAGAAAGCTGATGATGAATGGCTGATTGGAGAGAAAAGCGAGTACAGACTCATTCTTCATTCTCAGGGGGGATATGTCCTTAAGGCACTTAACTCCTCAACTGCTTCAGTCAATCGGCAGCTGTCCCCTGGGGGAAATTATGTGTAACTATATGAATATAAAGCAGTACCCTCTCCATTATTATACATTTTTTAAAGCAGGAAGGGGTTCACCGGCAGGTTGAAGTGGACATTTTCAGAGTTTATCAGCATCTTTCCTAAGTTGGATGTAAGCATTTGGTTGAAGATGAGGGAGGGAGGAACTGACTTGCTAACAGAGAGACAGTGATGAGTTTATGGGAGGTAGAACAGTAGATACAAAACCGGAAAAAGGAAAGCAGAAAATAAATATTGAATTCTAGGACAGGTTAAGAGCAACTATAGTTTTGTTTAATGACAAAAATAGGCTCTTAACAAAGACAAACAAATATGGAGGTTAATTTTGCAAAAAGAAGTCAAATTGGGTTATTCAAAATTGAAACGATGCTGGTCTCCTCCTTCATGTTTGCAGGTGGGACATGCAAACTAAAATGCTGAACTGCATGTCAAGTAATTTTCTTTTGTCAAAGGTAGTTTCTTTCATTTTAGGTAATCATCACACTGATTTGTTCAAGGGTTTGGTTTAAATTATTTGATGATATAAAAATGGGGGGGAAAGCTCATGATTGACTCTCTGTGTCAGCGCCTTACCCATCCCTGTTGCTGTGGCCTAATATATTTTGCCAGTAGGTTTTACCCAAATGCAGAACTGGAACAATTTTTGAAATCTAACTATTATTGATTTTGATTTATCTCCATATGTTTATCGCACCTTATCTTTTGAGGGTAGCCAATAACTTTTGAAGCAGTGGGAGGTAGAGGAGAGCTCGAGGATAATCTGCTCCTCTACTGTGTACAGTGACTGATGATGATACAAAGTCATCAGTCATGTTGTAAGGTCTCAACCCTACTCTGTAAAGTGCCTTCAGTTTAAGTGCTTCACTGGCAAGTAAATGAACAAAAACTCTTGTGGTTTCCCCACGTTTATTCTGCCAGTACCTTCAACTCATTGTGTTTACACTCCTTTATTAAGCAAAAGAGTCTTCTTCCTGCGTAGTTATCACAACAAATACAGTACGATGATTAAACAGAAGAGGGTGAAGCAGTGTCAATTAAGTGGATAATATACAACTGTATGTGTCACAATATTGTAAGAAACTGCAGTACAATAGTCTTCTTCTCTGTATTTATGCTGAACTTATGTCCCCTTGTTCTTTCAGACAGTGTTTCAATAATATAACACAGTTAAGACTGTCAAGCAAGTTATGTAATTTCCTACCAACAGTCAGAAGGGACGATCAATAGATTGTAATCTATTTGTAGCTCATAAAGGAATACATCTAGTCCAGAATATGTTTAGCACAAAACTATAAACAGCTTCCATCTAGTATAGGTAAAAAAATATATATATCAAGGCAGGTTTTTACTGAAAGCATTGTGTTTTGATTAGTTATCGGATGTTAAGCTGTTGGCATATATGTCCTCATCAAAAACAGCCTAGACCCACTGCTCTGGAAATCCTTTGTTTTCTGGTGAAGTTGCTGTCTTTTGACTTTGTGGTACAACTAAGAACATAATGAGAAAAGAACTTTTTTTTAACAAAACCTGTTTATTACAAACTATGGATACTGATATTTAAACGATGTGGACATGTACAGTCGAGGAGTTTTGGAGGAGCCGTGAAGGAATCGGGTTTATGTGCCTCGGTGTTTGACTTATACAATTTAATCTGTCTCTCCTGACTCCTCCAAAACTTAATTGTCTTTTCAGTTTGTCTCCGGTTGGAAAAAAACAATTCAATGGTTCGTGACTTTAAGATGGCTTTGTCTGCACATCAACTTCACTGCTGTTATTCATCCCTTTACTGTCTTTCTTTTATTGCATTCATTGTGCTTCATTGTCCTCTAGTCTTAGCCTTCATTATTCTTTTCTTTACCCCTTTTTGCATTCATTTACTTAATGGCACTGTTCGCCACATCTTTTTTCAATCTCTTACCTTACACAAATCACTTTCTCATCCTTTCCTGTTACAGCCAAAGAGCAGCCGCAGTTAAGTGATCCTGTAGGATACAAATATATACTCCAGGCAGCCATAGATATGTATGGATTTGTCACAAAGGGATCAGACTCTTATTCTGTTGAATAAAGGGTTGTTGACGATGATTCCTCCTTGCATTAAACTAAAAATCGGAAACCCAAGACGACAAATATCAGAAGTGGCTTTCTTTTCAGGGATGAGATTAAAGAAAGGAGAGGAATACAAGTAAACGCAATTGCAGATAAATGTGAACATAGAAGTGTATGATATAAAGTAATAAAACATGTTAGAAGAAATTAGAAGCAGATGATTAAGCAGGCGTCATAGAAATTACATATTTTTTGAATTTGGATTTCTCTGATTGGCCTCACCCACTTGGTCCCACACTTGATGTAGCCTAGCAATAGAGCTGCTGTTGGACACGACCCTTGGTTTACCTTTAGCTGTTCAGTTGAGTTGAAGCCTGATACTAGCATCAGACATCTCATTGCTTGCCGCTCCATTACCTCTTAGAGAAGACGGTTTGTCATCGAAGCGCGATGAATCCTGGGATAGGTTGGCACGAGCAGGATCCACCAGCCTTCGTTTCTCAGGGATGGAAAGAATTTTGAGGAGCCTTCAAAATGGGATTGTCAAATCGCACCATTGTTATGCAATTGCTGTTCAAAAAGCACCCTCGGAATGAAGTGGCCACTGAATTGAGACATAGCTTCTGAGTATGTGCAATTAGGTGCAGAATTTAAGTGGACTGTTGAGACCTGGCCTATATGCGCTGTACTGAGTCCCCATCTAGTTCTTTTAGCATTAGTTCTTCATTGACATCTCAGAAAGAGGTGTATGAATTATCAAACGGTGTGAAATAAGTATCTTCCAGTGTATGGTTACACATATTATATGTGTAAGAAGGATAACAGAATCTCAGGTGTTTTCACCCCCTTGTTGCATTAGACAAAAAATTATTCAGAGAGGATGAGGGCGACGGGGCTGATATGAGGAGGGAACAGCAGATTATCCGGTGAAGGGAGAAGGTCAGGGAAGCAGGCCAAGCATTGTGATGTAGGATAATGAGGTGAGAGCGTCTGAAAGAAAAGCTGCAGACTCTGCAGGCGTTGACGCTACAGCAAAAAACACTCTCTGAATGAGTGGATGGAGAGAAGGAAGGGGGTAAAGAGATTGGAGAATGACAGAAATGGAACAGCAAGTGAGGAGGAAGGTGGTCGTGAGGAAAAAGCGATTAAAAACGATGATAGGAAAAAAAGAAGAAGAGGAGAACAGAGGGAAGGACTAAAGGAGAAAAAGAAAGAAGGGTGGGTGCAAAGACGGAGGGAAGGAAGTTTTGCAAAACAGGGTAGGGAGAAATACAGGGGGCAAAAATAGGGGAATGGATATGGCATACCAAACAAAACAGAGGCAAAGAAACAAATATGAATATACAAAAACATGGCACTTAATTTATCTGCAACGAAGCGCATCTGACCCCTTCAGCATCTCACTGTCCTCCTGCCATCTCTTTCATGACCTCATGTTTGGGGAGTGTTGCAGGGTGTTGGAATGAGGTTTTTCGGGTGACAGATGACGTCTTAATTTATGTTCAATAATAGATGCCGCAGGGTTACAAATGCCAATAAATTATATGTTTAGTTCATTGGACAAGAACTTCCAAACCTTGGCTTGTCTGACCAAACCATTCTCTGAGGTAACGTGTACCTTTCCCAAGTTGTTGTCCTCAACCTTGCGTTGTGCAATACGGCACAAGAAGAAAGGATATTCTGTTTTATAAAACCAGTATTTGATGTATTTGGAAAATCTTCTTCTGACCTCAATCTATGTGCTGTGTCATAAAAGAGGTCTAAAAAACAAGACAAAAGACAAAGTTAACTAAATATATCTAGTCCATAAAAATCTCCAACACTCCAAACTTTACTGCTTTTGTCTCTTGTCCAGTGATTAGTGACTGCAGACTGCAGTTTATCCACTGGCTGTCTGTTTCATCTCACAGCATCGAAGAGGCAAAATCTCAGTTAACTGATGTTCATGTCAGTGAGAGAGCAGCACATATTGAGGCCACCCCAGTTGTTTCAAGCAACAATCATCTTCTTTCCCTCGGGAACCATTCTCGTCTTTTACAGATTTTGCTGTGATGACATGCTTAGTAGCTGGCTGCTGCTGCGCCAGACACGCACACACGCACACACGCACACACACACACACACACACACACACACACACACACACACACACACACACACTGAGAGAACAAGGAACAACCAAGATGACGTATCTTCAGCTGAAATTAAAATGTCATCGCAGCTTTATGAACTCCGCTCTGCAAACAAATGACTTATCATTCCACTGCAAACTGGATATATCTGCACCACTTAAAACTTAATTATTTGATTTAAGCACGTTGGAAAGTGCGAGCTCACATAGAAAGCGAGAGCTGGAAGGAGAAAAAGTTTGAAAGGCAGTTCAAATGAGATTAAGTTAGAGAGCTGTGAAAAAGAGAGAGAAACGGAAGAGGCCAGAAAAAGAGTGAGAGATTTCTGTTGCAGAGGTGACAAGCAGAAGGATGTGAAGAAATGGACCATTCACTGAATACAGGAAAGGAGAAGGGATGGAAACTAATGGGATTAATTTAATGAGGGAAATAGAATGATGGAGAGTGTTAAATGAAGGTGTACACTGGTTCATGTAAAAGTTAGACTGTTCTTTTCCTCAAGTCCCTTTATCCCTTTATCCGTGAGAAACATTCTGAAAACTCAACTGTATTAATGATACATCACAGAATTTCACAGATCAACATCTAATATCGGCTGCTCGAGATGTTACTCAATGTTTCCCAGCTTTGTTCTATTTCTATCTCTCCTCAGTGGAGAAAGATGGTAACATTCAAGAAAGGATCATCTAAATGACTAAAACAGGATACAGTAGGTGTGACTTACATATATAACAACCAGCCAGCACTGATATGTGCCCGGTGGTGTTGCCAATCTCAGTGTCACTATCCATCTCATTTCAAAGGACTTTGTGGGCCCCAGGCAAAAGGGATCTGCGGGGTCCGAAGTTAAAACTAGACTCCAACCAAAAATACCAATGCTTTTTGCAAAAACTACTCTCATTAGTGGTTGTGGTGTCGTTGCAGTCTCCATGAACAGTCTCCTGTTCATAGCCGATCGTGAAATTTAAGAAGGTTATTAAAATATTTTCGTTGCTAGGAGTGTCATGATACCAAAAATTCAGTAGTCGGTGCCAATACCAGTAAAATAACACGATTCTCGATGACAATTTCGATACCACGGTAAAAAAACAAAACACAGCGTGTTTCCTCATTAAGATCTTTATTACAAGATGAACAACTCTTGTGGCAGTTAAAACGGAATTCGTTCAGTGGTTACACTTGAAAATATGCGCTGCTGTACTCTTAAGCCCCGCTGAGAGAGCAGCTAGCCCAGGCGTGGGCAAACATTTTGACTCGCGGGCCACAATGGGTTCTAAAATTTGACAGAGGGGCCGGGCCAGGAACAGATGGATGGAGTGTTTTGTGAACTAATATAAATGACATGGAAAAATCATTACATGAAAGGATTAGGCCTTTACCAAGTAGCAAAGCACTTATTTGCAAGACCATTTAACAAAAGCTCGCCTTCAGAGAAAGGCTTGCTAGCCTTTGCTTTTTCAAATGCCCCCCAAAAAACATGCCTTGGTAGATGACTCTTTAATCGCAGTTTATCTGTGAAAAAAAATGTTGCTGAGTCTGTAAATTAGTCGCCAACCTCTGAGTCTCTTGCGTTGACTGCTTGCTGGCGTAGTTAGCATGCTTCGTAGCAAAGTGACGGCTGATGTTGTACTCCATGAAACTTCGACAGTTTCTCGGCATATCAGGCATACAGCCTTCGATTGGACTTCAGTGAAATAGTATTTTGTTGTCGACTTTGTGTCAAACCCTCGGCACTCATTGTCCACTCTTTGTTTCCTTGATAATCTAATTTTACAGAAGGGCTCACAGTACAAAGGGAAAAAGTGAAGGGAGATCATGTGCCTTTTCAAGCCCTATACACCACACTCCCTGGCAAATTTAATTTAGCTTATGCTTTTATCCAAAGCGACTTACAAAGTGCATTCAACTTTTTTTTTTTCAAGAATAAAGCAAAACTACAATGTGCAATAAGTACGTGCCATTTAAGTGCTACTAAATTGTTAGTTTAAATTTTTTTTTTTTAAATTTTTTTTTTTTTCAAATTTAAATTTAATTTTTTTTTTTTTCCATTATTTGGACAAGTTCGGCGGGCCGGAATAAAACCTCCACCTCCGTACTTTGCCCATGTCTGAGCTAGCCGCTGAGAGCTAGCTGGATTTGACGGTTCTCGAACTCTCAGTCCGGTTGTTGTCACGCCCTCACTTCCGGAACCCCTCACCCAGACCCGGGTCTGTCCGGGTTCCCTTCCCCGTGGACTGACGGTCCGTGTGCGGACATGAAGCCGAGCAGCGGAGGCTAGCTCCGGGCTGCTTACTCCAGAAGAACATCCTCACTGTGCTGCTTTCAGGGCAACTTGGATATTCCGACCTCCGGCCACATAGCGAACATGCAATAGTTTTATCGATGAATTGATCATTAAGAATTTCGTCGATGACGTTATTTTTTTCATTTTTCATCGGCGATTAATTATGCCCATCCCCACTTGCAAGATACATTCTCGCTCTCTCTCTCTCTCTCTCTCTCTCTCTCTGTCTCTCTCTCTCTCTCTCTGTCTCTCTCTCTCTCCTTCTAACCAAGTATACTGCCCCCATCAGTTCCAGAAGAGGCGCAGCACCGATGCTAACAGCTGGCATCCGCGCTCACGGTGCTAACGGTGCTTAAAAAAAATGGGCATCGTCTGTGTTTTGTTATTTTAGCATCGAAAGGTATCGTAAGTATCGGTTCTCGTAACATCCCTAGTCGTTGTTGTGGATCAGACGTTCTCGGCGGGCCTCCTCTCAGCTTAGGTCACCAGGCCAATTGCTGGCTTTGTCTTCCTTTTTGCTAGGCCCCTGTTTACCAGAAATATGTGCAAAATATCTATCTTGCACTTTAAACAGAATAATCTTTTGTTTAGTGTTAAATTTGAAATTTAAAGTAATCAAGTAATGAGATCTCAACAGGATGCACCTGTCGTCCTGCATCACGTGTTGGCCTTATGTTTTGCGGTTTCATTCTTGTTTCCAGAATTATCACAATCCTAAAGGTGACAGCTGTCAGGATGACAGTGTGATGTCTGTAATTAAAGCTATCACAGAGCTAATCGAATGATTCAATCTAGGTTTTCTCTGTCACTGCTCAGATCTTTTCCCCCTGCTTTTGATGCAGAGCCACTGGATGCTAAACAGTATGAGCAAATGATTAGCTGATCATGAAGAGGCATGACAAAGTATGGAAATGACACACAGTAACTCCACACACACACTGCTTACTTAATCCTGTCTCTTCTATGGGGCCTTGGGGTCCGTCTTACCAAGTAGGCGCATTCAGCACATTTCACAGTCTACCACTTAATCCGTTTAGGAGGCTCCATTACATGTCAACAGTGGCCCACTGCTTACACCCTTGTCTGTGTGTGTCTGCTTGTGTACAGTGTGTGTCTGCTTGGGTTCAGTCTGTGTGTGTTTTTTTTACGTATGAGCAGATTCTTTATTGCAGTGGAAAATTATGATCTTTAAGTCCTTCAGGCAAACACTCAGTATTAGTCTTACTTCTTTTCACACAGCTTGTAGAGACTAAGTTAGATTTGAATAATCAGCGCTACTGGTTCTTATTGAATGGTAGAATTTGATATCATATTTTAGAATGTTATTATACTAAGATATTGTTTTTTTTTTATTTGGCAAAATAAATGAATAGGTACATTTCTAGCTGAGAAATACTAATGATGTAATTTTTTTAAATATCTCAAACATGTTTTTGCGCATGAGACAGATGAAAATGTTTAACTGCCATGGAAACGGATAAAATATGATGCACAGAAATGCCGACATGAATGAATACAAGCTTTCTTTACTGGAGAGATTAAAAAATGGTTTTAGACATAAACATAAGTCAGATTATATTGGATATATTGCTATTCTGCTGCACCCTTTTCTTTTGCACCTGACAAGAGAGTTAGTACCACCCACTGCTCATCTCAATGAACCAAATCCTAACAGTAGTGGATAAAAACATGCATATATTTGCATTTTATTTAGCTTAAAAGGAGCTCAATTTCGTGTTGCAGAAACTGCCGCACAAGGAACACTTTTAAAATGTAATAGAAAAGAGATGATTGGTTAAACGACGGCGGCAACAGAAGTTGATTATTCAAGATTGAGCAGAGCTAAACACTGCTGTGAGGACTTTAGGATGTCTATGCAAAAACCTGCTTTAAGTATTGTTCCTTTTCTGCTTCCACAGTATTGGCAACATTCATTTTTTTCATGCAGAATAAAGTATTCACAGCTCTAGGATTAAATAAATGTGTTAAGTTAAGTTTAATGTGGCTGGGTTTTCTATATGTGACTTATTGCACTTGTGAACACTTTGTTGTGCGTGTGTCTCTGTCTAGACTCATCTCTTTCAGCCCCAGCTCTGCTTTACAGCATTTCAGGTTCTCCCAGCTGCTCACAGCTTACAAATGATATCCTCATGTGTAATAACTGGATCATTGGCTGAGTTTAGGACATGTTTGAGTGGCGGATTACAGCTCTCCCTGTCCCTGCGATGTAACATCGCTGTTCCATTTCGCAAATGATTTCATCCAAAGCGCTTTACAGGCACATTCCTTGCATTGTTGGCCAGTCCCAGAAGAAATCAAACCTCCCACCCCCTGGCAGCGCTAACGTCATTCTTCGCCATGAGGGCCACAAAACCAGCCTCTAACCCGCTCACCCTTCCCTGCTGTACTCTAAATCAGCAGTCTGGGATTTTTACTCATCGAAACAAGCAACTCAGCAGGCTATGGTCGTTACTAATCCTGAAAAAGGGAGAGAGAATGGACAAAAGTCCGATAAGGGGAAGAGAAATGGAATGGGGGGTGAGGGATGGTTATGGAGGACACTGCTAATGGGGGAATAGAGATAAACAGTAAGTGGAGTCTGATTGTATTGTAATTTTATCTGGATTAAACTGGATTATATTGAACATAATATCTGAATAATCTGATAAATCTATCTGATGATATTCAGTTAACAGGCAGCCACAAGAACAGCTTCCCCATAATTTGGATGCTGAAGTAATAAAAGTCAATACAAACAGTCGAGGTGTCCAGAGCGGAGCCTAAGGGAACGATCCTTTCACATTGTAATGGATCTGATAAAATAATAGAGATCAAAATCTGATTCTTTCATTACTGTATGAAACTGCACTGTACTCTGAGCTCCTCGTCTTCAAGACAGCTGCACACGTCAGAGCAGCGTCGCACGACATTAGCTGCTGAAAAATATGCACAAATGTGAAATATTGTTTGGGCTCTGAGAAACTCCAAGTTCAGACTCTGTGGTTTGAAAAGTACGGACCCACTAAACTCTGCTTTACTATCGCTGTTGAAAACATTATGCTAGCAGCTTCTCAGTTTCAGCCGTTGCTGAGCGGCACTTTCACAAGTTATGATGACCAGCATCAACAGCAACACGTAATTTGAGCTGCCATTAATTAATGTTGATTCTTTGAGTAAGTTGCTGATGGGCCTAAACTCAATGTGGCTACTGTCTGTTTGTATGCTTGCTGCTTGGCAAATATATTTAGTAAGGGAAGAGGATTCACTCTGATACAACCATTTATTCAACCAAAAATATAAAACTTGAAATTAGAATAAACTGATGTTTTTTGACGAAATTGGAAAGTTAACTTGCACATTGTTGCTGCAGTGTTATTTCTGCTTTGGAACATGCACGCTGACGCTGATACTGACATATCATATCAGACATTTTTTATCAGCCAACAGATAAGCCGGTAGGGCTCTTTAATATAAGCTCATTAACTTTCAGTATTTGGGTTAAAAAGCTCATAAAAAATAATAAGATTAAAAACTCTACATCTGTGTTCTTTTATTTAAAAAAAAAAAATCCATTTAATCAGCATTAAAGTCAAGTAAATATGTGTATCGAATTGGATATTGGCATGTACATCCAAAATGAACTACGTTCTCTGTTGGACGGACTCTGTGATGGTTGGAAATCTCTATGCATGCTTGCATGTGTATGTGTGTTCTCTAAGAGGGAACATCCTTCAGTGATCGATACTGAAGCGTGCTGTAATGCATTTTAAAAGGCTGAACACTAAAGCTGTCAGCCCTAGAGGGAGGATGATGGAAACCAGTTTGAAAACACCAGACAGCAAACTGTCCGCACTCGTCTTACCCAAGGATTTTTAACTCAAAGCTCACTATACTCTTAAATATGTCTCCCTGCCACAGTAAATATATTGTCCACAGTACAGATGCACATGGGCCTCGTGGTTTGTTTTGCTGTAGTGATTTGGAGAAGTGTCAAGGTGGAAAAGGACACGAGCGTAACTTTTGTTTTGTTGACAATTTAAGCGTAGTACATTTCACAACTCAGTGGTTACTGGTTGAATAGGACAGATTGTCAGAGTGAAGGTTGAATAACTTGATTCAGTAGGAGGAATACGAAATGAGGATATGCTCCAGGAGGGACTCATTGCCGAAGCTCTCCCCCTTCATGTTTTATAGTATCCATGTCTGATGTCAATTTTATTGGGACATTTTTTATTATTTATAATAAAAACCTATAGCTACAACCAGAATATGGGATTTAAAGCAGAACAGCATTGATTCCATTTTTATTTGTGTGGATTTTTTAGGCCTTATACAATATAAATATAAATAAAGCCATAGATCTGTCTCATTGTTTGTGTAACTTTCCAAGCAAAAATGCCAAAAGAGTTTTTTCCCAAACATGAGAATTACTTTTCCTTGTTTTACATTTAAGTAAATATCATAGGCTTCTGATTATTTAGAGTTAGTGCTCCAGTGAAATTGTGATGGTTATTTTTAACAAAAGAATATGCTGCATTAAATGAGAAAATTAATCAGTAGTTACAGTCCTATTAAATAGCCCTTAATGTTTATATGAATACGGTTTATCTGTTTATATTACATTATTAACAAAATTACAAAGAATCAAACAATAATTGAATAAAATAAAGAAATTTACTCAGATCAATGTTTTTCTAAAAAGGGATTTAAAAGTAATAACAGATGTCAGTTGTCTAATCGCAATTTGTAAGAGTTTGGCAGTCTTTAGTTAATTTTGTTAATTGGGGGATGCAGGGAACCCTTAATGATTCCTGTAAGTTAACCTCCACTTTTCTTGCAACTATAAAGAATTATGTATTTTGCTGCAGAACAAAGAATTGTTTGTACACACAGTTGCACACATATCTGCTCATGTCTGAAGCACTTAACACATTCAAACAAAGTATTTAGTCTAATAAAAAATGTTATTTTGATCGCATTGTAAAAGATTTACCATTAACCAACCTATCGCTGGCAGCATATCTTGCTTACCCTCTTAGCTACATGAGTGAAAAGAGATAGAGTACCACTCTTCTAAACTCTGAAATACTCTGTGGTAATACAAACAAGACAAGGAAAACCTAAGGAAGCAGACTCTTGAACCTCTTTCTCTCAGCATGTTTACTTTCCTTAACAACCAACAATATGAGCCTTGTTTCCTCACAAGGCCTGGCTGTGTTTTCCCTGAGAGCAGCCTGTCCTCTCATCTCTGCCTCCAGATGAAAGCGGCAGATGAAGATGATGATCATAAACTGTAACGTTTTATCGTTGAAGGCGGCTGGCTGTCTCCTCTGATGGGTCGTTTGGATCCTGTCCCTGCTTGATGACATCAGCAGCGGGATTGACAATAAAAGGCCATGGAGTTTGTTAAGGGCCTCAGTGCAGCCAGTAGGCGGGCAGCAAATCAAAGGAACCCCTCCTTGATTGGGCAGACACACACACAGTTAAGGCTTTTCATGCAGTTGTGTCGACGGTCGCTCTAATTTATGGTTCTCCAAGGGTTGCGCGTGTTGCAAAGCAATTCACTGCCAGAACACTAGGTGGAGTAACGTTTTTTGTCGAAGACGACCTTAGAGACGGCTTCTTTGTGTGTGGCAGTCGTCGTCGAATTCGCCACTGCTGCTCCTCATAGCCTTTTTCTGGCGGACAAATTTGTCCCTGTTCTTCCTCCACAGCTTCGTATCCTCGTCGACCTGCAAACCGACGTTAGCCAAGATCTCCTTCCAGGAATTGCAGGCAACCTGCGCGTCCTTGTATTCCGTCAATGACGGGTTATACAAGTGGTCATACTTTCGGATCTCTTCTGCCAAACGTTCTTCTAAATCTTCCTTGGTTTCTGCCGGTATTATGGGGCATGAAACTGGAAATGTGACTCCGTAAAGGATGTAGTTAGCAGACCAATAACAGCCTTGCGGGCTGCGTGAGGCTTTAGTAGCTTTGTCGTATAGTTACAAACATTGGGCGGCGCACGCAAGAAGGGGTACCAAGCATGCAAGGGGCTCTAGCGCTTGCGTGTCTCTGAAAACGCAGAAGCATGCGCCGGCCTTTACACTCACACGTACACACAAAGCCTGACCCACGCCAGCTTAAAAGCAAGTCACATGTTCTCCCACCTGAGATGCAAATAAGCACACCCTTCTAATCTCTAGATGTTGTTATAATTGGTAATGATTGTGTCAATACTTTCTGTTGCCTGTTTTCTTTTCCCTCAGAGGGATCGGTGAACTCTTGGCTTCATAAAGGTGGTCTGTTGTCATGGTTTCTGTAGTAGCATTAGCTTGTCAACTTACTGGAACGCAGCTGTTTTTTTGTGCCGAGTAATAACTTGCGAGAAGGAGAACATCATTTTTTCACTGCTACCAGAGGAAACTCCATTATAAAAACCATTTAAGGTGATAGGTCCTGTTTCATGTTGTAAGTTTGTTATTTTTAGTTAGTTTAGTGAGGTAAATGCTAACGTTAATGTCTAGTTATGCTTCTGTTTCTGTTATTCTGATTTGGAGCACTATAGGGTACTGATCTGTCCTTGGGGTTTGAGAATGAATAACAGTTAAGCTTTTGTTTGATTATCTTTTTGATCTTTTAATATGTAGGAATAAGTGCGAAAATAAGTATTAGCTAGTATTAAGTCTACCACAGTCTACATTCTTGCCTAGAGGGAAAGTGCGTTAAATATATGTCATTTCAGCTCTAATAGAAGTATTTCAAGAAAGTTTGATTCCAAAAATTCCTGGCAATACTGTTTCTGGACACTAAAATTCAAATTTGATTCCAGCCCATCAGAACACGTGTGTGTCGGTCCGTGTGTGTGTGCGTGCATGTGTTTGCCTGCAGCCTTAGCTTGGCCTGTATCTGTCCTCAGGAATTATTCTGTGAAGTTTTCCATCATTCTGTCATCACCTCTTGGCATCAGGTTTCTTTCTATCACTCTCTTTCTCTTTGATCCCCTCTCATCCCTTTCTCTAACATCAGCTCTCTTCTTTCTATCTTATTCTTGCACTTTCTCATAATGCCTCAATATCCAGGGCTATCTCTACATCAGATAGCACCATCCTCTCGCTCTCCCTCTCTCAGTCTGTGTTTGTCTCTTGTTTAACGCCACAGCTTGACCTCCACGTCTTCTGTAAGATGTCCCACTGGCAGTTTAAGAATTCTGCAAACAGCAGCACGTGTTATTGCTCCCTCTAAGTCTGTGAGACTGCAGGAATTTTCCATAGATCTGGTCTCTCTATAAAACTGCTCAGCCCTGACAGATTGTGTTGATGAATCAGCCTGTGCCTGCCTCATATTGAAGTGCTGTTCTCTGTGGATCAGCTCCACCTGACTGTCGGCTTCCTCTTTGAATATTTATTCCACAACTGTCTTAAGTAAAATTGTTAAAGTGGAAAGTTTTTCCAGGACTTTTCCAACAAAGTGGATCACAATTGCACGGCAGTTAAAAAGGTTTTAAATCGGTAGCACCTTTCGATTCACAATTCTTTGCATGCTTGTGTTGAAGGATGTCGTGTTTTGTTATTAAAACCAGCACAGTGTGTTTTTATTTTTAGCTTCAAATAAAGGTCTTTGTCCACAAACTTATATAAGAACATAGATAGTATACAAGTATAATAGCAGTTATTTCACTGCCAGAACACTTGAAAGTAGCTATAGTCTATCATACAGGGACATTTGAAACATATATTATGGCCAATGTCACACAAGTACACAGCTAGAGTCGGAGACAGCAGCTAGCTATAAGAAAAAGCCACCTTGGTGTTCTCAGTATGATCACCAAGGCAGAGCCAGCAAATAAACCAAAGAGGAGGAATCAAAGAATAGGTAAATAGAAAGTGACAGAGTAGGACCTGAACAAGAGTAAATATCAGACCAGCTTTTACTTGTTGGCGAGAGCTAAAGAGTTATTTTCCATCAGCCTGTAAACAAATGCACGTGTGTACCACCGTCCATGAGGAGGCTCAAAAGGAGACTTGTATTTACGTCAGTGATGGATTATACCCCCCCACCTGCAGGGGGACCCCCAGTGTGCCCATACAAGTAAAAAAGTTAAAGTTTTTGTCTCCTGTTGACTTTTTTATGAAGTAGATTGTCCCTGGTGTATGCCTTGGTTACTAAGTTTTATATCTAAAAATTTTCTACTTCTTGAATGTTGGAGCAAACACGATGGAGCACTCAGTCTTGTGTCACTGTAACGATGTGGAAAAGTGTCGCAGCTCGTCCATAGAGGTTTTGGTGTCTGTGCCTCAGCTCTGTAAGATGTGAAACTTCTCTTTGACAGTTGTGTCGACTGGGGTTAAGACTTTCTTGAGAACAATGGTTCATTAATGTCAACAGTCAAAACCCAGAATGCATTTCTCAGCTGATGTGTTACTGCTGTGCTGGTCCAGTTGACTTCCATAATGGTTTGCGGTTCATGCTTACAATATGTTTGTATATGCCTATAGATAAAATCTAATGATTGCCATGTGAAATGAGGTGTTTATTATTTTTAGGTAACTCTTGAAGGGCCCCTTATATGACAATTTGTCTCAACCCTCTAAAAATGTACCTCACGTGAGCTATAAATATATATATGAATATTTCAAATAGAAATAAACATGCTTCTATATTTAGAAATATGTTAGATCAGTATTCTGTTTATCTAGCAAACGTTTCTGAACAACATGCAATATTTATGCATTTATTTAATTCACAATTTCAATATTTGCATGTTTCCTTATTGTCTATTGAATTACAGAGTAATTTAGCTCAGCTTATACAGAATTTTGACTTATGAAGCATTTGAAGATATTGCAGATAATCACAAACCAATATGTATGTATTCCATTTAATATTTTCAATTTGTGTAGATTGTATGAAAATACTGAGAAAATTATAAAGATAATACATGAATTAAAGAAACTACTAACAATGGGTGCATTACAATATTCCTTTCTTGGTAAAAGCTGATTTATTGAACTTTTAACTTGTATTAGGGAAAAGTAAACTTGTTTATTTGTGTATTTGCCATTTGCTTAGAATCACATTGTGAATGTTTTTCTTCTGTGCAGTTTCACATCGTTCATCCAACTATTGTTATTAGCTCTAGGCACATCCACACATCCAGTTAGTGCAGCGGCATCATAACCTTAGTGTCTTTTCATCTTTTTGATTGGCAGACTGAGAAAAGAACAAGGGCTGCAGCAGAATTTCTCGGTCCTTCATGTGTCAGACGAGTGCAAGAACTTGTGTAATCTCAAAACGAACACATCCTCCCCTCCACATCACTCTGTATAAATTAGACGCCAGTCATGATAATAGAAATCCAACTCTGACTGTGTACTTTGTTCTCTGGCACTGCTCATTTGATGCAGTTTGACCTCCGAGCTTTTCTCGTAGACATCTTCGGGGTATTCTGCAACATTTCACATTACTGCAACGCAGTGTGAAGGGAGGTTTTGCATATATTAGCCTGCCAGTCTCCCCCATAAATCTGTTCGGCTCTGACACTGTGCAGCCATCATTTAGCAATCGTCTGTCTCCTGTCATCTCATTCTGCCTTATTTGCCTTCGTCCTGCTATTTGTTTTGGTTGTTGGAAGTTGTTTTATGCTTGTACTTGTCAGCAGTTTGAGTAGAATATTAAGCAGGCAAAGGGATGGACAGTTCAATATTCCAATATTTTCTAAATTAACCAGTGTTAGACTAACCTTTCTTTTCTCTGTTACCAGGTTTTCAAGCTGAAGGCGGTCCACTTAGCTGAGAAGCTGCTCCCTGCCTTTAACACTCCCACAGGAATCCCCTGGGCCATGGTCAACCTGAAGAGGTCAGTGACGCTGCCACTGAAAAACCATCAGCCCTACATTCTATTCCCTTTGTCACTCTCTATTTTAGTGTTTTATTTCATTGTACTTTGGAAGAGTCTGTGTGTGTGTGCGTGTGTGTGTGCGTGCGTGCGTGTATGGCCGTCTACGTCCCTCTATCCCCCATTGCATCAGTTTACATTATCAGTGACTGAAACAAGGAAATTAAATAAAATTGCTTTATTAATCTGCAGGCTACATTGTTGCTAAGCACCCTGGCTCAGTGTGTGTGTGTGTTAGATCATCATCCTGTTGTATTAATTGGTCTGTTGTTAGCGATATGGGTAGTACAAGAGAAGGCCTTGTTTTCTCAAGGTAGTCTTAATTCGTCAGCAGACACTCAATGTTTTGCCTTAATCTCCCATCACACACCATATACACTATCACATATCCATACTCACATATGCCTGTGGGAATAATTGTAATATTAAATTCTTAAGACAAAACAGACAAGGGACACATCTTTTTTTTCCTGCTTAATAAGACAAACAAAATGCTGCTCACACACACACACACACACACACACGTTACAACCTATTAATGTTACTTGCACTCATGTAAAATTGAAGGTGAAGAGCACAGACTAGTAAAAGCCTGTCATCCAAGGATTACAATTTATGATAATTTTGTTGTCTGTGCAAAGGTCAAAACTCACAGTATAAATACAGTAATACAGAGTTTAACACTGGACCAATCTTCCCTCTCTCTTTCTGTAATTTTTTAAAATTTTTATTTGAACAATCTTTCACATTCCTCAACCCACTTTTGTCTTCTCTCTCTGTCTTCACCATCTTCTCCCCTCTCTCCACTACCTCTCCAGTGGCGTTGGTCGTAACTGGGGTTGGGCGTCAGCAGGAAGCAGCATCCTGGCTGAGTTTGGGACTCTTCATATGGAGTTTGTTCACCTCACGTATCTGACAGGGAACCCGGCCTACTACCAGAAGGTAGCACCAAGAAGTGATACTTTGTAATTACAATTATGAAAGACAATCTTTTGTTGTTTTGATTTAGATTCAAACTTTTGTGTCTGGTGATGATCACAGGTGATGCACATTCGGAAGCTGCTCGCCAAAATGGATCGACCCAACGGGCTCTACCCCAACTACCTGAACCCCCGTACGGGCCGCTGGGGTCAACGTGAGTTCACTTTTCTGTATAGACTCAAAGAAGCGTAAACAGCAGGGTTTGCATTGAGACATTTTAGCCTCTTTGGCACTTAATCACTACTTTATGCTGTAGTGTTACTTTGCTGCATCTAATGCCTTAAACTTTACATCTATATTTGTGCTTTTGCTTATAAATAAAAAGATATACGAGGTGTTGTGGAGATGCAATTACGTTTACAACTTTTAATTCAGAATACAATTGGATCACTGATTTACGAGCAGAAAAGTTTCAAAAAGTTATTTTTCAAATTATCAAAGCACTTGATCAATGATCAAATGATGTTAGTACTCACAAGTGCTATGAAGAGAAACGGGAAGAATTAACTCTGAGGGGAGAAAAAAAGAGAAGTTCCGTCCAATGGTTCTACTTTAATGAGAACAAATTAATGCAAGTGGAAAAAGATGGAAGACGGTGGGAACACGGTATTCCCAGTATATTGATTACATCTTGGCGATCTGTCCAGGGAAATAAACATCTCACTTAGATAATCTACACATGCACTGGCACGCTGTACCTCCTCTGAAACCTGTTGATAGTGCTTGAAGTAATTTTCGACCAACAATATAATTGAAACTTGTGAGACGTCAAATGTGTTGTCGGCTTACACGTACAATAATTAGGTTTTTCACCCAGGGTGATGAACGCAAACAAGAAGTGAAATCGTGGCCACATTGAGGAAATGCATGAAAAGAGAGGCAGAAAATATTTAGATGGGAAATATGGGAATGGTAAGAGTTATCATTCATGCCTATATTAAATATTACCTTATTGTTAATTTTCTGAAGCTCATCCGGAACAGCTTCAAACCTTATAGGCATTTACTTAAATTTAAACCTACAGTAGATGCTGGATGACAGATCTGACATGAGGGTCACAGTTATATAAACAAATACATTCTCTTTATTTGTATTTTTAGTTGTCTAGTGAAGTGAATTATGATAGTACCATAGTTAGTCTGTTCAATTTCGAAACACTCAAGTAAATGGGAAAAAGACGAAATACAAACATTGACTCTGCACAGAGTAGACAACACAACAAAAGAGACAAAACTAATGGAGAGCGCTCATGGAAGGATGGAGAAATGGAGAGGCTCATTAACGGACAGACAGGTGGTTGACAGTCTGACTGATCTACTTGTTAGTGCACAGACTTTGGGCCAAAGGCAGGAAAAAACAAATGGATGGGAGATGGAGGGAGGGCAGATTAATTGATGTATGGGATGAGTCCATTAACAGATGAATAGTTAGCTGGCGAGCTGCCTGGTTGGGCAGTTAGTGACTGATATTTTTAGTTTGTGTGTGTGTGTGAGTCTTTATTTTGTTAGAAAAATATACTTTTTTCTACATATGTATTTTTTTTCATGCTTTAATTTGTCAGAGCCACCTCCTACGTATTTATTAATCTATTTGCATGTGTATTGTGGTCGTAGACGATGACACACTAATGAGCTGCCTTCCAACCTTGTTGCCCGAACAAGCTGTTGATTACAACACGTGTTCAATTAGAGTTCATTGCTAGTCCTTTACAAACCTCAGCCCTAATGAAGCAAACAATCTTAGTGAAATAACATTTAGTTCTTGTATGTAACTTTTTCTGGAAGGACAATAGAATAATACAGGTGCTGTCCACATTTTTCCATTTTCCAAAAAGAAGATATCTATTTATATTCATTACAACACCGTCAAAGTTTTCAAACCTATAGGTGGCAGCAGGAGATTGGAATTTAATATGTGGTACTACTTCTAGACTCAATCCTCTTTACTTTTCTTTTTTTTAATGCCACCTAGCATTGATTAAAAGTTTTGAAGATGTTTTAAGATTTGCGAGGACCCAACATCAGTTGTTATAGCTCTCCGGAAGTAGAAGTTAGTAAGACGTCACTTTTTGTCTATTTTATCTTTGGCATCAAGTTTTGTAATGAAAATGTGGGTCTAGTGAGTCCAACTGTGACGATGCCAAATTACCACACGGTCAAGTGTTCATTTCACAAATCAAATCACAAGACAGCGCTCAAATCACAGTTAAAAGAGTATAATAAATATACATTTTATTCTTTCCTTGGTAATAACTAGTAAAGCAGTCAAGATCAAATACCAAGGATATGAAGACTGATTCCCGAACAGATGTGTACTTTGATTTCAGATTGACTTGAATATTGTTATTTTGGAATCTGTGCATGGTTAAATGTTCAAAGTTAGAACTAGGTTGGCATCAAATAGAGAGCATTCATTTCCAAGAGTTCCCCATTGAATTCAATCCAGCCGCACAACATCAAAGATCCATGAACTATTTTCTGGGAAACTGGTAAAAATGTAAATTTCAAGGAGAAGAAAAAAAAATTCTGGATTATAGCAAGAGTAGTATGGGTTTTTTCTTGGCCCATGACACATTCTTTAACCAAGTTTCAAGGAAATGCGTTGTATAGTTTTTACGTGAACCTGCTGTCAAACCAACCAACAACCAAACAATGAGCAGGGGTGACACAACCTCCTTTATGGAAGAAATCCGATTTAGTCAGAAGCAAGCAGAAAGTCAAAAACATCATTGTTATTCATCATTTGTGCTGTTTCAACACATTTTGTCATCAACAATATTATATGGCAAAGATCCTCTTTTAGATGCTCACCCTGCTGAAAGTCACCATCATTTTATTCACACATTCAGGACGACAGACACTCTTCTGAGATAAATACAGAGTCTGTGTGAATAATGGGTTGTTGTCAGAACGTGCTTATTTTTGAACACCTGTAACTGCTGCAGAGTCAAGCACGGACACGCAGCGCCATTTGAATTCATTACAGAGCCCTTTGGACTCAGCTCTCTATACTGGCGAGCGAGAGGCAGTCGGGATGTCTCACTCTAGATTTATGTGCACTGGCGTCTGGGCACAAAATTAACACAAACCACCAGCTAAGATCTGTCTGTGGCTGCAGGATTTCATATTCTATGAGCTGCTGTGGCAAGAAATATATTGGAATACCTGACCCCTATACCCGCATGCACGCAATCAAACTAAAAAGTCAATGCTGCTCAGTTCATCTGTGGTGCCTCCTCCGGGTGAGCCTGCATATTTGTTATCAGTGAAGAGTAAGGCAGCTGCATGGTACAAACATGACAATCAGCCTCATCTGTGTCCGTTCCTTTGGCGTCTATGGTGTAGAATTCAAAAGATGTCAACACTCCGCTTCTCAGATGCCTCGATGTCCTGACGTCCGCTCATGACGGCTATGAATGCTACCGTCCTTCATTTTTGTTGCAAAACAACATAACAAAACTGGCTTACTTAACTGATAGGTCGATAGGTTAAGCAATTGTACAGGCTGATTGTGAGCGCCCTCTGCTTGGTCATAACTGTTGGAATACAAACTTTTCCCCCCACTTTGAATGAGTGTTAGAATGAAAAAGTATAGTCCTAGGTAGTAATAAGGTATATCCGTGGGTGTATGTGTGAGAGTCGTGCATGCACTTGATTTATGAACTTTTGATTAGTGAGAAGCTGTAACTATTAGGTGAGAACTATATGTGAACATGTGCCTGCGTTGGAGACAATGTGTGAAATGTTTGAAAGGGTTGCAGCATGTGTCGACAAATGTATCACCCTGTGTGTTCCTTGCTGCGGTGTGTAGGTGTATAGACAGTAGTTAAGCCAGACTAATGAGGAATGAGGCTGAGCTCCTCCGTCTTAATGAGATCCGGCTGTGACTGACAGTCTTATTAACCCACACTCCCCTGTCTTCCTATAATACTCTGCTTCCCCCCCACACACACACTTGCACCTTCCATCTCTCTATTTCAAATGTACCCACTCGTCTTCGCTCATAAATGCACATACTCCGAAGTCCTTCCTTCATCACAAGAGTTCCATATAGTAAAATCTCTGAAAGAGGAAAATGAAACTGTTCATATTGTGTTTTACAGAAATCAACTTATCTTATGTGTAGTCTGGACAAGTTGAAGTCGGTACAAGTAATTTCCTTGCCCTTGTCTCCCAACAGCAGCCATTTAAGCACAAACATACCATACGAGTTGCAATCAGAAAGTACCTGATTTTAAATATGGACGTGATCCCAGCACTCCAGCCACACCAGGGGCTGTCTGGAAGTCCTGTTGTGTGAGCACGTCAAGCACCATCTGTGGCTCCTGTCGGATATCTTCCACTGAGTCAAAATGCCAACACTTCACCTTGAAATAACTTTGGGTAAAACCAAGAAACGTGTCAGTTTTCAAGAGGCTATAAGCGTGAGCATCATGTATTACAACGGAACGCCAAGTTCCCATCATGCAGCAGTTAAGTTCATTTTTGTTGAATGTCAGTCACTTACAAGAGAGTCTGACCCTGGAGACAAATTCACCACTGTTGACCAGCACACTCATGGTTTCACACACATCCAGATGTCCCTTCTTGGGTCTTGAAGACGACGGGCTCTTCCACTGGAAAGACATCGTTGTTTGCTTTCTGGGTCGTAGCTGTAGAACATATTTCAGTGTCCTGATCAGACGTGACTAAGGATGGATGACAAATCTCCACTTCCTACCACTATCCCAGAAATAAGTCAACATATCCTTGGTACAAACGCTGCCATCTGTCAACATTTGGAGCCAGAGTCTATACAACCCTATCAGGGAACAGGGCCGTGCTCAACCAACATGACCTCTCACCCCATATATACACTTGAACATACATCGTGTGATTAGAACTACCTTATATTATGGAAACCATATTCATGGCGTGTATTTTGACTTATTAGTTTTGTCGAATTTGGTGACCTTTGTTCATGACCTCTGCTACAGTCAGCCACTAGTCAAGTCTTCCATCATTGCATACGTCTATGGTAGATGTGGTTAATTCAAGTCTCTTGCAGCTGCATTGTGTGCAATATTGGAAGTTTTTGATCGCTTTTTGTTCAGTTAAAAAAAACGTCAGAGTTAGTTTGAAAATGTTTGCCTCTGTATGCCTTTCTGTAGCCTGATGATCCAAATTTAAATTTTCTTCATTTTCAGTTTTTAGGATAAATAAATACCCTATACTGCTCACTCTTGCTTATTTAAAGCATTTTGTATGTTGATCAATGATCACTGATTTGTGGCAGCTTTTCTGTTGACGTTTTTCTGGCTCTGGCACAGGAATTATCTTTATTCCTAATCCTTTCTACAAAGCTTTCATTGGCTCAGTTGTTTTTCCAGCTGGGTAAACAGCCGGCAGTGAACCCAACACCAGATTTCTGATTTACTGAAAACAGGAAATCAAGCGAGTTTTGCATTATTCCTGTCCTTTTTTTGATTTTTAATTAGCTTCTTACCATCCAGTAAGTTGAATCAGTCATTAATTATGGTAGATTATATTTTAGTAAATAATTATTTGTTATGAATCCAAATGACGGGTTTGATGCATGATTAAGAAAGTAGAGCCTTAATCATATTTTTGTTTTTTAATAAGGTGAATATTGTGTAGAAATAAAGAAACTGTCTCAATAACATTGGGATATTTTTGTTTTACCTCAGCAGCTTGTGCCCATGGCCCAAAATTGTTGTGTTTTTGAACCTTTGTGACGAAGTCTCTCTCCATGCCTCTGTGTCTGCGGTTTAGTGTGCTTTGATTGACAGGTACACCCTCTATGACCCTGATCTTTTGATTGGCAGGAAAAAGGTGGGGGGGAAAGTGGGAGTGCGTGTGTGGGTGGATGCTTATTTTACATTTTGTGAGAGATGATCGGGAAAACAAAGATGTATATGCATAATGGTAAAATCCTCATACGGGTAATTTATTAAATTACTAATTAACATTTGAATCTGCGTCGTCTTGTAATTTTTCCTCTTTACATTCAAACCCTCTGTGAGCTGTGGGCGGTGTTCTATCTTTCCACTCTTCTGATGCTGTGTTTTACTATTACTTATTTATGTCTTGTGCTTCCTTTGCCACATCAGGGTTTTGTATTTTAATCAAGTAGTTTTGCTTCATTGGTGTATTTTCAACAATTTTACTGCAAAAATTAATAGTCAAGTCAGAGGAGACATAAGTAAGAAAATATGAGATCAGTCTTGGAACCAGAGAGTGGTTAATACCAAGCCTGGTTATTTGTGGCAGATCAATGTGGCACATTGACAGCGTGCAGGATGTTTGTCTCAGCCGTCACTTATCCCTCTGCCCAAACTATTAGGTAAATATGTATTTGAGTGTATACACTGTATAATGTGTGCAAACAACGATAATATCCTAACATTAAGATCATAATAATTAAAACAAACTCATTAAATCACACCACTTCATAAATAACATGTCATATCTAAATTCCATTTTGGAGATGGAAACATACATCAGTATCAATATGAAAATTAGCTAAAATATTGTAGTGTGGCATTGACACAAAGTTCAGTTTTTACCTTAACTGAGCTTTTATTTTTCACTTGGCCCAAAACGTGAACTGATACAATTGTCGAGGTGTAAGTTAAATATCACAATTCAACATGAAGTAGAATGACTGGTAAACTGAGAGATTGCAAATAAATAGCTGTTCAGAGAATGTTCACTAGGACGAACGCCACAAGCAAGGGCTCTTTTCCAGCCAAGGGAACAAAGGTGAAATGCTGCTGTAGTCGACCTACAAAAGAGGTTTTTCTCTTTTTATCATGTAGCATGGAAGAGGACCAGAAAATAACTGGTGACCTGCCAGAGGCTGGCCGAGCAGAACGACATTTACCAGCATCCATTCAGGTCTGCTGGATGTTTCCCACTCAGGATAGAATAGTTTGAGTGCCGTGTCCGAAGCAGGTGAATTGTTGAAACGACAATATTTATGCTACGTTGTTGAAAACGTTTATTTTATACATATGCATCATTAACTTCCAAATAAAACCCACAACACCCCAGAGGAAGTCTCGGCCATCGTGAGGGCTTCAGTGCTGCTGATGCTGAAGAAACACCTGCTAATAATGCACGTGAAAACAGCATTAAATACCAGTGCGCACTTTAAGTCCTAAAAATATTGAATCAGCAGCCACACAGGTTTGATACTGGCATCCGTATTGTACCTTTAGTTGGCTGTTATGTATACATTACATACCCATGTGATACACACATATCCCAGCGACTCTCAATTCATTTCTTCGATGGATTCTGCCTCGTTCTGTCTTCACATATTCCTTAATTTAAAAGGACGGGTTTCTCTTCTAAGTCTTTTTAACGGATGTACAGTTCAGCTTTTCTCTTCAACTTGCTGGACCTGGTTCTGACAGTTGAAGCTGTGACTCACTCACCAAAGTTACATTGAACAGACGTTCAGGTTGAGGATTGCGGATGAGAGAGGAAACATTCTCCATGTTCACAATCACTCAACCATCAAACTCACTTTAATCAAGCTGCTAACTTAAGTTAATATGTTGCATATTCTCTCTATTACTGGATATAATGAAAAGACCATTTACAGTTAGATATCCCTTAAAATATAGTACTTGTGTGTTTATATCTACACAGAAAACAGTTAATCATCATTTTTCCTACCCTTGCATTTGTACTGTCATGATGAGATGATGATTCTCAGCTGTATTAATGTCTTATCTTTTGCTTTAACAAGGTCAGTGAAATTGCCTTTTAAATTAACCAAAGTGCCATTAAATAATGAGATGAAGTGGACTCAGAAAAGCCCTCCGGAGAAAATAATTTGTTTTGTTAGTGACTGCTGGCTAATGTCCCATCTTCACTATGTGGTGTCCTGCAAATTAGGACAGACATGAAAGCTGTGCAAACTTCCGAGGGGACGACTGGGGACAATGAAATGTGAGCTTATCAGGGAAAGGGTAAACAAAACAGGAAATGAAAGGAAACACACTGCCAATATATCGTGGGTGTCGAGAAGAAAAAACACCCGGGGCTTGGATAGATGCTTTTCATGCCATATGTTGTTCTCTGCCAAGGACTTTGAGACATAGTCGAAAAATGAATAATTCACTTTGACTCTCATTTGCCTGCGTCTCGCTGTTTCCCCTTTTCCCTGCTTTGTCTCTCTCCCTTTTTGTCCTTTAACACTGCTGTTTTTAACTTGTCCCCCCCCCTCCCCCCCCCCTCTCTCTCTCTCTGTGCAGATCACACCTCAGTTGGAGGACTTGGGGACAGTTTTTACGAATACCTGCTGAAGGCGTGGCTCATGTCAGACAAGACGGATACAGAAGCCCGCAAGACTTATGATGATGCCATCGAGGTACAATCTAAACCAATGATTTGACCATTTACCATGATACACACTGTCAATAATGTGAAGAAAACAAACGAAAACTCATCACTCTTCAGTTAGCTGAGGTCATTCATCATTGAGGTGTGTTAACAAACTTTGAGATAAACCATCACATTAAAGACCATCTCATGCATTTCACTCCTGGCAAAAGACACATACAGAAATAATCTAAATATCCTTCAGGAGGTAATGAAATTTACTTTTTCTTAACAGAATGTTACTCGGGTAATTCCGCTGTTTATTGAAAGGCAAAAGATATTGTCAGTAAGGCTGCATTTTAAAATGTGACAGTGTAAACCTTTCAAACAGTTTAAATACCTGAAAGTAGCTAGGATGCAATCTTTGTGTTTAACACTTGAGTCTCAGAGTCAGTCAAATTTGGTATATTTCGGTAATTAAAATCAAATAATTGATTAATAATGATTATTGTGCCCTAAATAGCATTTTTTTGTGTTGATTAATTCGTTTATTTAGGCTAATAAGGGTTTGTAGACTGGTTGAAAAATAGAACACCTCCTCCAAAACTCCACCATACCAATTCAATATACTCATTCATATTAGTCCCCTGAATATGTTTGATTGTTTTGATCAAGATCCTTAAAATAATTCCTGTATGTGTGTTAAAAAAATGGGGAAGAAAATACTTGCAATGTTAAAGAAAGTGAAAAAGAAGCTCTTGGATCAGCCTTCAAATGTAATGGGGTCTTCCTTGGTCTATACCCCACTGTCCCATCAAGTTTAAATAAGATCGCTTCGTTTTTGCCTAGATTTCTCTTTGGTGGAAGTAATAACAACATAAATCTACGCAAAGAACTGCACAGACTTAGATCTGTAATCCCTGTCCCGACGTACACCTATGGAAGAGAACAGTAACGGCTCCAATAGTAGTTGTCACCATCATTTTATGTATTTTTACAATACTCGTCTGTACAAATGAGGGATGTCCTTTTAGCTTTTTCAAAGAAAGTAAGAGTAGAATTGTCAGGAAACAGATGTGATTGCGCTGTAGCCGATGAAGAAATCTGTCAGTCAGAGTGAGCAGAGCAGATGCTGCAGGGTGAGCGATGTGACGCGATTTTAAATCCTTCTCATCACTTTCTTCCGTCGTATTCTGTTCCCATCCCACGCATAGATACTCAATATTAACGGCCCAATCACACAACTTCACCACAGTAATACATTCACATGCACAAACACTTAAAATTCCATTTATACCCTAGGTCCGCGTTCCCGCTATAATAAATAAATACTGCGTCATTAACCCTTCTGTGAACTTATCTCTTCAAATGTCCACATTCTTACTCAAACACATAAATTCTATCCGTCGCTGTGTACCGTTTCTATCCCTACCTGCATACAAATTAAGTTACACACTTAGTATTCCGTCTGCAACCTCTGTCCACATCCTCACTGAAATGATGCTTCTTATTTCCACTTTTTGGGTTTCCATCTTCCCACAAACGACCTCACTTGTCTCCAAATCCATAAATCTCATACTTCCGTCATCTACGGTTTCCACACCGTTTTCCACACACTCACACACTTGCTCTCTCTCCTTAGGCCATTGAACGCCACCTGATACGCAAATCCAACGGCGGTCTGACATTCATTGGTGAGTGGAAGAACGGCCACCTGGAGAGAAAGATGGGCCACCTGGCGTGCTTCGCCGGCGGCATGTTTGCGTTGGGCGCTGATGGTTCACCCGACGACAAGGCCGGGCACTACCTGCAGCTGGGAGCCGAGATCGCACACACCTGCCACGAGTCCTACGACAGGACGGGTGAGAGTCGCAAACACACACAACTGCACCTGTGTTGTAAGCATCAGTTCAATGGCAGGACAACACAATAAAGAGTTGTCTGTAGAATAATATGTTAATTTTGTTTATTTAGATAAAGAAGTGACCTGTGGAGCAAAGAACACAATATTTACTGCATCTGTCAAAGGAATTCTTGTTTTATTAGACGGCTAGATCAGGTGCTAACTTTTTTTTTTTTTGGCAGATATTATATTTTCACCCGCTCAAAGCATGAAATATATTATGTATTCAACAGTGACCTTCAGACATACCCCCTGGGATGTTTTTCAAAAAACATCAAAAGTTCTCAGCAAAGAAACACCAGTGTGTGGTCGTGCATCATGACCGCAGTCTTTGTGTGTGTAGTCAGAGATTGTGGGGATGGGCTGAAAAAGAGTAGAGGTTACCGTGGCAACAAATGAAGACGGAAAGAGAGAGGGAGGGAGGGCGGGCGGGAGAAAGAAAAATTACTTTCTGGTGAGGTGGCAGCGAGTTAAATAGCAACGGTCAGGCTGTCTAAAGTCGGCCTGTTACTTCTTAATGAGCCAACCAGTGAGTGTGTGTCTGAATGGGGGGGGGGTCACGTCACTGTGTGTCACTGTTTTGTCAGCTCCTCAGTAATTTTCTACAGGTGGACTCTAAACACTTAATAAGCAGAAAACACTGGTTGTAAAAACATAGGGGGTTGACCCTTTACACACACACACACCCACTGCTTCATAAACTGAGCTGTATTCAACAGCACCTCAACAGTTTTGACAAACAAGCATTAAAGGATATTTTAAATCTTTTTAAAGCCTGTATTTTTCTTTTCATCATTCCCAACCTTCCCTCCATTCTTCCTCCTCACACTTCTTTCATTCACGTCACCATCTTACCCTTCCGTCTATTATTTCTTCCTTTTTTCCGCTTGTCCTTTTTCCTATTGTACCTCTCTCTCTCCATTCCCCTCTCTCCCTCTTCATTTCTCTCTTTCCCCATCTCCATTTTTTCTCTTTCTCCCTCCAGTGCTGAAGCTCGGCCCGGAGGCCTTTAAGTTTGACAGCGGGCTGGAGGCGGTGGCAGTGCGGCAGAATGAGAAGTACTACATTCTGCGACCAGAGGTCATTGAGACCTACTGGTACATGTGGCGGTTCACCCACGATCCTAAATACCGGCAGTGGGGCTGGGAGGCAGCACAGGTAAGAAAGCATACATTTGTATACACTGTAAAATACATAAGTCATGTTTTAGTCCATCTATTTTACATCAGGTGATAACTTATTTATTCATTTGAGTTTCCTGGCTGTAAGCAGTTTTTGACTGACCTCTACACTGCTTTGCACAAGGATAAATACTATGTAGGATTCTGTGATACATTAGTTTAAATCGTTTTGCTGCAGAGAAAACATATAAGACCACATTTACCCAAACACAGTGAAACCAAAGATTTCTGAATATCATGCATCGTTAAATTGAAGACAGCTTTGAAAGAGAGAAAGTGATGATTCCATGGATCGTTCGCTCTTCAATCCAATGTCTCGCTCTTGAAAATAGTTGCAGACAGAGAACGGCTACCCACTGCAACATCCTATCAACCTAGTATTTAATTTAAAATTGATAAAACTGATTAAATTGACATTAGCAGGTCACGTTTTGACCGATGTGTCATTCAACAAGTTGAGGACAAGCTATGTAATTAGGGCCCGAGCACTGACATAAAAGGTCAGGTGAGGCCCTGAAATTGAAATTGTAGGATTATTATTATTATTCAGGCAAATGAATTGGCTTTTTGAGGGCTTTACCATGCAATACCATGCTCTTACCAAAATTTGCAGAAAATTAGAAAGTGGTGGAAATTTACGTATTTACGTTTTCAAAGGACATCGCAAAATGGCTCAACGGTGCCCCCCGAGACCCCTGGAACGTGTTCACATTGACCGGTCTTCACAAAAATCAATATACAGGTGTATCATGACCAGACAAACAAAGAAGTCTGTAGGTGCAATTGGAAAAATGCAACGTGCTGTTTTGCATTTAGTGGCCATTTTGGCCATATTCCACATTCTTACTTTGATGTACTTGTACCAGGGCTTTCATCGGATCAACTTCAAATCACAAGACGGTCATTAAAAGTTATTCACAGATCGATTTTTTGTCACACGGTGGGACAGTGGCGTGACGTCAAAAATTGATTACATGCCAATAAAACACGATGTTCTGTAACGCGACATACATGGACCATCAATCCTTTGATGCTGAGCCGTAAACAAGCAAACTCCACTCCTGCAGTGACAGTGGTCAAAGATCAAAGAATCTTTATGTCTTGCAATGGTTACGTCTCTCTCCCTCTCAGAATTGGAACATTTTCTCAAACCGTGTAAACATTGAGGTTCGGATGAATTCAGCTTTTAGCAGCAGAAAAGACCTGATGCCTTTCCAGCTTCGTGTCAAATACATTTCACAGTGTGAAGGAATAGTGTCAGGGAAATACTGTTTTGTTCTTGCTGCTGCTTGTGTAATAGTTCCTACTGCTCTGCGTTGGTTCATGATATGTTTGTTTCAGGACTTTGTGAAATACAGACGAGTGAGGTTGTACCAACCTACCTGCCTTTGGCTACATTCTATTAAAGTGGTTGAGATTCGTTGTTGTTACCTCCAGAGTTGTTGATCGTTACCAGATTAAGTTTACAGATAAGTTTGCTTTGAAAATGTCTGACTCTGCAGAGCTGAACCATTTCCACATTGCTGATGAGTTATTTTGGGCAGCTGCTTGTGATTTTCCGTTCTGCTCTCTTGTTATTATTATTAGGGCCCGAGCACTGACATCAAAGGTCAGGTGAGGCCCTATTGAAATAGTTAGGATTATTATTATTATTCAGTTAAATGAATTGGCTTTTTGAGGGCTTTACCATGCTCAAATTCTTACCAAAATTTGCAGGAAGTTAGAAAGTGGTGAAAATGTACGTATTCTGGAGGAATTTTCAATGGGCGTCGCAAAATGGCTCAACGGTGCCCCCGAGACCCCCGGACCGTGTTCGCATTGACCGGTCTTCACAAAAATCGATACACAGGTGTATCATGACCAGACAAACAAAAATGTCTGTAGGTGCAATTGGAAAAACGCAACAGGAAGCCTGCTATTTTGCATTAAGTGGCCATTTTGGCCATATTCCACATTTTTACTTTGACATACTTGTACCAGGGCTTACATCGAATCAACTTAATTTAAATATATTATCCTTAAATCTGGAGCCGGTCCTCTCGATGCAGGCCGCCATGCTGTTTTACAAACGATATGAAGAGAAGGAATCTGTTCACCTGTGACGGGGGTTGAGTGTTTGAGCGCTCTCTCCTCCTCCACTCACAATCTAGCGCCCCCTGCAGCTTCATCTTGGCCTGCTTCTCTTTTTTCAGCCTCCTCTGGATCGACACTGAGATTGAGGTCATGTTGGCCTGCAGAATCATCTGATCTCAATATTTGTTTGCAAAGTTTTACAGTGAAACCTGTCTCACCTCCACAACTTCCAGAGGGAAAAATATAATACTGCACTGGTCAGTCAATTCACACTATTTGCACTATTTTAGTTTAGTTTAATTAGTGTTATATAAATGTTTTGTATTTATAGAGCTTTTCTAGTCTTGATGACTCAAAACTCTTTACAGTTTAACATTCACACACACATTCATACAGATCATCTATTAGCAGCACTTTGTTATTCTATGGGGGGGGCAGTTCTCACGCTGTGTCTCACACTCTGTGTCACGCTCTGTCTCACCCTGTGTCTCACCCTGTGTCTCACCTTCTGTCCCTCAGAGGATCTTAACCTGGACACCAACCACACCAGAACAGAGAAAGATACATGACTATGATCTGAATGTTCATATGATACGATGCCAGTGGAAGAGCAGGTTTAGGGTTGGTGGAATAATAACTGGTTTATAACAGGTCTCAGTGTTACTGGTTGTAGTAAGATGTAAATAAGAACAGAAGCTTCTTGTATTTAGACAGCGACCTTTATTTGTTCGTGTCATCTTAGCTCCTCGACATTAACAAACACTCAAGAAGGTGGACATAGGCCAAAAAAATCTTATTATATTAGTATTGATCCAAACTTTTCATGACAGAATAATTTAAGCTAATCAGGTCCAGAGTCCTCTCCGGTTTTAAATCACATATTACACATATGATGTGTGTGCCGTCATTAATCACGTGAGTAGTGATTAGTCAAACTCTTCAGTAGAAAACCATCTCCTCAAAGTTAATGCGTTTCCATGATTATGTTCAGGGGGGGGGCAGGTTATTGGGTTGTCCCTCTGTCCGTCCGTTGGTACGTCCACATTCTGGACATCTCAAATACGCCTTGAGGCAATTTCTTCAAACTTGGTACAAAGTGTCACTTAGACTCAAGGTCGCTCTGACCTTACGAACATGATCAAAACTGTTTTAACGATTAGATTTTTTAATTTGTATCTATTTTCATTTAGCTGCAATGAACTGATGACTCTTTGATATTGAATATCACTGGTTGACGCACTTTTCTTTTATCACTGCTTCAACCGCATGTACTGGTGCTCCTTCAACTGCCGCCCCAATCGGCCCAAAACATGCTCACACATTTACCTCCACAAATTTTTTTGCTTCAGTTCTTGCGTCATCCCGGTCTTTCTGTGGTTTATCCTTCTTTTGAACGGATTTCTCAGCCTCTTGGAACATCTCGTTGGTGAAGTAGCTTCCTCCATTTCCCTCAACCATTGTTTTGATCTTCTCCAGCAGCTCACGGACCTGAACAGGATCTACCTTTCTGTTGTTAAAAACATGGTATGCTCCTTTGCACTGCTTGAGGAAGTCGCTGAGAACCTTATTTTTACCAATGACGGTTTCTATGGAGACGTTGTCTGCCTCCAGATCGTCTCCACGGGTGAACAGGGCCATGGTGTAACATGCAGCCTGTTCTCCAAACAGCTTCTGAAGGATTTTCACTGTATCTTCTTCTTCTTTAGTGAATCTGTCTGGCCTGAGGATGATCAGGAACACATGAGGTCCAGGAGAAGCGTACATGACGCACTTAGCGATTTCCGCCTTCACCTGCTCTTCACTCAGCTCGGTGTTAAACAGACCTGGAGTATCAATAACCTCCAGTTTTTGGTCCTCAACCTTCCCTGATTCTCTCTTACACACTTTTGTCACTGAGGAAACAGAAAGTGATGATTGAAAAACCTTCTCCATTAAGATGGTGTTTCCTGTTGCACTTTTCCCAACTCCAGTTTTCCCAAAAATAACCATCCTGAGATAGTCCTCTGGATCTGATGGAGAATTTCAAACACATAAACAAACTTTAAGTTAATCAATCTCATGTTTTAAACCACATTTACAATCACAATGTGTCTCATCAGGCTTCACAAGGTGCAACTTCCTCTGATCATAACCCGCAGAGTTAAAACTACATCAGGTTGAGATAATGAGTTTCAGACCGGAGTTGTCTTAGAGGTTTAATGATTGAATCTGCAGAGGGTTACACCCACATGGCTCAGTATAAAACCAGAGGAAGGTTTTTATACAATGTGATAAACAGGAGACGAAACACAAAGCAGACAGGAAACGTTTTGCTGTCTGGCATCACTGTTACAGAAAGAGGAATCAAACCAGCAGCCAGTTGAACAGATAAAGGTCAACAAGAGGTGGGATTACCAAATAAGAGCATGAACTTTGAGGAGGCTTCAGCTACATGCACAGAGAACAGTCAAAACAGTAGAAGGACATTGATCCCAATGTCTCAGCATTAGAATATAAATCCAGTGTGAACAAACGTTTGTAAAGTTTTACTCACAGGTTTGTTCCTTGAACATGTTTGTCAGTGAAGTCTCGTCAGAGTTCAAGTGACGTTTCCTTATTACTCTGGTCTTTATATGATGTGTGTGTGTGTGTGTGTGTGCGCAGCAGTTATAGCACATTTCTGCTCAATGCATTCACAATACTTTAAAGGTGTGTCGTTGAGATCAACATGAAGACCGAGATGGAAAATAGCTTTGTTCACATATAATATTTAAGTAACGACGTCTGAATCACCTGCTCATGGACTGGCTTACGTAGCTGGTGTGATATTACGAAATGGTTTATCACATTCTTAATAGAGATTTACCCGAAGCTGTTAGGCTTAAGCGTTAATCAGAGTGTTCGTTTGCTAGTAAATCTAAACTTTTGTTGTGGTGGTTTAAACTAGCTTTGACTTCCAACCGTTGCTGATCAACTCAACTCTATACTCTGCAGATTCTTGCAAAACATGGAAAATGAGGCTTATTTACAGCTTCCAGGTATTAAAAAGTTAATAAAATGCACATTAGGAAAATAATTGAACAGTAACACTATTCAGTTCTGCATATTCCAATAAATATACATTTTAAATGCTCCAGTTTATAATTTTTATCCTTTAATTTTCTTTTTTAATCTGATTTGTCTCATCAGGGTTCACAAGGTGCAACTTCCTCTGGTCTTAACCCGCAAAGAAAAACTATATCGTGTTGAGGTTTCCACAATAAAACTTGTCGCGCCTCCGCTTTTCAGGAAACAGACGGACTCTTCTGATTGGCTCCCACGGGTCAACAAGTAGGAACAACTTGTCCCGTGAAGTTAGTGTGGAAGCATTTAAACGGTTTCTCCTCCAGTCATTATGGTCTCCATCAAATCAGACACATTCTGTTCAGACTCAGGTTTAAAGTTTGAATTGGTGTAAATACTTGACTGTTGTAAATCTCATTCATTGGTAAAGAGGAAGTTGAAAAGAGAAAGAGAAAAGATGAGGATATAAATCCAGTGTGAACAAACGTATGTAAAGTTTTACTCACAGGACATGTTTGTCAGTGAAGTCTCGTAAGAGTCCAAGTGTAGTTTCCTTATTACTCTGGTCTTTATATGATCTGTAATCAGCTGATCTTTATTGTCTGCTCCCCTGGTCCAGTGTCCCCACTTCACCCTTACATGGTCCAAAATCCATTCCACTTTGTCATTAGCAGTTAGTTTAGCTGAATTTGTTTTTGCTGGATGAAGAAAAATCTTTAGTCGTTTTTCCTTTATTTGAAATGAATGTTAAAATTATAATGTGAAGTTTATTTTGAAAAAGTTGAATGTTTGCCGTGTGTGACGTCATCACTGATCCCTGTCATGTGTGAACAAGGAGTTGTGTAGATTTTCAAACGTTTGTAAAGTTTTACTTACAGGTTTGTTCCTTGAACATGTTTGTCAGTGAAGTCTCGTCAGAGTTCAAGTGACGTTTCCTTATTACTCTGGTCTTTATATGATGTGTGTGTGTGTGTGCGCAGCAGTTATAGCACATTTCTGCTCAATGCATTCACAATACTTTAAAGGTGTGTCGTTGAGATCAACATGAAGACCGAGATGGAAAATAGCTTTGTTCACATATAATATTTAAGTAACGACGTCTGAATCACCTGCTCATGGACTGGCTGTCGTAGCTGGTGTGATATTACAAAAATGGTTTCTCACATTCTTAATAGAGATTTACCCGAAGCTGTTAGGCTTAAGCGTTAATCAGAGTGTTCATTTGCTAGTAAATCTAAACTTTTGTTGTGGTGGTTTAAACTAGCTTTGACTTCCAACTGTTGCTGATCAACTCAACTCTATACTCTGCAGATTCTTGCAAAACATGGAAAATGAGGCTTATTTACAGCTTCCAGGTATTAAAAAGTTCATAAAATGCACATTAGGAAAATAATTGAACAGTAACACTATTCAGTTCTGCATATTCCAATAAATATAAATTTTAAATGCTCCAGTTTATAATTTTTACCCTTTAATTTTATTTTTTAATCTGATTTTTCTCATCAGGGTTCACAAGGTGCAACTTCCTCTGATCTTAACCCGCAAAGAAAAACTATATCGTGTTGAGGTTTCCACAATAAAACTCGTCGCACCTCCGCTTTTCAGGAAACAGACGGACTCTTCTGATTGGCTCCCACGGGTCAACAAGTAGGAACAACTTGTCCCGTGAAGTTAGTGTGGAGGCATTTAAACGGTTTCTCCTCCAGTCATTATGGTCTCCATCAAATCAGACACATTCTGTTCAGACTCAGGTTTAAAGTTTGAATTGGTGTAAATACTTGACTGTTGTAAATCTCATTCATTGGTAAAGAGGAAGTTGAAAAGATGAGGATATAAATCCAGTGTGAACAAACGTATGTAAAGTTTTACTCACAGGACATGTTTGTCAGTGAAGTCTCGTAAGAGTCCAAGTGTAGTTTCCTTATTACTCTGGTCTTTATATGATCTGTCATCAGCTGATCTTTATTGTCTGCTCCTCTGGCCCAGTGTCCCCACTTCACCCTTACATGGTCTAAAATCCATTCCAGTTTGTCATTAGCAGTTAGTTTAGCTGAATTTGTTTTTGCTGGATGAAGAAAAATCTTTAGTCGTTTTTCCTTTATTTGAAATGAATGTTAAAATTATAATGTGAAGTTTATTTTGAAAAAGTCGAATATTTGCCGTGTGTGACGTCATCACTGATCCCTGTCATGTGTGAACGAGGAGTTGTGTAGATTTTCAAACGTTTGTAAAGTTTTACTCACAGGTTTGTTCCTTGAACATGTTTGTCAGTGAAGTCTCGTCAGAGTTCAAGTGACGTTTCCTTATTACTCTGGTCTTTATATGATGTGTGTATGTTGCACATACATAGTTTTTAATGGACTAGCAGAGTTTGAAGCAGAGAGTTCATCTGTAGCAATGAGCCTGGTCAGCATGGTAGGAAAGTACACGTGGTGAAGTACATCTTTCTGTGACCTGACCTCAGCATCCATCTTTTTAGACACTTAAAAACATAAGAACTTTCAATTTGCTTTGTGGCTGATGCATGGAAAGGGCAGCTATGAAATCGTAGATGAAATGAAAGAATCAGCAGTGGCCCCAGTGGCAGGTTCATGTTTTTCAAATCTACTTGTTAATAACATGGTTATATTTCACCTTTGAACTCTATTTTTCCTGTTAAGAAAGGCAGTATCTTTAAATAGAAAATGTGCTTATTTTTCTACAGTGGGAGGAAGTGGAGACGCGTCGTCAATTTTTATTTACAGTCTATAATTATGTGTCACACTTGCAAACATTTGATGGCTGTTGGCACCACTTACTAGTTATTAATTACCTTTGTGTTTCAATGTTAAATTCTTTATGAAAGTAGAAAAGAAACGAAAGCCCTCGCTATTGTATTTACTCAGCGGCTCCACTTCCTCTGACACAGGATTAAAGAGCTCGTCTTCTATCCGGCAGTCGATGTCTCTTCTCTGTGTAAATCTCAGCCGACCTGCTCATTATCCATTTCCTCTCCTTTCACTCTGATTTCATATTCCCCTTTTTCTCTTTTGCCTGCCAATCGTATTTCAACCTTTCCCCTTGTGTTTCTCAGCAGTGAAGCTGCTCCTCTTTGTTTGTCTAAGTGGGAGTAAGTGGATAAACACTCACAAGCCAAACAAATTATACTGGCAAGTGTGTTTATTATGTGTGTTTGTAACTAGTGAGAGTGACACGAAGGGGAGCCGCTGCTGAAGGGCTCATCCTTGCCTGTCTTGACTAATTTGATACGACAGTTCCTATTCTATGTTCTGCTGCATATATCTATAGTTTTATTTCTATTAAACATGTTGATATTCAGAAGTCACAAGCTTTATGTGAAGTCTTTAATGTTACTAAAAAAAATTGTTTTGTTTCAATCTCTTCTTGGTACCACATATAACATGGGTAAGAAGAGAAAGCAAGACATGTCAGACAGAAAGAACAGATTGAGGATACAACAATTGAGGATTTTTTTTAATCCGTATTGTTAGAAGGTTAAGTAAAATAAGATACGCTTTATTTGTCACATACACAATTATACATGGTACAATGTGCAGTGAAGTGTGTTATTGTGCCTGCATCCAGTTTATAAAATAGTAAATTAAAAGACACAATATAAAAATAGCACACAAAGTATTACAAAGGTAAAATATAAGTTATTTTGTACCTGTTATTATAAATGTACCATAATTAGAAGAACGTTTAAAAAAAACATAATTACCACTTCAAAGGAGGATATAATTTTGTCATTATCACGGATGTTTGTCAGTGAGCAGGATCCCTCAAAAACTTAGTGGAGGGGTGGGACATTTCCAAAGGAACAACCCATTCAATTTTGGAATGGATCCAGATAAATACTGGAATTTATTTTTACTTTCGTTAACATGACGAGATATGGTGTTGGCCTCTGTGAATGAGTGTGCTCTCCAAACGTGTCATGTGTAATTCTATATTTCCATTTTACAGCAATTTATTAATTCCTAACATATTAATAACCCTGAAACCCTTGAATTGCTCAGATTCTCTTTATTTCATCATCAGTTCTCAATACACAACTTTACTGCTGTGTCCCAGATCCACACTACACACATATATTAGTATAGAGTTCCCCTGTATGCTGTCATTTTTGTCTTTTGTCATCATACTTTTGCATCTCACATCAACAAGAAAATATTGCATAAATTTACATTCAAATGTCACTCACTGCCAAGTTCACATCCCAGATATAAGAAAAATGGGAAAATATAGGTAGAATGTAGGTGTTGTTGTATTTTACTGCATTGACTTTTATATTTTTCTCGTCAGTGGCTGCAGATTTTTACCCACACTTTTATGGGTTGAAGTTCCAAAATGTGACAGGGGTCTGAATGCGTCTTTTCAGTTCTCACACGTAATGAAATATAAACTCACTCAATTAAACAAATGTGTATGAAGGGTGTGTGACGCAGAGGCTGCTGTGAGACTCTGCAGTATGGATGCAGAAGGACAAACGCACGTCTGGCACAACAGCCCATGAAGAACAGGTTTTGATGTTGAAACTGCCTGCTATAGAAATCTGCTGACAGCAAAATGATGGAGAAGACGTGTGTGAGCGTGTGTATGTGCGTGCGTCATACAGAGAATGAAGGACAGAGATAATGCTTTCAATTACATGCATTAATAGTAAAAGTCGATAAGGTTTGAGCAGGAGTGTCATGCAGCCAGAATTTTTATGGAGGCACCGGTTTCACTGTAACAAGTGCTCATTGCAAACGAATAGCACACACAGGTAATGGCGCTCTGTCGCCATCACCAGCTGCACGGTCGCTGCATTTTTAATGAGCCGTTACAGACTCGTTTTTGTATGTTTGTCTTGTGTCTCATTTCAATTAGGCAACACATTTCTGTTCCTCAGAGCCAAAAAACGGCACTTTGACATTTGCAGTGGAGCTCATCAAGGTGTGTGGGAAACGTGTCATTACGTGTGATGATGACTGGCTCACTGATTTGCGACTGTTTTGGAGAAATAAGCAAGTGCAGCATAGAAGTGGAGTGCTGCTCACGTTGATAATAGAATTTCAAATCAGCCCCTGAGAGGTCATGACGAGCAAAACTGAAATATTTATGAAGTGTTGAGAGCCACATCATTCAACTGCAATAACAGTGAAACGTCAATTATATGCTCTTGCAGATCCATCCACTGACCTCTGAGGACACGACAGACATGTAGTTATATATGAAACTATTATTGAAGTGTTAGCATGATGAATGTATCATCTCCTGATAAAGCTCATTTATGTTCATTTATTTGATTTATCATCTTTTTTATTTCTATTTGTCAACCAGATTACCTCTTTGGTTATGAGTTGCTCTGTCTTTGCAAATTGATACAATACAAAAAACTTAAGCTAAGATGTCAGAAAAGGATATCACAGGTTAGTTATTCAGCCATAGGTGTCAAAAAAGTTTTTTATTTGTTTTAAGCTTTACTTCTCTGCAGTGTTTGTTGGCATAGTAACACAGAGGTGACAGAGTTCTTCTGACTAATAATACAGGATCCAACACCTTTTTAAAAAGTGTTGGTGATTCTTGATGTTTTTTTCACAGTGCATCAAGTACAGAAATATATAACCGTACAATATTCTGGTCTCTGTTGTGGGTTCGGGTTGGTCTGACCGGCTGTCCTCCCTGTTTGTAGATTTTGTTCTTGTTGAATCATCGACATGTTTGGACGATCTTTTTGTTATTACTTTAAGAAAAATCCAAGCAACATCATTGGATTCTTGAAATCAATCCACAAACAAATTACGTGTCCAAAAGCTGCTGTTTTTTTCTCCTCAAGCAGCTGTGCACTGAAAAGAAAGTGAACAGCTAAAACCTGAGAGCAAAAAATGCGAAGAAACAATGCACTTTGCCACTCAACTATCATTTTCCCATTGTATTGAAATCTTCAAATAAAGGTGTAAAGACAACCTAAGGAGGAAATCGTAAAAATGAACCCACAGGCTGTGCATCACTTTAGGAAAAGCTTTGTGTCATTAAGCAGCAGTTCTCCCACATTAGGAAGCTGCTTTGTGAGGAGACATTTGAAAGGAATGAGATGTAAATGCAGGGGAGGCAGAGTGTGGGGGTTTGTGGTAATCGTCTTTTCCTCGAGTTTTATGTTTTTCTTTACAGCTGCTGTTTCCTGTATGCGTGTCCCTAGGACTCGCTCTAATCTGTCACAAGCAAAGAAATGAATTACAGCATGCTCTTGTAAGCTTATTAAAATGGTGCTCTCCTTTGCCCCCTCCACTGTTCTTCCCTTCCTTCCATCCTTCCCTCCGCTCTCGTCTCCTCCAGGCCATTGATAAGTACTGCAGGGTGAGCGGCGGTTTCTCGGGAGTGAAGGACGTCTACTCCTCCAACCCGACCTACGACGACGTGCAGCAGAGCTTCTTCCTCGCAGAGACGCTCAAGTAAGTCCACAGTAATTGGTTCTTTATTAGCACGATCAATGAATCATCAGTTGGTTTGTTGATTGATTAATCATTTTAGCGGCAGACTGATTGAAAAAATTACTCACATTTTCAAAAATAAATGACAAAAGAATTACAAAAGCATTGTGCAGGCTGTAAAAGACTTTAAAGTCTTTTAAAGGACAAGCCCACATTTTTTTCAAGTCAATCTTAAACACTGGAACCGACAAGATCAATTTCCATTTTGATTTTAATGTAATTGCTTTTGGAAAAAACAACAAATCTTGTCCAGTAAAATAATTAACATTTTAATTCTAACTTGAAACTTGTGCGAGGTTTCAGCAGAGTTGAACAAATTAAATGAAAATCCTTTTGTTCTTGTTCCTATAAAACAAACTGTTATTAGACTCTAGACTGATGAAGCTTAGCGTTTCAGCTGAAATAAATAAATTGTCTGCAGGAAGGAGATCCAACTCCTATTTGAATTTTAGGGAAGAAACTCTTTGCACCCTGTTAAGAGAGGAGTAAAAATGACAATGATCAGAAATCATTTAATACATTGATGTTAGCGTTGTTGAGATTTAATACACAGACACGTGAAATAGATGGACATATTCATTGTTTTTTTGGTTTTCGACAAATAATGAGTATACTTTATAATTAAATATACATCATTGAAGTTGACTGAATCTTAGCACATTTTGTATTAACAACCTTTTTGTCGATTTGCCGACTAAAGAAGCTTTAGTCCTTTTTTGGACTTTTACACTTTCAGTCCAGACCAATTTATTATTTATTCATTCAAAATGAGGTCAATCACAATCAATTTAATATTCTGCAAACTTTTGATTTAACAAAAATAGAGCTCAAAGCAACAAAAAAAGTGCATTCAACAAGAATTAGAGAAAGATATTTCAGAACCATCTAAGTGAAAGTGCAGTTTACAATAATTAACTTTGAAGAAAGTGGACACCACTGTGTGGCGTTATGTTGTCCTGGATACTGTAACTACAGTAATAATACTCAGGGTTTGATAAATTAATACTAAATAGTTTTATGAAAACTGTGGGATATTAACATGTTTCAAAACACTAAAATTGAACGGAACTTTTAGAATCGTTATCTATGTGGTGAGACATTTTTTTGCGGTTACATATAGAGCCACTTGACCGTAGATCACTTACTTGTCCTCTCTGTGTTCCAATGTTGTGAGAGTGAGTGATGCTCTTCAGAAAGGAATTACAGGTTAACTCGCTGGCATCTGTTGTTGTTCCTGTCCATTAGAGACATTTGCTCTGTACGCAGCTACAAAATGTTTTAAAGGATGACTGATGCAAAGGCCAGTTCTCATTTCTCTGTGGTGCGTCATCATCATTATCATCCCTGATGGACGAAGGGAGAGAAAGGCCGAGTAACAGGCCTTGAGCCAGAGGGAGAATTAAAGCCTAATGTGGCTCTCTGCCTTCCCCTGCTGGTAGCTCTGTGAATCTTCTCCCATTAACACTGGAAAAACACCTGAGCTACAAGAGGTTAACAGAGTTTATACTGTGAGTCCGACATTGTGACGGGTCAAAGAATTAAAAAAACAGAACTATCCTCTTTAATGGCTTCTCAGCGCTTTTTAACTATATCATCTTTAACTATAAAGTTTCTGATATTAACTCCCACAAAGAATCAAATGACACTAAAACGTGTCTTTGGTGCATCAGTCTTTAAAGGTTACAGGCCACACTAACTGCTTACTCTTTGAGACGATGACATTTGAATGGCGTCACGCAGCCTGTGGGGTGTTCGCTGTCGTCGTCACATCAAGACGTCTGTGTCAAACAGGCTCCTGATTGGCTGCCTGATTGGAGCTGTACAAAGATGTAGCAGCAGAACCTGTGCTCCTCTACTGCGTGTGGATTATTGATCAAATTACAGTTTCTTGACTGTGTGCTTTGTCAAATTTGTTTATGAGATCATAAGATTATATTCAAAGCTTGCTGAAGTCTCTGCACATAAATGCACCTAACGAGTTGATGCAGACTTCTATGCTGGAAAACTTGATTTAGAAATGTGTTTCTTTATGTCTATGTAGCCCTTTTCTCATGGAAGTCCCTGGGATAGTAAAAGTGAATTATTGCATATGAATACACTGGAAAACCAACTAAAACATGAAATCATAATCTTCGCAATACAATTAATTATTTTCATCAAGATCTATGAATTACTCATTTGGAAAATTCTGAAAATGTTCCCACAACCATAAACAATTATATGTCACCACCAGTATGAGCCCAGAACACTAGGTGTTAACCAGATACAGTTTATTTTACACAGTTGAGTAACTCAAATATTATTTTTAATCACTTAAAAACTCCTCTGGAATTTTATGTTGACAAATCAGCCAATGTTCCTGTTTCACCTGAAAAAGCCCGATGAGTCAAACAGTCAACACTGATGAGACCTAACTGTCAATCACACATCAGAGGAGACGTAACAGAGTCGGACATGTTTACAAACCTGTGGATTTGGACTTTGCTGTAACTATGTATTCTGTCCTTTCTCTCCCCCTTATCTCCCTTCCTCACCCTCTTTTCCTCTGTTTGTTACGCACCATCCCCGCCCCCCCACACCCCACAGGTACCTGTACCTGTTGTTCTCCAGCGACGACCTGATGCCGCTGGAAAGCTGGGTCTTCAACACGGAGGCTCACCCGCTTCCTGTTCTCCACCTGGGCAACATCACGCTGCCCGGCAGCGAGCCGGCTCAGCAGTAGATGGACAGACCGATCTCCCTTCGCCAACGGCACCAGGGGGCGCCACATGTCTGCCCGCCTGCCCCAAAAAAACAAAAAACGAAAAAAATCACCCACCAACACTGGACAAACTTACATTCTGATCTACAGACTCTCAACTGCGTTCGGACTGCAGACATCGACAGGAGACGGAGCGATAGCCTCCAGCACAGAAGAGAGGTTCTGAGGTTCTCCCACAGAAGAAGAGAGGTTCTCTTCTTCTGTCTTTAAATCTTTGACTTTTTCTCTCCATCGCTCTGTCTTCTCTGCTCAGAAGGACGGTGGGTGCGCTGCTCAGCCTCAAGTTTGGCTTGAACAAAACTCTTTTCTCTGAAGGACCGAGCTCCAAAGCTGGTGGCTTGACTTAGTTTTTTGTTATCATTTTTTGTGTTTAATTTGACCAAACTTTGCTCCTGCACAGACTGGAGGCACTGCGAGTGCTCTGTGGGGTTTTGTGAAGGACAATGCAGTCACTTTGACACTGGGCCTGATGGAGCTGTCACTTTTCCACACAGACAGACTTGAGGACTTTACAGGGTCTGTTAATAAAGTGTGATATATTTTTGGGGGGGGTGGAAAAATCCTGAATGGGGACACAGGGTTGAATCAAAGCCCTCCGTTTCTCCTGACCCGACCCACTCCCGGTGTGATGGTCATCAGATGAACTTTGACCCGGAACTGTCAGCAGCTCGTCACTTCCTCGGTGTCAGAGCGGGTTTTGGCAAATCTCCCCACCTCCTCAGATCCTTGTATTTTCAGCAAAGCGGACCAGAAACAGCAGCAGGCCTCCCTCCATCTTCACCACTTCTCAACACCTTTCCCGTTTTCTCCTACACTTTCTCCTCCAGTTGGACACATCACCCCTAAACCATTCTGCTGCTACTCGATTGGATGCTGCTTTTTTTATCTCTCACATTTTTTTTATCAAACCATCTTTATTTCAGCACTTCTCTCATCTCTCCTGTCTGATTCTTTCCCACCTTTTCATAAATCACATCACATCATTTTCACACCATTCAAGGCTTGAACCCGACCATGCTTCCATAGGAGTGTGTGTGTGTGTGTGTGTGTGTAAGAGTGTGTGTGGTGGTTAAAATAACCCTTACTGTAAATCAAAAGTTTGTGCACTTTGTATGGGAAGAGGAGTGTGGAGGTGTAGCACTGGAAGAGCTGAATTAACGAAGATGGCCAATTCCACAAAATACTCCTTTCGACCTTGTATCACTGCTCTGCCACCAAAACTGAAGGCTTCATTAACCCACTGCGCTGTTAAAAATCCACAATCCTACTTTCATTTTCTCTTCTCTCGTCTCCTTCCTCTTAATCTCTGTGTCACTTCTCCACCAGAAGAAGATTTAGAACTTTCAGGCCTTTAGTCTCAGGGTTTCACACATTCTTCTGGAAAGTCTGGCAAAGAATGAAACCGTATCTCATATCACTGAAATTGGAAGTTTGAATCGATTTTAAATCATAGTGGAAAATACTTTTTTTCATTTTCAGAGAACTATTCACCTGTGAACCTGCCCCGGGATCTGACCCCGTTCATCACATTGTCCAACAACTAAATGAATCATATCATCCAAAACACTTAGAGCATTAAAACTATAAAGTAACTGTGGTCGGAGAAAAACATAGAGTTTCTGGCGTAGGCTGTAAATAAACATGGACGACACGTCCCCACTTCCACCCTCTGTACAAAAATGAAGCTAATAGATCCCAGACTTGGGCTCCGCCATCTTTCTCCCTTAACGTCACATGCACTCGACCAATCACAGGTCAGGTCTCAGCTGTCAATCATGATGCTCCACCCCATTTTTTTTTTTTTTTTTGCAGCTATAACAAATACTAATGTTCACATGGAGGAGGCATTATCAGCCACCAGAGGGCAATACAGATTTTTTTGGAGTTTCACTTTTTGTTGTCCCTCTTTAAACACAGGCTTTGGGTTTTACCATGATTTGATACCATTGTTAAGAATAATATATTACTAACGTTATAAAAATACAGTGAGCTTAATGATGGGCTCAGTACACTTGTGATATGAACGTTTGTGTTTGTGTGTGTTCATGACAGAGAGACTGACTGTGTGTTAAAAATGTGATTTTTTTTCTATGAGTTTGTCACCAGATTGTTTGACATGAATCTCGTTTCCAAAATGCGCTGAACCAGGAAGGTTTATATCTGGTTTCCTTCTCGAGCCTTATTTGCATTTGTGATCTCTTGGGTGACACTGTGCTCTTTATTTGCGGTGTGTTTTTACGATGTGTTGCGATATAAAACTCCTGTCATTGTTTTTAATTGCACAAATTCCCTGTGGTGTGCACATGGATTGAAAATGTTGTCAGAGCTCTATTCATGTTGACAGCAGACGAGACAAAAACAACAAGATGACAGTTCAAAGTATCAAATGATCACTCCCCAAAAATTTAATTAAGAAACCCAGACACTCCTACATACCGAATGGAATTTTCTGACACTCACCCTCTGTGTGCAGCTGTTTGTTTGTTGATAAAGGCGATCTGTGTGATCCAGCACCACAGACCAACAGCTCCCACTGTGCTCACAAATCCGATTATAGCTGCAGGAGACCATCGTCACGTTTGACAGCCGAGTAGGACACAGATTATCATGATAACACAATGTAATATTGAGAAGTCATACAATACGAAAGTAAAAGTTAAAATCCGAAGCACAACATGTTATCAGGAACACGTTTAAACATTTTCAGCTGTGATCAGAAAGATTTAGGACCTGATATGTGAAATGTCTGCAGCAGTAAGGGAGTCAAACTAACTTTTAAGCCAGTTTTTGTATCACAGTCTGATCACTTACTATCTTTGTTAACTTGGCTTTGACCAAGAGTCTGAGATCAGTTGTATCAATCTGCCTTTTTTCTTCCGTTTTAAATCAATGATGTGACACAAAAGGCATCTGCAGTTTTTTTTGTTTTCTTTTAAGGAATCTTATAAAGTGTACGCTCACGATTCTTTGCTGCCAAGTTCTTCATTTCTCTCCCTCATCATTCATCCAACATCATCTCCATCCTCCTCTTTCAGCTGATCTCCAGTCGTCAGTAACATTTCAGTTTTGGTTCTCCCCCCCCCCTAACACGGTCTCTGACATCACGCTGACCTCATCACCTCCTTTATTCCCAAAAGGAGGCAGCCCAAGGAGAAACCCTTGGGCGGCCATCGAGTCGCAGGGAGCGACGTTGCTTTTGAAAATTGAGTGTTCTGTATTTGTATTTTTACTGAACTAAAAAAAAATCAAATTAAAGTATCTGTAAATAAGTTTAAAACTGAGACACAAAGTCAATAAAGATGTTATGAAAATTGATCCGAGTGTTTTGCTTGATCGTCTGCTGCTTTGAGAAACTCCAGGTTTCTGAATCTTCATCCAGCGCCACCATCAGGCCCAACGACTAAATGTCTGCAAAACTAATGATAGCATCCGAAGCCTCAGCTTGATGTATTTCTTGATCATTAAATTCTGTTTAATAAGAAAGTTTGATTCAGCATCTGCAGATATACTTTTATATTATATATAAACTACATATTCAAGTTTATGAGAGGTGTAAATGAGCCAAGGAACAAGCAAACGTCTGGATTTGGGATCTGCTCTCTGGGCCTCATGTTATCTCGATGCTAAACTAATGCTGAGCTACCTGCTGTTGTCACCTTGAGATGCATCTTGCAGCCTTGGACGTAGACGAGTTGCTGGGAACCTGATGTCGGCAAACTTTATCTATTTATCAACAGTTCCACTTCACCACTTCCCTGTCTTGTGGTCTGATGCCTGTGGTGAGGTGCTCTGGAGTTAAAGTGGAGGAACAGGCTGCTGGTGTTTAAGTGTCTGTAGCTTAACAATACACTCAGTAGCTAAATAACTCTTTCATGCAGCAGCACAAACCAAAATGAGGAAAGAGTTTCTCATCACTCATGTTAGATTTATGGTTCCAGTAATTGTGAACAAACTGAACTTGCTGAGCGACTTGCTCAGAGTAATGAGACAGGTTGATCCATCAGAGATGAAAACTACGTGACTTCCTGCTCTGTGTGTTTGTCCTGCCAGGAAATACTGTACATGCTTACAAAAAACATGGGCTTGGTGCTTTTATCAATGCTTCATTGTATTGTTTAGTTTTTTATCTCACAAGCAGAGCTATTCAAGGTTCCACCCATTTGATGTAGAACCACGCTGGTTGAGTTTGTCTGCCGGTTGAGTTACAGTTTTTTTCGATTGCTTAAACACTAAAATCAAGAGTATTACACAATTATCAAAACCTTACACTCAAGGAGCATAACATGAGCCCAGATCTGCACCACTATAAGCACAATGTCAGCTTCACACTTTTTGCAAAACAATACACACAGTGATTTGAAAAACACTAAACACACTTGTATACAGTAGACACAGAAGTATATGAAGATGTCACTTCCTTGCAATTCCTAAGCATTGACTGTCAAATGACCACCCTATGAGCCAATTGGTTAAATACAGCCATCAGGTGTGCAAACACATGATTGCTTAATTGTAGACACACCAATCAGGTTTAAGCACTATATAAAAGCAGCAGCTGAGTTCACCTGACATCAACCAAAAGGGAGCTCGTGCTCAAAAAAGAAGAAGAGTGAGGGTGAGAGGGGGAATCCACGGAGGAGAAGAAGGCTGCGGCATGAGTATGTGGAGGGATGTATTGTTCTCTTTAGCACTGTGATGTTGCATACTGCACACGTAACCTTTATAATGTAAATGTCCTGTATACCAGACATATGCTGAACTACACAATCTTGTCTTTCACTGTATTTCATAGATTTTGACAGATGGATGCTGGGGAAATCCTGCATGAATTCATATATATAGATGAGGCAGGGTTCAACCTGACAAAAGCAAGAAGGAGAGGCAGAAATATCATTGGCCACGGGGCTATAATCAGTGTCCCAGGGCAACGGGGGGTAACATCACCCTTTCCGCTGCCATTACACAGAATGGGGCCCTCCTCCGTCATGCCAGTAAGGGCCCTTACAACACACCTCACATTCTCACATGTTTGGACCGATTGCACAACATCGTCACAGCAGTAAACCACAGGCACCAGATGCAATACACTGTCATCTGGGACAATGTGTCATTCCACCACTCTGCTCTGGTCCAGAACTGGTTTCAACACCATCCACAGTTTACAGCACTATACCTTCTACCATACTCTCCCTTTCTAAACCCAATCAAAGAGTTTTTCTCGGCATGGCGGTGGAAGTTTTACGATCTCCGGCCACAGGCTCAAGTTCCCCTCATTGAAACCTGAACTGGATACAGAATTTTCTGCTTGTCTGATATTTGCTGAGCTTACAGTGTTATGCACACTCCTGTAGTAGCATTACAGTTTTTCTCGATTGCTTAAGCACGATTTTCAAAACAGGGCCCGGTGTTTCAAAACACTAAACACAATTGGCACAACCACACACCCAATCAGAAGAACACCTCAGATCCTTTGCAAAATGAAACACTCTTGTAAAAACTATACACTAATTTGTCAAAACCATATTTTGTTACCATATGAATAGTATTATAGTGGTGCAGATCTGGGCTCATGTTATGCTCCTTGAGTGTAAGGTTTTGATAATTGTGTAATACTTTTGATTTTAGTGTTAAAGCAACCGAAAAAAAACTGTAAAACTGGGACATGTTTTGTTGTGATTCTCTATGTTGACATGTTGACTGATTTGGGTATATGGAGAGAAATAAATTATATTTTCTTGAGTCTGCAGCATTGGTCTTGTGTAGTGTTTGGTAAATGTATTGTCTATTTGCACTTTCTCTGTGTACTTCACTTGCAAGAGTCTAATCACTGAGAACTGGAATTGCTAAAAGTGTTTTAGGTTAGCAAGTCATGTGAAGCGTGTGTGTTTCATATGGTAACAAAATATGGTTTTGATAAACTAGTGTATAGTTTTTACAAGAGTGTTTCATTTTGCAAAGGATCTGAGGTGTTCTGCTGATTGGGTGTGTGGTTGTGCTCATTGTGTGTAGTGTTTTGAAACACCGGGCCCTGTTTTGAAAATCGTGCTTAAGCAATCGAGAAAAACTGTAAAGTGCTTTCAACCTAAAGGGATAGTTCACAGAAAAACGACTCACCACTATGCCGCTGGGGGGGAGTGTTTGAGTCCACAGAACCCTGCTGGAGTTTCAGGGGCAAACAGTGTTGCAGCCAAATCCAATTCTATTGACTTCAATACTATTAAATGAACTGAATTGAAGTAATTGAAACAGCATCATTTACAGGTAATCCTCCTCACATGTTCGTGTGGAGGGCAGAGGACTTATAGGATAAAATCATATTGTAAATGACGCTGTTTCGAGTTGAATTTGAATGTCTTGGCTTGCGGACACTTGGAGAAGCAGTATGGAGGCATGTTGTGGTTTTTTTTTCGATTGTTTTTACACGTTTAAAGAATTGCATCATTGTTAACCCCTAAAAACCCATAAAATGTGTTTTATGACACAAAAGTTTTTTTATTGAATTACTTTTTCTGTGGAACTCACAGCAACCTGCTCTGTGACTGATTGATATTAATATAGCTGTGCTGACTTCCCTGTGGTTGACAAGCAGTGTTGATATATGAGAAGGTCTTGTCACTTCAGTGATGGGTGTTGTCTTCATATTGTTTTTCACTTTGGCTCAACTCCTGTTATTTTTATCACCTGTTTAAAATAAGTTTTTTTTGCTGCTGGAAAAGTCTACACTGATTCAGTTCCATTTAAAAACTGACAGCGCCCATGTGGCAAACATTATTATTCTAAGACACCCGGAGTAAGACTCACATCAAATATTTAGATTGATCAAGATCCAGTATCATTCAGCAGCCTGAGACGCCAACACACACCCAAGTCGTCTGTGTGTGTGTGTGTGTGTGTGTGTGTGTGTGTGTGTGTGTGTGTGTGTGTGTGTGCGTGCGTGCGTGCGTGCGTGCGTGCGTGCGTGCGTGCGTGCGTGTGTGCGTGTGCGTGCACGTGTGCGCGTGTGTGAGGAGAGAGGTAAAGAGGAACTGAACTTTTATGTGAGACAAAGATGTTCTGTGTGTCACTGTGAGAGAATGTGAACAAGTGCCTTTCTTTGAAGGGTGAACGGGAAAGTGGTCAACAAGCATGTCCGGATTTCAATATCTGAAGTCATTGTGAAAGCACTAAGTATTGATCACTAACCCCTATGTTCGTCTTGGGAGGCGCCGCAGCTTCAGTTTTGATCTGTGTCTTTACAACCTGAACTTTCTCTGCTGCTGCTGCTGCTGCAGCTGCAAAGGAAACTTTTGAATTCTTAAACTCACCAACAAACCATAACATGTAAACCTAGATCCTCTTCTCCCCCAGAACCACATCTAATAGATGAATTCAGGTTTGTTCTTCAGGATGCACACAGATGTGGGTTCAGGTTGCTGCACAATCGAATGTTCTCCATGTGCCACCGCTGTGAGCAGTTATTAAAGGCACACACTGCTCTGTTTGAAAAGTCTCACTCTACACACATTAACTTCACACTGTAAGAAATTAAAATGAGGAAATAAATCCTTCATTACATTTGATGGACTGTCTGATACAATATAACATTTGTTGGAACTTTTTCAGCTTTCCGCTCCGACCACTTTAGGTGAACGTGTAAATGGTTACTGCTCCTGTCCTGTTGAGGGAGGTGTGGCTGCTTCACCAAAAACACTGGGAAATTTCACTCTCAAACCAGTTTGGCAGATAATCATAATGGTATTTCCTCTTGTAAATGGTTTCTTTGTGGTTTCATTAGCAAAATTTGGGCCGTGCCATGGTGCTGAACATGGAACATGTTTTTGTGGTGATGCACTTGTTCTTTTTTTACAGACATGTTTGCAATCATTGTCATCACGCCCCTGTCATTTCAAGGCTGTGTGTACGCAGGCGGGAGGATTTTCAAAGGTTTCACTCTACCAAGCAGCTTTTTATAAAACCGCATTATTGTATTTGGCCTCACGGTGAACAGACTGAGCGTGTTTAGAGAACGAGGGAAGAGAGGAAACGTGAGAAAAACTGAGGTCGGGGATAATCCTGGAATTAGTTTACATGAAGAGAGAAAAAATCAGGCCCTTTGAAAAGTGAAAGATGAGTCCCAACTCTCCCAAATATACAACTTGGATGTGTTGGGTTTTATTTAGCCGTGGGGTTTCTGCACTTTCTCTTCAGCCTCTAACCATGAGCTCTTGCGACATTCTTCCAAAACACAACAAAGGAAGATGGCTGGCATCTAATCAGTCCTCGCTGCCGCATGAGCACTGCCTGGCAAAGTGGAAACTCAACTCCGAAACGAGTCCTGCCTCTCAGAAATGAGGTCAAATTGGGTTCAAATCTTTGTGTTCAAGAAGTTACATCTGTCATCTCCCATGTTTTGAAAGTCGTCTGTAGTGCAGGAGCATTAACTGATTGGAAATATTTACAATGCTTAAACTTTCTATTGTATTAAAAAACTTCAGAAACATGTACTTGCACAAACATGGGGGTGAGAAGACCTAAAATGACAGAAAACACCATTTCATGTACTTTTTTAAATTTGGCTAATATCCCATCAGCTAACATGGAGGAGGCATATGAGTATATGACCTATATTGCAGACAGCCACCAGGGGAAAAGTGGAACAAATATTCAAAATGTATGTTTTTGTTTCATTTCACAGATTTCAGAGGCTGTTTTCTCAAACTGAAGTTTCTCTCCACTTCAGTTTCACTCACTTACACCGGACCGGACTGTCTACATCCTGAAAATGTTCACAAAGGGGTTTGTCCATAACTAATTTACAGTCTGACTCAAAAACCATTTCACCAGGTGAAAATCTACTGTTGTGGCCATCAACTATATTTTCTGATTTATGGAGAAATAGAAATAGATGCTGAAGATTCCCTCTTTAAAGAAATTTTATAAAACAGATATTTTAAACCGGCTTTAGTCACTGGTCCAATTTCTGTTCGGGAAATAGTGTATATTTTTATTAGATAATGCTGTATTTACATATTTAAACACATATTATTAGAAAATTGGCAATACCAAAAATATTTCTCTCAATGCAAGGAATCAAGTGGAGGAGTTTTATGGTGTTATCTATTAATACAAAGTTTTACCCTGTTTTATTCACCTTAAAAAGGAAATACATATATTAGTGAAAATGGTCAAAGATCTAATGCAGAATTTACATTTCCTCAGTGAAACTTTTAAATTGATTCCTCGAGCGAGACTGAAAGTTTGGAGCTTTCTCAGACGGTTTGTGAACATCGCCTGCAGATCTCTTCTTTCCCACAGTTGAGTCAGCGGCAACTTCTTTTTATTCTTTCATGCACATAATAATGATTAACATAATAATCAGGAAGTGATTCTGCAGGACGACATTAATCACTGTCACAGAGAAGACGCAGGGGAAACTCTTGTCATGTAATAATGTGCATATTAAAGAGAGTGTATGTGTGTGCGTTTGTGTGTGTGTGTCCGATAATAACTATGACGTCAGGAGAAGAGCAGGTTTTTAAATGTCCGACTGACTCATTCTGAAGAGATTAGCAAGCTCTCTCCTTAACAGCCTTTAATGGAACTGTGGTGTGTGTCTGTCTGTTTGCTTACATGGGGACAATGTGTCCGTCCAGGTTCGTGCTAATGTGCATCTCATTGTGTGTTTAATGTGTTAATGGCCAGTGTTGCTTACTCATCCGAGGCCTGGACGCACTGAGTCACTCTTCAGATGGCAGAGCTGCAGCTGCAAAGCACGGCTAACACACACACACACACACACACACACACACACATGTGCAAACACACACAGACTTCAGGTCAACCAACCTCACAAACTCGCTGACTTCCATCTCTTATCAAGATCTCTGTGATAACATTCTGTCGTCTCCTCAGAGATTCTTCACTCAGATGTCGGAGGAATGTATTTCCTACACATAGATGATTTCAATCTGTCAGACAATGAATTTGGTTTAAAGATCTAAAATCACTCCTAGTGAACTGGTTCTCATGTAGACAGAAAAAACAAAGCCGGAGCTCTGACTGCGTCATCCCACTGAAATGAAACACAACTGAGTTTCCTGCTGAAATCCTGATTAGGTTTTAACTCTGTTTTTATGTGAGGTGGATAGCTCAATTTCTACTGTGACTTAATTTGCCTTTTCCTTTGCATCTTCCTCCTGTGTGTTCAAATCTCTACTGTTTTAATCTTTGATGAGAAAGTAAAACGTGGCTATTCTGTTAAATTTCCCTTTAAAATCTCACATGAGTGAGAATATGACAAACACACAAAGAGAGAGGAAGGGGATCCCCTCTCGTTTATGGTTTCTGCTACTGACACACTGACACGGAGATGATGTACAACCCCACTCCCCGAGGGGCTCTCCTCACAACACACACACACACACACACACACACACACACAAACACACACACACACAAATACAACTGTACTGCTGAGGCTCACTGGTTCGTTTCCGTGCTGCAGAGAAAAGGAGAAGGTTTGTTTGTGCGAAACTGCATATTTAGCTTCTTCCTGACGTGTGTTTCCTGCAGCCACGTGTGTCTTCATGTTTCGGTGGAAACAGGAGTGTGATCACTGCAGGAAAAGATGATGTTAAACTTTCTTTTCTCAGCAATAAATACACATGTTTAGATTTTTTTTTTCTAAAGTGGTCTTTCTATGACTTATCTTTACATGAATGATCATAGAGTTCAATAATTGTTCCACTGAAGAAGGTACTTTTAACATTTTAATGTGTGTGGTCTGCATTAAACTGACAACAATTATTAGCTTGAAGATTGGCCTCCTTTTTCCTGATTGATATTTGTATTTATATATTTCGGATGTTTCTTTGTATGTTTGTATTTGTATGTTCTCAATTAAATAGGACAATTATAAACTACAGATGTGGTTGGAGGGAGTCCTATGACAAAACACATGTTGTGATATGATGTAATGTTATAATGGATTTATACGCTCTGCTAAAAATAATGGTGCCTGTGTTTGGTGTTAAACCAACGAGTAAATACATTTCACACCATTTATGTATCTCACATTTTTCACAACCATGGATCTTGCTTTCATTCCTCTCTCTCTGTCTCTCTGTTTGTGTATACCTGGGTTTTACGTTCCAGTGAATCATTACACTTGCATCCTTCTTGTAGTTTCTTTGCATCATTCACAGCGACACACCTCTGAAGTGAGGGGAAGAAAACGTTCGATTCCAGAGTGTGTCACTGGGGGGGGGGGTTCTGCTAAGCTGCTGTTCTCTGCGTCACTGTGGGTGATGACTATGTGTGTGTGGGGGGGGACAGAAAGACAAGGGAGGACTTTTTTCTATGTGTTCTAATGAAATGCACAGTATTCTTCATATTAAAAGTCTCTCTGATGTGTCACTAGGGTTGCCAAATTCCGGGAATATTCAAAGTTGGAAACTTTCTATGGGAATTAATGGGAATATACGGGAATTAACGGGAATAAACGGGAATATACGGGAATTAACGGGAATAAACTGGAAATGTTGTGGGTAATTTATACTAACTGTATTTACCTTGTCTTATACAGACATAAATATAAACATTTTGTTGTGTCATATGCTGATTTGAGCCCTGAGGAAACTTTGGCACTTGACTATATGCTTCTGCATTGTCGTGTCATTCTTAACATAAGTCTTTGCACAGTATTTGCAAATGTACACAGCCTTTCCTTCTACATTGGATGGGGTGAAATGTCTCCACACATGAGATAGTGCACGTGGCATTGTTCTGTAGAATAAGATGAGAAAAAAGTTTGTAAAAAAACACTGATGCAATGCCAGAGATATAAATAGTTAGCCAACCAATTGGAATTGTCTGTAAACATATTTTACAATTGATGGATAAATGAATGGAAATAGGCTAGATGAACAGATGAACAATCCTCAATCAGCATACTAATATATTTTCCCCAGTAATATCATCGAAACTTACCTGACTAGTCCTGCACACTACAGCAGGCCTCAAAAAAGCAACATAAACTTTAAATAATGATGAACGACATGAAGCCGAATTATCTTGATCGCCTACCGGAGGTCATAAATCCTGCCTACTCCATGTTAGTGGATGGGACCAAGCTATAAAGTCAGAGAACACATGCAATTAATTTTTTCTCTGTGATTTAAGGTGGTTCTCATGACACTGATGTGTTTGAGGGTTAATGTTTCTGATAAGTTCAGTTTTGGTTGTTTTATGCTACAAGAATGAGGTGAAACATCAGATTAACAGATGAGACTAACACCTTGATACCACTTCCCCCCCATGACTCCAGTCAGACTCAGGCTCTAAATGATGTCACCAACACAAGATGGCAGCATTCGTATCCAGTATATCTGGGCTTTGCTTTTGTAAAACAGGACATGGTGGAGACACATCTTATATATATATATATATTTTAGATATGTATATTTGATTTCTATTGACATTTTTTTGTATTCCTTTTTTATCCTATTTTTTTTTGTCTGCTTTTAATAGTCTGAGCATTGCCATAGGAGAGCCTGTGACCCAAGCATTCCATTGCAAGCGACTGCTTAATGTTATCGTTGTGTACATGACAATAAACTCTTGAATCTTGAATCTTGAATCTTTCTTTACAGTCTATGGCTTTAATAAATATATGTGATCCCTTGAATCTGATCCATTTACAGATGAAAACTAAATTATGAATGTATGATTTAGTTTCTGTTTCCAAATAGCCTCAAACAAAGTAGATGTGGCTGCTATGATGACTTATCTATCTATCTATCTATCTATCTATCTATCTATCTATCTATCTATCTATCTATCTATCTATCTATCTATCTATCTATCTATCTATCTATCTATCTATCTATCTATCTATCTATCTATCTATCTATCTATCTATCTATCTATCTATCTATCTATCTATCTATCTGTATCTCTATCTATCTATCTATCTATCTATCTATCTATCTATCTATCTATCTATCTATCTATCTATCTATCTATCTATCTATCTATCTATCTATCTATCTATCTATCTATCTATCTATCTATCTATCTATCTATCTATCTATCTATCTATCTTTCTATCTATCTATCTATCTATCTATCTATCTATCTATCAATCTATCTATCTATCTATCTATCTATCTATCTATCTATCTATCTATCTATCTATCTATCTATCTATCTATCCATCTATCTATCTATCTATCTATCTATCTATCTATCTATCTATCTATCTATCTATCTATCTATCTATCTATCTATCTATCTATCTATCTATCTATCTATCTATCTATCTGTATTCATATCTATCTATCTATCTATCTATCTATCTATCTATCTATCTATCTATCTATCTATCTATCTATCTATCTATCTATCTATCTATCTATCTATCTATCTATCTATCTATCTATCTATCTATCTATCTATCTATCTATCTATCTATCTGTATTCATATCTATCTATCTATCTATCTATCTATCTATCTATCTATCTATCTATCTATCTATCTATCTATCTATCTATCTATCTATCTATCTATCTATCTATCTATCTATCTATCTATCTATCTATCTATCTATCTATCTATCTATCTACCTATCTAACTATCTATCTATCTATCTATCTATCTATCTATCTATCTATCTATCTATCTATCTATCTATCTATCTATCTATCTATCTATCTATCTATCTATCTATCTATCTATCTATCTATCTATCTATCTATCTATCTCATTATTTTTATTGTGAGCATGTTTTATATTACGATTGATTATGAATATAATGATATGTATTATTATTGTTATTATGATATCAGTTGACAGACAAACCCAATCCTCAACATCGGTCCGTCTGCATTGGAAACGCAACAGGCCCGTCGACCAATCAGAGGCGTCGCTCGGCGCATTGGTATCCGAGGGACTGTGTTTCGTCCCGGCGGAGCAGCTGGTGTGAGTGGGTCGTGCTGCGGCTGTATAAAGCAGGTGTGTGCGTGGCGCTGCGGACACTGACTCCTCCGCGGTGTGTGTGTCTGTGTGTGTCAGCGCGTTTCCTCTGGATCATGAGTCTGAACGAACTTTATTTCTTCTCTTCTGGATTCTGAAGACTTTCAACAAAACGTACGTATCGACTCCATCCTCCATGTGGCTGCTTCTGTTGCGCTGACTGCGCTGTTAGCATGGAAACACTACGCTACGACCAAGTTTTACGTAAACCAAGGAGCGATGCGGGTGGATTGTTTCACCGCAACAGTGAGATCCTTTGATCCTGCGGGGTGACTCTTTGAAGTCTGTTTCCCGGGGTCGCAGACTTCAAAGCGCAGTGCGGTGCTCGCCACGCAGTTTTGCGGGAGCACTGATGAATCAGCTGGAGCAGGTCGCGGGGGGGGGCGGGGGGTTGGTGAATTGCGTGTCGGTGCGTTTTAACGTTGTCCACGTGGGTCGGTTTCTAGAATAAAAACGCCACGCTCGTGCACATCCGCTGCTTCTGGAAGCCCCACGCGCTCCCCTCTGGGATCCGGTCATGAGGATGATGACGTTTCACATGATTTAACCTTAAAGTCCATTCATGTTTTTGCTTATTATTAATATTTGAAAATTGTCAGACATAGGGCACCTATTAAAAGATTGATAATGACAAAAAACACTGTTAACTGTTTTGCATTTAGCTTTTCACTATTTTACTTCACTTTTTATATCTTATCTTTTTATATATTTTTATTCAGAAATGTTTATCTCAAAATAAATGTTACTTTGTATAAATATTGGTAAAAAGTGAGTAAATAAGAAGTAAACAGTGAGTAAATATATACTGGTTTCCCATTTTTTTATTCCTCTCCTATGCATGTTGTATTTATTGCGTTATGTTTCTATGTTCATTGTTTGCACCAATAACCAGAGCAAATTCCTTGTATGTGTGAACGTACTTGGCAATAAAAAATACTTCTGATTCTGAAATTATCAAAAACTCCAATTTAATAGTTTGATCATTTGTACCCATGTTCAGGATGTGTTACCGTCTGGTTTTGGACTGTTGAGCACGAAATAAAACAGACATAGATTTGAGTTTAGGAAAATTTTTATAAAAACTATTCTGATTATTTATCGACAGAACACCAACTCAACATGAGGATGATGATGTTTCACATGATTTAACCTTAACGATTCATGTTGTTTGCTTATCAATATTTGAAATTTGTATTGACATAGGGCAACTATTAAAAGATTGATAATGACATAAAAATCCAGTTTTATAGTTTGTTAATTTGTACCCATGTTTGGACTCAAATGAGTTCAGGATGTCTTACTGTTTGGTTTTGGACCGTTGAGCACAAAATAAAACATAGACATAGATTTGAGTTTAGGAAAACTATTATATCAAAATTCTGATTATTTATTGACCGAACACCTAAACAATTAACTGACAAATTTTTCCATACTAGGGACCAGATGGTCAGCTCTAGCATTAGGGAATTCATTTAGTTTTTTCTGCTGTTTACAGGCTCCCAGTCTTGTTTGTACATTTTGTTCAACAGATTTTATTTTTAAAAAGTGGTCACAGGGTTGCAAAATTCCGGGAATATTCAAGCTTGGAAACTTTCCATGGGAATTCACAGGAATTAACGGGAATAAACTGGAAATGTTGTAGGTAATTCATACTAACTGTATTTACCTTGTCATATACAGATATAAATATGATCATTTAATTTTGTCATAGGCTGATTTGAGCCCTGAGGAAACTTTGGGCACTTGACTATATGCTTCTGCATCGTTGTGTCATTTTTAACAAAGGTGTTTGCACAGTATTTGCTAATGTACACAGCCTTTACTTCTACATTGGATGGGGTGAAATGTCTCCACACATGAGATCAGCGTTTGATTTGCCTATTTTTTTTTTTTTTTTTCAAAATTCCCGAGCTTAACTTTCCGCCCCTTTGCAACCCTAGTCCCAGCCCTGATTGACTGTTGCTGTAGGATCTTGTGTTCTTGTGGAAATCTTTCAGTGTGTTTTATGATTTTGTGCATTTCGTTTTGTTTCTGCCACATTTGAAGCTAACACTGATTTGTTTGCTCTCTCCTGTTAGTTTATCAGAACCTTGTGAGAAGATGGAGAACAAGGAGAACAAGGAGAACAAGGAGGAATCAAAGAGTAGTTCAGTCAGTCTTCTGTCCTGGGAGCAGGTGAGCCGGCTCCACGACGTGCTGACGGCCGTCGTGCCTGTTCACGGACGAGGTAACTTCCCCACCTTAGAGGTGCGCCTCAAAGACATTGTGGCCTGGGTGCGAACCCGCCTGGAGCTGAGGGGCATCCGGGTGAAGGACATCCGTCTCAACGGCTCCACGGCCAGCCACGTGCTGGTGCAGGACATCGGCTGGAGCTACAAAGATCTGGACATCATCTTCAGGGTGGACCTGCCGCACGAGACAGAATACCGCGTCATTAAGGACGTGGTGCTGGGCACCCTGCTGGACTTCCTGCCCGACGGAGTGAACAAAGAGAAGATTACTCCCATGACTCTGAAAGAGGCTTACGTCCAGAAGCTGGTGAAGGTCAACACAGAGCAGGACCGCTGGAGCCTCATCTCCCTCTCCAACAACAATGGCCGCAACGTGGAGCTGAAGTTCGTGGACACAATACGCCGGCAGTTTGAGTTCAGTGTGGACTCCTTTCAGATTGTGCTGGACTCCATGCTGGTCTACTACGAGCTGTCCCAGACGCCGATGACTCAGGCCTTCCACCCGACCGTGAGCGGGGAGAGCGTGTACGGAGACTTCAGCCTGGCGCTGAGCCACCTGCGCAACAAGCTCATCGCCACCAAGCGGCCCGAGGAGATCCGGGGCGGCGGCCTTCTGAAATACTGCAATCTGCTAGTGAGGGACTTCCGGGCGGCCAGCGAGGAGGAGTTCAAAGGCCTGGAGCGCTACATGTGCTCCCGCTTCTTCATCGACTTCCCTGACCTCGGGGAGCAGCAGCGCAAGGTGGAGGCCTACCTGCAGAGCCACTTCATCGGTGAGGAGAAGAGCAAGTACGACTACCTCATGATCCTGCGGCGCGTGGTCAACGAGAGCACGGTGTGCCTCATGGGTCACGAGCGGCGGCAGACCCTCCACCTCATCTCGCTGATGGCCTTCCGGGTGCTGGCGGAGCAAAACGCCATCCCAGACGCCTCCTGTGTCACCTGCTACTACCAGCCAGCGCCGTACGTCCGGGACCACAACTTCAGCAACTACTACGTGGCCAACCAGAACATTCCAACATGGCTGCCATGTAGCTGAGTCAACAACCACGTGAAGGATGTAGAAGAGGGCACGGCCACTGCTGCGTATGAAAATAGAGGAATAGCAGAGAAAAAACAAAAAAAATGATATAGAGGCAATTGATGTAAAGTTCCTCTCAAGGCACAATTATATTTAAGTGGACAAGTGTTTTGCTTTGTTTTTGCAATCCTTTCTCATTCCTCATCTACAGAGGCGTCTAGGTCATTGAATAGAAAGGGATATTTTTAAGTGTTATTTAGATTTCTCTCTCATAATGTTTGGTTGTTTCCCTGTTTATCAACTTTATTCTTAATGGAGTTTTGTTTTGTGCCTTAACCTCCAGCTTTATCTCCCAATGATTTAAGTATATGGGCTGTTTCTTTGTAGACAGGGAATAAGAAAACGTTATAGCCTGAATTTGGTGTCCCAAAAAAAAAAAATTTGAAAAAACGGAAATAATGACAAAATGCTGTTATTGGGGAAGAGACGATATAAAATGTTTCAGCCCAATTAGGAAAAAAAAAAACAGCACTGGTGTTAAAAGACTTGGGAATAATGTAAGGTGATGCATGACAAATCCAAAATGAAGTGGAAGCGAGACTTACAGATTTGTTTTAATGGATTTTGTAAATATCTCTCACAGACACTCGAATACGCCGGCAGTGCCTGTGATTTGTGAAAAAGCAAACAAAATGTAACTTTTTTTTATTTTCCACTGTGAATATCAGTACAGGACGAGCTCCCCTGCCCCCCCCCCTTTCTCCTGCTTACTCAGTCCTGTGCTTTGAGTTTGAACTTGCAGTAAGACCGTGTAGTCCTCCGACTTGAGGAGTGAGGAGCGTAGTTTTTTAAGTCGCTGCCAAAGCTTCACCAGTGACCTCCACATGTCAAAAATCCTGGCTTTCAGCAGGGTGAGTGTGACTGAGGCAGTGAACACGGTGGGGCTGTCCTTGTTGCCTGGAGCCAGAACCGGCTGGGAGTCCTGCAGTGACTGTCCCTTCCCTTAGAAGGAGCAGCACATGGCGGGTCGTCCCTCACAGCCATTGCAGGCTCGACAGCAGAACCTGAAACGGGATCCTCCTCTGATGCAGCTCGGCAACTGGCTCTCAAAATAAAAAGGCCGGCTATAATTATCCTTTTTTCGGTTTATTCCTGGGGGAGGTGGGAAAGGGAGCCAGGGATTGGTGTGCCAGCAGAAGCAGCACAATCACTTCCTGTCCACTCACTCCTTCCTGGTCCCTCCTGGAACCACCAGTGTTTGAACACCTTTTGTGGTCATGGACACCAGTAGAGTTTGGTATGTTTAGAGAAAGGCCAACGTGCCTGCTGGAGGGACACCACCCCCCCCCCCCCCTAGTGACTTTTGATTTATCCTGGAAGCTACAACTGATTTGAGCTACGAGGCCGAACCCCCTTATTCTGAATTTCTATTTCTGGCCAAACGTATTATTAGCTGTGAATTTTGAGCATTTGCAGTGTGGTGTCACGAGCAGACGGGCTGAGCTCTGTCCCAAACAGGTCGTCTCTGCTCTTTCCTTTCCTGACGTCGCAGCATCCATGTGGGAGTTGTTCTTCAACTTCTTCCATAAGTGGCAGCCGCTGTGTCATAAGCCCCCCCCCCGTTTCTTTGAAGCTGTAGCTCGCTCGCTGCATTGCTGCTGCCACTCGTCTCACTGGAGCACATGTTTACCGCAGATAACCAGGAGCGACTGTTATCCGGCTGGCTCACAGCTCCTGTCTGGTTGGTCAGAGGAAGGTCTCCTCCTCTGCAGGTCACGCCGTGCTGACTCAGCTGCTGAGCTTTGGTGTAGGAACTGCCGTAGTCTTTAAGAACAAGTGAGGTGCCACACACTTTCTCACTCTGGACCAAAGGCTGCTTTAAAACCAGCAACTGAAGCAATCAAGTGCCTTTTCACTTTTTTGAAAATGATTTAGCCTTTTTTAAAGTTTTTGTTTTTATGGTGATCAGGAGAGAAAGTGTTGGCAAAAGGTTATTTTATTTTCAGCCCCAGTTAAACCTAATCGTGACGACTGTCATCGCTGTATTAGATCCTGGTTTCTGGGGAAAATGCTCATGTTTTTGGTTGGGGAGTAAAATTTCTTTTGGTTTGAATTTGAAATTTGAGTTGTTTTTTTGTTTCTTTCTTTTTAGTATCAGTCCCACACAATTCTGTGCCTTGAAACCCCTCCTGTGTAGTCATTCCTGTCTATCATTTTGTTTCACTCCCTCTTTTGTCGTTTCCTGCAGTCTCTGGAAGCCATGTTGACTTAAGTCTTGCATCGGCACATTTGAGATCCAGCTTTTGATTCATTGTGATCATCTAAACAGATGTTCCATATTTACACCTTTTTGATTTAAAAGTCTGCCAATCATTCAGCTCTGACTAAATTTACTTTTTTTTTTTTTTTTTTTTTTTTTTATGGTTCTTTTGCTGACAGTTCTCTCCAGATCCAAACCAAAGCAATACCTGAAGTGCACTGACGAGCCGCTCTGTGGCACAGTAGCTAGAGGTTCTCCAGCAGAGAGCCGGTACTCACAGACGCACTTTAAAAAGGGGCCTTGTTTTACTTCTAACCCAGCCACTTGAGAGGAATGTAAATAAGCTAATGTTGTCAAATGCTGAGGGAGTTGAGCTGGTTCTCAGGGACATACTGTGTATTTGTCGGCTTTGTTTTTGTCCCGGTTTAGTATTTGGGACGATGAATTGGTTTGATCTCCCCCTGACATAAAGACGCCACTTCTTACTACCCGCCTTTATCTTCTGTCTTTTGTGTTTTCTCTCTAACTCTGACTCTCTTCGTCTCAGCGGAGTTTATTGTTCTCATTCGGGTCAATCGTACCTGATGTCGGAAGTAGACTTGAGCTCGCTCTGTTTTATCTGAGTCCATATGCTCTGAAACCTTATCACCCGGTGGAGAGTCATCACCAAAGCTCCAACTCTTAAACTTAACACGATCTTTGCATTTAAATTCAGGGGACAAAAGGTTTGATTGTCGGTCCAAAAACTCAATCACTCCCCCCTGTAGCCATCGTCTTGAGGCCACATTCAGAACCAGATTTCCAGTTATGCCGCGGCTCACAGCTGCAGGTTGACGTGTGTGGTGAGTACGAGTCTCTTCTCAGGCCTCCATGTTCTCATCGCTCACTTGATATCGTTGCGATCGAGGTCAGAAGAAAACACAAGAGACACAAATTTAGATTAAGGAGACATTCGATGGTGAACCAGCCTGGAATGTCAGTCCTGTGTGTGTACACGTTAACTTCACATGTTTACGGTTATTACAGCTTTTTTTTCTCTGACGATTGAAGTTCCTGTCGCTGAGAAGAATGAAAGCTTTCTATAGGCAGCAGGGCTCGTATGAAATCACTTCCTTCGTCAGTGTTGGCGTATGTATTTATGTCGATGTACAAACTTTGTGTGAAGGTGGGAAAAAAAGAGGATGAAGTGTATTTTTTGTTTATTTTAGTTTTCCTGACCCCCAATTTATTTTTCTGCTGTAAACTTGTCAGTGTTGTCGATCCCGTTGCTTCTCACTCAACTCGCCTTTTGGTGGTCCAGTTGTTTGGGCCTTTGTTTATCAGTGCAGTGTGTTGTTGTGGGTGTTTTTCTTCACAACACCTGTAGATGTATCCTTTGCTGGGAGAGGAGGGTGCGGAGGAAACTGTGGATTAGATATTTAGTCTTGCGCCATAGGACTGTGAAGGAGGCCGTTGGTGTGTCGTGAAGTCTTTGTTTCTTTTTGCAGCAGATTTGTGTTTACGTTCATGCGTGGATGTGTGTGCTCGTTTGCATGGGTGTATGATGGGATGCTTGTGGATGTGCAAGTTTAAGTGGGGGGGGATAAGAAATTAGTGGCACTATATATATAAATATATTATTTTTGAAATAGTTAATGCAAAAGAACTTGTCAGCTTTGTGATTGTGACAGTGACTTTGATGGTTACAACCATTATACTATTTCATTTATCAGCACTTTTACCTCACTTGAGTTTTTCCTTTGAATGGAAATGTACGTGTACATCAGGAAAATGTGTTTGAAGAGGAAATAATGAATAAAGAATATTAAATGCAGCATCTTGCTTCCGCTTTTTCTGTTCACTGGCATCTTTTCTCAAACTGTCAAACAAATATTTCAGCTGATTTGTTTGATACTTCTCATGTTCACTAGTTAAACCTGCCTTTCATGCTAAAGTCATTCCAGTGTTCAATTGAGCTGCACCTAATGGCAGAAAATCCTACATATCAGGTCCTTAATTATGCCTTAATTGTCCCTCCCCCTTCCTGCAAAGATGCTATAAAATTGTAGTGTAACTTCATCATTGACTAGTGAGACTGACTTGTGATTGGTTCATGCTTGACTATGGGCGGGACCTACATACTTCGACCCCACTCTAAAATCCCTAGTCTGGCTCCAAATGATGTCAAAGTTGCAAGATGGCGTCCGGCTGTGAAATATTTGGTCTTTATGTTGCAGTAAATGTGGTTAAGGGGATTGTTTAGAAGATTGTAATGGAAAAATTAACTAAGTATGTGTGAAACCTATGTTGTGGTTGGAAAGTAAGTTTTTGTAGCTCTGTCTAAAGGCTTTTATGACCTTTCTACATACATATACAAACTGTTCAAATGGTTTATGACCTGGACTGTTTCAGGGTCTGAAACTGTGTATGACCTGAAAACTTTTGGATCCTTTAGACTCTCCAAAGAACTGAATGTATGTGTGCTTATCTCTAAAAGAAAAAGCATGAAAATCAGTTGTCTGTGTTTAGATAGCTCTCTCCCTGTGCCTACAGCAGGGGTTCCCAAACTTTTCAGCCTGGGACCCCCAAAATAACGGTGCCAGAGACTGGGGACCCCCAACGACACTGGAGGTGGTTTATAATGTTGCGCACAGCCACGCACATGCACTGTGCGTGCGTGCTTGTGCATGTCTGCTCAGGTAGCCTCTCCTTCTCCGCTAGCCTGTCCTGTTCCTGTGGCCTCCTCGATTTGGTTGGTATTAACCAACGTTTCATTGTGACTGTCAATAATTTTCAGCTGCTTTCCAAAAGAGTTTTGGCCAGCTACCGTGTGACTGGTGCTGCTGTAAATTGAACTGTCGCTAACCTGTGTCGTAAGATAAAAAAAGAAAATGTTTTTTTTTTGTGGAGGAAAAAAAGGGGAGAAAAAAGAAAAAAACTGATGGGTAATGTGTAAGCTATTTTATTTAGTGACTCTTATTTTGAAGAGGGGTTCTACCGGAAGGATGTGCTGTACTAAACGGCTGCTGTCTCCTGTGTCTTCTTTAGGCTGAGGCCTTATTCAATACAACAACTAAACGTTCGGCTAAAATTGCATGGTTTTATTCTAATATCAACTCAAATGTATATATTATACAAAAAAAAAAAAAAATTATTATAAAAAATATAAATTATTATATGCATTTTTGGAATGCATTTCGCGACCCCGCCCCTTTGTCTCGCGACCCCCACTTTGGGAACCCCTGGCCTACAGAACCAGCCTGGATTGGCTGAGAGAGACAGCCTTAGTCCTCCTATATAAGACTCTTGTATTTGACTGTCCTGCATCTTCACTCAGAGATCCATGTGACTCCCTGTGTTGATCCTTTCTGCAGAAAGCCCCTTATTAAATACACTTAGATAACTTTGGTGTTTCCAGCCTCTTGTATCTCCAGATTTCCATCACAAGATGTATTAACCATTTGAGTGTACCTACAGAAATTGGTATCAACAGGTCTCTCTCCTCCATCTTGTTGCTGCAGCTTTGACTTCTCGGACTCCTCCACTTAGGTCTTGTGGGCATCCTGATGGTGATTTGAACCGTGGATGTTTTCCGTCTCCATCACTGTGGAGGCGGTTAGCGGTGGAGCTCCGTCCGCTCGGCACTCACAGCGTTCAGGCCTCGTCTCACTGATCTGGGCGCAGTGGAAAACACTGGAGCCAGAGGGTTTTTCGGGTAATAACAGCCTTCACGTTGATTCTGAGAACCCGGTGCTTTCACTCCAAAGTGCGTCGGCCTGGCTGCACATTTACACCAACACACGCTGTGCACGGTGACAAGGAGGATTTCACTGCTAATGGATTTTTTTGAGACTTGAGGTGAGAATGTGTTTTCCCCCATCACACACGCTTTCCTGCTCTGCCTTATTCCGTTTAGACAGGAAGCCCCCACCCCCCCACCCCACTTCAGCTTTGAGTCACCAGCTGCCATTCATAAAACTCACTGACTTATCTGGGGGCAATGAGTCACTGTGTAGACGTGACGCAGCAATCTGCCCTCAGCGTCTCTTTTTCCATTCCTCTCCGGCCACATGCTGATGCTGCTTTATAGATTTTATTGACCTATTCTTTTTAATCCAACCCTGAGTTCATCTCCTTTTCGTCCTCTGCCTCCTCAACTCCAGTTTCATGTTTGTTTTGAGTTGTCTACTTAATCATTAAAAAAACCCTGATTTGATTGTGTACATTTGAATAAAACCTTATGTGCAATATACTGTGTATGGCCTTTTGCGAGTTTCTTTGACGACTCTGTAGCGGTGTCCCCCGAAAGCACTTGTTTCCCGCAGCAGTTCCTGGTATCATTTGCAAAGCAGCACCTGTTCCCTTCGTGTCTGTGTGACAAAGCTGTTTTTTATGAAACCAGCTTCATGCAGCTTTTACTTTGTCATAACCAGTCCCAAATCCCCAGAGTCGTTCGGATGAGCTGACCTTGTCTTTTGCACTCAGGATTTCTTTAAGTCAATCACCCATTGATTTTGAGTTGGAACCATAGTCCACGACTGTAAATATTGATCTGAGGGTTAGTTAAGAGGTGAGAGGTTAAATATCGGTGTGACATCACTTCACTTTCATCACTTAAACTTTGCAAACTTCACCATTAACTGGCTCTGTTTTTTCAAGACAAACATCTTCTGCTCTCTAAATATCCTTATTTAGTCGATAACGTCTGTAACCACCATAGCTATTATTTTTTAAAATATTTGGTGAATTTAGCACCCAGACTAAACCGCTCTCAAGACGATGTAAAACATTAAATTAAAAAATTCCTGGATTGAGCTGGTTCTGTGGTACATGTTTAAATCTGAAGTTTCTCTGATTTGGGTGAAAGTTTACATTGTATTCTAGCAATTTAGCAGACTTTCAATGTCCTGAAACATTTTTCTACATTTGCTTCTACATATCAGCAAAGTATCGTAGATTATCAATATCTATAGCATCTAATGATTTAATAGTATGACTATGGTAATAATATGGTTAAAAAACTGATAGCTAATACAAAGGTCAGTTTCCTGTTGGAGATGATTTATCATCTCCATAGTCTAACTTTACTTAACATGACTTCACTAACTCAAGTTGATTTATCTTAACCAACTTGACTTAACTAATTCAAACTGACTTGACTTGACTAACTTCATTTAACAATCTCCCAGTATTTTGTCAACATTACATTACAATCTCATTACCATAGAAACAAATCACTGAGTTAAAACAGTCCCATCAGCAGCAGGTGGATTTTCCGAACCTCCCTCTCTCTCTCTCTCTCTCTCTCTCTCTCTCTCTCTCTCTCTCTCTCTCTCTCTCTCTCTCTCTCTCTCTCTGCAGTTTTTAATATTGAAATCTTTCCATTTGAATTCAATAATAAAAGTAATGAAAACCTCTGTGAGATTTCAATATGAAACACATGACCCTGATCAAAGCGGTCACACACATTAATCATGAATGTTTCTCTGGTTCCGAGGCTCGTTGGTTCAATGACAGACTTGATGACGACTGAAAGATGATTTGGCTCTTTTTTTGTGTCTCTTCTTTGTGTCTTTATTCCTCCTCCCTCTCCCTTTGTCAACACGTTTTCATTGCTGTGTGTTTGTGTGCCAGCAGGATCACACACAAACTACTGGGCAGATTTGGTGGAGGGGTGGGACAAAGGCCAAAAAATAATTGACTGCATTTGGAGGCAGATCCATTATTTTTATTTCTTTAACATGAGATTTTGAAATGACTGACAAATCACTGATTTCCAATGAAATATCTTGCACAACCTGATAAAAAGAAATCAGGCAGTTTTAAAAGGACTAGTATCTGTAAGTGTCTGTGATTGGTGCAGCTTGATTGAATTTAAGGAGATCTTTTTTATAGATTTCACACAACTACAGGATGAATACCAAGATACTTGGTAAAAGGATATGATACAGGGAAGAATTTTTCTCTTAAATTTGTATCTGAATCAGAGGGAAATGTGAGACAGGATGTTTCTTCTGACATTTTCACCAGTTTCGCAGGGAATAATTCATGGCTCTTGATTTTGAAAAATCTGACATATTTAGGGAACTGATAACTATGAATGTGTGATATCTGGTGCTGCTTGATTGAATTTAAGGAGAGTGTTGGGCCCTGATGGAGGTACGCACCAGACATATTTGAACCTGAGTTACTGTTACTGCTGGGAACTTAATAAGAAAATTGTTTTTATCTGACCAGAAAAGGCAGAGTTAATATACCATGTATATACCATATACAAGCAAACTATAAACATATATTTATATATCATACAGACATTTATCTACATCTCCTTCCCTTATAGTTTTTTGTTGGATTTTGGGTTTCAGAGGAAGAGAAACACAGTGAGATGACAACTGGTGTTTATCAGGGTGTTTCAACAAAAACACACAACCTCCACCTTCACCCTAACCACACACGCACGCACGCACACACACACACACACACACACACACACACACACACACACACACACACACACACACACACACACACACACACACACACACACACACACACACACACAAACACACACACACACACACACACACACACACACAGTGAAACCCCCCTCCATTGTTAGCCAGGTCTAACAATGCTTAATTTCTGGAAAAATACCGACACCAGTGTTCATAGCTGCAGAGAGTGAGATAATGGAGAGTGAACACAACAGTCACTGTGTGTCCACCTGTCTCTGATTCACACACACACACACACACACACAGGTTTTTCTCAGAGGCCACCAAATATTTGTGATGGCAGTTAAAGCGTCAGGACGCACTAAGACGGGTTCTGTCATTGTAGCTTGTTCTCATCACACTGATGTTTGTTCACGTGTTCATGCCTCTCAGAAGTCTTGTTTTAATTAGATAGATAGAATATGCAGTGAAACATCATGATTGACAGCTTAAACTTGTGATTGGTCAGGGCTCTTGTATTTCCAGTATCTCGATGTCGTGGCTCCATTTCCTGATCGCTCCTGCGCAGACTCTAGACCCAAATGTGTGAGCTGGCAGTGTAGGTAGACAGTGGGAGGACACTTACTTATTTATAGTCTATATTTTACACATGTGTGAATCCTCACAGCAGTTGGTTAACGTGAGAGAAGACAAAACAAGACTGATTACTAACCAAACCATGACCTTTTACTAACAAGGTGTTGTTTCCTAAACCAATATCACACATGTCCACCCACCATCCTCCTTCATACAGCCTGTCTGAGGTACAGGAACAGAAATACAACCTTCCTGTAACCCTCATTAACATTCCTTCAAACTTGCTGACCAAACAAGGTCATAGTATCCTCTTGGGCTGTGAGGCAACAGTGCTACCCCCTTACCACCATGCCGCATTGATTGGCTGATATTTCCCTTGTTACCTCACTGACGGTTCCAGACAGGAGAACAATGTTTGAATAAACAGCTAAGATCACGACTTAACTCTTTTTTTCTTTCACCCCAGTTTCACAAGGCCCACAGATATTTGATTGCTTGGGACAGAGTAAAGCTTTAGGGACTCATCATAACCAGAAGGGACTGTGTCTCAGGGATCCTCAAACCGTGATTTCGTCCTGAGCTGCTTCCAGATATGCAGCAAACAGAAATGTGGTGTATTTCAGGGTTTCACAGGTGCTGATGGTTACCGGCTTGTAGGGTGTGTAGCCGAAAACTCATTTGTGAGGCGATTATTGTTAAAAAATACTTTCCCTTTCCCTCTGCTCCTTCCTGTGCGGAGGCCTCAGGGTTGGAGCAGATTATATAGTGTTTGGTGAGATTACAGCTGCTGTATCCCTGAGAAACCTCATCAGAATCCATGCAAACGATGCAGAAGCAATGAGCTGTGATAGCATCTGTTTTCCTGGCGGTCTGCATGTGTGCATATCTTGTTGTGGGTGTGCTATGTGGGAATCAGAGTGTTGACAAACCTACCCACTTATGTTTGATTCCCTTGAAGACGATAAGCTGTTTGTAACACTAGTGATGACCGCCACACTTTCTCCCCTAACAGAGTCCAGATGTCAATTAACTGGGGCTTCGCCAAAATGTTGTTAACTTCTGAGAACTTTGTTTACATGAGAATAAAGCAGAGCAATTGCATTTGGCGTCTTTGCTCTGATGCCTCAATTCACCGCAGCGTAAACTTACAGCAACTAATCCTGCAAAGACGCAGCAATGGCTGGAAACGATCACTTCATCTGGAGCCAGTCTACAGGTGGAAATATTCCCACAGCACTGAGACGGCTTCAAAGGAGGAGGAGGAGGAGGAGGAGTAAGAGGAGGAAGAGGAGGATGAGGAGGAGGGCATTTCTTCAAAACTGAAAATGTTTCAGACAGAGGAGCATGCCATGTATGAACATAGCAGTGCATCACCATCCATCCAGCACATTGCATTTATTAGTGGGTGAAGTGTATTTCTGGTCTGCCGAGAGGTTGAAGTGGTTGTAGAAGTTGATGGTGAAGGTAAGGAACTCGGACCCAATACTTACAAGTATAATAATGTTTATTACACAGAAGTTTCACAGGTCAGGACGAGCTCTAGAACTCGGAGAAATCACACAGCCAAATGGTAAAGTCTGACAGGCCGTGGTCAAACACACATTATATAGAGAGGTTAGTTCCACCCGCGGCTTCGGGTAACATGTCGTCCCACCTAAGGCCTCCTAATAAGGACGTGTTTTGTACATGAAGATGCAAATACAATGGTCAAGGATCTACCCTTCACCTCCATCCATTTGCTGGTCAGAGGTCATTCTCTAGGTCAAAGGTCCTTCCAAACAAGGAAAGACCTACCTGCATAAACAACTGAAAGACTCTCTGAGAATGTCTGAGAGTCACGAGAATAAGCATCATAAATATCAGCCTGTCATTCTATTTAAACACATGCTCAAATGTTTACTCTAGTAAGTACACGACATGGGCTAAATAAAATACATATAAATTGCCATGCGGTGTAAATAGGAACCAGTGTGTGTGAGGGAATAAAGTCCAAAACAGTGCAGAGAAGATAAATGCACCTCGTAGTTAATGAGCCACAGCAGCCAGTGAGGTCCTCCAACAGATTTCTGCTGTGGAGTGAAACCTGACGTGATATGATGGTTATGAAGTGAGTCAGAATTTTTTTGAACCCTTCTAATGCATGAGAACTGTGCTGGATGGATGGAGATGCACTACTCAGCTCATACATGACATGCTCTTCTGTCTGAAACATTTCCAGTTTTGCAGAAATGCACTGTTCTTCTTCCTCCTCTTTTTCTTCCTCCTCCTCCTCCTCCTCCTCCTCCTCCTTTGAAGCCGTCTCAGTGCTGTGTGAATATTTCCACCTGTAGACTGGCTCCAGATGAAGTGATCATTTCCAGCCATTGCTGCGCCTCTGCAGGATTAGTTACTGTAAGTTACACTCTGGTGAATTGAGGCGTCAGAGCAAAGACGCCAAATGCAATTGCTGTGCTTTATTCTTGTGTAAACAAAGTTGTCAGAAGTTGACAGCCCTTTGGAGAACAGCTTTGGTGAGTAGAGACGAGTTTAGAAATTAACTCAGGCCCCAGTTTACGGTGAAAATGTTTGTGGCTGAGAATCAAAACCCACCGAACTGAAACCCTAGATTCACCATGTGTGTTCTCAAATGAAGATGTTGTGAAGATATATGTAAAGGACACTCCTCTGCCTGCAGGAAATTACACATACAGTAAAAACTAAAGTACAAACGTTATGTGTGGTCACAGTTAGGTCTGTACTTCAGCTTTGACCTTTTAAGGAACGATCATGTCTGATGCCAATTGGAGCTGCCTGCATTAAAGTGTTTTACTCGCAACTAGAATGACACTCAGTTTATTGCCTTATGAAACCACATTTAAATTGACTGAATCTGGATTTTCATTTGAACATTTATCAGATAAGTTATACACACATCATCGAAATGTCCTTCCATCATGATGTGTGGAAATGCCTTAACTAGTTTTTGAGTAATTCTGCAGACAAACAATCAAAATCCTTTGTGGTGGAGTATTAACCTCTCAATGAAGCTGTGAAGATGTTTGAGTTTTGTCACCAACCATCAAAACATCAAGTGAGAGAATATCTTTTGCAAGATTAACATTCATCTCCTTCATAGAGATCCATAAACTTTGAGAAATCGGAGCATAGAAGCATTGAAACCATCTTTGAGAAAAAATTATTGAATTTGTACTTTGGTCTTACAATTTGGTCCATTTCCCATCTGCAAACATGGAGGAGGCAATTTTTATGACCTATGGTGTAGCCAGTGTGAGGATTTCAATATTTTAACTATAGTGTGTGCTGACAGAATTCTAAACAAATAAAGATAGAAGCATTTCAAATTATATTTGTACTCTTAACCATAGAGATATGAGTAGCTTTAGCTGGATATTATACCTTTGTACAAATGATTTAATAATAACCTTTTCCTTCCTAATGTTTAATCTACAAATTAGACTGTATGTGCGTCACATTGTTGTTGCCTTGTTTTGGTTTAGTTGCTCCGAATGTCTGTACAACCAGAACGTACAGCCGATATAGCAGGAACATAATATCTTTTCTCCAACAACCACTGTTTGGCCATCGTGGGCTCAGCTGAGTCAAGGCCTTGGGAGTGGCTCCTTGTCACTTCCGTATCCAAATGCCAGGAGGAGGAGGAACAAAGATCTACTGTTATAAAATGGACAGGCGCCGGATGTTTGTGGCGCTCTAATACAACTAGTGTGTGGAAGCCCATTGCTTTTGCTTATTCATAACCTGTTCATTGCTTCCTAAATAAATTCTTGATTGACCAAACCGAGTTCGGCTCATCTTCTCTTAAAGGATAAACGAACACGCTTTACACCAGCCACCAGGGGTTGATCAGGATGCTTTGGCTTCACTTTTAGGGTGCAGTCTAAGTTTCATCAGCACCATAGAACATTTGGTATCTTGAATGTAATGCATCCCAGTCTATGTTCCATTGTCACATGTAAACACTGACACCCTCTCATGGAAACGCAGAAGGATTTAGAAGCAGGAATGACCCCTCAGAGCCTGGAGGTCCATTCGACCCATTAAGCATTCTCTCCATGTGGAGGCTGCCTGGACTTTGACCTGTGAAGGAAACAAATGTGCCTTCAAAAAAAGGAGAAGTGTGAGAAGTTGAGCAGCTCATGTAAACTGTCCACCCTTCTCAGGAATCAGGCAAGCTGTGCAAACACCACCAGCCACTCTCCATCTCCCCCCCCCTGCTGTGCTGGGCCCCAGAGGAGTGCCAAATATAGGAGGTCACCACGGTCCCGAGAAACAGGTGACGGCTGGTGTTTGGCGACCTGTGGCTGAAACAGAGAAAGGGACAGGGGGTGGAGTAGGCTGCAGCATGTTCTCATAAACCTCTCAACGCACAGCTGGTTGGTTTCCCAGAAGGACTGTGGCATTAAAACCCTTCAGCATGCACACCCACACCCCCTTTCTACCCGTCGACCTACGTAAAGCGAAACAGCCACAGCCTTAACATCCACGCATGATGAGGATTCACAAATATCCCAGCATCAGATTCATTATGATGTGTGTGCGTGTGTGTGTGTGTGTGTGTGCTCTCGGGCCTCAAAACATGGCCAACGCAGCATGTGTTTGGCAATAAATGCTGCAGAACCTCAGCTTGTGTCCCACAGCTGTTGACCGAGCGGTTGCCTCTTTGCTTTTAAAGCAGTCTAAAACGCCTTTTTTCACAAACTCTGTCAAATAGCACCGAAGCCTTCATCCCGGGGAGTGGTGACAAATGCATTTACATTTGAAGCCATACATCCACAGGCCAGACATTTTTTTTTTTTACAGATGCTCAACACAACGTTTCACTTTCAACTTCAAAGACTGACTTTTCTGGTAAAAGTCAGAAGAAAGTGACGGCATTGCCTGCTTGAAGGCCCGTTCATGTTCAACATTAGATACGTGGATGGAAATGAACAGATGGCCCCGGGTAGATCTCGTCCATATTCATGCATGGATTTACGCACTGGAATGACTTCCTGAACGTGAGACTCTGTTGTGAATCTAGGGTGTCACTATACGACCAACACAAGTAATGGGCTCCATATGTTTATTGGAGACACTTTAGCTGCAGCTCTTTCAGGCGTCCACCTGAACGGGACTCTGTGGGAATCCCTGTGTACAGCTGCTGAAGTTAACGTCTGCTGGATCACTAGCTATAGGAAGTAACAGCTGATCACCATCGTCTCAGCTGCTGCTGTAAAGTCCTTCAACGAGATGTCGCCTCAGGCCAAAACACCCTCAGGGTATCTTTCCAATAAAAATGAGATCATAAAACAGAACCAGTCGTCTTTTTAAACATCATTTAATTGACGTTTTACAGCTGTAGACAGGGTGATAATGAGCCGCAGGATTCGTTTACGGCTCTGAAGTTTATACCTATATTTCTATTACGTCTATACTTGGATTCATGCTTGTGTCCTGTTTATGATTATAACCAAATATTCCACCTGAGAATAAAACATCTGATGGAAACATCTGGATCTGAAGCTGCTAACTGCTCCATCATGTTCAACAGCTGGTCGCTAACTCTCCCTGTCAGCAGCATGGAGCTGAGCAGGTTGTTTACAGAGAGTTCATCAGGGCTGAAACCAGCGCACTCACAATCACTGTGTTCAAACAAGTGGAAGTTAATTGTGTATCGTTTAGTCCTGTCGAGTCCGGGCCTCTCCAAAGAGCCTCAAGATAAATCTGAAGGGTGATGAGATCATTAATGCTGTAGGGAAGAAGAAGGAAGTCAAGTTTGGATTCGAAATCCTGTATTTATTATTCCTCTCGTCTCCGATCTTCGAGCCTCAGACATTTAAACGAAACCATTTGAGAAGTTCAGACGGGAAACGTCTCTTTGGCTGAAAACCTCAAACTCTAAAATAACTGTCTCATAAAACTTAATAAAAAACAACATTTTAAGAAGTTGGGAACTGCTTAATCCTCAACAGTGCACTTTATTTTTCAAACCTTTCAATTAATGTAAAATCCATTTTCTACAGCTGTGAAATAAATGCAGTGGAGTAAAACGTTAAGTATTTCCCCTTAAAAAGTGTAGTGTAGTACTCAGGTAGCATAAAGTAGAAATACTTTTGTACAACTTTTCTACTTTATAAGTAAATTCACTAAGTTAAATTTTAAACCACTGGTATAATTTTGGCTAATTGTGTGAGATTTCTTGCTTCTTTCTGAATTATTTGAACTAAACGCCATATCGGAAGTTCGTTTGCGATTTATAATTTGTTGTGTGTTGGATGTTTAACGTTCAGTTTGGATCCCAGTGTGTTTCCAGTCTGACTGTTTCTGCAGTCGTTTAAATCTTTCCTTTATCACTTTAGAGAAGCGGTCAAACCTTTATAAAATCAATATGTACTATAAGTAAATATATCATTGAAATGTTCCAGATAAAACTGGAACATCACATTCCCTAAAAATAAAGTGCATTTGCTGCGTGCGTGGGTTTAAATGACTCACTGTCCCGCTGGTGTCAACATACCACAGATGTAGTACTGGAGGTTCTCATCATCAGTGCAGCAGCTTATCTGCACCATTGATACTGTGACAGTGTGTGTACATGCATTCACATATCACATGCACAAGTATCCTGAGTGAAATCTGGTTTCCATACGGTCTGTAAATACACTGACAAAGCATATCTTGATACAGTTAAAGCACTTGTATGTTCTTTACAAAAAGATAGAAAACTTAGTAAATACAATGAACAGAAACTGGAGGAATACAGAGGCGATAAAAAAATAAATAAAATAAAATGGGGACAAAGAATAGCTTCAAACCTGCAGATTCCAAAGTCATTTAAGACATAGCAAATTATTTGTATAGCATATTATAATATTCAGAGTTCATGCAATGTGCTTTACAGAAATAAAAGCAGCATGAAAGTAAAGAGCAGAAGCCTTAAAAGCAACAAAAAAAACTTTATAAAGGCACAAAATAAAAACTAAGTAATTCGTCATTAAAGTGATTAAGTAAAGTCACCAGAAAATAGAGCTGATCTTATCTTATTTTTAAAGCAGGTTGAGGTTGGGGCAGATTTGATGTCCACTGGGAGCTGGTTCCAGCAGTGGGCAGCATATTTCACCCAAAAGCCATCTCGTCCCCCTTGTGGCCACACGTCCTCATTGTGTCCTGACCCCCTCCTGCCCCCTCAACATTACGCACCATTCACAGAGGCAGAGCCAGGGATGGGCGTTCAGTTCTAATCAAGCGAGCACATGCTCACTTTGAAAAGCTGCCACGTATCTGGGCCGTGATAAAAGACAGGCCGGACCACTGATTTGAGACACATTCACACACAGAGAACCGAGCAGGCTGAGCTCCACACTCCTGGGTTCATGGAATTGTTTTCTGTGATAAAGTATTGCCTCCAGACGCAGATAAAACTCTGTCTGCTTCCGAGAAGTTTCCATGAGTGAACTGTGTTTTATGGCGTTGTGTTGAGAATCACAGTCTTCAAGACTTGAGTCGTTTGGTTGTTTGCAACATTACATTTTTCTGTGCTCTTGAATCTAGTCATCTTATATTGTTTTACATTTTTGGTCAAGACTGAAACATTTGTCAGCTATTGGATGGATTTTCACGAAATTGTCTTCAGGAATTCGTTGGCCCCATAATTTGAATCTTACTAATCTTGGTGATCAAGAAGTCTTCTCCAGTTTACCACCAGAGTAGACTTCTTGACATCTAGAAGAGTGTGATAAATTTTGCCACAGATATTCAAGATCCTCCTGCATCACCAACAAGCCAATGAATGATTCCAATAGGAATCTGTGGCCCCAGAGGATGAATCCTACTTACTTACCCTTTCTCCATCAGGGTAGAAATGTTTTATAGATCATTTTTCTGCAGAGATTCAAGGTCCCTAATGGATAAATAAATAGGACTTACTACTCCCCAGGCAGACTAAAATTTGTCTACATTTTCCCCATGAATTAGCTAAACTTTCTATTGATATTCATCGTTCACATAACATGTATCCTTCTCAACTCATTGCTTTTTCGCCTTGATTGAGTTTTTAGTCCCGAATAACACTTAGTATTATAAGTTGTAATCTGGATAGTAAAATATGGATCAGATCTGTGTTTACGGATCTCTTCTCATGTGACGTATTTCCAGCCAATCATGCTTGAGATGATGAACGTGACTCGCGAGCACAACAACATCTTGGCTCAGTTTGTTGAACCACATCTCGGAGCAGTGTTTCAAAACAACTTCACTTCGGAATTTCACAGCTTTGAAACGTCGATATTTAGCGTACAATAATTTTTCTAAAATACAATAAGATCTAGTCCTCTGGTACGCTACTTCAAAATGTCCCATTTGGCAATGCTGGTCCCCAATGAATTTAGGTTAATGGAGCTAAATAGCTCAAATAATGTACACCTGCTTATAGACAAAGGGGCAATATAGACAATTTTATTTTAATTTGGCAAATATAGTATTGATTTTGCATCAGAATTAAAATAAATACAGCCGGTCAGAGCTTCTAGCATGGCTGTAAACTCTGGTGAAGTCTTGGTGGTGCTTGCACTTTGGTTTTAGTGTCACGTCAGCTGGTGTGCGTCAGACTTTCCTCTGGTTTTTGCTCCTGTAGACATTTAAACTGTTTTTCTAACTCTGTGTTCTCTTCTCTTGATTTGAAAACCAGATATCTTGGACCGGTCACATGGGATCACAAACACTTTTGTGGTCACCAGTGGTTGCAAGGGACAAATCGCCACATTGGACGAGTGACAGTAAATAAAATGCACAACCCTTAAATGACTCATTTAAAAAAGGGCAAATATCAGCAAAAGACATCTTCCACGACTCAGTATTGCCTTGGATGTCTCAGCAGTGCACCCCCACACTTATCAAATCAAATCAAATCAAATCAAATCAAATCAAAGTTTATTGTCCAATTCTTGGGACATGGCAGGCAGCATCTATGCAGGCAGCATCTACACAGCAGACGGGCTTTACAAACATTTTAGAAAAGAATTGACAAACCATATAACAAATAACATATAACGTATAACATATTAAAATATTAAAATGAAGCAGAAAAATATTAAAATTAAGCAGATGTTTACCGGGTGGAGTGGGGAATATTAAATTAAAACAAAAAAATATGAATATATATGTAGTAAGTACGTAGTAAGTGGGACCTGTGATCTTTTGACCTGGCAGGCAAGGGCTTTACAAAATAAAAATAACATAACATATAATATATAACATATAACATAGACATCTAACATCTAACATCTAACATATAACATATAACATATAACATATAACATAGCAAACCAAAAAGAAGCAGCAGTTTACCAACAGTTGAAGCGGGGAGAATATTAAATTAAATAATATCAATATATGTGTTTTGTCCTTATGTTGGCCCATTTACGCCTCTTTTTAATCCACGTGTTATCATCTGGAGATCCGACCTGGTTGAATGAATCAAGGGGTCACTCAGTTCCGCCTCAATCTTTGCTTCAAAGCAGATTCTCGGTCCTGATGGAAGCTCATGGTGGTGATGACAAGTCTTGATTACATCCACGCCCTGGTGCTGACCACGTAGTTAAAAGCCCTCATTGCACTGACGTCTGCGTTTGATGTTGCTGTGGCTGTTTAGCCTCCTTGTCAGCCGCGTATTGATCTTTGATTTGAACAAGTACAAACATGTGAACCTTCTGTTGTTCAAGGAGCCTGTGGGTGAATCATCCTGTTTCACTGCCTCTTCCTCCCTGCAGGTGCAGACACTGATGTGTTGTCACACTGCTGTGTCAAACAGCTGCAATTCAATGAGAAAACCAATACAACCATCATGTCTGTACAGTAAATGTGAAAAGTGAGCTGTTGAACTTACATATTCGCGATATGAATCATACATATTGAAAACAAGCAAAAGTCAATCAACCAGGTAGATCCTCACTGAAAGAAACAAGGTTACATTTTCACGTCAAAATTATGTCAGGGAATTTTTTCAACAAGCTGAATCAATTCTTTTTTTTTTTTAACACATACAGAAGCTGTGTGATTCCAGCTTTGAGGCATAAATAATAAATCACAAGATTCCACCAACATCTGTTTGAAAGACGAAACACCAGTCCATCCATTTTAACTTACGTGATAATAAAACGGTTTCTATTCGTTTCCCTTGTTTTTTTAACCAAAGAGAGATAAAAGAAGTGTTGCTGAGATAAAAGAAGTCTTGGTGTTCATAAACCTCAGTCAGTGTTTGGTCTAGAAAAAGATTTTTCCTGGACGTCTATGAAATGAAATGTCGGTTTAAGGGAAAATCCCAGGAAGTTTGTACAGCTCCTCACAGTGAGCTCATGTTATAAGAGAAAGGTTAGAACAGAAATGTGACATTTTCTTAATTAAAACGACATTTTACATAAAGTCTGAGCTCAGAGCAACAAGTTTGTTTAATGTCTCCACGATTTAAATTCAGAGCAAACGCCATTACACAGACGTGGGCTTGTTCATATGATCGTTTTGTGTGTAGATGTTTTAGTGATGAACTCTGAGGTTAGAATAAGTCAGTAGAATAAAATACCAATTTAAAACCACTGCTATGCAGCTAGTTAGCCGAGCTTTGCATAACGCCCCCCTTAAATTACAAATTGTTATTTTCAGAGTTAGGTTTGGAGAAATCAAACGAGGATAGAGTTGATGATTAATGAGCTTTAATTTAGTTAATTTTTTTGACAGCAGTAATTTTTAAATTCATATAGATTGAAAGAAGAAGTTACTTTTATTTATTACACATTTCCCTCCTCAATGTCGTCTGAACACTGACTGAAGGTTTCCTGTGTGTCTGCTTTGTCTTTTTTTGAGCAGCTAATCCCTGCCTGTCACGGAGGGGGGTCCATAAAAGATGGATTTGCTCGTCCACTTGCCACAGCTCTTTGTTTACAGAACAGAAAGCAGCATCCTCCCGTCCTTGTCTCCTGCTCAGGGCTCTAATCCAGCAGCAATGAATAGAGAGATTAAGAAGTGGAAGATGAGACGGGATGAAAAAGGGTCAGCAGGATGTGGGCAGGTGAGGAGACGGTGGTGAGGTGGAGAGCGGAGAGCAGACATGCAGGTTGGAGGTTTTTTAATCAGCACATCTTCGCTTCTTGAAACATGATGCTGTTTTTCTGCGGAGGGAAGGTGAGACCGGTGGAATAAAAATCACACACTGAGTGCAACACCTGCTGTTTCTCCTTCGAACTTGGACGCTTAATGTGTCTCAGTCTGTGTTGTTAAAGGCTTCAGATCTCAGGTTGGCAGCTAAATCTCTCACATCCGACATATACAAAGATCAATCTGTTTCCATTAACGACCATTAACCATATGTGCACGGCATAAAACCACCAATGCAACAATATAGTGAATAAAGCTGAAAGTCAAGTATGTAACTGCACTGTCAGAAACTAATCACGATATTCCCCCTTTCAGACCCCGAATATTCAACTGTTGATAAACTTGTGAATAGAGCAACAGGTTCCCAACATTAAAACGATCTGCCCAAGGAGATAAGGTTTGTAGATCAAGTACAATCTTTTAAATCACTTTAAAAGATCAGCCTTTGATTTGATATTCTTTTTTTATTCTTTTCTGATTTTACGTGATCTTTTCTTCTTATTGCATTCATTTATTTAATTTTTTTTATTGATGTGAATTTTTTATTTGCACTTTCAAAATTAAAGGTTATTATATTTTGTGTTGATGTCAAAAAGCTTTTTGACCTCAACATCTCACAGATTAATTTTCCCTTGTATAACTTGTTTTTCCTTTTTATACTTTAGTAAATGTTTCTGCTGCTACGTTGTGTTTTGGTCTTCACATGCCTGACTCTAACTGTAATTATCATTTTATGAGCCTAATTTCACTTTGTAATAATATCACAATGGCTCCAAGGTTTTGTCCAGGATTATATTTGCTTCTTTAATGCCAAGAAAAAACGGAAAAATAATAAAATCTCTGTTATGTTTGTGGCTCTTGAACTTAGTTTTTTACTCAGTCTGACCTTTTGGTTATAACATTTTAAGTTACTTTAAAAGAGAGACCAGATGACACACTACTATATTTTGCAGTATTTCCTTTGGATTGTTATTTCTCTGCAGCGAAACCTTCATGTTTTATGGTTTGGTGATCATCCTCCCTCTGCTTGCACATGGATTCTCGATGCTCAGGATTTGCGGAGGGGGTTAAATCACCCATATCTGAACAGAGCGGCTGACAGAGGTGATGGCTTTACGTCTTCTCGGTGCAGACACTCATCCTGAAAGGGTTGAACTCAAGCCACAGGAGGTTCTCTGAAACATAAAGTCTCCTTCAAACATCCTCCGAGTAAAAGCTGTTTGAAGACTTTTCTCTTCACAGAACAATTTGCCTGTAGTTCTGGTGGAAGTCCACCAACATGTAATAGCCGACTTGGAGTCTGGCAAACCAGGCTTTTATCCATTCATCACCTATCAGCTGCAAATGATGGATCATCTTTTCCCTTCGTGGCTGGAATGAAATCAGCCCAGTTCCTAACACAGTGTTCTAAGCACACACACTTTTTATAACTTTTTATCCTTCTATAATTTATAGAAGTATTTGTTCTGCTCAGAATTCTGATTGTAAGTATCACTCAGGTCCAAATAAACGTGTTAAATACGAGGTGTTATTTATGGAAAAAATATAATAAGTGAACCTCTAAAGAAGAAAAGCAAGTAAACCACATCTCATGAACCATAGTTCAACTGCAGCTTAGATGAAGAAGACTGTATTTACAAATGGACGACATGAGAGGTCCCCATAAATTAAGCCAGTTGGCTGGCTGCAGTATAGGTAATAAACCCAGCCTCCTCCATGTTAGCAGATGGGACATCCACTCCACAATCACAACTGTGACACTAAAAGCACAAGAGGGCAGCTCCCCCATTTGAGTTATTTTATTTTGTACAATGTAACCTGACGACGGTGCGGCTGATCTGAAGAAATGTATTAGGTGACATGAAAGATTGTAGAAAATTATAAATCTGTTTTTCAATTTCACTCTGGACCAAAAGTTGAAGATTGTTGACTTTCTTGCAGTACAGTAATTATTTGGCCAACCAGTGGCTTTCACCACCAAAAAGAAAGGGAAAAAAAATCACTTTTACAAAAATCATTTTAATCAGAGTTTTCAGTTAAAAAGAAAAGAGAACGACAAACCAGGACATGTCAACATACACATTTCCTGTAAACCTTTCGCATTCCTCACTTCATTTCATCACTGAAATAATAATAATAATAATACAAAAAGATCATATTAATACAGAAAGTTAAAATTTGGCTCATTGTTTATTTATTTACATTCTCACATGATCACAGTTCTGATGATTAACTTTATATTAACGATCCAAAGTTGTTTCTGTTCGTTCATATTTGAGGAAGCGACTGAAGGGAAAACGGCAACAAAAGATTTACTCAAATTCTCCACAGTTGTATTTATAACATTCTTAAATACACACCCAATCTTTAAATCTTTATTTTCTTTAAAGCACAAGGGGTATTTTGTAGATGCAGGATTTCAAAGCAACGATCCATTGGATGTGTTCTTCCTCATTTTACTTTTAAAAAATATGATTAAAAACATTTATCAGTTGAATAATTACTTTTATGAATGTTCTTGACAGAGTGGATAACTATTTTAAATCATTTTTGTGCAGAAGTCACCATAATGTCCTTGAGCCGCTGACAATGCAAACCTCTCCCCGGTGGACGTGTCTACAAAATCAAACGACGAGTCAGTAACAATTTGAGAAGCCTCAGGATTCAGGCTGAACTCTGCATGATGGTGTCACGTGACTTTTGTGTGTGAGCAGACTTGCTTACATCAGGATTCTGTGAGCCAGGACATCTCGGGACTAGAGCTCTACCACTAAGAGCCATTGCTGCCAGCACTGGAACTGGAATGATTTAAAGCTGCAGATTCCTGATGTCTGGACGAGGTGAGTGGCAAGAATTGGTGAAGACAGAACTACATGCAGGTAAAAATAAAATCCCTCCCAACCATGACAGGTTATAATCACCTACATTTATGGTGATAGTGTTGACTCTTGTTGTACCAGAGCGACGAGGTCTACTACATTATGATCCAACCGATCTAGCCATCCCAGGGGTGAATCGTGGGAAAAGTGAAGAAGAGTGACAAGAACTGTGCAGATGAAAGAAATAATAATCTAGTGACCCAGAAAAAAACAATAATCTCATTTTAACAAACAGGCACAAAAGATTTTAAGCTCTATTGGCAAAGAAAAAATTTAAATCAACAAATTTTACTGTCTTTCGTAAGGTGAAAGTGAGAATGGACAAAAAGCAGCAGTTCCTACCCTTGTTGGCTTGGGTTCCCTTAGAACAAAGTGAGTTATACTAAACACTGAATGTTAGCTGTCAAATATCCAGAAATTCATGACTATTTCAAGACGATTTGGAAGCAAATAAATGAAGCAATAAAGTAGTGAAATAAGAGATTATCGTTTGTAATCCTGTATATCCTCTCTTGAACTCCAGATTGAGACATAAAGGTTCATGATGCTCCTGAGGACAGAATTAGGCAGATTCAAGAAAGACGAGTTAGAGCATCTTCACATAGCGATACTATAGAAGAGAGGTTTTCTCACTGACAACCTTATTGATCAATGCATCAAAACCATAGGGTGTTAACTTGACCAAAGGTATGAAACTTATAAAACGTAACAAGCAGCAAATTCTCACAACTGAGGGACTGATAACAGTCAACGTTTGACACTCAAACGATTGATCTACTGCCTGACTGATGGATTTACTGTTTTATTGCTACTTTTAAGAAGTGAGTTGTAGAAAGAAGCACATGAGAAATGATAAGATAAAGCAACAGAAAAGCCAGACACCAACAGTGTTTAAGTGATGCAGACGTCAGCAGAACTTCACATTCTCCTGATTAACATTTCCAGCACATCACCGAGAACAACATGCATGGATTTAAAGCTTAGAGAGTATTTCAACCTATTAGGAAATATTGGATACAAGCGGGAAAACTATGTTTCATATCTGGGCATTAAAAAACAAAGTTGCAGCTCGTCGGGCTCTGTAAGAAAATCTGCCTACTTTCACCTTTAAAGCTCATAAACTAATGCGCCATATCTTGCCTGTGTAATCCAGGCAAAAACAAAAGTGTAAAAACAAAAGAGTAAAAGCGACAGCTACAGTTGGATGATTAACTAAATGGTTGGGTCATATTTATGCACAAATATGAGAGTGGTATCGATCTTCATAAGAAAAGGTTAAACTTTTCCTTGAATTTGCTAGATGGATAAATACTAGTTTAATGAATGTGTAGTTCAAGTAATTTTTCTTCCCGTCTTTCTGAGTGTGACCACAGGAAGGATTGTTATTACAATGTCGTACCCCAACATCTGATTAAGTGAAACGCAGCATGAGTCTTTTGCAGGTTCAGGATGGAACAGTGTGGAAATCCAGGCAGATCCTCCAGCATTTGGGAAAACAAAGTCTGACACATTTGCGAGATTATGTGATACGGCCGCACAATTTGAGAAACTGTCAGGCGTGACACGATGCTTCATATTCACGGATGTTTGAGGAAACTGCTGAGTTAGAACCCTTGGTGTAAGGCATAATCCAAAAACCATACCAGATCCCGAAATAGTCTGTGGTGAGTGAGAATGACCGCTTACCGCGCCAGAAGCTTCTGGACGTGGCCTGCAACTGTTCATTTTGTCCTTTTTCAGACGGGACGGAACAAAAGGAGAGTCCCCCCCCCCCCCCCCCCCCCCGTGCTTCAGGGCCTTGACGAGGAGGTGAGGAGGTCAGACAAAATGGGCAACACCTATGTCCACATATGTCTTCCAGCTTCCATTTGATTTCGTCCCCCCCGGCAGAGAGGTCCGGCCGGTCGCCTGTCACAGACTGGAGGAGTTGGTGGGACGGTACGGTCCATTCATCTGAGGTGGAGGAGACAAACGTCAGCAGATTGTAAACAGATCACAGGAGGTAAACGGAATCTAATAACCTTTAAGTTTAACTTTATCAGATAAATGCTGTGACTTTGTCAAATTACAAGGTGCGCAAATGTCAAAACAAATAAATAAATACATAAAATTGACCAATAAATAGAAAAGGGCAGATTTCCTGTTAGGTTCGGGGTCTGGCTCCAGGAGGCTTTTTTTAAACTCTGAAATCAAGCAACAATATCCAAATACTAGCTGAGGTCACTGGACATAACAAAGGCAGATTTTTATTTTTTAATTATGCCATATCCACCAATGTTCTGCTTTCGGATCACATTATATGCACTACATATACCTGTCTCCTTGCACTGTGTACCCTGTGCAACACTCCGCTCCATATACTGGAACACTGACTTCACATCATATGTGATATGTGTTAATATAAACCATATTGATATTATATATCATTTTATACAATAATATTTTCTTTTGCACGCTCTGTCTACATATTCTTACACTCACAGTATATTATATTATTTATTGTATAGGCAAATACTTATATTTATACCTCTACTATATATCATATCATATTATATCATACTCTTTGTATATTCTTGTATATACACATATTTATACATGTGTATATGTTATTATTATTATATTTACTATTATTATTATATATACTGTTGCTGTCATTATTACTATAAACTGATATTATATTGGTATAATTACTATCATATATAAATATATATTATGTTATATTATATACTGTACTATTTTTATATACTGTCTAACAATAACATTACCATCATATCATCAGTGGTATTATCATCATCTTGCCACTGAACCTTATCTACCTATTTATCTTGTGTTTCTGTTTTTATTCTTTCTACCTCAATATTTTTTATTTTATTCTATTGTATTGTATTTTATTGTATTCAAATATACCGGCTGCTATGACGACTTAATTTCCCTTTGGGGATGAATAAAATAATCTATCTATTTATCTATCTATCTATTACAAATATTGTTTTAATACACCGTGACTGAGTTGCTGTCAGTAAAACTGTTTGAGATTAAAAGCCTGACGGGACTGCAGGATGCTCTGTGCGGAGCTGGAAGAGTTTTATTGTGAAACACTGATGTAGGAGGAGCCTCAGTGAAAAATGGCAAACTGGTTACAACTGGCATTTATCAAATGAGGAGAAAAAACAGATTTCAGATGGAGGGAAGTAACCGAGCCTGCAGCGTGTAGAGTCACTTTAAATTTAGTCATTATACAGTAAAATAATATTTGGATCAGAGAGTATCTGTCACACATCAGACACACTTCTCCCTGTTCTATTGAATAATTTCCTCCAAAATTTGGCAAACTTCTCTTACAAAATCTTAAATTTATCGTAAGAGTGGATAAAATAACATGGAGTTCCCTTTGGTATGTTGCAATAAATTGTTGTAAAAGATAAAACTTTTGTGTTTTGTCATTTCAGTGCACTTTCCAGGAAAGCTATGATAACCCGATCTCAGAGGGGAAACTGGAGCTCACCTCTTCGTCTCTCACGCTGCTTATCTGTGATACAGGTAAAGCATTATAGTGAGATATTAAGACACTTTAAAGGATTTTAGAGCTTTTTCTAAAAAAAATTAGGTTATAACAGAAGTAAGAGTGAACCAGAACAGTACATTTGCAGGTTTGATGTGTGAAAGATTAGATTAAACTCATTATAAAGAGAAAGGGCGCTGCTAATCCACATGAGAGTGCTCTGTTCGTTTATTACTATTAGTGCAACGCTCCCTTTAAGGCTATTTAAAACATCAGACTGCATTCTGTCCTTAAATAATATTATGTATTCTGTATTCAACAATGATCTGTACACTCAGCTTGAGTCTTAAGATGGCATGTGTGCTGTAATTTACTTCTCCTGTCAGGCCACATTTTAGTGAACAGAAAGAAGCTGTATTTGCTGGACTCTGCTCACACTGTGGTTGAGCCCAGCACACCAGACTATTTCTGGATAACTGCAACTCAAAAAGGTGTTGATATGAATGTTACTGTCCAGTTTATTGCAAGGATGAGGTGCTGAAGGGGGGAAATATACTATAGCCCAACAGCCCATTACACAGTTCAATTCTCTACCAAGACCTGAGGTTCACCTAGATAGAATAGGTTCCTGATGAGTAAGTAAAATCTGGGAGAAGGTTCAAAAAGACGGAGTTTAAGCAGCACCTGAAATCATAAGTAAAACTTACATGGCGTCAATGTGTGGATGACAATTTATAACCACATTCTGCTGTAACTATTTTTCTCCACAACCTCCAATGATGAGGATACAGATTGAACAGTGCAGTGTTAGTGCTGTTCTGTTTTCACCCTGAACTCCCTCTCTGGTTTATGTTTAAAAATCAGTCTTCTCAGTCATGTAAGGACAGGATCAAGAAAAACACTGTATGTAATCAGTACCTCATGTCCATGTGCTGTATTGTTTGTAAAAAATGCATAAATCAACCCAAAAATGCATAAATCAACCCAAAATCTAATTTTAAGTCTATTTTTTTTATGCTGCATTATCCCCAAAAACGATTTATGGGTGAAAAGCACCCCCGTCATATTAAAACCTGCAGGTCTGTCTTCACCCTGAAGCCAACTCACAATGCCAGCAGTAAGAAAGATCCCATATGTGGATTAGCAAATGGGTTTCTAAAAATACTGTTACCATTTGTTCATGTGCAAAAGAGCAAACCTAATTCACTGGTACAAAACTGTGGCTGTGAGTAATTTACTCCATGAACTTGGTTCCAACAGTGTAGCTTACACTACTTGTGAACTCCCCTGACATCTCAAATCCATGAAAATTATGTCAAAATGACTTAATTGGTATGAATCCACACCGGAGAATCTGACGTACAAAATGAGGTGAATGATACTGTTCAACTGAACCAAATAAAACTCAGTCCTCATCCAAGATTCAACGAAGGAGAAGACACATGTATATCTTTCATCAGCCAACACAAACGGCAAACTGCCACAAAGCGATACAGCAGATTTAGATGGCAGCCATTCACAGATCATGAGGAATCTTAGGAAGCAGCTTAGGAGCTGGACATGAAACCCACCGTTTTTGGCGTCCTACTTTGATACTTTTGTTTTTTAAAAGCTACCTTAAATTCTGTCAAAGATCCTCATCTGATGGTTTAAACCCTAGCCTGTATATAAAGGTGGATGATATGGTGGCTGGCTGTGGTATCGGTCATAAATCCAGTTTAAGAACATATTAAATCATTTTTCGGACTGATTTTCATTTAAGGTAGTTCTTATCACACTGATTTACGTTTAGGTTTTCTTGTTTCTGATAAGTTTGGTTTTTATTAGTCATTTGATGCTATAAAAACAGAGATAAACGGCCTGATTGACAGCTGAGAATGGTTGCGAATGATCTTATTTGTATCAATGGGAATCTGACCCTGCGGCTCCACACCGCTCTCAGTACTGAGCAGAATCTGGTTCAAAATGAGTGCAAGATGGTGGCTCATCAACCAGGGTATCTTAAGTTGGTTTCTAGTAGAGAACCCTCGTCCATCTTAATTTACAGCCTATTGTCTAAAAATTTTCTTCATTTGCTTCTCTGTCACTTTCTCACTGTGATGTGGAAGAATAAAGCTGGTGAAAGCCTGTATACAATTGTGTCTTTTCACAGCACCATGGCTTTGCTACATTAAATCCAGTGATACCCATGACTTCAAAGAGAAATCAACATGGTATCATGGACACTGATTAATTTGTGTAATTTCCACAAATGCACACATTCTTACAGACAATTAACAAGTCATTAGCTGATTTTTGCCCTTTTCTTTGGTTTACATCATTAAGAAAGAAAATAAAGCAGACCAGGGTCCTCATTTATAAACCAGTGCGTAGGAGTCATCCTTCGGACGGATTACTTCACACATCAGTGGATCCTAGCCTCCACTCTGGGATATTATTTGGAAATAGAAGTTTGAAATTGAATAGTTTCTATATTTCACGTGAGTGATCTCCAGTGCGCCCTGATGGCACGTTCACTGCAGCGACTTTACACACATCGCGTGTGGATGATACACACACAGTGTTGCAATATATTATTAAAAACTATTAATGACTCGGCTCTGTAACTCTTGTTATCTGAACGTAATTGGCTGTAAGTTGTTTCATATCTTTTTCATTTGAAGGTTCTTAAGGAACAGTTATGTTGCGCAGGCACAAATAACGCTGTTGGTTTCAATCTTAATGATGAAGTGGATCAATAACCTGCTTCAGTTCACCACCTCATGTTTGCTTCGTCATTTCCCCATCTCCCAAATGTTTAGACGCATGGGTCACAGTTAGCAAGAGAGTGTTCAAATTCTCCTATCAAGTATTTTTTTTTATAAATGGTAAATGGTTTTGTATTTATATAGCGCTTTTCTCAATCACAACGTTTGGGTGAGAAGTAGCGGTTATAAATGACGCCTCATGTAATTTCTCCTCATTTAGCCTTTCTAACTCAGATTTTCCACCTTCAAAAAGATCTATGGAATAGTGCGCTCAAAAAAGAAACTAGTGCAACCACATTTAAGTGTTTGTATTTAGTATTTGAGGCAACAGATATCAGAGGCAGATAACGTTTCAATTAAACACAAACAGCCAGAAAGCAGATGTGAAGCTGTACAGGATGCAACTCAGACCGCAGGCATTTCACCTGCAAGTAGAAGACTGATGGGATATAAAAAATGGAGCTGCAGACACAAACGCTTCAACGTATGCTCCAACGTAGGTTTTAGTTTTGCCTATGTGAAATAAGGTATGTTATAGGCATCTGGCTGAACTCTTTTCTCACATGGTTGTTTAAGTACAACATCCACCTACAGTGATTCATCCTCCACCCTGCCCAGACTGGATGCATATCATGGGAATGTGTAAGCTGTTTATATGACAGGTAGATCCTCTCCTTAGTAAGATCACAGGATGAGATTGGCACATTATATAAAAAGGTACAAAAGTCCTCAAATTCATCTACCATTTTGAATACATGGAAATTATTCAACTGAAGGTGAAGGAGGTACTAAATCAAGGGAAAGTTGAGAGGTTGGTGAGGAATATGTCTTTATCTCTGTCCATATGTGTGTGATGGTGCGTACCCGTGCGTCATAATCCACGACAAATGGAGGAATGTCGATCTGTTCCGGTTTGATGCAGGTGAAGAGCTGGTGCAGGTTGTCCAGGTAGCGGACTTTGTCCTTCAGCCCCGACACACTGAAGGTGGTGAAGAACCATGTTGAGACCTGGTTGTAAAAGAACCAATGTCAGAAAGCAAGAAAAAAATAACAACTCATCAGTTATAGCTGGTATCTGACTTTAAAACTTTAATCTTGTCATGACCGACAAAGACAAAATTGACTGCAACAAAAACTGAAACTACATAACGACTAATGACACTTTAATTATCCCTGATGAAAGTTTGGCCACTGCAGCAAAGCATACTGTTATCAACATATACCACAAAACAAACCATTAGCTGTGTTGACCCTGTAAATATCCATTTGATGATGACGGCAATCTTACCTTAGAGCGAAACGTTGGATGTACGAAGTAGAATGCCTTTAAATTATTTTTAAACCTGCAACACATAAAACACAACAGCTCAGCAATAATCACTAAGAGCAGGGGTTGTGTGAAGTTTGACATCTTGTATGTATACATTTTTTTTTTCTCTCGTCTGTTAAACAATGTTGATGCTGCTAATGCTAAAGTCGGGTAAATTGTAATCCTATGACGTTTTTTCAGGGCTCCCTGACTTTTCCTGCTGTGTCTTCATGATGTCGGGACCGCCTACATTTATGCACCATTTTACTTCTTTACAAGATATCGTTAGTAGCGCTGGCAGGATTAACTTTAAGCCAGCAGCACTAAGAGATCACATAGTCAATTTTGTGCAGAAAATCTCTCAAAACATTTGATTCGGTACAAACATGGATGTGAGCTTGTCCCTAATGGAGAGCCCAAACAGACTGTCAAGGGAAGTCGTGTTAGTCATTTGTCTTCATGATCTCATTCCCTGAGCTCATGACCAGAGGTGAGAGTTGGAGTCAAGTTTGTAAACTGAGAGCTTCATCTTCAGACCAACATCTTTTTCACCACAGCAGCCTGGTTCAATGTAGCCAGAACCACAGATGGTGCCCCATTCTGCCTGTCAAAATCATGCAACTTCAGGTCCACAAAACACTACAACTTGTGTGGCAGAACCTCACTCCCAACCAGGAGGGAGAAATCCATCATTACCTCGCAAGATGCCTTGGAATCTGGAAGTTCTGACCCGTATCTCACCTACTTTTACCTCAGCTGCACAGCGCCCCCCTCTGGAGGTCAGAGTCCAAAGGAGCAACTATAATTACAGTCCTGCTGTTGTGTGCCGCTGCCAACCATGACACTTTTCATTTATTTGTTCCAGAATCATCAGGTCACATGTGACTTTAATCTATGTGAGCATTTGTGCCAAACTTGACAGGATTCTCTGGAAGCATTGTTAAGATAAAACATTCAAGAGGGAACATTTGTGCCTGTGATCAACAAAATTGAATCAGTTCATCTTTCAGTCCAAGTGAACTCTTGTACTAAATGTGACGAAATCCCCTGGAGGTGTCTTTGGGTTATCACCTTCACAAGGTAAACATGTGTCTTGTTAGGTCACAGTGACCCTGACGTTTTACCCACAAACGTAATCAGTTAATACTTGAGTCAAACTGTGAACAAATGGGATACATGGACAGTCAACCTGGTCAGCAAACCACCTTTTCATCACTCCATTTTGAAGAAAAGATCCATCAATGTTATCTAGCCCCCAAGAGTCAGAGTACCTGACTGTGGCAGCTAGAACATACCCAGACAACAGCAAACTTGAAGTAAACTGTATTTACACGCTGATCCTTGAACAAGTATATATATATAATTGCAGTTATATTCAAATTTCCAGAGAGCAAGGACAGACTTAGCCCTTCAGTGGAACTTAAAACAACTGGTTTTCATTTGCAGGATGTGGCTCCTATTTAGCTTGAAAAAAATATTCATCTATGGCGAACGTCACAGCAGGCTGCAGACAAAGAGATGCACTGTTAGGTTATTGATGCTGGACAACAACAAACTTGAAGTAAACTGTATTTACACTCTGATCCTTGAACAAGTATATATATAATTGCAGTTATATTCAAATTTCCGGAAGCAAGGACAGACTTAGCCCTTCAATTCATGGCAGGACACTGAAAATAACTCACCACATTTGGGATAGATTGCAAGCCGTTCACATATACAAAGTGGTGGTTTGGCTGGGGCACGCAGCATTGTTGTCATGTAACACATCACAGTTAGACAAAAGAGGGAGGAACTTGGTCTTTTCATTGACTAACTAACCCCGAGGGTGATTTAGGTGAACTAAAACATGACGTGGGACGTTCTTCATTGGTCCAGTGCTGAACAAAGAGAGAACAAAAAAAGAAAATCTTAAACAAACTCATCTGTCAATCTGAAAAAAGAATCAATCGACCCACTTAGCCAGACAGTTTTGGAAACTTGTTTGTGTTCATGTTTGGCTTTGGTCTGCTGGTGGTTTATCTGGAGCCACAATGCATCTGCAGGCAATCAATAGCTTGATGGGTTGGGTTAGACGTTTCATTGCCTGCACTGATCAACAGTGCTACGCCAAGTAATAAGCACAATGACCGCTTAAGAAGTGAAACTGAGAATAAAAACAGCTTCTCAATTAGTCACACGTTCTGACACAAGAGTTGGACCATGAATAGAAACTGTACGCCTTGAATGACATTAACAGAAGTAGCAGAGGGGAAAGGGTTTCAGTCTCAATGGGGGTTTCTGACTCCGCTATACTGATTCTGTACAATGAAGTTTTATTTGGATCAAACAAGAAAAGAGGCTTACCAAAACATGTAGAGCCACCGATCGTTAATAACTACTAGATGGCAACACTTGAATAGAATAGCACTAAGTCGAGCTCAAAGCTCTGCCAAGTCCCATTAAATCCAATTCATAGACATCAGTCCATTTATGATGCCAGATTTTTCCCATCAAGATAAAATAATTATTCTCTGGGACATTGGTGGAAATGTCATTAAAAAAACACTATCATGCAATGTTCAAGAGAGAAACAAGAACCTGGATCCAACCAAAGATCCAACCTTTCATCAGGTTTTGTGGAGATGTGTTTGGTAGTTTTAAGCGTAGTCGTGCTGACAAACAAACAGATCAACCAATTAACAAACAGACAGGGGTGAAAACATGCCCTCATTAGTGGAGGTAACAATCAGATGCTATAATTTTCAATACAAATGTCCTCACAGGAAGCCAAAGGGCAAAGTCCAGGTCACAACTTCCCCATCAGCTCTAAAACATTTATTTCAGCTTTCAACCGTTTCTAGTCCAACTTGTCTGATAAAGTTCAATGAGTCAGATCTAAAACTTTGCAGAGTATATGTGGAACTAAAAACATTACAATAACTTTTGCAGTTTTTAGGTAATTATCACCTTGCAGCAGTCACAATCATTACATGACTAGATGGGGTTTCCCAGTTCCAAAAAAAAAGTTGAATGAAGGTGTCTTTATACATATTCTTAAATTTGACTGCTTGCATTCTGTGTCCTTTTTGCTATCGTAATTCCTTACTGTGTGTTGTCACAGAGAAGGCAGATGATTTTGACAGCCTTGAGGTGAAATCAAGTTTAAATCAAATTTATTCTGTAAAATAAACCAACATTCAGAATTTGTTCATATACATCTCCTCAGGAAATCCAACCACTAAATGCTGTGGGAACTTTTGAATTTTGTAGTGAAACTAACTAAATGACCATTCACAAAAAGAGTTGAAAGGTGCGTGACGGCTGCATGGAGTTCCCCACTGACACAGGAAGTTTGTATGGTTGTGATGGCTAGAGATAAGAATCTGCCTTTTTTTCTTTACAGCCTAAGGTTAAAAATCACTCTTGCATTCTCATCCAAGTGAGCCTAACCTGTGGGTTTGTTTCAAGCAGTTTTATTGTCTGACTGTTTGTGTTTCTTGTCCAACTGGAACGTTTCCTAAAACCTAAGATGTCATTTTTCCTTGACTGCACCATTGCTGCAAGCAAAGTACTTCAATAATCATTTAAACCTAATTTTCTTACACTGGTTTCACATCTTTGGTAATTTAAAAAATGTTTGGTCCTCGGGTAAAAACAAAGCTGAACTGCACTCAGTACTCAAATAAAATAACCATCAAGAGTCTAAATATTACTTCAGATAATACAAAAGTGTGATGCTGTGTGGAACTGAAAACAACTGGTTTTCATTTGCAGGATGTGGCTCCTATTTAGCTTGAAAAAAATATTCATCTATGGCGACCGTCACAGAAGGCTGCAGACAAAGATCTTGAACAAAATCTGACATCGATCAAGGTTCTCAAAAGAAATAGCTGATTTCGATCCAGGTTTGACGTCTGGACTGCATCTGTCTGGTGTTCAGTGACTAAATCATTCACATGTTTATCTTTAAGCGAGGCAGGTATCTTTTTAAATAAATGACCGTGGCTCAATCCTTTATTTATTAAGAATAAGATAATTTATGTTTAAATGTGGTTAAGATTTAATTTCAAGTTTTTAAAACTGAGATGCTTGGGCAAATATTCCAATAGTTTTTGTTGTAGGGACCTTCTCTACATAAAGATATCAGGATTTCTGCCACTGAGGTAGCATTCATCAACTTTAAGACTTCCACAAACTAATACAACAATACGGTGTGATTCCAATGAACTTCAGAGCAACGACTAAAACTTTCAACTCTCTGATAAGGATGAGTCACAGTCAATTCATCACCCGAGAACCCGCTCCAAGTTTAGGTTTCCTGTTCCAAATATGCCTTCCAGATTTCCAAAAAACCCACAATGAAACAAAAGCGCTTAACAGTTTATTTTGTTTTCCAAAACATCTTAACGCTGTATCCTTGGCAGTGTCACACTGTAGCATGAACAATGTATCTGCACTAGTGACCTTGCAGAAGTCAGCACAGGCAAGAAGAGAACCATGTCCGAGCCAAGTCTAAACCAGGGTCACACCAGAGTCAAGCCTCAACGATGATCACATCCAGCTTTAGATACGACACTGGGGAGGCCATTCTCACTCTGGGTTTTTACTTTTTAATTACATGTTGCACCTGGCTGGGTTTTAACGTCCCATAACAATAGACACAAAAAATTTTTTTACCAGGGACCCGTCAAAGTCCGTCACATGCTCTTATCAGCATGGAGGAATTTTCAAATAGATATTCCAGAAAAATTCTCACGCTCTATCTTTAAAAATTCTGGCTGGCAACAACCAGAAATGCGGCTGGCCCGCGGAGTTCACCAAATCATGTTAATCCTCCTGTCAAACCCAGAACATACAGCACAGAACATTAAAGCCGGTGCCCTTGGGTGGGCTGGAGGTTAAACCAATAAGAGCTCCAGAGTTTTCCTATTCAATCACTGTGTGTGGCAGAGGGATGAGACAAAACGGAAAGAAGAAAGACTAAAACAAGGGAGGAAAGCTAATGTCTAATCTCATTAGCCTTCTATTTAACCTTGGAGTAAATATACTTAAGTCTTAAGTTTCAGAATGAGGCGTCCAACAAGTAGAAAGTGGAACATTTCTGGTTCAAAATGTTGCACATCAATGAAATGAAACATATCCCAGCATGCATTGGGTGTGAGGTTTAGATTATGCTCATTTGACTTTATGATCAATTCAATCCCCGTGTCATACTGGCTCAGTTTAACAACAACAGAGTGTAAAATGGCAGACTGACTTGGCATCAACGATGTCGTAGAGGTTTTTGAGGAAGTCGGCGTTGAGGTGGTTGTGCTCGCCCGTCAGCGTGTGGAAGTAAACCATCACGTACTCCTTCACCGTGATGTGGTCCATCACATGGATGAAGTACAGCAGAGCCTGTACACACACACACACACACACAAACAGAATCGGTGTTCACACTCTTCTGTAGTCCTGGACTCTGCACTTCTCTGTTTATTCTTTTACAGTTTTACCTATTTATTTGAATTTCAGTTCACCATGACTTGATTTGATAGCAGGTTTAGTTACTTTTTAGTCATCCATGTTTCTTTTATACACAAGCTCAGTTTTATTGTTTAGTTTGGTTCAAGTTGTAGTATTTTTGGTTTGCAGTGGTAAAACTAAAATACGATAACAGATGTAGACAGTGGAAATAAGAAAGAAACTGATTTTTTTGTGAACTTAAGCAGTGTATTAAATGTATGCATTTGAATTTTATTCAGTAAACATTCAGTAAGAAAAGCACATATATTTTATTTTACTTTGAACATATTCTATGTGTTAAACAACTACTTGCAACACATTGAAACACTTAATTTATAAAGATGGATTAGTATGCAGATATTAAACTAAACACAGAACATATGTTATGTAATATATTTGGATAATAATTTGCATAACTTTCACAAAGCCACAAGCATATGTGAATACAGATGGAATTATGAAACCGTACATACAAACACACAGATGCATCTACTGAAACAGAGCAATTTATACACACATCCGAAGACAAACACACCATGTTGATATTTTAAATAAATAAAAAGATGAAAATGAAACTGAGTTCACAGGCACAAAGCTCTGACTGGTAAAAAAAAATATTTTACTTTGTTACCTTTTCCAGGTCGATGAGGGTCACTGGGATGTTTCGTCCAACGATAACCATGACTGTCCTGCCACACATGTCCACACCTGGAGACAAAAACAAACGTTAAAACACAGTTTCAGTTTAAACACGGACAAAAACACAGGCAGAAGAATTAAGACTGATGATCAGAGAAGTAACTCCAGAGCTTCTCAACAAGCATTCATTGCGGCTAAAATCTGGGTCCTCTTCACTGGAGTTTTTGTTCATGTGGTTTGACTTTCTGCAGTTCTATTCTTCTCCTGTTCAGCAGTGGTACTGTCTTAATATAATACTTTTTTCTTTAATCTCCACAAATCAATGTATGTCTGTTATTTGGTAAAGCAAATCCTGAAAGATGCTGCTGGCAGAAGTCAGTAGGAGTCAACTGGTACACAATCACTGGCTACTGCTTCTCAAATTTGAAGAACTGGCTGCCGAGTAACAGCATTTAGTTTAATAAATACACTATTTCTACATGGTGGCTCTGAAACAGGAGCAAATGGGAACATCTGCATCTGCAACATTAGTTCCACTGCAATGGCAAAATGACAGAGGCCATCAATATCACTATTCCAGAATATTAGTAATAGCTGTGTGAACTTTACGACCTGTAAACCCCTTCACTGAGAGGCAGCCGCTTGGAGCTCATTCTGCCCCTCTAGCACTTTGTGTCCTAACTCCCCCTGGAAATCAAACCCTGTCCCCATAGATGGTGTGACAACATCAGTTTGGAAACAGTGAACAGTGGTCAGCTTTGCACTGTGAGAAATTCTTCTGAGGTCCATGTTTTGTTTAAACTATTTTTGGTATTAGTAATCTGTGTCCAATGTTCCCCAGTTACTTTTTTCTATCCCTTATTTATTCTTCTCTCATTTCAGTCCTGTCAAATGACCATAAGAGACAAACAAAAAGAAACAGGAGTTTGCCAGTGTACACAGAATCATGATGATGCTTAAATTTCTACAAAACTCAGCATTTTACTCAGACTCCGAAGATTCATTATTTGATTAACATTTTCTGGAAACACAGGAGATATTTCAACCAAAATAGTGTTTATCATCCTACCTCACCTGATATGAAAATATATTCTGCCCTGTGATGTGGGATCCTGATATAAATATACAGTAATTTGTTAAGTGAAGACACAGTGCTAAATGGTTGCCGTAAAAAACAGTTCAACTAAGTCCTTCAACAATCATCTAAAGACAATTAAATGAGGAAAAATAAATAGTCACTTTCCTCATACATCAGGTTTATGTTATTGAGTTTCATCCCCATATTTTTTTTCTGAACTGAATGAGAAGAGATTTGAGTCATATGGGTTTAAAAACGTCACTAGTTTGATGAAGCAAGTTTTACAAAGACATGGAAGTTATAAAACATCATGTTAAAGTTCAAGGGTCAGATCACATTGGAGTTGAACTGAATAACAACACTGCAGCCTAGTGGTGATGACGTTCAACTGCACCTTATAACAGTTGTATCTTAAACACACATGCACGCAATCATTCACGCACACGCGCAAACAAACAGTGTGTGTGTTCTGTAATAGTCCTTTTGTTTCTCTATTTTATTTTATATTTACATCACAGAGGATTCAGCCTGAAAATAACACTAATCTAATATTTAACTTCCCTCTTGCCCTCTCACCCACTGTCCACAACACTCACACACACATACCAGTGTGATATAAAGCTTTCAGCGCAGCGATGTCTGACAGATCCTCTGCTCTCGCTCGACACAGCCAGCGATTGTAACTAGAGGAGGGAGACACACACACACATATATCATTTTATTCAATCAATAAAAATGAACTACTGTAACTGTTTAGTGTTCAAATAAACTCCATGTAAAGACATAAACTCAAAGGTCATCTTGGGACAGTTGAGGACTTGTGATTTATCAGTGAGAGTTGTACATTATCTCTGGAAATTCAAATTTACCTAAATATTGTTTAAAGCATATTCCGTGACAACCTGTGGTTGTTTTGTTTCTACTCTTTGATGCTTTTTTGTTTGTGAGAAAAAAAACCTTGAATGCACCATGTCTTGACTATAAGTGCTTTATGATATTTATACATCACGTGGCACACTCTACGGGCATGTTAATTTGTTGCAACTGTTTTCATTAATGCTAATATTGGTAATGCTACAATTAATCTGACATGGCTCCACTGAGAACTGGAACTTCATGGTATTATACATCACATCCCTGATCGTGTGTTCCAGGGTTTTCTGAGTTGGGTAGAACTCTTACTTCCTCTGGTGATGTTTCTGCATGGCTGACTCTGACATCTGGCCCTGTAGGATCAGTTTCCGCTGTTTGTCCACGTCGCCCTCCATCCGTGCGAAAGCATGATTTCCCACCTGACCCAGATCTGACTCCAGATTCTCCTCCTCTGAATCATCTACACACACAAAGAAAAAAGTAGATGATTAGCGATTATCTACTAATAATTTAATTCACGTGCTTTGATGGACTTAATGGTAATGGTAGCTGTGGCATATGGAAGAAATGCGCATTAGGAAGATACCATAGGGCATATTCAGCTTTACAGTATATTCACTGATCACACACATACATTCACATACACAAATAGGACCTAAGAGTAATCCTTACAGAATGAACACAGTAAATAATCCTGGATCTGGCTTCATGCTGATCTTCATCTTGATTTCCCTCTAATATTTAACTGTACACATTCACTTTCCAGATCAAGTCTGTTAACCACATTTGCCACACACTTGACTGTGCAAGAATGACATTACTTGCATGTGCTTGTGAAAAAACCTGTGATCAAGGTCATATATTCAGGTTAGTTTCCATAATTGTTTTATCTGTGACAACATGTATCGTTATCTGCATGTCCACGCATTTTAACTGTGCTTAAATGGGCATGTGTTGTCCGTCATCGTTCTCGTCGGGTTTTGATCGACACCCCGAAGCCCCATTGTGTCTCTTTGAAACGTCGTGCCAGCTGACACCAGACTGGAGGTCAACAGAGTCAACAGGCTCGACTCAGAAACCACAAACACTCGCTAACACATGGGCTGGTGTTACTTTCACATTCCTCTTCACCAAACTAACATTTAGACAATGTGCAAGCAAAAGCTGAGGTTGTAAAACGATCGGTTATACAAAATATAGTATATATGAGGGTTAATGGCCTGAAAGGAAGTTTCAACTGAAGCTGCTAAGATTAAAACTATCTGAATTCCTGTTTTCGTTCTTCTTTGTCGATTTACTTGATATGCAAGAGAGCAAATTACTGCACAGTTTATACTGTTCTCAGACCCTCTATGGCTGCAGGGTAAGCTACTCAGTTTAACTATAGTGCTTTGTAAAGTGTCCAGGCACAATAAGCCTCCAATGCAGCTTCAATATCCCCTTGATATAAATTCTTCAAATTGCTGCAACTCTAGCAGAGAGAGATTCTTTTGGTAGGTTTCAGTCACCGACTGTAACAGGGTTACATTCAAGATTTTAAGACCCTTTTAAGATTATAATGAATGAACATGTAAGATCTATATCAAGTCAATAAACTCTATGCTCTATGTTATCTCTCAAACTACAGACAAAGACAGTAGGTATCCATAGTTTTTTCTCCCACAGAAAAGCAGATTGAACCGACATCAATTCTATCCAAGGTGTTTGTAGATTTGTCTAAAAACACCTTGGACGGAATTGATGTGGAACTGTTATCAGTTTAATTACAGTTTAATTACAACGTGCTACTATCTGTTTCGCTAAGAAAGAACTACATCAAAAAGAGCCATTGCAAACTATGCATATTGCCATAAAACTAACAAATTCTACAGTGCGACGGACTATTAGATTTAGTACGAAATATAAAAAATATTTGAAACTTTGAATCCCTAAAAGTCAAATTATTCAATTTTAAACTGTTTAAAACTGGCAAAAAAACTGTGGATTGTTCAAGGCTGGATTACGTCTTTAGTCCGAGAATAAAGATTGCAGCTCCTTCTTTAATTAAGCAGTGCTGAATACAAATTCAAAACCTTAGCATTCTGATATATTTTGTGTGCAAACATTTTCATTGCTGCAAATCTGAATCTGATTGGAATTTGAGCACTAAAACTTGCTCTCATTTGAAGATCCTTCAAGACACCTACAGTAACACTTGTAACACGTGTGACAAGGTTCTGCAAAATGAACAACTTACACACATTTCTCAGATAAACTAGAATTTCATTAGGATACAAAGATAAATGTGATGTCCTTAAAAAACCTATGGGATCAGAACAAACACCTGCTCTGTGTTAGACCGGCCTGTTGATCGCCAACTGAAGCTCTTTGTAATATGAAGATGATAGTCTGTGGAAAACATGACAGCCCCGAAAAGGAATAAACGAGTGAGAATTTGCGTAAGAAAACGTGTGTGAGTGTGAGAAGGCACATGGGTGAACAAAAGGATCCAGGCAGCCAAATGTTCCACTGACGGTCACCAGATATTCAGCGACACTGCTCGTCCATGTACGTTGACTGTATCACTGAGCAGCAGAGCTTGAACACACTGTCCTCTTCAAAATCTAATCTTTGTCCTGTCATTCGTGCCTTGGCTACTTTTGATGTTTTGGTTTGAAGAGCTGCTGAGTGGTTAATCAATAGACTGACATCAGATGTGTGACTGACAGGCTTCACAAATGGCCCTTAGTTTGTTGACCTCATGTTCAAGTGGCTGACTGGTGCTTCAATGGATCTTACTGTGAGATGAGCGAAAATAGAAACAGGGAGAAGTAAAATATCAAATTATGCCCCTATGTGTTTATTTGGGGAATTTTACAGTCATAAACATCAACATCAGTTGATCTTTGATTGTTTTATTAATGACACAAGTGAAACTGATTTCAAATTTAAATATCTTGAAAAAATCTGATTGGACGTATAATAATCAGATTATTGACATGAAAGTGAAGCCTTTTACAGTGTGTTCCCTTGCTAATGCTGGGAAACATTTAATCACATTAAACAAACCAGAATTCCATCAGTAGAGTACATACTTCCACCAAGGAACAACACTCTCCTTAGATTCAAACCTCACTCTATTGCTGAGGCTGCACTATCTTAGCGAAACATTGATGGGAGTTTCTATCCCCATGCTTTACTGTATAGCGGCAGAAGAAACCTGACCACATTTAAATCCCCTAGATTGATTTTTTATTTGGATTTGCATGAAATTGCAGATACTCTTAGATATCAGTAGCCTCAAAATGTGTTTTTTTCTCATCAAGATCCATTAGTTATTATTTAAATTGGTAAAAATATAAAAAAAGTGCTCTCAAACCATGTCCCGTTCTTTCACCAAGTTCGTGGAATTCCGTTCAAGTTTTTGCGTAATCCTGCGAACACACAACCCAACACACAGGGGTCTGTTTGCTCTACTTGGCTGGAGATGAAAAGATTTGTGTTGAAGTTTTGTACCTTCAAGGCTGCCCGGCTTCTCTGCAATGCGGATCTGTCTCTCTGGGACAACGGGTTCACCCTCAGAGTTGCCAATGTCAGCTGGGATGAGAGGCAGGCAGGCCATTTCCTCTTTCTCTGAGCGAGGGTAGTACAGAGGCAGTAACTTCCTAAACACCGGCTGAAGGAACAAACATTCAAATTAATATTCACACTAATGCTGCAAAGCTGCTATTTGTTTTTTTAGCATATAGACCCTATTTTTAACACTTTCCTGAGGGGATGAACTGCCTGAAGGATGAGCAAAAACATTATGACCACCCCGGTCTAAAGTGCAGTTTGGCTGTCAAAACAGCTCAGACTCAGTGTGACATGGACTTAACAAGACATCTTAAGGTCCCTTGTGGTATCTGGCACCAAGACGATAGCAACAGATCCTTTAAGTTCTATAAGATGAGACATTACCCGATGCCCTGCTGAGCAGGAAGCACCCGTTAAGTCATAACACTTTAAAGATGTTCCAAGTCGTCCTGTTTTCCACCCTGCTCATTCCATCTACACCCATCACACAGACTATGAGAACAGACTGTTGACATGTGCTGTTGTTACAAGATAATCAATATTATTCACATTATGTGAGAAGTTAAATGTTTTTGCTCATCGAGGTGAACGATACCGACCTCCTCTGTGTCTGACACGGCGAACACCACTGCATCGATGCGGTTTCCATAATTCTCCAGGAACCTGCGCACTGTTCCTGTCAACACACATTCACTCCTGTTACCTTACAAATTATCACATATCAGATTATTAGATTTTGATAAATAAAAGCCATCCAGACACAGGATGAAATATGTGTTCAAATTAAATAGATGTCTGTCTGCCAGGATAACTTGATTACCTCATTTTGTGTATATACAGTATAGCCACATGTTGTGTGTATTTGTAGGGCAGAAGATAAGAGGTATATGATTGCATTGTGTATGTGGGTCCCTGTGTCTTTCTTTGTGTGTGGGTGTCTGTACGAAAACAGAATCTATGATATGTGACAAGTTGTGTATGCCTGTGCCTCACACGTGAATGGCTTTGCATGTGTGTTTTTTGTACTGACACGCGTGTGAGTGTATGTGTCTTACTGAACGAGATGTGTGTAGCATCCTCCAGTGGGTAACCTCGTTTGGTCGTGCTCACCACACATATACCGACAGATGCCATTGTCTGCTCTCTGTGGAGGCAAGAAAAGAAGCCACATCTCACACACCTAACTTAACATTTATACTGCACACCACTGATTGGTTTGACGGTTTCCTTACAAACTCACACAACAACTACACATAACATTGCACATCAAATGATGTAAGAACTAAAAATGTAATACTAAACATTATGAGAACTTAAATATGTTTGACAGTAGATTTGTTGATGTTTAGAATTTTATTTCCCCATGTAAAAATAAAAGGTGACTAAAGATTTCTCATTTAGTTATTATATCTGTTTAGTTATATTTTATACCTGCTCCACAGGCTCCATCTTTTTTTTACCTATTATATTTCATATATTCATAGTTTTTGGGAAGTCTATTTCTACAATATCTCTAATGCATTTTGTGTGTTCTTCCTTCAAATTCATGTTTATTTAAGCACAAACATTTTTAATCAAACTAAATCTGAGGGGTAAAATGTTTAGCTGAAATCAAAAAAATGTGTCATGACAGCTTAACTCCATTAGAAATGATTGGATTGGCTTATACAACACATAGCTTTTATCAGATTGAACACAACATTGGGAACAGTGAGTACTAATACAAGTTTCTAGTACATTAATACTGCATGGTTTTAGGATTTACTCATGGGCTGACTGACAAAATAGTTGATTGGATTTGATGATATGATGGTTCTTACGCAGCCAGCTGCATGATGTTCCTGTAGCAGCTATATAGCGAGCTCTCCGCCGCCGTCCTGTACTTGCTTTTGAACTTTGGTCCCACTGTGTGGATGATGAACCTAGCTGCCAGGTTGAATCCTTTGGTCAGCTTCGCCTCACCTGTCCGACATCCTGAACGGAAACATGCAAAAAAAAACTGATTTACAATCTGGTATAAAGTTAGCTGCAAAAAATGCTTATTTTTAAATAAATGCAGCTGAGCGGCATGTGTCTGGTTATGTAACACCACCTGTGAGTACGCACTCATATGCTGACATGTTTTTCATTCTGCTCCAGACGTGAACTCACAGCATCACTGAGCAGTCGAATCCACATTGTTGACAGCTGCACCTCATCTCTCCAGTTTTTTTTTTTTTTTTAACATCAGCCTTACCTTTTACTTTGAACAGCTCATCTCGCAGCTCGGGCCCTGCGAGCTGATGGATGCTGTCAGACACCGGGTTCTTGTCGTTTAGGGACTCGTTGCTGGTGTTCACAATGGCAGTGCAGTTCAGCAGGGCGATGTCCCCGGTGCTGTCGTGGGAAAAATATAAGTTACAGCATTTAAATGGTTATATAAGCAAAAATACACACGTCGTGTGTACAGCAAGGAGCAAAAAAAAAAACATTTTGGAAGACTGTATGTTGTCTGCATAGATATAACATAAAGATGGTAGACACATCGCCACTTCCTGTCATTATGCAGAGTTCTGGACAAAATATCCCGAATATGAACACTGCCTTGCATTGATGATGGTGTCATGCTTTTGGAGTCAGAGTTTCTGCAGTAGATCAAAGAATGGAGCGATAGTAGCGAGGTCCAATCAGTGCACATGCTTGACTAATAGTGGGTAAGTCTCAGCTGTCAAACGTTACATTTTTTACCTTTAGCATTAAATGAATAATTAAGACCAAACTTATCAGAAACCTATCGGTTTAAACATCTTTGAGAAACTTTGTAGTTTGGTCCAGGTCCCATTTGCTAACATGGAGGAGGCTGGGTTTCTGACATATTATGCAGTCAGCCACCAGTGGGCAATTAAGACATTTTGGCTTCTTTTTTAGGGAGCAGTCATATCGTCCAACTTAAATTAACACTTTTTAATCATATAATTTTGTTTGGTATATTGTTGAAAGTATATCTGCATCAAATTTTGCCACTGGTGTGAATTCTCATGTGGGTTTTTTCAATAATTATCTCCATTTAATTTATTCTTGATATATTTAATATTTCATGTAAGGATGATGGTTGAGCAAACACACATATGCACATATTTATGCAATTAACTTTATACACATTTAGCCAAAGTAATGTGCTTATTTTTTTACTGCTTCGGTACAGTCAGTTTGTTTGGAGAGAACAATGAGGAACTACTCGACTATGTGTTGAAAGAATTTGGTCACAAGACAGGTTCAGCTTCCAGGAACAAGTTTTTTTCTTTTCTTTCACATCAACCCTCTTTGGATTATAAAAGATGAGTCACAATCCAAAGCCAACCACTGCCAGAAAATAACTGCAGTGAGAAACCGACCTTGTTGACTCTTAGAACCTGTTTTAATAATAGTGGCATTGTTTGCAACAAAAATTTAGATGTGATTTATGTCGTGACTACAGCAGCAACAAGCTTATCAGAAAGTTTCACTTCAGCAGTTTGATTATAAAATGTCATGGATCTTCATACCATGATAACAAAGTTATCAATATCAGATTGTTAATTGATTTGATGTGAGTCAAGATTCTTTGATTCAAAGCTGATTTAAAATTCATGTTGTCATTTTTTTCTAAGAGCAAAACATGCAAAAGTGCAGGTTTATGGATCAGGATTACAATGTTAATTTTACACTGAATCACATACAGTGTATTAAAGGAGCTATAGATGCTTTTTTACTTTTTCTTTCCTCTAGTGTGTTACCAGTTTTTTTGTGTAAAGTAAAAAATTCAGAATTCCGTAGTAAAGGAAGCTCCTCTCCTCCACAGAAAACACTGATGCTCCAGAAACACCTCATCAAGTCCAGACTATACTTCAGCACCATTGTTATGTCATTGTCATGCAGCCTGATACCCCGACTATACGTGTGGGAGTTGTATGACCAATCACAACCAAGTGGTCGAAAGCGGGGCTTAAAGAGACGGGAACTGAAATGTGTAGTTTGTGGGTTCTTGAAAGGTTAACGTTAGGCTACAGTGTATCGTACGGCTTTAAACTCAAGTTCAAACAGTTAAAAAGGGAAAATATATTTATAATGGGGCTGTTTAACACTTATTGACTCATGCAACCTTTAACAAGGGTTCGCTAGAAGAATTTTTTTTAGATTTCAAGTGGTCACAAGATAAAGAGCACCGCTCGAGGGTCAATTCTTCCTGGTCATGGTCGTGCAGCAGGAATGTGCCTGCTCCTGACGGCTGAGCATTGGAGGGCTGCTCCAACAACAAGGCTCTCACAGAGAAAGTGCCGCCATGTCGGGCACCAGACGGTCATGTGTTCCTGCACAAAGGGGATTTATGAAGTTATTTGGACTCTGGACTGAGCTGGGTTAGCACTCGGAGAGACACAGGCAGCATTTGAACTACGAGCTGCTACTGACACCTGATGAGTTTGTGCTACTGTTCCTGTATTTTCTAGGATGCACTCACATCTGATAAAAGTGACAGTGATTACAGGGTATTTCCTACATAGATAATTCGTCTGGCGGTCCATTTCGTGCCTACTATGCCTTTTTCTCCCGACAAAATTCTAGTACTTGTTTTCATCGAAAACATAACTGACACACTACAATTTATGCAATATTTGACATCGTTATAAACCACTCAACTTTAAATGGGCTAAAACCCTTTTTTTCTCCAATGAAATTAGATTTAATGTGTGGGAAATTTTGTTAACATTTGGCACACTTTATTACTGAAATTAAAAGAACTACAGAAAACCTGATACAATAAAAAAAATATAACTCAAGTCCAGTTTCCCTTGACTAAGACGATCAAATAACTACCAACACGCTGGGCTCTTCACTATGTAGAAAATCAATTTTGACTTGGAGATTCACACGAATGAATCCCATGAGTTCCCATGAACTTCTATCAAACAAAAACAAAATCGGATAAACATGAGGAGAAACTCTGATTGCAAACATCTTTCTGCTCAGAAACAATAAAGCAACTGTTCTCAGTCACTTCACAGATAAATTACAAGTAAGATCGGTTTAAATCCAATTTCCAGGGTTTCAGATGTTCGATCAACTTGTTCAAACATCAAATGAAAAGAGCAAGTAAAACATGGCTCTGGGTTTAATTCTGCTCATTCAATTGAATGTCTGAAGTGCAAACAGTCAGTTGAGGGATGGTTTAAACAAAACTAGAATTACTGGCAAGCTGCAGTGTAAATCCATGCCTGTCCACTCATGATACACATGTTGTGGAAACTTGGAAAGGTATTAAGTGCATTTCTTCATACTCAACATATGACCTTGAGTGACCAGTAAGACCTTGACCACTAAAGTGAGACATTGACCACTAAAGTTAATCCGTTCAATGCTCAGTCCAACTTGATGTTTATGCAAAATATCGAAGAAATTCAGTTAGAAACATCTTGAGATATCTCGTTTAAAGGGATAGTTCACTGAAACGAGGTCATTCACACTTTGTTTTAAGCCTAAATGTCCGCTACCGGAAGTGCCGATGCTAGCGGACGTAGCCACACGATGGTGGGCCGAGGGTACGTTAAGGCATCTCAGAGGAGGCGAAATTTAGGCCAAAAACACGCCTAAATTATGACGTTTCGAGTCAAATATGAATGTCGGGTCTTGCAGGCGATTGGATGACACTACACAAGTAGTATGGAGGCATGTTTTTTAAATTACGTCTGAAGAAGTACTTACCATTGACTTCAATTGTATTGGATTCGCCTGCAATGCTGTTTACCCCTGAGACTCCAGAAGTGTTGTGTGGACTCACACACTTAAAAATTTGAATGCCTTCGGCTTAAACAATTTGAATGATTTATAATTCGAAAGTTAGAATAATTATGGTAACAAAGTTAAATAGTTGGCAAACGTCTGAAAGAGCACAGACACATCTACAAAAAGTCAAGATAACAAAGCTAGTTTTGAGTACAAACGATCTGTGGCAAACATTAGGCATTTAAATGAAAACATACTTCGATAGATTATATTATTTATAAAATACGCAAACACCACCAATGATTTTCTAACTAAAAAGGCAAAGGACAAGGCATTTTTCTCAAAGATGGTTTCTGTTATGTAAGATGGTTCTTATAAAGTTTTCAAATGTCCACTTTTACAGTAAGACTGACGTTAGATTGGTCGGATGTGTATATCGACAGAACGTAGATACCACGGCTGCACAACTTGATCAAAACTGTGCAAATTGGTGACATCCATTTCCAAGATATTTTAACTTCATGTTTGTGCAACAGTAGGAAGCAGAGACGCGTGATCCATCTTTATTTAAAGTCCACGATTTTGATTTGTCAAATCCAGGTCAAAGCACTGCACCGCAAGTTTAGGTTTGTTTATATTTTGTATCTGCATTCTATAGAGAATATAATCCTCCATCTAAAACGGATGCAGGGAATCTTCAGGGGACTTGAACCCAGCAGCAACAAAGTGGAAAAATGTTGGGGTGACTCACAAGAGGATGATCTTGCGGTTGATGTCTGGTCTGCAGGGGAAGGGAGAGGGGAAGGCCTGCTGACTGAGCAGACTGTCGCTCTGATCCTGCGGCTCCTCACCATCCTCACCCAGCTGCTGCTGCCACGTGGGGAGAGTCTGGATATCTACAAACTGAGAGCGAGCACCCAGAGGATCCATCCCCTCTGGAGAAACAGGCTGGAACCAGATCTCCGAGCAGCTTCACTGCAAGAAGGGTTCAAGAGAGGAATTCTTATTATTCAGAAACATTAGATTTGATGTCAAGTTAAATTTACTTTCTAAAGCATAAAATAACTGAAAGTTGTGGGAAAAGCTCAGTGCAAGGGCCATGGCGATGGCTCAAATATGACAAAGAGATGATTGTAATGATACACAATTGTAAAAGTAGTCAGTGGAGGTGACTCAGTAGTTTGATTTGTTCATCATTCAAATCATTGATGAAGCTAAAGACTTTTGAGATTTGCTACTTTTCTGTGTCTGTGCCACTGTTTTCTAACATTTTATACATGAAACAATTATTAGATTGTTTCAAAAACATAACTAAAACACAAATAATTAGCCAAATAATAATTGTGTTGTATTTTGGTGGTTGATTAAGTCTTCATGCTGCATCAGGTCTATATCATCAATCGTTTCACGTTCAAGCTGATTTTCTGATGCCAACTCATCTATTTTACTATGGTTTTGCAGTCGTCTTTCTGGTCAGTTTCATGCTTCCTCTTCTCTGGATGGTTTGTTTCAGGATGGTTTAAACCAGCAGCTCTGGAATATAAACCCTGCTCTTTGATGTGGCAGAATGGAGGACCTTGATGTTTGCTATTTTAGTGCTTAAACATTTTGCTCGATTGTCTCTGCTAGAAATATCTGGAGGTGATTTCATATTCTAATTTGGGGATTTTAGTATCCACATCAAAACATAAAATATACCTTATTCGGTCACCGTAACAAAAAACTGCAAAAATGCAAAATATTTTCAAAATTAAAGCTTGTCACCTGAGAAGATCTGCTTTCATGCTGTATTTAACTTTACCGTAAACTGAAGATCTTCCAGGTTTGGACTGATCAGGCATGCTGATGAATGATGCGTTCAGGTTTGAACGCATCATTTATCTTGACCTTATTCTTTTAACGGTGCTCACAATCACTACATTTATTTAATATTATCTAGTTTGGTTATAGTCAAGTCTTCGTTCCAGCTCCTCTAGCTTGAAAAATTTGAGGATTTGCAGATTTTTATCAGTCATGTTTTGGCATAAAAGACCTACTGCTGAAAAAATAAATATCCTACTATTTCTTTTTTGATTACATCATTTAGAAAGCGAAATAAGTCAACTATTGTCAAATGAATGCTACCTTCCTCTGTTTTACATCTTTGTAAAGCTGAATGTCATTACAAATGTCGAGGGATTCACTACATTTATTTAATGTTATCTAGTTTGGTTATATTCAAGTCTTCGTTCCAGCTCCTCTAGCTTGAAAAATTTGAGGATTTGCAGATTTTTATCAGTCATGTTTTAGCATAAAAGACCTAGTGCTGAAAGTATAAATATCCTACTATCTATTTTTTGATTACATCATTTAAAAAGCAAAATAAGTCAACTATTGTCAAATGAATGCTACCTTCCTCTGTTTAACATATTTGTAAAGTGAACATCTTCCTGGTTTGGACTGAAAGCATCACTGTTCTAAAAAGTCATCTTTAAATTGATATATCAACATATTGAACAGCACAGAATAAACATTAAACAGTTTAGTAGAACAATTTGAAATATACTGAATTTTCCTAAGAGTAATTCAGCTTAAGTTTAGCTTTTTATTTTTGCTAAATGATAAATAATGATATATTTATAATTGTGTGGATTCTACAAGGCTCCAAAACAGCTAAATGTCATTACAAATGTCGAGGGATTAACAGCAGTAAGAAAGTCAGAGGCAGAACTGGTGAAAGAAACATCCCAGCTACTGTCAAACACACATTTCCACCCCACAGATGAACTCATTTATCTTCGTACACATGTTCATGACAGTTCACTGTAACCTGCTGTATATGCTATTAAACAGTGTTTTTAACACAAACCAGCCGGTGTGTGTGTGTAAACCACAGATTCAGCAGTACCTCCTCACTGGCCAGCTGTTGTGTTTCCTCCAGCCTCAGGTGATGTCCACGACAATAAAACATGTAAAAAATATGATCGATAAGTGTCGACACGACGTGTGTGGACTCAGGAAGTGTTGTCGTTCCTCGACGTTTTCATACTAACGAGCGAAGACACCGCAAAATCACACTTAAGACTTTAAAAGGTGCCAAATGAGCAGGTTTACACAATTAGCCAAAAATGCTAGGTGTTAACCACTACAACGTCAAGAAACCAGGAAGTACAGTTAATAACGTCCGGTTATGGATTTCAAAATAAAACCACAAGCAATTTTTTTTTTCTTTTATTTTGCACTGGCAGAGGGTCTTGAATACGTTGAATACCCAATAAAATCGTAAACTACATTATTTATTTTATTGAACAATATTTAATCAGCTCTTTTTATAGTTATATTCCTCTGTTGTGTAAAAACTTTGCTTGTGTGTTGCACGTCCTATTTCGAATGGATTAATTGATATTTCTTAATTTTACTCACACGAAAATAACTTTAACAGAAAAAGAAAAAGAGTGATTTTGTTTTCTGGACGTATTTTCGTGTACACTAAAATTCAAGAGTTTAAAGTAGAAATTTCGCATATTGCACAGGGTGTAGCTGATGCAAATCGATTTTGGAGCAGTTTGTTGTATATTTGTGCAAACAAACGAGGCCAAACTGATACAAAAAAATCAGTTCTTAATGATTTGTTTGTGTCATGTTGTCTATGGTGAGATCTATATGCCTCTTATCAAACCTGTGCTGTTATTGCAAATTAAAAAAGTTAATTATTAGGTCGTTTTGCCCTGTTCTTTCTCAACTGTGATTGCTGTGAAGTAATTTCCCAATTGTAAACCTAAACATGCTTTTATTTTCTATATACTAACTGGTACTATTCCTGCTGTTTATATTCAGCTTGACGTATCCCATCAGTTCCTAATCAGCTGACTGATGAGAGAAACACATTTCCGCTCAGTTTGAGTGTAAAGACCTTTTTTCTGTCTAAACTATAATTCCACAATATTAATAATATTAATAATAATAATAATAATGAAACTGTGGAAAATCATGATGAAGATGAAGAAAATCCAATCATATGTTTATCACGTGTTTGTGCGTCTTCCTCTGGTCACAGGCCAAACCAATAGAAACAGAACCATCGATGAAAAGCACACATTCTGGGATGTAAGAGTGCTCAGGTGTTTTACAGTAAATATGTATAGTTAAATAAAGTAAAACAACAAATACCCCACTGTAAAAAAACTACATTACAATGTGAGGACTCTTTGACTAATACACATTTTATCATTAGATTATTATAACTTATTATAATTATTATTATTGAATAACCAGCTCATTTATAACTATCGTCAAGGGGATGGCAACTATTTAATCTAAATTAAAAACGTATTGTCTCCATAGAATAATATCCTAATTTAATTACCTGACTGTGTTTTGTAAAAAGTATATAAATTACGAAAAAATGGCATCACTATTACCCAGAGCCTATGATTGAACATTAAAAACCGTTATCTTTTCTTCCACTATTTTATTGTATTTTTTGATTTGATGTATTTCATTTTATTGAATGGTATAACCTTTTTTCCATGGGTTTATTTTATTTTATTTTCTGTTTTGTTGTTTTCTCTATTCTATGATCGTTTAGTTGGGTCTGAATGAGCAGCGCAGGAAGTACAGCACAGGCTCGCTAACAGCTAGCAGCTAACGGGTTACACTTCGCAGCAGCAGCTTTTCATAGGTAAGAGAAGAATCTAATCCAAAACAACAACACGCTGCGTTTAAGACACAAATCAGGAGTTTGTTTACAACACTCGAATAATCAAATCTGCGTCATATCTGATGTAATGGACAGGATTTAAACCAATAACTTCAACACGTGGGTTTTGGGACAACCGGTGTTTACTCGATTTGCTGCACATTGTTAACCAGGCGGGCGGGGTTTGTCGCGTATTGAGTTTATTCAATGGTCTCAAGCTCTAAACACCGAACACGCGGGCAAGTGATTTGTCTCAAAACGAGTGCTCCTCTGACTAAAGACTATTGAGCCCTACTCGTCTAGAAATTCACCTCAAACTACGTCTGCAGGCGAATTATCGATTATTATCAAACTCGATCGACATATTGTAGCAATAGAAACTCAACTGTACTTCTGTTTTAATGTTAAAATGACACAACCGCAGATTAAAACAATCCTAATCACTATAAACAGTACATCATTGTTATGATTGTCTGTATATATTGCACCTTTTTCTTCTACTTATGCTGTTCTTTTTTATTATATGCACCTTGATGATTGTTGCTAAATTTCGCTGTACACTGTGGAATGACATTACAAGTATACTAATCTATAATGTCAGATAAATAACTGACCAAAGGATTGATCGATAAATCTCTCGATAATGAAAACAATCATAAGTTGCAACCTCACTTGTATCTGGGGATTTTAACGCAGGGATTTACTGCTTAATAATTACATGCTAAGATAATGGAGAGGTGTCCACATATTTTTGGCCACATAGTGAACTTTCCAGATGTTTAACAACAAAGTCCAGGTGATATCATTGTGTTATTGTACTTTCATATTTCAGGAAAGTAGCATTTCATAATTTTGTTTTAGTATAATGTCAATTATGCTGGTGTGGACAATGAGGATTTTATAGAGAGATGAAACATTAATTATCGTACAATTAAGTTCCTATGAAAGAAAATAGGCCCAAACTTGTCAGAAATGTGTATTACCTGATCTATGAGTTTTTCCTAAGTGCACTGGATGTGTAAGCTGATCAGGTGAACCATGCACATGCATTTGACTGATCTGTAAATAAGTGAAAAGAATATCACAAATCTTTAAGACATGGAGACACAGGAAACTATTGTCCTGTGCGGATTTGAACATGTTATTTGTCACTTGGAGATCATGTAATACACATTTGCAACCATCTTTAGTTTTGTTTTCTCTCCATATGTTCCTGCTGGAGGAGAAAGTGATACCTTGATGTTTAGTTTTGACCTTTCAAAGCGTAACACTGTGTATTTCAGTGCCTTAATTACCAATGTTCTCTTTGTATCAGGGAGAAGAATCCCCTCAAGGCTGCTGGTCATGGGGTTGACCAAACAGTACCTGCGCTACCAAACCAGCGCGGTGTTTGGAGTAATCGGTAGCCAGAAGGCCAACATTGCATATGTGAACCTCCGAGGAGGAGAGAGGGGGCGCTACGTCGCCGTGGCTGCTTGTGAGCACGTCTTCATCTGGGACGTCCGGAAAGGAGAGAAGGTGAGAAGACAGGCCTAAGTGCTCCTGACACGGATTGTCTCCAGGTTTTATTCAGTATCTTATGTTTTTCGTCTCTTTTTGTCAAGATCCTGATCCTGAAGGGCCAGAAACACGAGGTGACCTTCCTCTGCCCTTCACCTGATGGCGTCCACATCGCCGTGGGTTACGAGGATGGCGCTGTGCGAATATTCAGCCTCCTGAACGGAGAGAGCAACGTCTCTTTCAATGGTCACAAATCAGCTGTCAGCATCATACACTATGACGGACTGGGAGCACGGCTTGTCACTGGGTCCAAGGTACGTCAGGCAGATTTTTGTTCTGGTTTGTGTGGGAATATTTTCACAATCATAAACAGGGATCAAGTGTTGAAGAGAAGGCAACTTTTGAGTTTCACCTGAGTTGCAAAGGTGTTAAAATCAGAAGAAGATAAATTAAGATTCAAGATTTTCATTGTCAAATGCACAGAGATAACATGAAGCAGTCACTATCAATGAAATACTTGGGTCACAGGCTCTATTTAAGCAATGCTCAGTAATTTCAACCCAAAAAAATAAAATTAAAATAGAAATAGTGTAAAATAGAATAAAAAATAATAAAATAGAAAAACAATAAAATAGAATATCAATTAAAATAGAAATAGTGTAAAATAGAATAAAAAATAATAAAATAGAAAAACAATAAAATAGAATATCAAAAATGTAAAATAGAAAATAAAATATATATATCTAAATATATATCTTTACAGATGAAGAGAAAAATAGAGCAACAATAGTTCAACTTGTGCGGTAGTGCAAATATTCAAATATGCTTATTACGGTGCTGGTGCAAATATGCAAATATTCCAGGGTTCTGGTTTGGTGGAGTTAATGCAGTTCAGAGGAGTTTAAAAGTATAAAAGTCTTGGCCTGGGGGATGAAAAGGTTAGGTTTCATGCGCTTGTTTTCTTTCAAAGATCTGAGCAAATCCTCTTTTGCCTCTTCATTTAAAAATAAACCAGATTCCAACAAGGTTTCTGTACTATTGGTTGTCTATTTTGTTACAGCATGTGTTGAGTATTTATCTGTTTATTTATTATCTGTTCTTCCTCTTCCTTCAGGACACAGATGTGATCGTGTGGGACATCATCAATGAGTGTGGTCTGTACAGACTGAAAGGTCATAAAGACGTCATCACACAGGCTTTGTTTCTCAAAGACAAGAACCTCCTGGTCACCAGGTAACTCGTCTTTCCTCCGGTGCATCAGCTCATCGACAAAATTATTTTATACATGATGTTATTTTGAACAATATGTTGGTGGTTGTAGTTGCTTTACATGACTTGTGTTTGAGTCCTCATTTCCTTTTTAATGAAATGGAAATTTCATGTGTTTTTCTAAATCTTGGTTTTGTAAGCAGACAACATATTAATAACACAAAGTCTGCCCATCACTTTGTTCTCCTGTCTAACAGCTCCAAGGACAGCTTTGTGAAGTGGTGGGACCTGGACACGCAGCACTGCTTCAAGACCATGGTGGGCCACCGCAGTGAGGTGAGGAGCTTCTCACTCTGTGGTCATAAACAGAGGCAATGGGACATAAAGTACATAGCAAAAGAAGATATTCAATTCGATTGATTTAACTGGCTAACATCATATTAGGCTTGGTTAGTTCAGGTTTAAGTTTCCATTTGAAAGAAAGAGATCCAGGTTGTAAAACTTGCTCACAGTCTTTGATCTTCTTTTCAGTTCCTCTGGTTTCTGCAGCAATGAACTGAGTTTGATCGTGTCGTTTGACAAAGGGAAACAGAATAGAGTCATTAACTTGAATAGAGGCTGATGATTACACCTCTCTTTGAGAAACAACATTACTCAATCTAAAAAAAATCAAGAGGAGAGCTTCTAGCGGTATATTTTATCCCGGCCAGTGGGGACGTGTTCTTTATTTATCTTAAACATGATATATTATTCTGCATATTCACTGCTTTAAGTTTACTATGGGAAATGGAAGATTTACATCTGCACCAACACGTTGAGTGAAGATCTTTCTTTAGTCTTCAGGAGTAGAGCCTCACTGATTTTTGGGGCCGATAACGATATCGATATTAGTGAGTGAAAACTCTTGGACAATGAGATGTAGACGTTATATATATATACGATGTTAAATAATCTCTGTGTGTGTGTGTGTGTCAGGTGTGGGGCATGGTGCTGCTGAACGGGGAGAACAGGCTGTTAACAGGCTCTGCAGACAGCGAGCTCCGAGCCTGGGACATCAACTACCTAGAGGAGGTGAGGACACAAAAATGCATTTATCATTTTATGTTTATGATTAAATGTCATGTTGATGATTCTGCATGAGTTGTTGTTAAGTGCTCCGTCTCTGTCTCAGGCAAAAGCTGAAGGTGAGCCCAAAGTGAAGAAGGGGAAAACTCTGCTGGAGGAGAATGATGATGATGATGAAGACAATGAGGAAGGAGTGGACGAAAGTCTTGAAGAGGTACGAGAATGATGCAAATGCTGTAATAAAGTGCATTGATATATAATGTTTTCAACACAGCTTTATCTTTCATTATTTATGTCTCAGATGGATAAAGATTGCATCTCTGCTTCATGAGCACTCACTTAAGGAGAAACTGAATCACATACACCATAATGTTCATATTTAACCGTGACATTGTTGTGCTTCATTCCAAACTTGACTTTTAACTGTGTCTTGTGTCTCCCTCTTTGTCGCTCAGCGGATCTTGAGTTGTCAGAAAGCAGGTTCCATCCTGAGGGAAGCTCGAGACCGAGTCGTCTCGCTGACATCGGACGCGAGGGCCAGAGTCGTCGCCTGCCATGTGAGTGTCGGGAACACAAGATGCGGGATTTCATTGTTGCTGAAAAGAAAACTTTTACAGGCCCAGTTCAAAATTGGAGTCCTGTCGTCAGTTTGTGTTGCGAACACACGTCAAGAACGTTTATTTTCTTTTGTGATGCCACGAGCGTTGTTTGTTTCCTTGTTAGTTTTGTTTGTCATTGTTTGTGTTTTCTGGATCAGGAGCCTGTTTTACTTTCATGCGGACTCTGGCTCAGTAAATGTGCTTGTGAGCGTTCAGCTGCCAATCAGCTGTTTGCTGTGTTTTCAGTTAATATCAGGTGGAACAAGGCAACAGTTTATTTATGAAGCTGAGCTGATGAATAACGAGAGAGATTTTTACATCTTTGTTTGGAGTGAGACGGTGTGATTTCAAATAAAAACATTGTTTCTCAACATAAAAGATGTTGATGCTGCACATGTCTCCTCCTCTCTTTCCGCTAGGGCAACGATTCAGTCCTGGAGATTTTCACGGTTCTGACAAATGAGGAAGTTCAGAAGAGAATGACAAAGAAGCTGAAGAAAGCAAAGAAGAAGGCGACCAAGTAAGAACAGGAAATATCATGATTTATGTTTAGTTCCTGTGAAGGATTTACATCCTCAATGTCTCTGTTATTACTGGCGCCTGATTTTAGGGGTCAACACCAATATGATGGATTAAAAAAATATCAATGCCAATGTATATATATATTCATTTTTCTCAAGATGTTATGGAACCAATTTGCCAAGGAAATGGAATTGAGGCTTGATATTTTACACTTTAACAATAAACTGTCGGCAATCTACGAAATGACACAATTTCAAAGTAGTTGTTTGTTTTGGTTGTTTTAGTGGGGCTCTGATTATCAATGCTAATCTTACTATGATATAAATACAGGGTGTAGGGTAGATATAAACTCAGAGCTGTTATTAGAGCACAACAGATTTATCAGTTGGCTGTTAATACACTACTGCAAGTGTTAGTACTGCTTCCCCTTCAACTAGTATTATAAGTTTGTTTAAACTATTATTGCTGCTGCTGCTCTGTCATCTTCACTCAGTGATGGTGGTTTTAATCATGCTGATGTTTGTCGTGTGGCTTCCCTATAAGACAAATTGTGATTTGTGAATATGGGCTATACAAATTACATTCGATTGATTCCCTGCTGCAGAGCTCAGGAAGAAGCAGGAGAGGAGGTTGCAGAGCCGGTGGTGGAGAAGATGCTGAAAGACGAGATCATCCGGCTAACGAACATCAAAGCATCTGCCAAGATCCGGTAAGTTTGGAGTCTAAGAGGTTAGAGAGCTGAGATCCCTGATAGTCAAGGAAAATCACAAAGATAGACTTCTCACACACGTCCCCCCCTCCCCTCTCAGATGGGTGGACTGCTTGTCGTGTACAGGCGGTGAGCTGAAGGTGGCGCTCCTCCTGCAGAACAACACCATTGAGACCTACAGCCTGAAAACATTAGACAAAACCCCTGAAGCCAATAAGACATCTCGCCTCACGCTCGGCGGCCACCGCACCGATGTCCGCACCCTGGCCTTCAGCTCCGACAACCTGGCCATCCTCTCCGCCTCTGGAGACACAGTCAAAGTGTGGAACAGGTGAAACTGCTTCGCTCTCAGAAAAATGCTTTTTATCATGTTGCAGTTAGTAAGTGATCCGCTAACTGTACGTCCCATCTCCTGCCACAGATCCACTCTGCAGGTGATTCGCACCATGGCCTGTGAATATGCTCTCTGCTCCCTCTTTGTGCCTGGAGACCGACAGATCATCCTGGGAACCAAGGTATTCAGACACAAACCAACTCGGTCAGATACTAGGACCGTGATAGAAGTTTAGCAGGTTTGTGAGGCAGAATAAAGGTATTGTTAGTAGACAAAGTTTAAATCACTGCTTTACCAGGTACATGGTTCAAAAAAGTTGTACTTGGTCTTTTCATTAGTCAGGGGTAATTTCAATCAAATTTTATTTGTATAGCTCATATTCACAAATCACAATTCGTGTCATAGGGCTTTAACATGGTGTGACATCCTCTGTCCTTAACCCTCAACAAGAGTAAGGAAAAACTACTAAAAACCCTTTTAACAGGTAAAAATACGTAGAAACCTCAGAGAGACACATGTGAGGGACAGAAGTGCAATAGATGTCAAGTGTAGGAAAACATCATCAGGATTAAAGTTTTTAGCAGCATCGATGAGGGTAAACATTTTTCAATTCTATGTTTCAAGCAGTCCTGCTGCAATCATAGTCTCTGGTCAGCAGCCAGCAAGATCACGATCCAGCATCAAGATGGGATCCACTATAGTCCACAATTTGCAATAGACAGAGAGTCAGAGTGCCATGTCTTTAAAAAACCTATAAAATCTTTCTCCTGTCAGAGTGGAAAGCTGCAGATCTTTGAGTTGTCCTCAGGAAGCCTCCTGGAGACTGTAGATGCTCATGGCTCAGCCCTGTGGTCCCTGTGCCTGGCCCCAGACCAGGTAAAGTCTGCAGTCACACATCATCTACGAATATGTCTGGACCTGGTTTTAAAAAATTCTTTTAACTATATTAAATGACTCTCCTGACCTGATTTATTTTGCGTGTTCAACCCCACAGAGGGGGATCGTGACAGGAAGTGCAGACAAGACAGTGAAGTTTTGGGAATTTGAGCTGATCAAGGACGAGGGGAGTGAACAGAAGTAAGTCACCCCCTTATTCCATGATCGGGAAACGCATTTCAAACAAAGCCTTCAGTTGAAAACTGCCTCCTGGAACTAGACCTTGAATTGTTCTGTTGTTTTCATGGTAGAACATGATATCTTGACACAAAAAAGTTCTGCTCCGCTTTTATAAATGAAATGATAATGTATAAAGCTAATGTCCCGTCCGACATCATCAAAGCTTCATTGTAGGTGATTTCTTTGTTTGGATTTAACTCTCTCCCTGCTGCAATAAACAGCATTTTCTCTGTACTAAATTGTTCTGTATGATAAATGTTGTGTGTTTGCGCGCTGTAGGAGGCTAACGGTGAAACACACACGCACGTTGCAGCTGGAGGAGGACGTTCTATGTGTAAAGTTTTCTCCTGATCACCGCCTGCTGGCCGTCTCTTTGTTAGACTGCACAGTCAAGGTCTTCTACACAGACACACTGAAGGTAAATCACACACACACAACATTGCTCAACATTTATTAAGTGTATAACTGCTTCATAGATGAACCCATCCTCTTCTTCTTCTTCCCACTTTAGTTCTTCCTGTCACTTTATGGACACAAGCTGCCTGTTCTCTGTCTGGACATCTCACATGTGAGTAACCCCAAGTGGCAAAACTGGATTCAAGCATGACAATTAGGGATGGGGGGAAAAATCGATTCAGTTACAAATCTCAATTCTTGTGAATGACGATTTTAAATCGCCATGCTGCCTCCCAAATTGATTTTAAAAAAAAAAAAAAAATTATTTTTTTTATTTTATTTTTTTTATTATTTTTATTGGTTTATACCGGGGGGGATATATGGGGGGATCAACATCACCCCAGAGCATGTTGACAAGCTCTTGTTTTTGCACAAGAATCTAAACATACCCAAGCACTAGCTTTGCATCGGCTACATGCAAACAACAATAGCCTACTTTTTGTTTATTTCAAAGTTTATATTTTAAGTAAACTTTTATTCATTTTATTTAATTTACCTTTTATTTATTGTTTAAAAGTAGCCTAAGTGGAATACATTTCTTAATCTCTCAGTTTGTGTGCAGTTGACTGGGGCTATACAATAATAGGGCACATTTTTATTTATTTTCTCTATTGGCTGTCATTAAGTTAATGTTAATATTTGAAATAAAACTTGTAAAGCTCTAAGTGAATTTGACTGTGTTATATTTTAAGGTATTATTCAACATTTTTCCATGGTCCAGTATTTAAAAAAAATAATAAACAAAAGAAATCCCAGGAAATCGTAATATCGAATCGCAATACCCACAGAATCGCAATACATATCGTATCGCCACCTAAGTATCGTGATAGTATCGTATCGGGAGGTCCCTGCCGATTCCCGTCCCTAATGACAATATGTCTTTTGTTTTGACATATGATCATTTGCAATAAATTGAGAAATCATTGTGGACTAGTGCAACATTCCCATTGGCCCCCGGGCTCTAACCCTGTGTTTACGTTAACCAGGACAACACGCTCATCGCCACTGGATCCGCCGACAGGAACGTGAAGATCTGGGGTCTGGACTTTGGTGACTGTCACCGCTCCATGTTTGCTCATGACGACAGGTAACGCCCAACGACAGAGACACAAACCAAACAGTCGTAGCTTCACTGGAGCAGTTTCTTTTTCTATTCAACGTCTGCTAATGAAATCAGGTTGTGGGTGTTGCGTCTCCAGCTCTTAGTTCATCTGTTGTGGTCAGAGACTCTGATCCATGTGCTGTTAACTCACGTCGCCCTGTGACTTCACACCAGCTGCTCTTTCATCTCTCCGCTCATATCATGGATAATCTCACTTCTGTCTTCTGTGAGATCTGTCTTCACCGTTTTTCTTTTTCTTCACTTTGCCTTTATTTCATTATCTTTTTGGGTCATTTTTAGCTTTAGTTTATTTTCATTTCATCTTCTTTCGTGATGACTCCAAGCCTTTGGGATCCTTTGATTCTTTATTCTTCTTTTTTTTTAGTTTTGTTGATTTACTGCATTTAAATTGTCTCTTTCCTTTCTTGCTTTTTAATTGTTTGTCTTGATCCTCTTCCCCCACTCTTCTTTGTTCTCCACAGCGTCATGTTCCTCCAGTTTGTCCCGAAGACTCATCTGTTCTTCACAGCAGGAAAAGACAAGAAGATCAAACAGTGGGACGCCGATAAGTTTGAGCACATCCAGACGCTAGAGGTGATTCTTTAAATGTTAGAGTTGAGTGGTTTTACCCAAAGGTCCCTCTCAATACAAAACCGACATAACTTATTTTGGTCGTTATGATGACGACAATAATCAATCACATTTTCCCACTCGGTGCCTGCAGACATGATGTGCAAGCTGTTCATGCAATCACAAAGCAAAGTAGATGGGAAATAAATTCTACAACCAGATGAACACATACTAAGATCCCCAGCTCTCTCTCTCCAGGCGAGTCTCATATATTGTCTCTTGTCTCTGCCGTACAGGGCCACCATCGGGAGGTCTGGTGCCTGACCATCAGTCCCAGCGGCGACCATATTGTGTCGTCATCCCACGACAAGTCCCTGCGTCTGTGGGAAAGAACCAGAGAGCCCATCATCCTGGAAGAGGAGCGGGAGATGGTGAGGAAGAGCGATTGACAGGTTTTACATATTCAGACACACACACACTTATTATCTCTGAATTAAACAATTTTGTTTTTTACAGGAACGAGAAACAGAGTTTGAGGAGAGCATGGCCAAAGGAGATGCGCCTGTGGTGAGTTTTTTTAACTTCAAGCTTGACTTATTTCTTTGTGATAGAGATTTTGTTCTCCTTTAACTGATACCAGGCAAATATTAACTCCCCTTAACATGCCTCATTTATTTAAAAAATAATATCAAGATCCATTAATTATTCCCTGGATCTGCCCCAAAATGTAATTGGTTCTTTCTTGGTCCTCGTCTTATCATATTTTGATTGCAAACAAACTTACAAATAAACCAACGGACAGAGGTAAAAACATGACCTCCTTAGTGAAGATCATTTATTCTGCCGTTGTATTAAATGGATGTAACTGAGGCATTAATGTGTTTTCCTCTGCAGGTACCTGGAGAGACTCAAGGAGAAACAGCACCCGCTGCCAAGAAAACTGTTGAGACAGTGAAAGCTGTGAGTTGACTTCACCTCTTCTAGCAAGAACACCTTTCTCTCTCCTATTTGACTACTTGCTTTAGGCATCACTTTGAAATGATATATGTTTAGGTTAAATGTTGATGCTTAGTTTTAGGCTGTAGTTGATGGGTTTAAGTTTTTTTTAAAAATCGTCTAGATATTAAAAGCCACAAACGAGCAACTTTACATGTTTTTTTTTATTGATGTTGTTTTCGTGGGATCTCCTTGCAGGCGGAGCGAATAATGGAGGCTCTGGAGCTTTACAGAGACGAAAACAAGAAGGAGGAAGAGTATAAATATGCTTGCATTCACGCAGGCAAAGAGGTAGAGACGTCATCATCCAATAATTCTGTGCTCTATAGCTGCACAATTGTTTGCTGTATTTTTGCATTTTTATGATTTTTCGATGTATGGTTCATCAAATAGTTTTGACGAACAGCTAATCTTGTTTTGCAGCTTCCTGCTCCGAAGCCCAACCCTATCCTTGTGGCCTTTGGGAATGTTTCAGTAAGTAGAACAGTTATGGAGAATACATTTCTTGCCAACATTGACCCCCCCCCCGACAACAAAATTTATAGTAAGCCTAAATGTATTGTCTTTGTTCCTCTTTCAGCCGTCACGCTACATTTTAGACGTCATAAAGAAAGTCAGATCCAGGTAAGACGTGAGCTCAAGGTGACAAGAACAAACACATACGTCTTAGTGCAAATAACTACACTCATTTCTCTTTTTCCTGTGTCTGTGATCCTCAGTGAGCTGGAGGTTTCTCTGCTGGTGTTACCGTTCTCTTACGTCCCGGAGCTGCTGACGCTCTTCAACAGCTACATCCAGCAGGGCCTGGAGGTGGAGCTGGTCTGCCGCTGCCTCTTCTTCCTGCTCAAGTTAGTAACTTCTTTCAGGGATCTAATTTTCTTAGTTAATTTTTTTACTTTTTTTAACTATTTATATTATTGAAATAATCGCAAGGAAAATGCAGCAAATACTCAAAAAGGTTTGATAGAAGATAATTTAATGTATATTAATTTTTTAGGACAAAAGGTGAAATGGTGATCAAAATTAAAGATGTTCCAAAAAATGCTGAGTTTGGCATCAGTACGCAAATCTATGTACTGACTATGTACTCTGATACGACGTCTTTAAAGTACATAATTTTCCTGGAAATCACTTCATCTACGCTGCTCTAAAACTACAGTTGTGCTGTTCTGCCACTGGGAAGTACTGTTTTAAGAGCAGCGAAGAAGAAGTGTAGCGAGCAATGATCGCAATTATCACTCCCATGCAGGGTTAGTAGCACACAGCTGTTAAAATACATTTTGCAGATATGCAGAGTCCAGGTATCAGAATCAGGAAGGGAAAATGGTATTGATTGTCTCTTTATCTCAAATCAAAATATGAACCATTTAATTATTTGACAAATCAGCATTATTTCAGTTATAGATGCACGCTTTTTTAAAATACATTGTTGAATCATTTAAATGTATTAGCTCTTCTTTTGTTTTGTTTAAGTTTTGTAATGTAGAACTGTAGATGACTGCTGTTGTCAGTGCAGAGTTGAATAGGAAATACACAAGTAAAAGAAGAAGTACCTGAAGTGCAGCACATGAATAAATGCACTTAGTTACATTCCAGTTTTGTTCAGTTTTACACTGATCTGACTTATTTGTCTCGTTCTGTCTTTCCAGGATCCATTTTGGCCAGATCTCTAGCAACCAGATGTTGTTGACTGTCATCGACGGGCTGCGGATGAATACTCTCTCAAAAGTTCGGGAAATTAGAGTAAGTACCATCTAAATAATTAGTATTTGTCATCTTGGCCTTTCCTCTCCTTTTCCTCACCACTTTTCCTTCCGTGTTACAGGACATGATGGGCTTCAACAGCGCCGCCCTGCAGTTCCTCCAGAGGGAGATCGAGAGCAAAGAGGACGTCATGTTCTTCGCCGACGCCACAGGGCAGCTGCAGGAGAAGAAGAAGAAGAGGCGGAGGAGGGAGAGAGCCATCCTCACCATCGCTTAAATCCTGATGGACATTTTTTTGTTTGTGTATTACCACACGCTCCCGTCTCCTCCAGGCTTCCAGGGCCGGACCAGGACATTTACTCTGCTGGTTTTTGTATGTTATGAATGGATCTGACTCAGTGTTTTTCAGTGACATGCTTCATCTCCCAAATAAACCTGCGTCTGAATCTTTCTCACAGTAACTCAGGTGTGCTGGGGGCTTTCAAAACAACTAAATCCTCGATGGCAGAAGGAAATGTAGCGTGTGTTCACAGCCGTTCCCTCTGCAGCTGCACATCTTTACACAAAATACATCGTCATACTGTTAACTTTTAATACAAGTCAGGCTTAAAGCAGCAGTGGCGCTCCCTCCATGGTCACCACACACAGAGGGCAGGTATGATTTAAGCTGGTTTCGGTCCCGCAGGCCTCAGGGAGCAATTGAGGCCCGGAGCCAAACCAGGCTGAGGATGTTTTGGACATGGTGGGGGGTTTGAACCCTGTCAGAGACGTCCTGAGCCCCAGACCACCTGGGAGCGACCGAACTGTCCCACAGAGGAGAACTCCCTCGGAGCCTTTTGGCCTCGCTGCTGCAGCCGTCCACCGCTGGACTCAGGGAGATGTGGTTCGACTTTACAGCCGCTGTAACTTTGCCTGAATTTATTGCCCCGGGGCTGGTAGATGTGGTGAACGTATTTCATAACGGGAGCAGAAAATCTTGGCTCTAGGTTTTCAGCTCTGTGTTTGCTCACGGATGAATGTGAGCGTTCTCGCGCCTCTAATCCTGCGACCTTTAGGAGAAGTTTCACACCCACATCAGACATTTCATTTTCCTACTGTGTTTATTTCCTGACTGTGGGGCACAGTGGAATAATGAAATGAGCCTTAAGGATATAAAAAAAACACCTCTCGCACACTGTTGGAGTTTTAATTTCACGGTTTTGACAAGAAACAAATTAACTCTATTTACTGGGCCGTAAAAGAAACGGAGGGAGGCGGCAGCAGCTCTTTACGGGGCTGGATTTAGTCTTGAGGCCGTAAATGTCGCACCTACCGAAATTAAAAATTCTTCAGGAAAATGCCAAACCACACTCACACACATACACACACACTCTTTAACAAACACTGACACAGTCTCAGCATCCAACAGCAGTTTCACTTAATCACCACAAATCGGGTTTAAAAGAGGAAAAAAATGCGACAATTTAAGTCCATGAATCAATGTTTGTTTCACACGTTTATCTGAATTGGGCGAGAGGCGGAGTTCACCCAGGTCGTTAGCGTAAAACAGGGCCAAGATACAGAGACTAAAACATTCACCCAACACCACTGTGCATGTCTGTGGACTGTGGGACCAGAGTAAGCGGAGAGAACCCCCACGCACATGGGGAGAACATACACACTACACACAGAAAGACCAAGCCAGGAATCAAACTTCTGGCTGTGAGGGGATAGCGCTACTCAGTCGTGAAGTAAAACACAAAACTGCACAGTACCCAAAGTCAGTTATTCCAAAGCATCAATTTACTGTAAAATGGTAAATTGCAAAAAGAAATTAAGATTTTTGTAATAAACTGAACAAAAAATATTCAATGACATTTTAGCAAAATAAATATGCCTCAACTAACTTTATAAAGTTTATTGTGTAAGGCAGGTCTCAATGCATTGATTAAGGTGGCAAAACACTTAATATAAAGTTCGCACCAGAGTTCACTCCAATTTGAGTCAGAGCAAGTTTTGAACGTGGTCTACAGAAAAATTCTTACATATCTTAAAACAGCACTACACACTACATTACTGTACAGTACTCAAAAAACAGCAGCAGTTATTTCCAGAGGTGTCAAAAGTATTCACATTCATTACTCAAGTAGAAGTATAGATACTAGGGTTTAAAAATAGTTTTGTAGAAGTTGAAGTATCAACTCAAGCTTTTTACTTAAGTAAAATTGTAAAAGTACTGGTTTCAAAACTACTTAAAGTATAAAAGTAATGTAAGGGAAAAAAGATTTCCATTACGGACAAACTCTTAAGCCGCGTCTTAGGGGCCTATAGTGCACTACCCCCCCCACACATACATTTTTCTAAAGGCCATTATGACTATAATGTTATATTAAAATGTTATGTTGAAAAATGTGGGATGCACTAGGCTACCCGTTTGAACTGCAAATATGCCCATTGAAAATTATAAAATTTTATTACAATGCAAATACATATATATTGTTGGAAGAGACCTTTGGACTCAACACTACCAATAATCAAACTTGACTATCTAGAGCAGTGGTTCTTAACCTGGGTTCGATCGAACACCAGGGGTTCGGTGAGGCACTCTCAGGGGTTCGGCAGGGGTCAAGACACACACAGTATAGCTCGGTTCACACTGGCAATATCTGGCCGTTTTTTTCGGCCGTCAAAAAATTGGCTGCAGACAATTTGGCAACACACAATTTTTCTTCGCTGTGTCAGATTACAAATATTTTGTTGCTTAGTAAAAATTAGTTACACAAAAGAAATTCAGCCCACTCGTATTATTCGTGAAGTCCCCCTCCGCTTGGCTGTCATTGGCTGCAGCTGATCACGCCACATTGCTTAGCTTTGATATCTGTGCTGCAGGGAACTTGGTGCGCTCAGTAGTCGACTTGTGGCTGTTGTGATTGTACGTAGGGTTGCAAAGGGGCGGTAAATTTCCGGAAACTTTCCGGAAACTTGCCATGGGAAGTTTAGCTCGGGAATTTTGGGAATTTTAAAAAATAAAAAAAAAATTCGCAAATTAAACGCTGAGCAATAAAAACATCATTCAAAACTCTATTTTAAAGATGTATGGAATGCAGCACAGGCTGCACGTTGAGTTTCAACCCTCCACTGTGCATTCTTCCATCACATGCCCAGATAACTCCCAGCATCCTTCACACTACAGCAGGGCTATTGAGGCCTGCTGTAGTGTGCAGGACTAGTCAGGTAAGTTTCGATGATATTACTGGGGAAAATATATTAGGATCATCTAGCCTATTTCCATTAATTTATCCATCAATTGTAAAATATGTTTACAGACGATTCCAATTGTTTGGCTAACTATTTATATCTCTGGCATTGCATTAGTGTTTTTTTACAAACTTTTTTCTCATCTTATCTACAGAACAATGCCACGTGCACTATCTCATGTGTGGAGACATTTCACTCCATCCAATGTAAAAGGAAAGGCTGTGTACATTTGCAAATACTGTGCAAAGACCTATGTTAAGAATGACACAAAGATGCAGAAGCATATAGTCAAGTGCCCAAAGTTTCCTCAGGGCTCAAATCAGCCTATGACAAAACAAAATGTTTATTTTGTATATGACAAGGTAAATACACTTAGTATTAAATCACCGACAACATTTCCAGTTTATTCCCTTTAATTCCCGTTAATTCCTGAATTTTGCAACCCTAATTGTACGTCATTCAGCAGAGCCAGCTTCAACAGCAACTCTTCAGAACAACAACGCTCTAAACGTTTTGGTGATCCTTGAGATACTCACACCGTTTGTTACAACTTATTTTTGCGAGCGATGCTTTTCGGGGATGGTAGACATGAAAATTAAGAAAAGGAACAGACTTTGTTGTGAAAATGATATAAGAGTCGCACTTGCCAAGGTGAAACCGGGCATTTCTGACGCTGTATCTGTAAGGAAACAGCAAAAGTCGCTAGTTGCAATAAATATTATTTATTATATTAGTTATGTTTTTGTGTGAAATTCCTGTTTGTTGGTTTTGTTCTTTGAACACAGTGATTTTGTGTGCACCTGATGCATGGTTAATTTTGTGCACTAACAAAATATATACCTATGTTTTAAAGAAATAATATTTTATTTGTCCAATTACAAAGGGTTCGGTGAATGCACTGATGAAGCTTGCAGGGTTCAGTACCTCCAATAAGGTTAAGAACCACTGATCTAGAGGAAGTAAAAGTCGTAACAAGGTCGTGTTGCCTTTTTTTGTGTGTGTTTTTGAACGATGACAAACCGGAATGAAAACAAGCCAAAATTAAATAGGAGTAACGAGGCTATTTTTTAAATGTAAGGAGTAGAAAGTACAGATATTTGCGTGAAAATGTAAGAAGTAGAAGTAAAAAGTTGTCTGAAAAATAAATACTCCAGTAAAGTATAGATACCCAACATTTCTATTTAAGTACTTGACACCTCTGGTTATTTCAGGAGAGAATCTACCAAGAAAAATTGAAACCCCATCAGGACATTGAATGCAGTTCCTCTTTGAGCCACCAGATGGGAGTCTTGCCTTTCGTTTAGACCGTTCCAGGATCGTTCCCTCTGGTATCTGACCCATGTGCTGCTCCACGTTCAGGGGCTTAGAGGCCTCCCACCACCTGCTGCAGAGCTCAGTCCATAACGGTGGAGAGGTGGATACGGTCCAGCACTGACAGACACAGGTCAGGGAGAGTCAGGGTAAAGGAGGTTAGTCACCTCTGCAGAGAAAAGCTCACTTTTAGTCTTCCTGCAGGCGACATATCTGCTGCTTTCAGACACCATGATTCAGTTTGGGCCAGGAGTGGATATCTGCTAGACGCTGCCCTCTTCTTCCTGCTCTCTATATTGATTCACAGCAGCCATTATACTGCTCATGATATTAATCTATACAATCGTATACTGTTTAGTCCAAACAAATGGGACATGTTAAACACATCACTTCCCCCAGGACGGAGGATTTCGTCCCTGGAGGCAGCGACTAGGCCTCGGTGCCTTGAATGTGCTGTGCCTCCACCACCCGGTGTAATGTGCTCCTTTACAGCCGGTATTTGCATTACACTTTGACAGACAGGAGATAGTATTACTTTATGTGGTCTGCCCTGCTATAGTCTGTCATCATATGGTCTGCATGACATTATATACTGCAGGATACGATCAACTCGGAGCTGCTGACTTGATTTGGTGGTGTCTATAGCCCGCGAATACGATACGAGCTATAAATGCGTCTGAGCCATTCTGGAGATGGATGCTGTTGGCAGTGACGAGCGTCCCGTTACAACAGGAACAGTTTGCACAGCAACTCAAACAGCGGACCTGGTGTGGAGTGATAGGAAAACACAGGGAACAGGTCATTTTATTTACTTTTAATGTGAAACATCCAGTGAAACAGGCTCCAACTGTTAAATTATTATAATACAGTGTTAATTCATTTAAACATGAATTATCCCCTGGAAATGTTATTTGTTTGTGGTTGGTGGAGAAGCTGGAATACAACAAATTTCATTTATTTAGTGACTGTACTTATATTAATTTCTCATGGATCTGTTTTTTTTTTACTTAGGTAGATTTGACTTTTATCTTTTACACCACTACATATATCAGCAAATATATTTAGTCCTCCACTATATTTTAACAAGGCATTGTGTTCAATGTTCCCCCTTTTTTTTAGGTAAAAAATTATTACAGCGGAGATCTGATCCAATCAGAGCGAACAGGTAATTTTAGACCCCACCTCCTGCAGTGGTAGAAGAAGAAACACCAGAAATGGATTCAGAAATAAATCATCATTAATTGAAATGACAGTCTGTATTATTGTCTTTTTAAACAGAATATACAGTAAGTACAGTTAATGATGTAGTTTACCACTGCATTAGGGGAACAGGCTACTCCCTGCAAGTACTTTTACTGTCAATACTTCAAGTATATTTTAAAGGAAACACTTTTTTTGTATATTTTGTCACAAGTAAAATGTTTCAGAATTTCTTCCACAAAAGATACATTATTTTATTATTATTTCCTCCTCTTTGAATAATGTTTAAAGACAACCTCTATTTTGGGGAATAACTCTGCATTGTTTAATAAAAAGGAAATAAACTCTAATTTTATAAAAATGTATTATAAAAAAGAAAGCTGCAGACATAGAGAAGTTTTCTGAAATGGATTAAAGATATTGTTTTGGCACTCTTGTCAAATGATTGCATGATAGTTATTTCTTTACATGTATTTTACTGCCATTCCCTCCCCTAATTTCAAGTAATTAAAACTAAACTGCAGCTCTGCCTGGAAAATGACGCTGTATAAACCTTTTGATGCACTTAGACTTTTCTTGCTCTACTTTATCTCAACTGATGCATCTTCCCATAGAACAACATGTTTATTATAACCCTTACCCACTTGCCAATAGCTCCTAAAAATAGGACAATGAGCAGCACATTTTGGTTCATTGACCTAAGAGCCGTCAAAACAGCGTCCAGTCATCCGGCAGACAGGCGGTCCATCAGCCTGCCAGGTTACCAGTCATCCCACTGACGGGCCTCGTGTTAAATCTGTGTCCAGCACTCATGAATGAGCCCAAACCTGCACTGAGATATGAGGTGACGGGTCATTCTGATGAGTCGCAGTCGTACTGTGGCGGCCTCGGCAGCAGCAGGAGCTGCAGGGCGGAGGCCTCAGGGCGTCCAGGCAGGCCAGTGAGTGATGAGGTGATGGTGCACGCAGAGGAGGCCAACAGACCCGACTGGCCACTGACTGAACTCAGCTGAACTGCAGAGCTGCACTCACACAGCCATGAATGTTTCCTTTCTCTGCGTTCTGCCTCTTTCCCCCCGTCTTTCAGCTGTCCTCTGACTTTCTCACACCTCATTCTGTGATGTTTGTTTGTGTGATCGCCCCTCACAGCTGATTTCTTCATATACTGGCTCAAAGTGTAGTTTCAACAAGATGAAGAAATGCTGCAGCTCCATACTGCAATTTTTGACAGCAAAAAAAATCAAGCATTTCAGTTTTGATTAAAATGCTTATTTTGCAGTGATGAAAATAAACAAAATCCTAAGTAAAAGCAACATTTTCTTTATTCTAACATTGAAAGTCCCCACGTTAAATCAACAAATTTATTAAAAAAATGATTTTCAATCCATTTCTGTACAACTGTTAGTTATAAGATGCCGTTGGCTGAAATCAATAGAGCTGCAATGAAAATAAATAAAACATTATTTTACTTTTACATTACGATACAAATGTTAAAATCTGGGTCGATTCCAAATAGTCTCAAAAAGTGTTTTTACGTCTTAAAACTGTGTTTGTTTAACTTAAAAATCCTCAATAAAATCCTGGGAAGTGCAGTCGACCCAACAATAAATCAATCAGTTTAGTTAATAAATGATTTTTATCTGTTCTTGTACAACGGTTAGTTTCAGTGTCAGAATTTAGAGGGTGCCGTTGGCTGCACGTGTTGAGGGGGTCAGCAGCTCACCTCCTCTCATCTCAGCGGAAGAGGGAAACATGTTTTAATAACCAGGGTCTGCAGAGATCAGGGGAGAGGAAACCATTTTTTTCCTCCCGCCCTGCACCGGGGTCAGCCCTCTGTGGGTTGTTATGAAGCCACACACAGATACTCACACACACACACACACTTACAACATGCACATAGCCGGCTTGTAATTCTGCAGCACACACACAGGCAGAGTTAAAACCAAGCAAACGCATTCAGGACTTTTAGAAAAGTGGAAAACGGAGCAAAATATTCACTTTAGGCACAAGACAGCCAAGAGGGTACAAACACATTAGGCATATTAAGCCTCACACTCACACACACACACACACACACACACACACACACACACACTCACACACACGCACACACTTACAGCCACCAATAACCCCTTTAAGAGCTCTCCCCTGAAATCCACATAGCTGATGTAATTAGTGATTTTAGAGCTCTGCACTTCATATTACAAGTCATAAACAGACATTCAATACTGGGCTTTGAGAGAGCTGTTTATTCTGGAGTTTTATAGTCCACGCCGGACCCTTCTGTGTTTATTCTCTGAGAACAATAATGCCACTATGCTCCCGGGTTGGAATGCTACTCATTTGTCCAATTAAACACCGAAAATAAATAGAAAAATGGAGCCGTCTTGTCCTGGGCCACAGTTTCTGCTCCAGAAACACTTTAACAACGGCCCTCTGCTCAGGGATTTACAGGGTGGCGTTGGCTTGATGAAATTACATGGAGTTGCATGTTTGCTGAAGGTTTAATCTGTGCTATTATCTTAATAGGCCACAGCATGAATTTGGATTAGAGAAGCATAACACCGATTGTGTACTAAAGTGGAAAATACTGGAGGAATTGAAGTATGCTATTCAACTTTAATGGAAACGATTAAACATTTTTGCATGAGAGTTTAACTCCAATGAGTCACATCAAATTCACTGGAGGAGATTGTGGAGTAAATTAATTTCAGAAAATATTCAAATAGCAAGTTTTACAATCAATTTGCTGAAAAATAACAGTTTGTATATTGACAAGGTGAAGGGAGCAGAGCGATTTTAAATAACATGGAGTTAGAGCGTGGTCACTGTTAGAGCCATGATTTAGGAGCGAAACGCTGACCCACAATCCTCCTGACAGACATGCAATTTCCTGTGTGAGAAAACACTAACTTAATCCATACAGCAAAGAAATTCACGGACAGAAACTATTTGTGAATGAGTAATAGTCAAACCACTGGCAGAGAATGTCAGACGAGAGACGGTCAGACTGTCACTGCTCAAGAGTTACAACTCACATTTTCCTACAAAAACCCACAGCCATTTACTTTTACGGTATTTCCTGTGAAAATCCATAAACACAGACAGGACAATTGGCCTGAAAAGTTTACTTACATTATGTAATACCACAAATCTGCAGGAACACATCATAAATATCCCGCACCAACACACACACATCAAAACAAACCAACCAAACCTAAAATCCTGGATCTGCCCCTTGATCTGGATCAGCAACAAAATTAGGGTTTTTTCTTGGGTCACGGCATTGAACTAAATTGAGTAATATTTGTGTAAACCTGCTAACAGACAAAGAAACGCAGACGAAAACAAAGCATCATTAATTTGTGGAGGTAAATATCAAGCCTTAATTACTTTTTACGTTTTTATTTTGTCACAAGGGTTCTGATAACAACACCGAAGCAATCAGTGACAATTTATATATGTATATATATATATATATATATATATATATATATGCTATGATAAATATGATAAATCATATTGGAAAAGTTTTACTCCCTTATCGAGCCCTTAAAAGCCATATGCATATAAAACGAGTAAAAGTGTTGCTTAAAATCTTATTTACTTAAAATATCTAGTTTTATGGAAATCATTAAACCAACAAAATAAACCAACAAACAAACGCTAACGGAAATCTTTTTCAGGTATAATCCACCAGATAGAAAAAGTTCCATCATCATTGCTGCCTCTGTTTATGTAATACACCTGTTTTCTACCAGTCTACAACATCAGATTCCCTCTTTGTTTCCCTGCAGACCCAGTGTTGTCCTTCCTTGGTGGCTCAGCAGAAAACCAAAACAGCCAATTACCAAGTTCCATTCATCCGTTTGACCCAAACATCCTTCAGGGCTTTAACACAGACATGATCAGTGGTCCATCCCTGCAGTCACGGCCACGGCTCCGTGTTTGGTCTAGCATTGGATCAAGGTGTCAAAACTACCGTGGAGTCCGTGAGAGGAAACAAGGAATAATCAGGAAAAATGAGAAACAATGTGAAGAATGCCTGTGAAGTCTGGTTGGTGGTGAAGCTCTACATCTGGACGAGGTACGACACCCAAAGGGGAAAAGGTCAATGGCTGTTTTAAGCCTTCAGCAAGGATATGGTTATTAGCCTGGAGCAGGAAGAAAGCCTGTGATGGGACGGTTGCCAGTTAGGGTCAGATGATGGAGTTGAAAAATATGGAAGGAGAAAAGTTCAACGCTCAGCAGCTATAAACAAGCTGAACGTGTGTGTAGCCTTTAACAACCATATGCAACGTACTTCTTCAAGGACACGTTACAAAACATCAAAAATGTCTCATCTGGAGTGAAACAATAGCCTGATAATTCAAATCACATAAGACCAGGGGAGCCAGAGAGATTTGAACCACAAGTATTGGAACAAGATATAGGAACTATAGAAACTCTGGTGGAACCTGAGGTAACGTGTGATGCTGGGAGCTGATTGGAGAATTGGGAGCAGGTGGAGGATGACTGATGCCTAAAAACAATGAGGGAATCCATGGGTAAGTATAACATTTTCTTTTCAAACAAAATTACACAAGTGATGCTTCTTTTTTCATATCTCAGCTCAGGGTAAACAAACATTGTGAATAGGGAGAAATCCCCACAAGCATTTCCAGATCTGCCAGAGAAAAGCAAAAACAAAGGCTGATTGTGAGGCCAGCCTGAGTTTCGGCACCTTGGAGCAAAACACTTTTATTTCACTTTTATCTACGCATTCACAGAACTTTACATTCATTTGCAAACACAGATTGTGAATTCACATTTGCAGTTTTCCGTATGCATTTGCCGATCTTAAACTCTTAATCCATTATGTGAGCTACAACCAAATCTATCAATCATAAATCCCAGATAATCAGTGAACTTAAACAAAAAAAGTATGGCTTCCTCAGCTGAGCTTACATCAGTGACTTCAATGACTGTACTGTTCTGGTTGAATTATTGTTTGGTCCTGGACCCAGATTCAGCTGTAACTCCAGACTGAACCCTGTTAAAATTTGCCCTAATATCCCAAGTGGGGAAAGGCTCTGAAATCGTTTATGAGGGCAGCATGTCTCTTAAACTGAGGTGTGTCACAATCTGTCTGACACGTCCGATTCGCCTCCGGGCTGAGGAACAGACCCATGACATGGGTGATGTGGCTGCTCCCTTTAAAGACTTTTTGGGGGGGGGGGGTGGAACGAGGGATGAAAAATAGCTGCGAGGGAAACATAGACCCTGTCGACCCCTTCACCAACGCTACCAGAACCACCTCCACCTCCACCTCCACCACCCGGGGACCACCCAGATAGAATAGGGAGCTGTCAATCATTTCATTTCGAGGATAAACACTGCAGTGTTTTGTTTCTTGGGCAAGAATTGCTCTATATTTCTTAAAGCCATTTAAAGGATATATTGCTGCAGTGTGCAAGTTCTTTATTTTTCTATATGTGCAAGGGTTCGCTTTTCTCTGAAGAGCGTCCTAAATCAATGTTAACTTAATGCTTACAGTTCTTATTTTTCTAACCCCCCAAAATTCTGAGAGTCCCTCAGACTTTTATACAACTTTCCCTGTGTAGAAATACAATTTTAAAAGAGTATAATCAATATTGTGCCGATAATTTTTTAATAGCTAATGCATTTAGGATAAACACCCCTCTATGCATGTCTTCATTGTGAATTTACTGGCAAATCTCTGCAGTTTGCATCCCCCTGTGTCCTGTTGCAAGAGCTGCTGCAGATTTATAGGCAGTGTCATCAAGTTAAACAGGTATTCTGAGGATAAGGGGATATTGATCAGCTTAATAAAGACAGCCTTGAAATGCTGGCTAATCATCGCCGTGACTAACATACACACACACACACATCGGGGTCAGGCGAGGGCACAGGCAGTGTGTGTCTCCAGAGTGTGTGTTGACTCTCAGGGGCAGGTTGTCTGTCAGCGCAGAGGCTTGAACTCCGAGCTCGCCATAATCCCTCTGTCAATGACTGGACCTCCTGCCAGTAACACACACACACACACACACACACACACACACACACACAGACACACACTCACCAACTCCTGACCAACCAATCAACCCACCAACCTGGAGTTTCAGCATCAGTCCAAACATAACCCACAGCCTCGGTGAAGACCACCACACAGCTTTCTGGCATCTGGCTAATCTAGGGAGATTTAGGAGAAGTTGATGTAAACGGCGTTCCTTTCATGTAATGACAGTCAAAAAGATCTACACTGAGGACCACTCACGACTGAGCTGTGAGACTGGCACTATGTGGTTCGGATGGGAAGCTATTGTGGCAGCGGATGTTGAAATCCCAGCATGACGTGTCACTGCCAAAGAGTTTTTATGGAGCAGATTTCAACAAGGAGCAACAAGCTGATATTGTTTCATGTATGAACAGTGATGGAGGGTCTGCAGAGTCAATAGTAGAACATGCACTTCATGAGAAAACACCACTCTTTGTCCCTTCTAGTGCACAACACATCTAAGTACATACCAGTGATATGTTTACTATTCAGCCCACAGCCACCCCCCCCCACACACACACTGTACATGACTGTAATTATCTACAGTGTGAAAGTAAGTAATAAGATCAAGTTAATTTAATAACATCTTTCCAAAACCATTGTAACAAAGGGCTTCACATAATAAATGAAATCCAGTTAGTACAACTACACAATAATTATATCCAATACAATAAAAACAATAAGAGACAAAGTATGATGTTGGAGCCATAACTTCAATCAATCAAAGTTTACTTGTATAGGCCATATGCACAAATCACTATTTGTCTCATAGGGCTTTAACAAGGTGTGACATCCTCTTCAAAAGCGTGATCACCTTTCGGTTTTGAAACATGGGACGACCAGGTCAGAGGAGCTGAGTGACCCACTGAACTGATGGAGCAGGTCAGGGATGTAAATAGGGACCTTAGTCAAAGATTGTCTGTACTGACATGAATTAAAGTCAGAGGCTGTGGAGAAAGAAGGGAAACACATTGAACAGTCAACATAATGGTGCAGGATTTGTATCTAATGGTCTACAACATTCAAATCACTGGTACTTTAAGGTGGTGTCATGTTTACAGTCACCTGTGACCTCATAATTCAGCTTCTGGTGGATAAAGATTTATGATAAAATGATGAGTTACTGAAAATTGCACAAGAAATTGACAAATCAAGCCAAAGGTGCAATGGTGCAACAATAAGTGAATGCAATATTTTACCAAAAACATATTGTTTTAAATTAATGGGTTCCATTTTTATTTGACTTTGACAATTTAACCATGAGTCAGAACACACTTGTTGTAATTCAGTTCTACAGTATTTGGCCCGAATTATGTAGCGGTTTAAGTACGTGCATTATGGGCCTGTCATTATTGAGCATATCATTCCCGAACTATGGACCTTAAACTGCTTAAAGCCATAAACTTGCACAAATTTGGAAATCTGGCTGCAGGGATTTGCTCAATTTCAGTTGCATTAGTGAGGTCCGACTCTGATGGGCAAGGGAAACTACTCCTTCAAGGAAGTTGCTTCATGCACTGGGTCATACTGAAAAAGAAGATGTTCTTTCCTGGACTATTGCCGCAATTAGAGGTGTTGATTTAACACATCAAGGCCTGTTTAAAAGGTTTGTATTGTGTTGAGGAGAACTACTGCATGTGTGAAACAAAGTTGTATGAAACCTTTTGTGGCTCCAGAGGGAGCAGTGTAAAATATGATAAATTGACAGTGGTCGGGGCTGAAGACTGCAGCACTGAAAATGAAAACCATCTGGGTGTGTGGAGCTAGAAAGAAGTGAGTTTAGCAGACGTGTGTGTAGACTGTGCTTCATGTCACATACTTTTGGACGTATTGTGAACGTCTTTGTTCAATTGGATTTAAGGTGTTTGCTGGACAATAATCCTATTAAAATATTGTAAATATTGTCACGGGTCAAATTGTTCCCAATGCTACACACTCAAACACATATACGCACACACACACACACACGCACCACACACACACACACACACACACACACACACACACACACACACACACACACACACACACACACACACACACACACACACACACACACACACACACACACACACACACACACACACACACACACACACACACACACACACACACACACACACACACACACACACACACACACACTAATCTTTCTATCCTCATCTAATAACACTTCTGACTTGGACACTCCAGGGGGGTCTTCCTTGTCAAAGAATGCAGCTCTAGCCACGCTCACACACACACACACACACACACACACACACACACACTCACACACACATGAAAGCCCCCATAGAAAAAAGGCAGAGGCGCTGCTTCATATTAGAGTTTAATTAAGTTAAAAGACCTCTCTCCACCTCTCTTGCTCCACAGTCCAATAACTCAATTGAAGCCGTCTATTCTTTCATGGCTGTGAGCTGGCGTTCCTGCTGCTTAGGATCACAGGCCATGAAGAGCAGATTGTGGCATCGCTGCCCCGACAGCCGCCTCTGGCCATCGCTGATGTCTCACTCATGCGATTAACTCAATAAGACTATTACACGAGCCTCCCTCTGTCCACAAACCTTTCCCTTGCTTTGTCTCTGGTGCCCCCGCCTTTTGTTTTCTTTTCATTCTACCTGCTCTCGTCTCCGATCTGCCTTCTCCTCCCCGACAGTGTCCGAGCTTTACTCTCCGCGGTTCAAGTTTGGCCCTCCAGCCAAAAGTTCAGGCTCACAGCTGCCAAGACAAGCTGGTTGGACTCTTTTATCTGAAACTTACAATATGTTTTGGAGGGAGCAGGCGGCCTTCAAATCCAATATACAATGTTTGAGGGTTCAGCAAAAACATAAAATCTGAAGAAATCAGATCAAATGCTGACATCTTGCAATTTGACATCAGTTGGAGCCAGAGGCGGCACAGCAGTGATCGTGGAATGGAGCTGCAATCTCATAACGTAACTAAAAGTATAAATTACTAGAATAATTTACATTTGAATCAGTGTATTAAGAAAATGTATCTAAAATGAGAGAAACAATCTTTGACGAAATGTATTTGACATGTAATTTTGGTAAAAAAAGATGTCCAATTTGCTAACATGGAGGAGGCGGGATTTATGACCTTTACTCCAGCCATCCATCAGGTGGCGATTAAGACACTTTGGCTTTACTTTTATTTGGCTCCTGTCCCATCCACTAACATGGAGGAGATGTCATTTAAACCTATGCTGCAGCCATCCACCAGGGGATGATCAAGATGTTTTCTTAGCTGTCATGTCATATATTTTCATATACTTGCTATGGTTTGAACATGTTTATCAAACATTACTATGGGTGTTTACAATCTGCAGAGAGTTAGCATTGGTAAATATTCAAATTAAAGTCAATACTTCAGCTCAGTTGAGATTTATTTATTGTAGACAATATAACCAAATCTCAACAGGCATTGCATCAAGGCAGGTTACATTGTAAATATTGTAAAGGGATAAGGGCATTAAATAGGGCAATGTGGTGAAATTTTCTATTTCTATTTTCTATTCTAGTAATCATTGTTTTTACATTTAAAGAGTATTGATTATATTCCAATGACCATAGACCCTAGCTCCATATACGTTATCCCCAAATATCCCCTATATGTTTTTATATTTTTCCACGTTCCTGTTGTATAATATATGTTGTATAATATCCTTTAGTCACCTGCACCGGTCAGTTCTCCTGCACACCATCATGAATCTGATGACAACACTTTAACCTTGGTTTTTCATGCTAGTCTTTACCAGCTTGTTCTTTCATTTACATTATGCTTGTGTGCCTTGTGCTGATTCCTGTTTCCTGTGCTCCAGGTTCACCAACCTGTTCCTGTTCCCTCTCTGCTACGTCCAGACTTTGTCGGCCTCCTGTCTGACCTCCATGGATCACCGGTGGGTATCTAAAGATTATCTTCAGCCAAGCAGCCTCAATCTCCTACCTTGTGGATAATCAACAGGAACCCTTTGAAGATTTTCATGGTACAATAAATATTTGATTCAACAGCTAAAACCTTTTGCATGAACAGAAGTAAAAAAGAAAACTGTCATGTTGATGACAGGCTCCTCACATTTCAAGTTGGTCTTCGGAAATTCAGCTCCTCAGAGTGAGAAACAATATTTGAATTTCATAACTTCAAAGAAAAAAGTGCTCGCTGCACTTTCATCATTTCACACCCGTGTATTTCCACCTCCTCTTCCTGCAGTGCTTCCTGTCTTTTTCACCACCTCTCCTCCACCTCTTTTTTTTTGTCACTCTATCCCTTCTTCTTCCTCCTGCTCGTTCACAGTCTCATTGCTCCTCTCCTCCCCATCCCTCTCCACAGTGACAGATCTATGCTTGGCCGATAACACACATTTTTTTTGGGTGGGGGGTGTTTAAACATGAGCAGGCTGTGGTCGCGATCGGATGTCAGGGAGAGGTAGAAAAAGAGATCGGAAATCTCTTTGAAAGAATTCCACACTTGTGTTATCATTATCAGGAAAAGAGAGAAGAGGGCTTCAGCTGCAGCAGAGATGAGATAAGCTGCATGTGTGGGAGATCATGAGATATAAAGGCCTTTGCTCTTTACCTCCATTTTTTATCTATCTCTCAAAGTCTTTCATTTTTAGTATCCCCTTTATTTTAAACACCTACAGCGGGGGTTTTAACTTCTCAAGTAACATTCTATCTGGCTAACATGCTGTGAAATGGGCGATATATATTTTTCTCCTTGCTCAGAGCGACTCCCACGGTTCGATTACATCGCCTTGGCAGCACATTTTATTCTATTCCCCCCAAATTACCGTGTCAGAAAAAGGGAAAGAAAAATCTACGAAGCCGTATAAAACCGTCATCCATCACAGTAATGTTTAAAGTCCACTGAAAGTCCATGTTGATTCAAGCCCTGAGTATTTCATCCCCGGCCTTAGCTGAAAAAGCAAAAAAAGAGCCGACCATGTTACTGCTGTGTTGAGGGTTATGTTTAGCCTCAGATAAATCAGAGCCCTGGAAATGAAACGATTCGGGATGAGGCTGCTTCTGAATTCTGGCGGCGTGGGGGTGTTGAGAGGGTTAAGGACCACTATCCGCTGGTGGTAGAGGTGGTGGGGGTCTCCCGGGCAGAGTGCCATCGGCCGGTAGGGGGGGGGCCTCGGACTGACGCTGCCTCATTCCCCGCTTGAATAGAATATAAATTTACTCCCGTGGAGATTAACCACCCGTATCGCATGAGAGCGTCGTGTGTCCGGATTGTAAAAATAAAGTGTGTGTGACACCACCGCTGCTTTCACTTCCTCTCACTGCACACTTGTGGCACATTTTTGTTTGGTTGGGTAAGGGTATCGTGTTCGGCACCCCAGAGATACCGGCAATGGATACGTGTGCGGGTTGCGCAGATGGGACAGCAAGGCAGGGAAGGGACAGGAGCGTCGGAAGGTGAGGGACGGGGATGTCCAGTCCTAACGAGACTCGGTAACTCAGGTCAGAGAGGAGAGCTGTGAGTTATGACCTTTGAAGCCATGCTGGGGTTAAGTGCGTTCATTCCATAACCAGCTGACACTCAAATGGAGAGTGCGCAGACAGCTTGATGTGTCTGCGGCCCGATTTATGACCATGATCATTGTCTTTGTTATTTTTGCCGTCTGAACCCGTCCGATTATCTTCATAGGCTTGGATTTTCCTGTTGACGCTCAGGTGGCAGGATGAGAGCGTCAACAGGCTGAGACACCAGCGTAGGAACTGAGGGGACCTGGGGCCTTGGCTGACATATGAGAGTGACCCTTTAACACGTGAACCCTCATCTGCCGGAGTGGGTTTTCCGTTTGACGTAATGAAGCCAGGAGTTGGGTTGTGTTCGATTTGACTGATAACGCTCTCATGTTTTGCCGGTAGAGCTCTTTTTTCAGCACCCTCATCCATCTTAGGCACCAAACTAAATTTGGTCACATGTCCTGGATCAGCCTCAGCTGCTTGCTCGAGCGACACTATTTCCACGTGGCTCGACTTTGTCAGGACATCCAACTTTGCAGAAAGCTTCCCTTCAAAATATTGATCTCATCACTCATCAAGTTTATTTACATGGTAATTTTTCTCGACTTTGAGTAAATCCATCTCTTATTTGGAGGCAGTTGTGTGACAGATTTAGGCAAACGACGTTCCCACTGACTCACTGAGCTCAAGGATTAAGTAGAGGTTAATTCAATTTACTGACTTTTTCATTTTTTATAGCTTGAAAACCGTCATAAATGTTTGAATGAGTAACAATAACAGACATAATGTGTATCAAGATAAATGCAAAATATAGATAACCCGACTGACATCCATGCCGTTGTCCAACCACCAACATGCAACATTTTCCACTGGCTGCCAATCACCTCGTGAAACTGTCTTGTAACTCACCAGCTCTTAATTCAGTCCTGTCTTGCAAACTGCAGATTGTCCACAAGGAGGCGCTGTTTGGTTGTAAAGAAAACCTGTTCCAGGTAAACATTTTTCAACTAACAAACGGATCCAACATCCCCACCTTCAGTTCAATTAAATACTTTTTGTGTATTAGAGCTAAGTAGTTGCAGATGATTATAACCATTTTATGATGTAGCAATTTTGACTAGATTTCTTTAGAGAACATCAGTGGTAAATCTGAACCTACTATGACAATTTCTTTTGTATAGGGTTCTTAATATGTTTTTATGGTCTGCTATGCTCTGTTTTACTGTTTGTACCATCCAAAGCAGTTTTTAAATTAGCTCTCATTCACGGACACATACCTGCATATCAGACACAGCAGCGTTGGGGTTCGGTGTCTCACTCGAGGACACTTTGACGTGGTCAGCAAGAGCTGCCAACCCTATCAGATGACCAGTTCTATCTGCTCAGCAATGATTTGGTGAATAAGTAAACATTAATAAGGTAGCATTAGCAAAAAGCCCGGGGACCTGAGTTTGACGTCCTACTGATTGTGTTAATCACCTTTCCACTTTCCATTCAGCCATTTACTCTGTATCTGTCCACCGATTACTGCTTTTCTACACATCAATCTCCTGCACTCACTCCATTGCCCTCTCTCTTTCCACACGCCTTTCTCTGAATATCTGTCCGTCTCACCAGGAGAGCAGAGATGCTGAGAGCTGGACTCATAAATTTTGCCTGGTATGAAACAGAAGATGCCTTCCCTGGATGACCAGAAGGTTTTTCATCACTGGAGCCTTTTTAGTGCCGTCCACTCACACCGCCGCATGTCACCAAAACTCAGTCCAGGCCAAGTGTTTATGTGTTTGTATTCAGGACGGGGCAGTCTGCATGCACAGCAGCAGGGAAGAAGACGAGTAATTGTCGATGTACAGAATGATGAGGAGTGAAGAAGCAAAGAGAGGTTCAAAAACAGATCAAATGTTTGGGGTTGTTGTTTGAGAAAACAAAAATTGTGCAGTCATTTACTGACAAGATTAACACGCAGTTGATGGGAAGGTTTTCACGACAGGGTGCCAACAAATAAACACAATTCAGAGATGACACCTCCCCTGTGGGGTGGACACGACGGACGGACAGCGCCATTCCGCAAATTCCTCCGCAGTGATCCGGTGTCAGATGGTCCCAGCTTTTCTGTCTTGGCCCTCAAGGGACCGAAAGGTTATCCCGTTCTGCGAGAAACACAAATATGGAGGCATGGGGAGGTTGTGTGGGACAGCTGGGGCCTTAATCTCAAATCCACACCAGCCGCTACACGGCACTGGCAGATCACAGTGAGTCATGTGATAGCAGTGTGAAAATGAGACAATTCCTTTTAGGATACGTACAAATCAATTTGCTCACAGCGGTGGTGCCTGGTTACATCGATCAAGCAAGCTAACAACAGAAAGAAGCTGGTGATGGAAGTTTGGTATCAAACTAAACAATTACATGAAAATTACACAACAAACACATGTTTAATTATCATGGAACTCATGTTGTGGTTCTGTTAAACTGCAGATAATCAACAGCTCAAGTCTCCTCTACATCACAGACATCAGCAGAGAGGTACAAACTTCAGGAATATATATCCATGCACTTCTTTATGGCATCCGTCCTTATTTCACAAACAATATGTATTTCTTTTTCAGATACTGCACTGAGATATATGGCAGGTAGAAAAGGTCATTCCCTAACAAGAAGGACTGCAGTTTGATCCTTGGCTCCTCAATTCTGCAGTCCCAACTGTCCTTGGCAAGCGATCAATGCCAATTTTGGTGAAAGAAAACATGCTGTGTATAGAACCACTATATGTGTGTATGAATCGGTGAATGTGACTTAAAGCACTTAAGTGTATGACTAGAAATGCACTATAATAAGTCATTTTTTAAAGCGTGGGCACTAAAGCAACAGGAGGCACTAATCTGAGAAACAAGAAGGAGCATAACTTGATGCAGGGAAATCTATGATCCGTCCCCAGAGGTACGAAGTGTCCCGCTTCATCAGCTTGTCCTGTCCAATGCCAAGTTAAATCTTTACCCTCTCTCCCCTCATCTGTTACCATCTTAGCACGCTCGAGGCTTATTTGGGGACTGTGATAAAAATAACGTGCCAGAACAGATGGCGTAAGTGCTGAACACATGCGAAGAACCATATAGCAAATGGTTGAGAACCGATGAAGCAAATGTTGAAATCTCCCTCTGTATTTTTTTTTTTTCTCGTCAAGAATGATCTCTGAGAATGGCAGGCAGGTGCACAATTCAGTCTGAAGTCTCACGAGTCCTCCGGAGACGCTCATCACTCTTCCTAATTCTTAAGGCCACTCAAACACCCACTTAGCATCCGTGCACATGAGCGCAGGAGTAAAAAAGCAGAGTGAGAGTGTGAGAGTGAGAGGAGGCAGAAAGGGAGAAATGCAAACAGACAACCGGAGAACAGACACCAAGGGCTGATAGACAGACACTCATGCCAGCCGGCCACCACAGGGTGTCTGTGTACACCAAGTGATTTATGTGTGAGGGAGGATGCAGACAGCAGAGGGGGTTGTGGAGGGCAGACTCAAGATCCCTGCTGGATCTTACAGAGATGAAGAAGTGCAGGAGTATATTTATAAGTGTATATCAAGTCAAACGCTGCGATGTAGTAGGGAGTGTTGATACAGTCTCACATCTCACAGGGCGGCTGTGGCTGAGGGGTAGAGTGGTCGGCAGTTCGATCCCCAGTCTGACCCATCTGCATGCCGAAGTGTCCTTGGGCAAGATGCTGAACCCTGAATTGCCCCCCATAGAATAACAAAGTGCTGTGAATAGATGCACTGTATGAATGTGTGTGTGTGAATGGGTGAATGTAAAACTGTACTGTAAAGCGCTTTGAGAGGTCATCAAGACTAGAAAAGCGCTATATAAATACAAAACCATTTACATCCAGATGTTTTACTCCTCAAGTTTTGACCATCCTCACACATTACTGTATATGCTACTATATATTAATGTATATTGTATATTACTCATCATCATGTACAGGAGAATAGGATCTTAATTCCACAGATACTCCCTTCTCTCTTTAAGAAATACCCAAGGTTAGGTTAAAGATAAACCAACAGTGCATTGTAGTGTCTACATTTAAGGACTTTCATATCTAACTCAGATGCACCAGACAGAGAGACACCAACTTCAACTCTTTTGCGTATTTCACCAGTGGCAGGACGCAAGGACACAATGTGATCTGGTTATGCCTACTTTACGCTTAACTATCCAATAGTTAGCGAACACTACATGTAACATAGAGAGTGCCAGCTAATCTAACCATTCATGGATGTGCTGTTACAATGGCTGACACAAGTAGAGGAAGATACTGTATATGGGGATGCTGTGGGAGACATCTTCAGACTTGGGGGTGACAATTGCTCATGTTACTGTGTTAGCATTTGCTTATTGTTTCACCTTCTGGTCTCGTTGATGCACCAAGTCTACATTAAATTATTCTGCATAAGACATCAGCTGCTGCCTGAGTTCTCCTTTCACCAGCTTTCAGAAAAGAACAGACACTACTAAGATTTAATAATTATTGGCTGAGGAGCCATAACAGAATAATTGGTAAGTAAGGTTAAGTGGCTCATTCATGCTCAATGAGATACGATAAGATACGTACAAAGAAACTGACTCACTTCATTTGTTTCTTCTGTATTATTTTGCAAGAGCTGGACTAAGGACTACTGCTGGACTACTCATTTTAAATGGGGTGACGTCATGCATTGACAAATTGCATTCTGGTTTTCATGCAGCATTGGAAGCACCAGCAAGTCCAAGTGCAGGCGCTAACCAACCACATCACATCAATGTGAAGCTGTGTACTTCTCTTTAGCTCTGTATTGATGGCTAGCATGGCACGTTTACCGGCTTTGTGTGTCCCAAGCATGAAACCGTGATTGTTGCCGTTATGACAATCATGCCTGCACCAAACGTCGGGCATGTGCACGGACACATTTGTTTCTTTCTAAATATTATAGCAATCTCCTCCGCTGTCTACATGTCAAGCTGTAGTGGATATATTACTTTATAACCTTGCAGAAGTGAAGGATGCATGGAGGTGTACGGGCAGTGACATACACTTCGGCCTCTGGACTAGAGGAGCAGTAACCACCAACCTTCTGGTTAGTGGAGTCAGGAATACTCAGGTATTGTTTTAATGCAACACCTCAAGTTCCACAATTCAAGTGATCGTATGAGGAAGTTATGGTAGAAAGAGAGAGGGAAGTAGAATAAAATTAACACTTGTCAAGCTTTAATTCCCAGCCCTGGCAGATCTGAAAACCCAAACAAGGTAAATAAAGGGAGGAAGGAGAACCAAGAGTTTTATCCTGTGGGTTTATGCTTATGTAAATAAATATAATCATCCTTTCAGATTACAGAGTTTATGGGCTTTGATATAGAGAAATACTATCTTGTGCGTACACACACACACACACACACACACACACACACACACACACAGACACACAACCACTATCACAGTGACAGGTCTAGGGCAGCACACCCACTCCTCAGATTTAAATTTATCCTGGAGGTTGGAGGAGCAGACAAGGCCTGAAGCTGTCAGAGTTGTCACCGTCCTCCTTCCCGTCTCTCTGTCTCTTCCTCTTTCGTCTCCTTCCCCTGTGTTCCCATCGTTCATCACCAGCCTAGCGCCTCCTCCGTCTCCTCTTCATCCCCTCACATAGCGATGTCTCCTCTTCTCACATGTGGTATCTGGTCAACACTTTTATCCCATGTTCCGTGCAGCATTATATGGCTGTGTTTGTTTTTAGCGCGACGTTCCTCTGTGGGAAGTGGACTGGAGCAGGAATATGAGTGCGATGCAAACATCCTTCTGATTCCCAACCAACCTCTAAGTCATACAGCGTCTCACCCTATATTTCATGCATATGTCTCTCCCTTTTTCTATTCCTGCCTTTACCAGACTGTTTTTATGTAAAAATAATCCCTGAATAACATTCATGAAAAAGAAACACATATATCATACATAACACCGATCATTGGTTTTATTTTTCTGTTGTACTGGAGTTTACTTTCCAAATTTATGGATACATTTGCATTTATTATGTACAGCAACACTACCTTATATAATTTAAACCTTTTTAAATAAGTTACATATTGTGGAACAGTGGTTGATAGGCCTGGGCCATATGGCCAAAACTAAAATTATAACTTTTTTTATAGTAGTTGATATCAATAATTATCCTGAGAAATGTCTGATTATTATTTCTTTCAAGTTTAAAGACAGATTTTTGCTCCTGAGTGAGGGTTATGGGTTAATATTAAATAATATGTCTTAACCCTTCGCATTATGTTTGCACAAGGCATTCGTGTCATACACATACTTACCTTTGTTAAGATATTGATGATATATTGAAATAATTTTCATCATCCAGCCCTTCACAAAAACAGTTGTTTTGAGTACCAGACATTTAAAATAAGCACTTTGTAGAGGCAGTCATTAGCCATTAAAAATTGTCCTTTGATTTTGTTCGACTTTATACTTGACATTTTTACTTAATTCTCAAAATGTAATTATATTTCTTATGTTTGGCCCTTATGCTCTTCTTAAGAAACAACACTCAAGCAGTTGAGTCTTATTATGATGTAGAACCTGAACCTAACTAGATAATTAGCATTATTGTACGTACAGTATTCATGTGATTTATTTGCTGGTTATTCTGGATGTTCTACTGCTTCCTCTCTGCTTCTCTATAATCTATGTTTTTCTGCTGTGGGTGTCCTGTGTGACAGGTTGACACTGACAGCTCGTCTTCATCAGGGCTTTTTGCTGTGAGCCGATGGCCACAGTGGCGCTTGGTGTGGCATGAGCACACAGAGCATGCTGGGAGATATAAATGATCTGTCGCTCAACCTGTCCACTCTGAGACCTGGACCAGTAACCCCCAGCAGGCCGCTGCCGACCCCATGACCTTAGCTATCACTTATGTGCACGTGCAAACACACACACGTCCATGACTCAGATATAAGAAATCAGGGAAGTGCACTGATGTGTGTATTATAACATGTAAGTTTACATACTACTTGTATAATTTTGAGCTGGCGTATAATATGTTTCAGTTCAGGTCTTGTTCTCCCACACACACTCATTCACACAATCACACACACACACACACACACACACACACACACAAACATACACACACCTGCTAGTCTCGCAGACCGCTAACTGCCAAGGATCACAGAGAACAGGGAAATTAGCGCTGGCTCTCACTCGTTAGAGACCCATTGTAGCATTAGCACATTGTCATGGCCACTGAGCCTCTTCACTTTAGCACCGCGGCACTTCAGCTCCGCCACTTCTCCCTCGGGGGGAAACACACACAAATTAAATATTCTGAACCGCTGTGGAACATGAGGACAGCATTATTCATTTTAAAGTTTCAGGAAGTAAAGAAAGCTGGCGTAAAGGAGGAATATGAATCGTATCACCTTCGGCTTATTAGCAGAATATTATGAAAGGAGAACCTTCTAAAGAAATGGGAAAGACCACCTCCAACATCTGCATCAGTGTGTTTTATTATCATGATTAACATTTTTTTTGTGTCATCTATTACAGGACTTAATCTTGCACACTGAATTGTAGTCAATGGCAACATTATGATGATGGTGGCGTTCAGATTTTACTAAATGATGTTTAAAGCCAAATATTGAAGTTCTCAGTCTTCTCTCTAAGCCCTTACATGTAGCTTGCAATCCTTTAACGTCATATATCCTGAATATTTTCTTTTAACTTTCCTAACTGTGCAATACAAAATTTAAATAAATATAATAAACTCATTCTCCTCCATGTTAGCAGTTGGGCATGCGCCACACTAAAGTCCAGGTTTCTGTCATTACAGGTAGTTCTTGTCAAACCGATGTTTGTTCAAGAGTTCATGCTTCAGATTTGTTTGGATTTAATTAGTTATTTGATGATATATAAACTGGTAGAAGAATCATGATTGACAACTGAAACTGACTAACGATTGGTTGTCAGTGGGACCTCAATACCACGGCTCCCGCCCCCCGACTGCTACTGCACAGACTCAACATGACGTAATCTGCGTTAGATGGCAGCGTTCGTATTTGGGATATTATGGCTTCATCTCTGGATAGTGGAAGGAGGTAGAGAGGGATGCGTCATCGTCCTCAAATTTGAATTAAAACCATGTTATTAAAAAATATACTGAAGCTAAAGCGGATCTGGCTTCCCTGCAGGTTTGTTAACTTATAGAACAAGTTTTCAAGCTACGCTGAATGCAACGTTCTGAACTTGTGTTCTATGTTAAAACAGTAAAAGGGTCAATTGCCCCTGGCTGAGAATATCATGAGTGTGTGCGTGTGTGTGTGTGCATGTTTAGTATAATGTTCAGGGTTAGTTTCAAGGTCACAGGCCCAGGGTATCCCCCACCCAGTCACACACACCCTCACACACACACACACTCAGGCAGGATGATAATAGCGGCGCTGACAGACATGTGCGACCAGCTGAGCTGAATCCTCATCGGCAGTTGAAAGCTCTGAAAATGTCGTTCGGACACTTTTAAACATCAGTGAACTTGAGCAGCAAAGACAGAGACATCTGTAAACAAGAGCCGGGAACAGACGAGGGATTACTGGAAATGTCGAGGACTCTGTCTGTCCGTCTCTCTGCAGGACAAATGACCCATTTATAAACGTCAACAAATATCTCACATATTAATTACCTTGTTTTTCTTACTATATAGATAATAAATATACAATAATTGCAATGATTCAACTAATATATTTATTCAGATAATTTAACGTGAACTATAAAATACATTTAAGTACTGCAAAGAAACATTTTGTTCTTCATGAACACTGACGAAATATTGTTCTACTTTTATTTAATGTTCTAAATTTAGCTTCATATTGGTAAGCCATTTGTATGACATATACATTACATACATATATTACACCATACATTTGTTTGGATATTAAAAATCTGCAGCAAACAGATGTTTCTATTTGTTTTAAATTCTTGACCTAATTTGCACCATTCCTGATTATAATAAACAATTTTTTTCTTTGCAAAAAAAAGATGTTTACGCTTTCTTTTCCTTTGAATGTTAATTGTCCTCTTTGATAAAATTCGCAAATGGAATTATTTTATTTAAATTATTGCATGGAAATGGTTTTAGAAGTTTAATAAAATTAAAAAAGAGAATTAGAGAATAACCTTAAATATAACATATTTAATAGCTATTCATAAAACATCAAAACATCTGACATCAATGTTGATGTATATTATATACACAATGCAAATACACATATTTTATTTATTGGAAATAATTTTTGAATAGAATGTTCAGTATGTGTCTTTCCAGTTCAACCTGGACCTGGTGTTGGATTGGAGAATCGTCCGTCTCGCTGTCACGTACCTTGTAAGACAAGTGTCCAGGTTTGTCACGCGTCAGATTCCACCTAACGTCCAGCACCTGCTTGTTGACAGTCATCGCTCTCCTGTCATTTTAATTGGTGCACACACACAAGCACATGCATGCAGGCACAGACACACACACACACACACACACAGATAGATCAAAGTCTTTACTCGTTCTATAAATACATGGCGTGGATGGCATGAGACATGTCTGATGTATGATAATGTTCTCATTACAAAAGGCTTTGTGTGTGTATGTGTGTACAGTAATGTGTGTTTATATGCAGTATGACAACGTGTGTAAAACCTGCCAGTGTTCTGTGTGTTAGTGCATGCGTGTGTAGAGCTGTGTATCTATGTTAACCTCAGTGTGTGTGTGTGTGTGTGTGTGTGTAACAGACGTGAGTGTGAAGCCGACAGGTTTCAACACCTCACTGATCCACGGACTCTCCTCTAGAGAATCCATGTTCTGGTCTTCAGTTCGTGCAGCTCTGTCACCTCAAAGACGGCGGTAAACAACATTCAGGATATTTGTCACCTGCGAGGTATTACTCACTTATCTGAAATGAAATTGCGTCTTAGGCGCTGAGCACAACTCACTGTTATACTTATTAGGGCCTGAGCACCTACGGCGGGAGGCCCTATTGTATTTCGAAGGATTTTTATTTCCCCTTTGGGCTTTTTCAGGGCCTAGACATGCTCAAATGCATACCAAAGTTTGCAGGAAATTCAGAACCCCAAAAAACTGTATTGTGGAGTAATTTGAAATGGGCGTGGCAAAATGGCTCAACAGCGCCATCTAGGGAAAGCCCCTCAGTTAGCTTTCACCGATCTACACAAAAATCGTAGCCCAGGTGTATCATGACCAGACAAACAAAAAAGTCTGGTGCAATCGAAAAATGCAACAGGAAGCCCATTTGACGAACTTGTCATAGGGCTTTCATCAGATCAACTTCAAATTGAGATGAGTGTCATCACAACAACATGGAGATATAAACTACCTCAAATTAAAAAAGTTTGTCACAGGTTGACCGTGGCGTGGTGTCAAAGTTTGATACACGCCATCAAAACACGAGGTTGTGTATCTCGGACATATTTGGTCCAATCGAGTCCAAACTAGACATGTGAGACAAGAGTCTCGGCCTGATGACATCTACACAGAAATCATGAATTAAGATCACAGTGCCCCCTGGTGGCAAGAGGAAATATCTTATTTTTTGCATGTCTTACACTTGGGTGAATTCCTCCTCATCCACTGACCTCAACCATGTCAACCTGTGTCAAATGGGTCTCATTACAACAGGTTGAGAACATGAGAGCGAAGGTGTGATCTAATTAGCATATGAATCACAGTGCAATCACTTGTGAGAACTTTTCTCACTTGACCATTGGATAAAACCACAGACCTTTGAAACGAAAAGTCACTTGTGATTGGCTGGTAGATCTGCTGCTTTTTGTCATTATAATACACACGTGGGTAAACCCCTCTCACACAATATTAATAATAGTTACGTTGTAGCACTGACGGGCACGAGCACACGCATTTTGAAGCCTGTTGCAAGTTTATAACATGTCACTTCCTGTAGCCAGCGGGTGGCGCTGAAATGATGAGTCAATATTGATATGGATCTGATCAGGGCGGGACTATGACTGTGTGAATGAGGTTTGAGGCTGAAAGAACAATGCACAGAGGAGTTATAATAAATCCCTCTTTCTTGGCGAATAATCAAAATGGCACACCAGTGTCATACCATGTGATGAAATAATTTATACTGAGGGAGTTTATATCTCCATCATGTTGAGATGACATTCACAGAACTTGAAGTTGATCTAATGAAAGCCTGTTTGCGCACTGTGACAAGGATGAATGCCTCACATTTCTGAAAATTATGAATTTAGCCATGAAATGTATATTATGAAAAAATTGTGTAAAACTGGTAAGGTGAAGCAAATTGTGACCACAGACAAATGGAAAAAGTTGGGAAAAGATGAAAGTATAAGATACAGGTTATATATGACTGTGGACTATAGTATCCGATCTTGATGGTGGATCATGATCTTGCTGGCTGCTGACCATAGACTATGATTGCAGCAGGACTGCTTGACATATAGTATTAAAGTTATCCTTGAAAATGTTTACCCTCATCATTGCTGCTAAAACCTTTTTCCTGATGATGTTTTCCTACACTTGACATCTATTGTACTTCTGTCCGTCCTGGGAGAGGGATCCCTCACATGTGGCTCTTTCTGAGGTTTCTACAAATTTTTACCCTGTTAAAAGGTTTTTTAGTAGTTTTTCCTTACTCTTGTTGAGGGTAAAGGACAGAGGAAGTCTCACAATGTTAAAGCCCTATAAGACAAATTGTGATTTGTTACGGCAAATAAAATTTGATTGATTGATTGATTGATATAACAATCATTATATACAGCTGTAAAACAGCAAAGTAATAATTTAAAGCAGGAATATTTATTTTTGTCCTGTTACTTGCATGCTCCCATTATTTACTAAAACATCTCAATGTAAGTAATTTCCTTACCTACTCCTTCCTTACTTTTGTCATAAGCTCCAAAGATTGTTACGTTACGAGGCTGAGGCAGCAATTTATTAACTAATTCATTCTGTCTCTTCTTTCAGAGTAAATTGGCTTGTTATTCTATCAGGTTGATCAATCAGGAATAAATTAACATGGAATGCAATGGTGAACTCAAATCCATATTTAACCTCCACAGGGAAGAGTTTTATACATCAGCTACAGATGACATTTTCAATTTAACGTCTACGCTCCCAGATCTTCTTCTTAAAGGTTTAATTCCTTGCACCGGTCATGTTACTACTACTACTACTGTTACGAACAATAATAATCCTGAAAGAGAAAAGCAGGAAAAGCAGAGTAAACAGGGTTTGGGTTAGAGAGAGCTGGTTGTTCTGATCCCAGAGCAGCTGTAGAAACACAAAGTCACATGGGATCAGGCTTTCCCTCCAAACAGCTGGCCAAACAGACCCAGCCTGCTCACACACGCACACACACCCACCCACACACACACACACACAAACACACACGCGCACACACATACGCGCACATCCAGAAGCACGCATACATGCATGCATACACATGTTGTACCCTTATGAAGGTGTACAAATGGTGTGAAATAACTGTATATACGTGTGCACACACACACACACACACAGTGAGAAGGTTTCCAGAAGAGCAAAAAATGATAAATGAGTTTTCATCACTGTCACATTTCTAATATGATAAATTTACATGTGCAGAAAGTAAAGCAACCACCGTGCATTTACGAGTTTAATATTCCAAGAGTAATAATGACCTCATAAATATTCCACATGAAATCACCAGAATAAGACTCCACCAGAAAAACAACAGCTAAACAAATTTGTACTTTTAAAGATTTGCTACCTGCAGAATTATAATAAATAATACATTTTATTTCTTTTAAACCAGTGTCATCTCACCCACTCATTTCAGTTGTCACACATCTTTTCCTGACTTCCTGTGTTTTTGGGTTGACGTCTGCGGTCGTCTGAATCACTTGCCAACTCAACGTTGAAAGCACCGGCAGGAAAAATAAGAGGTTCCAAAAAGTCTAATTTCCCTGAAGTGTATTTTTGTCTGTAAATATGGATACAAATTAGGTAGAAAGCAAAGCAATGTCTTTACAATATTACGACCTTACGTCAGACTGGCTTTATGACGGCTGTTTACAGTAATTACCATTAACGAATGTTGATGTTTCTAAGGGAGGACACTGTGCCTAAAATAATTCTAATGGAGAAAACGTAAAAGTAATAATGACCTCTGGCCCAGGGGGCGTTAACGGCAAATCGCAAAAAGGGAAAATTATAAAAGCAGCAAATGTCAGAATTGATGACCGTGATGATGATTATGACCATAAATGAGTCATTTGTGAACAAGAACTCAATAGAAACTAGCATCCATGCTATTTATGACAGCGTGTAGCTTAGCGTGAAAGTGCTTACTAACAACTGCATGCTAATGTTTTAGCACGGATTCTATCACTCCACATAAAGTGTATGCTGAGGCTTCAAAGCCATTTAGATCCACACATTTGTTTCAGACTGAACAACAGGACAATCTCTTGTTTAATAAATTAACATTTATTAAATACCTGTAGTTTAGCAGCTAAGTCCAGTTCCAAAAGAAAAGCCTGTTAGGGGAATATCTTTAGGGATGAGGGCTGGCGAGGTGCAGCATTTGTTCAGACACAAATGTGAGTGTGTGTGTGTGTGTGTGTGTGTGTGTGTGTGTGTTTGCCAGCTTTATACATCCTGTTTCCAGACAGGATCATTTACGTGTGAAGATATTGTTCACGGCTTATCAGAACGTTTGCGTCTCGCAGTGAGAAGGCTGCGCCCGGACGGCTCGCCACCGCACCGTCACGGACAAAAACAAACTGAGCTGAAAATGCCAGCAGAGAGAGAGAGAGAGAGAGAGAGAGAGAGAGAGAGAGAGGAGGTCGCGGGGGACAAAGAAGAGGTCACAGCGGTTGCCCCAAAATACCCACACTAAATTTAGGGGGTGACACAGGGTGAAGAGGAGGAGATGAGTGGGGGGGGCATAGGCTGAGGGGGAGAGGGGGGTCACTGGACGGTTTTTAGTATGTAAGCTCTTAGAGCCCTCGGCTTTATTCTTCTCATCTCTATCTGGCCCTGTGATCTCTCACTGGCTGGAACAACAAAGAAAACAGCTTTTGCAGATGAATGTTGTCTAAATGTGATGTGAAGTGTGTCTGATTTCACAGGTTGCAGGAGACGAGCTGGCGTTTCAAACACGTCCCAGCAGCAGATGAAACGGGCCGATACAGAACTGCGGTACAGGAAAGTGATTTGTTTTGTCAGTAGCGAGTCGTGGCCGGGATTACAATGTGAAATTCAGTTAAGTTCCCATGTCGGAGTTGGCTTGTCTGTAGCCTGACCTGATGCTGGGTTGTGTCTGTGTTTAGGGCAGGTGTGTTTAAAGGAAAATTTGGGGTCCCAGGCAAAATCTAGATTGTGTTGATGTCCTCAAAATCTTTTTTGATACTATACCAACAAGCTCTTATATTTGTACTATTCTTGTGGAGGCTTTATCAAAAGACGAGTACAAACGATCACTAACAAGAAAACGTAAAATTACTTATGTAATCCCTCCACTTGGAAAAGTTTTGTTTCACCATCTGCATCTGAAAAATCTGCATTGAAGCTTATCAGTCAGCGACAACGTGAAGAACAACTTTCTCGACCTGCACCGAAAGGCTCTGTGGTATTTCCCCCCGTACGCAGGATCTGATCTAACCACCCTCGTGCCTGGGGAGAGATTAAAGCGGGATCTGCTCTGTCAGCGGTGAACTGTCTGTGCTGACTGATAGAGCGTTTATGCTGTAAAAAGAGAGACCTCAAAGAGAGCAGCATGTCAGCATGGCTGCTCAATTTATAGCAATCCCTCCACCAGCTCTTTAGTCACAGAGTCACTGAGTAACCCTATCTGTGCACACACACACACACACACACACACACACACACACACACACACACACACACACACACACACACACACACACACACACACACACACACACACACACACACACACAAAGATACACAAATAAATGCTTTCCTCTCTGTGGACGATTTAATGGTCATTGGACTGTATTTGACAGATTTTAAGTAACTGAAACCCAAATAGAAAATCATACGTGCAATAAATGCTTCACGTTTTCTCAAGTAACAGCGATATAAACTTAAATCAAATTAAATTTTAACATCAATATCCTCAGATCGTTATTTATTATTATTGTTATTATTCTGTAAAACATAGAATCCACTTGATTTCCCCTTAAATCACTACAGCTCAAGTGAAAAATACAGGATAATGGAAGGTGTGATACTGAATGTTATATGTATTGTCACGTTAAATAAAACAATGTAATATCTTACTATTACTATTACAATAATTAGGATTTATGAGATGGTTTAAAACTCCAGAAAACATAAGTAACAGAAGGTCTAAAATGGGAAGTTGCACTATTTTTATATCAAATATTGAAATCTCCCCTTAATTTAAAGTAAATATCACCTTTTATGTCCCTTCTTATGTTTAAAGAAATAAAAGAGAAAAATATGTAATCAAACATATAACAGACAATATTCACTCTATTTCTTTATTATTTCACCTTATTGTAGCACACTTTACATACATATACATTAATAATAATAATTACTTAATCTTGATTAACGTCAGGAAGCGACAGTTTGTCAGTTTTTGTTTAAACCTTCATGAACAGCACTTTTCTCTCAGCTCTTGTTGCAGCGTATCCCGCCTCCGCTCCCCGGGGCACTGAGGCCTTTCACCACTTTCACATGATTTACATTTTCATTAACACTGATGTTTGTTTTATGTCAATCTGTGCGTTGAAATGTCCGGCAACACCGAAACACGCTTCCTGGGGCAAAGGTCGAAGAGTTTGAGTCAAGAGAAAGAAAACGTTGTTGTGGAAACATGTCGAGCAGTTTCAATCCCTCTGACGACTCTGACGTTACCAATTTCCATTTTGTTTCTCGGCCCCTCGCGGCAGTTTCTAAAGTTCCCATTCAGGCACCCTGTGCTGTCACTTGGTATTTGTATGTCGGTGGTATGACCCACCAGAGTCCACGGTGTTTGACTGACAGAGGAGGAAAAGAGCAAAAACACCAGATGTCACTGGAATTACTTTTATTGTTTAAAAATTAGTAAAAAAAGGAACGACAGTGTTGAGAGTGAATAAGTGTATGTATGCATGCAACTGTGTTTGTCCAGGAGGAGGCGCTGTTGCGCCTCATATGACATGAAGTCACCTGTGACTGGTGACATCACCATCTTATAAGGGGGTGTTACCGTCTTCCTTCTCTCTGTTACCTGACTCTCCCGGAGAGCAGTATGTTGTGAACACCTCTGCAATAAACAACGCCACTCGATGGATGACCAAAGAAACGCACGTCTGTTTATCAGTTAGGATCATTATTCCGTTGTGCAGGTAGGCAGAAGTTATAAGCCTACCTGTTAACAGGTTATGGGCCCAGCTAACCGAGGATGGTTCTAAAGTTTGACGGACACGTGCATCGATAGCTAGCAAGTGCGCTAGCATACGGAAGAGCTACTTTAGCATCGGGAGTACCGGGGAAGCTAAAGCTAGGCTAAAAAGAAGCTAAACTGAGCTACGAAGACAAAAAGCCATGGCAAACAGAAGCAAGAGCAAGTGGCCCACGTTTGACGGGAGAGCAGAGGAGTACGAGCTCTGGGAAGAGAGGATGCTGTGCTGCATGCACGGAGTGGGGCTGAAGCAGACGATCCTCACGGAGCCCGCTGGACCACTGTCGGCGGAAGAAAAGGCGAACGATGACAAGCTGAATGCCGACGCATATTGTGCATTGGCGCCGCTACTCGACAACACGAGCTTGGGACTGATATTCAGGGACACGAAGGACAAGGGACGAGAGAGTCTCAAAGTGTTAAAAGAACACTACATCGGAAAAGGTAGACCCCGGATTGTTTCCCTGTACATAACAATGACTGCGCTGAAGAAAGCTGACCATGAGACTGTAACCGAATATGTTATTCGAGCTGAGCAGATCATTACGGCACTCAGGGGTGCAGGTGAAGCACCGAGTGAGGGACTGATGATGGCGATGGTCATGAGGGGGTTGCCGGAGAAGTACAAGCCGTTCACACTGATGGTGACGCATGGTTCAGCGGACATGACGCTCGGAGAGTTCAAGGCAAAGTTGAGAAATTTTGAGGCTTCAGAAGACTCAGACCCAGTCCCGAAGGAGACGGGAGAAAGGGTGCTGCGGGCCCAAGCGGCGCCAAGGAAAAAGACCGGGCCAGTGGAGCTGGTGTGTTGGCGGTGCGGAGAAAAGGGCCACAGAAGGGATGACTGCGCAGAGAAAGTTTGGTGTAGTTTTTGCAAGAGCGGGGGTCACACAGACAAGGCGTGCACAAAGAAGGAACGGAGCGCCCGGTGTGCGTGTGTCCTAGAGGGCGGCGGTGAACGTAAAGCAGGTCGTGAACCAGATGGCGCCCGGAGAGCCGCGGGTGGAGAAGACTACATCTTCAGGGCACAAACGGAATATGCCAGCCCCTCAGAGCAACGGCTGCAGATCCAGAGGAAGGGCCTAATCGTGGACACGGGCGCGTCGTCCCACATCATCAACGACAGGAGCAAGTTCAAGAGCTTCGACAGCACCTTCAAGCAGGAGAGACACAGCATGGAGCTGGCAGACGGGAAGCGAACCGTCGGGGTGGCAAAAGGCAGGGGAGACGCACAGGTATGCCTCATAAACAGCGAGGGGCGCAGGTGTGCAGTGACTTTAAAGAACGCTCTCTACATCCCCTCCTACCCCCAAGAACTCTTCTCAGTGAAGTCTGCTACCGCTCACGGTGCCAAAGTGTTCTTCGAAGAAGGTAAAGATGCCATAGTGTTGCCGAATGGAACCAGGTTTAATATTTATGTATGTAAGAGGATGTATTACTTACAAACCGAGTGTGATGTAGATGATATGTGTCATGTCAGCTATGATATCCAGACATGGCATGAGATAATGGGTCACTGCAATTACGAGGATATACTGAAGCTACAGGATATAACAGAAGGCATGCACATTAAAGGTGCAAAGCGTAGGCCTGATAAAGAATGTGCAGTGTGCATAGAGGGAAAGTTCACTCAAACGAGAAACAGAGATCCGACTGAAAAAGTAAAGACACCACTTGAGCTGGTGAACACAGACCTAGCTGGTCCAGTAAACAATGAGTCCATAGATGGTTTCAAATACATGCAATCTTTCACAGATGTGTGTACGGGGGCAGTGTTTGTTTACTTCCTGAAAGCAAAAAGTGATGCAGTTCAAGCCACTGAGAAGTACCTGGCAGATGTGGCGCCTTATGGCACTGTGAGATGCATTAGATCAGATAACGGAACCGAGTTCACTAACAGAGAGTTTCAGACACTACTGAGAAAGAACAAAATCAGACACGAGACCTCCTGTCCTTATTCCCCGCACCAGAACGGGACAGCTGAAAGGGAAGGGCGCACTCTTTTCGAGATGGCCAGATGTAAGCTTATTGACAGTGACCTACCTAAGAGTCTTTGGCACTATGCCATCCAGGAGGCTGCCTACACTAGGAACCGGTGCTTTAACAAGCACACAGGCACAACCCCATATACAGCACTGACAGGTAAAAAGTGTAATCTAGCCAGGATGCATAAATTCGGGTCAGTGTGCTATGTCTACCAGCAGGACCTAGGAAAACTAGATTCTAGGTGTGGGAGAGGACTCTTTGTAGGGCATGACAAGGGCAGTCCCGCCTATCTCGTTTACTACCCCGATAAAGGAAAAGTGCAGAAGCACAGATTAGTAAAGTTTGTCACCAAGACAACCTGTGAAAATGAGACTCAGACACAGGAGGTAGAACTGGACCCCAATGTAAGTTGTGACAGCAGAGCAGAGACTCCACAGCCTAGTGGACTGAGTACAGAGGTACAGCGTGACGGTCCACGGTCAGCACAAGAGGATGATGGCGAGAAGCACCCCAGGGTGACGTCACATGCCTCAGACAGTGGGAGATATCCCAACAGAGAGCATAAAATCCCGGGGTATCTGAAAGATTATACCCTGGAAGATACAGATGATGACAGCACACTCACTAGTATAGATTATTGTTACAGAGCAGTTTGTGGTGTACCTTTGACCTTTATAGAGGCCATGACATCAACTGAGTCGGGAAAGTGGAAGAAAGCGATGGACGAGGAGATGAGGTCCCTAGAGGACAACCAGACCTTTACCCTGACTAAGTTACCAGAGGACAGGAAGACAGTGGGAGGAAGATGGGTATACTCGATCAAATGTGACATTGACGGACACGACCAATACAAAGCTAGGTTTGTAGCGAAAGGATACAGTCAGAGAGCAGGAATAGATTATGGCGAGACATTCTCACCAACAGCCAATCTTACAAGTATACGTGTAGTGATGCAGAAGGCAGCACAAGACGATTTAATCTTGCATCAAATGGATGTGAAAACAGCCTATCTACACGCCCCCATTGATCGAGATATCTATATGGAACAACCTGAAGGTTACGAAAAAGAGGGAGAGAAGCTAGTGTGTAAACTAGAGAAGTCAATTTACGGCCTGAAGCAGTCGGGGCGTAATTGGAATGAGATGCTCCACACATGCCTAGTAGATGATAATTTCACTCAGAACCCAACAGACCACTGCGTCTACGTAAAAGAGTCTGAAGAGGCAGGGAAGGTAATAGTAGTTATCTGGGTGGATGATCTTATCATCGCAGCCAACAATGACGAGAGTCTAAAGAAAGTGAAAAACATGCTTTCTACCAGGTTTAAGATGAAGGACCTAGGTAGATTGAAGTATTTTCTGGGCATGGACTTCAGCCAGTCTGACGGCTGTGTAAAAATGTCACAAAAGAGGTATGTTGAAAAGATACTGGAACGTTTCGACATGCAGGAGTGTAGAATTAGAGAAACACCATGTGACACAAAGTTAGACTACTCTGAAGATGCACCAAAAATGTCTGATGTGAAGAAGTATAGGGAGGCTGTCGGCAGTCTCATTTACTTGACAACCTGTACACGTCCTGACCTATGTTTTGTGGTGAGCAAGTTATCACAGCATTTTGCTGACCCTACTGTAGAACATTGGGTTACAGTTAAACATGTTTTGCGCTATCTCAGGGGTACTGCAGACAAACAACTCTGTTTCAGAAAAAGCAGAGAGAGTCTAGGCTTACTAGCATATAGTGACGCAGACTGGGCTGCAGACACTAGTGATAGACGCAGTACCACCGGGTATTGTGTGAGTATGTGCAAAGACAGCTCCTTAGTCTCCTGGAAGGCGAAGAAGCAACCCACGATAGCACTATCCACATGTGAAGCCGAATACATGGCTTTAGCTCTAACAATACAGGAGTGTATTTATTTGGAGCAACTACTGGGGGGTATAGATACCTATGTGTATAAGAAAACTGTTGTTTACGAGGATAACCAGGGGACAATTGCGCTTGTTAGGAACCCTGTGCGTAGACAAAGATGTAAACATGTGGACATTAAATATCACTTCATTAGGTCTACCATAAGGGAAGATAAGATGTCACTTGTTTACTGTCCCACAGACGACATGGTCGCAGATGTTATGACAAAGCCCGCCTCCAGACTTAAGCTGAGGAAATTTGCAGGAGTCATGTTTGGGGTGTAAAATGTTTACACTTGACTATGCCATGTTTTTGTTTTGTTTTATTTATTTTGTTTTGTAAAAGTTGTACAGTATACATGCCATTCATAAGTGGGAGTGTTGAGAGTGAATAAGTGTATGTATGCATGCAACTGTGTTTGTCCAGGAGGAGGCGCTGTTGCGCCTCATATGACATGAAGTCACCTGTGACTGGTGACATCACCATCTTATAAGGGGGTGTTACCGTCTTCCTTCTCTCTGTTACCTGACTCTCCCGGAGAGCAGTATGTTGTGAACACCTCTGCAATAAACAACGCCACTCGATGGATGACCAAAGAAACGCACGTCTGTTTATCAGTTAGGATCATTATTCCGTTGTGCAGGTAGGCAGAAGTTATAAGCCTACCTGTTAACAGACAGGAAAATGTCTGGTTAGGGGTAGAACATGCAGGAGACAGGACATGGCGGTAACATACTACTGTGGAAATCATACTTTTGTTTACAGCACATCACCAAAAGTTTTTTCAGTTTTGTGTCAATCGCGTGTTAGAAACGTCATTTACATGTCCACACCCTCGCTGGGAATTTTCATGCTGTTTTCTCACATGGCCTCACTTCACTGGGACATTATCCTGACATTTCACTAATTTAAAAAACAACAACACTACCGGAAAATGTCGGGAGCAACTGACTCAGGCGTTTGTGTTCTCAGATACAGTCCCTTACAGGAAAATGTCATGAGTTCAGTGCAGGTCTGAATCAGTCGTCCTATGAGCTCCCTGGTATATATTCAGTCCTTTATCACCTAAATTAGATAAGTGGAAAACCTTAACTCAAAAGAAGATCTTACACAAGATCGAACCAAAAAAGTGTGCATGCCATAGTGAAATAAAACTTTCACAACATGACTTTAATTATCAATTTCAAACCATTCACTCACGCCATGCACAGGTGTCAGAGCTTTCCAGTGGTGTTAACGTTCCAACTGGAAACACCTAGAAACCTGCAGTTTTTACACACAGCTCTTGAAAACACTGTGGCGAGAACCTGAGCGTTGCAGCGGCAGCAGAGAGCTGTGGAAAAGAGGAGGTCTGCCGGACGCCGAGCGAGCGCCACTGCTGGCCTCCAGATGTGCTGCCGAGTGAAAGGTTTCACCTCCACAGCCTCCATCTAGGGAGAGGAGTGACAAAAACTCTGACAGGAACTTGGCTCAGCCTCCCCCCCCCCCCACACACACACACACTTCTGAAAGCTTATGAATACGCACGAAACTGATCAAATGGTGCAGCACCATCAGTAATCGTGGGGGGGCGGTGTTGCCAATGGTTCAAGCGATTCAACCATAGAAAAGTCCAAGGTGATTTAATTGTCCAAATGTGTCGATGCATTTATTGGACTCACAGACCATGGCTGTTTACAATGCAGCTGTATTAGCCTCTTTCTTTAGAGGTGCATTATCACAACCTCCTCCAGGGTCGTCAAAAGCTCTCCTCTGCACTGCCCTCTAGTGGATGTATTGCTGATAACCACGCCAATGCAGTGGCGAACAATTCTGTTCCTACATAAGGCAGTATAAATGAGCCTTTAATATTAATATTTATAAGGGCCCAAGCACCTGTGTTGGGAGGCCCTATTGTATTTCGAAGGATTTGTATTTCCCTTTTGGGCTTTTTCAGGATCTAGACAAGCTCAAATTCATACCAAAGTTTGCAGAAATTTCGAAACCCCAAGAAGTAATTGTATTCTGGAGTAATTTGAAATGGGCTCAACAGCGCCTTCTAGAAAGTTAGCTTTCACCGATCTTCAGAAAAATCGTAGCCCAGTTGTATCATGACTAGACACAAAAAAGTCTAGAGGCAAAATGAAAAAAAAGCAACAGGAAGCCTGCCATTTTGGATTTAGTGGCCATTTTGGCCGTTTTCTAAATTTTTTCTTTGACGTACTTGTCCCATGGTTTTCATCAGATCAACTTCATATGGACATGAGTGTCATCACACCAAGATGGAGATAAGGCGTGGCATGGCGTAAAAGTTTGATTACACGCCTTCAAAACACAATGCTCTGTATCTCAGACATACATGGTGCAATCGACTCCAAACTAGACATGCAAGACAAGAGTCCCGGCCTGATGACATCTTCACAGATATTTGTGCTCGGGCCCGTCAGTGCTACAACGTAGCCCTAGTTCATAGATATATTTATAGTACAGTATTTAAGGACGTTCTTAAAATCAAGGGATAATCTTTTTTTTGACGAGAGAATCCACTGTTCAGCAGCTTGTGTACAGTTTCTATACAGACCACATCTTTAGTACAAGGTAGTTTCTCTTGACAGTGAGATCAGTGGATTATCCAGAGTAAACAGAAATATGTTTCTGGTCGAAAAATCTTTATGTTGGAAATTGTTTATAAGATCTTTCCACATGCATTTACAAAATGATGTTTTAACGTCCGTTATACTGAGTGCAAGGCAAATATGTCAGCGGTGGAAATGTAAAAAAACTAAAAGATAATTAAAAGTAATAGAGAAAATGTGTTTTTTATTGTGACATTTATAACATTTAAACATAAACTGTTTTCCAGTTTCATGAAAACATTTAATTTTAAAAACCAGTAAAATAGAACAAGTCGTCAGCTGAAAGTCATACATTTTCAGCGTACAGACGTGATGATTGCCACTACCATAATTTTATTTTGGAAAATATTGTGAAATCACTAACAGCCCCACTGTGTTTTTCAAACTAAGATGACTGTTTTTATACAAAAAACTAAAACTTCTCTCTTTCCATCTCCGACTCTCTCACGCTCTCCTCTCTGTCGTTCTCCCTGTGGAAGTCCGAGTGCTCTGGGCTCATCCACCAAAGCCAGGGGGGTTATATTTACTGCATGTAGACACGTGAAGGTCAGACGCGTAAACTGCCCCTGATGGCTTTGCCAAATGGCAGCTCTCGCCTCTCGCCGTCCCCGCCAGAAGAGCAACGTAATTTCCACCGTCCCTTGGTTGTGTACGCCTCCGCAGGAACGGCCACGGTGAGAATTCAGAGCGACTTCAGGAGGTGACAAAGAGTGGTCTGTGCTGACATCTCAGGAGTGATAATAAAAGGCGTTAGGCGACTGGATCGAGCAGCATTTAGCGAGTGGACTGTTCTGTGACGTAGGAATTAAAAAAAGAGCAGAGGTAGACTCATTCTGAAGCTGGGAGCCGGGCCGTAAAGGGACGTCTGAGGCCCTGGAGTCATGTCCAGTGAATAATTCACGTTGAAAAGTTTTTTCCTCCTTAATTGTCAGTCTGGCAGCCTTTTCCCCTTCTAATAATTTAGGGCTTGTTCCTTGGGAGCAGTGGGCACAGGGTATGAATCACCCTCCTTCCACCGAAGCCTTGCTGAAGAGCATAAATGTCCAACTATCAGCAACCCCTCGCTGTGTGTGTAAATAGCACCTTCAGAACCACTGTGCTCTCATGGAAACGACGTTAACTCGATAGCTCCTTAAAATTCATTTCCACATGGTCGCAAAATGCTTGGAAAGTTCCAGAGAAGATGAATGAGTTCAGTTGTTGAAGAGACGTTTTCTCTACATTCTGATATATCTAAATGTTACTGTGTTTTATATTTTATTCGTCACATTTCATGCTGTGACGGACAGGTGCTGAAAATAGCAGTCGAACTTGTCGGGTGATGACTTTGGGTCTCTTTAGCACCACCTGCCTCCAGACTTGTAAAAGTTACGACATTCCACAGTTCATACTCACCTGCTGCAGGAAGTGTGTGGTCCGGCTGACCTCAGAGACGCAGGGGTCAGAGGTGAACCACGTAAAGTGAGGACATCAGAGAGAACATGTTTGACTTTGACCTCGGGGTCAACGACTCTGAAGGATGAACTGACCAGACGTGCTGAACGCAGGGAGAGAACAAGGGAGGAATGTTTACTGTGGAGGCCTCAGACATTTTCACTTGTGTTTGAATAATAAAAAAGGTATTTACAAGGATAACTCTAAAAAATGAAACAAGGAAATGCGAAAAGATAAAATTTGACCTTTCATAGCAGCGTTGACTGACAATTGCCATTTGCAGGTTTATCATTATAACCTTGTAGGAAACAATTTAGTTCCTGTGGTTGAGAATATGAGCCTCTCTGCTGATTGGCTGACCGGCCCACTGATGCTGGAGCCTATAAGGAGACGTGTGAAGCTGCTTTCAGACATGCACTGGAATTTCAGGGGATTACTATCTGAGTTTCTCCTGCCAGTACCCCTGGTAAAAACTCTGGAGAATGTCTGAATCAGCTCAGGAGATTATCTGGATGGTTCTTTGCGAGGGAGCATGTCTGATCGGAGAATCTCCTACTGTGTTCTTCATATGTAAAGGACTTTCCGAGGTCATGTCTGAAATCAGCTACATCAAGAAGATGAAAAAATCAAACAGAAAAAGGTTAAAAAGTCAATCATTGTCAATACATGATATTAATAAAGATTAAATTGGAAGATGGAAATGATAGAGAGTGACATCTGTTAGGGAGATTAACATGGATAAACAGTTACTGGACAGAATACATTGCTTTGTTATTACCTTCTTCCACTGTTCGGTTTTGGTTGGTTGAGATTTTGTGGAAGTCCAGGTCAAAACCCAATGAAGCATCCATTCCATTTTGGTGTGGATCCAGGAATTATCTTTTACTTTCTCTAACATTTGGAGATGAGACGGAGTTTTCTAAAATGTTCATTCATTCTCATAAAATAATAACTTATATCTGGTAGAAAAAACATCTGGCACTGATATTTATGAGTGTGTGCAATCTGTTGCAGAGCCAAATGAAAATCTGGATCTTGTGGATTCTAGTTTTTATTAATTGTAATCTAATTTTAAATTGGGTTTACTGCTGTAAGCACTGCACACTGGTTACAGAAATGCTAATGGAAAGAACCTAATAACTAGATGCTACTATAGAGATTTGGTAGAAGATATAGTTTAGATATTGTATTGACATAGTTCTCATAGAAATACGGCTGCCTATAGATACACTTGCATGAATGTTTGGGCGAGTGGGTGTAAAGCGTTTTGTTATTCAAGACTACAAAAGCTCTATATAAATACAGTCTAATTACTATTTACCGTAATTTAGTAATTTGGATATACTCATTTAAAGGGCTGATGTTGCCGCACTATTCTTCCTCTGTAAGAATAGACGAGTGTGTTATGGTGAGATCACATCCTCGTGAAGGACGGCCCACAACCAGAGGCTCATCACATCTTTTTTCCATCGCTCTCACTGTCTCTGACATCGGCGAGGGAATCTATCACACGGGTGAATAAAGATGATGGAACGGTGGTTTAGCTATGGACTGCAAGTACTGCAGGCATCCCTTACTAAACAGCACGCAAGCTCATCGACTGTATGCGCACACGCACGCACACACGCACGCTCGCCCGCAGCTGATGGCTTTAACATCTGACGTCCAACTTTGGTTTTTACAGTCTTGGCTTGGCCGGCAGGTTTCCTGAAATAGATATGGCAGAGAGCACAGAAGTGAGTGAGACTACAAAGTCAAAGGCAATTATCCAGCTTCTCTGTTTTGTTCCACTTATTGAATCCAATTTTATTACCAGTCACTTTAAATGTTTACGAGGTCACAGGATGGGGAGACAAAGTTCTTAATATTTCTTGTCTTTTTCAAAGTGATCACAGTTCTCCTCGGCCGTCCTCCTCCCTCAGCTTTCCTCCGACGGCCACTTGGTGACCTGTCCATTATTTATTGGGATTTATTTTGACCAACAGTGGAAAATGTCTGTTGTCATCGGCCCCACAGTGTGACACTAAGTGGTGCCACTCACCAGCGCCGTATCCGTTTTACAATGTCACAGCATTGGCCACAGCATCACACTCTAGCTATTTAATGCAGCCACTGTGGTGACACGGTGTCACCTCTTTGTGTGATTCACAATGTGGCGGAGGCGGCCCGGCTCAGTGCACCCCGTCGACTCAATGTCATCTCGGTTCGGTTCCTGCTCTGACAGGATCGCACCCTACGGCCCGCAGCAGCTGTCACCTGCCTGGAGAGTCTCTCAGATGATTCATAGACAGATCACTATTAAACAGGCTCCGTCAGATGAAACTGCAGCAGTGTTGTATGTGTATCCAGCTCTTCATTTTGTCTGTTTGTATGCCCAGTACAGGCTCTACAACTCCAGTAATTGCATTATTACTGTATGTGCATATATATATACAACAGGGATCTGTATTTTTATATATGCATCTACTCGAGTTAATTGATACATATGAAGATCATGTGGTTCTTTACAGTGTTTGCTGTCGGCCAACTCTTGATGTTTGCAGTCTGTTGCTTTTTTGTATCTTTTATTTTTCCCTTTTTTGTGTTGAAGAGATACGAATTATTACCAGGGTAACAAAGAGTCCTTAAAAATAATTGGTTTAATATTGATGAAGCAGTCAAACTATGTATCATATTCCTGATTTCACCAAATGTTTACTTTAAATCGTCTCTATAACTGCTCAAGTCTACATTGATGAAAGCACATAAGCTTCCCCAGGTAATAGCTGACTGATTGCACCAGTGCTCTGCTTTGCTCTGCCTTGTCAAAAACAATCCAAATCCTTAAATCCAAATTGTACACACACAAATCTTCAGCCCACTAAAGATTCCTGTATTCCTCCCTCGAACATTAACGGAAATATTGAGTGAAAAATGTATAAATTGCCCTTTATCTCCATCTACATCATAATTTAATAGGTTCTTCCCACAGGCTCAGGCCACATCCCACGCCAAATCGGTTGGAAATTGTAATTGCAACAGCTGTTAAGTATCCGAAATGTTTCCAACAATGTGCAAAACCAGAGAAATCCCCACTTTTATTCAAGGTGACTGGATGTTTAGTGACAGTAGTCTGGATGATAGTGACCAGTGACACCATTCCTTCTCTTCCTATTGGACAAATTGTGTCAGTAGCATCTGTCTGATGGATGACGGATGGATGACGTCTCCGGTTGCAGAATGTGTCTCAAACAAAGTGCAAAGGCTTATTTAATCTGTTCCTCTGTATCCAATGGCTCAGCAGGCGTGATTAAAACTTCACAATAGACTCACAATAGAGTCACTGTACGTTCTGCGAGCACAGAGACACACGGCACAGCTGGACTTTCTACACGTGCAGAGCTCATTCACCTGGCTGCAGCTTTTAGCAAACCCTTATTTCACGTGAAGGGAAATGTATTGATCATATTAAAATCAAGGCGTGAAGACAAACACACACATTCCTGAACAAACTTACTGGCACAAAGACGCACACAAATATATAAAGAGCGCATATGTCAGTTGTGTGCAAGCAAACACACACACACACACACACACACACACACACACACACACACACACAAACACACCATGCAACATTGATTACCCCTGCAGCATTAAAGCCAGACATTAAGCCCCGAGCTCCACAGCATCCAGAGGCGACACCTTAGTCCGGGATTTAATTTTGTGTGGCGGCGGGTGTTGGAAAAACACATGATGTAGCCAGTTGTTTCGGAGGGCAAATGGAGCAGCCATCATAAAGGCCGGTTTTATTAGCTGTTGCTTGATTTGTTCCTGCAGCCTGCGGAGCGAGCTGCTAAATCAATGCGTCCAGCTGTTCTCCGAGCTCGCCGGGGCTCTCTGGGCGCGCAGCAGGTGGATGTCCCGCTCGGCCCAGTCACACACACCCGCTCACATAACAAATAATAACGGCCTCCACACACGGCCCATCCATCACTGTTATGGCCGGGCCCTGGAGACCGCTGCTCACACACTCAGGCACGCCGAGGGACTGCAAGTGTGTGTGTGTGTGTGTGTGTGTGTGTGTGTGTTAAACAAAGAGCACACTCACGTGCTCATACAAATTTGTGGAAACTCACACTGACAGGCATTCCTGCACTTACATTTTGTATTTAATACACACAATGATATCTCTAGACTTGTGAGGACCCCAGATTTAAGGGTGATACATCAACAGACAGGCGAAACAACACTTTCCCAATTTTCACCCCCCCCCCCCCCCCCCCCACACACACACACACACACACTAATCGTCGCACCTGCACTTCTGCACACGGTTGCACTCACACACAAATTGCAGTCCACAAGTATGTGACTGAAAGATGGTCTATATACGTGCACAATTTCATAGACACAAAAACACACTGTGAAACTGACACATATGCAGACAAAATTAAAGGCACACACAGGTGTTACGTACTAGCAGTACAGTACAAGTTAAACACATACTTCTATCATAGGAGACGAGACACTAACACCCAAGTTTCACAAACTCACACACACAGATTATGATGTGCAGTATTTACACACACACCCACACACAAACGATCAATCATAGTTATGGGTCGGCTCCGCTAAGAACCCTTTTTTTTTCAAAGCAACGCGGTGAACAGCTCGAGTCCGTGAAGAAGAATGTTCCATGCGTCTCTGTCACCGAACTCTGCTGCTGACGTCACTGCATCTCACACACTATGTTGAGTTTTAAGGTTCGATCTGAATACTTGCACTGACAAGTATTTACTTTACAGCATTTTGTCTGGATTCTCTAAGAAAACCAAGAAACTCACATTGCAGACAAGTTTTTCTGAAGGTCACATTGAAGGATTTATACAATGCTGTGAAAACCGAAAAATCTATTTCCATCCACCTTTATTGTATGGAGGCAGAAGTCTCATTATCCTATGAAAATAAACTCAAAAAAATCTACATAGCAAGTAAGAGAGGCTCATTTGCAGGTGGTTGACAAACACAACAGCTGGATTACGGTAAGTCGAAAAATCCATCAGTCTTTTAAACAGCGAGGGTCCACATCTGGTGTAACTCAAAACTAGAGGGGGAGGAGGAGAGGTGATTCAGCAGGTGATGGCAGCAAACCTCACTAAAGAGTGGGACCAAGAGGAGAGGAGGAGGAGAGAGGAGCGGAGAGGAGGTGAGGAGAGGAGGAGAGGACGGCAAAGAAAAGCTAAAGGAATAGGAAAGGGAAAGGGAAATGGAAAAGGAAAAGGAAGGGGAAAGAGAGGAGAGCAAAGGAGAGGAAATGTAGGAGAAAAGAGGGATGGAAAGCAAAGATAAGGAAAGGCATGGAAATGGGAAAAGGAACGAAAGCAGAGGAGAAGAGATGAAAGGAGAGGAGAGGAGAGGGGAAGAGAGAGATAGGTATGAAAATGAAAAGAATGGAAAGAGGTAGGGGGACAAAAAGAGATGGGGATTAGGAACCAAAACAAATAATTGAGGAAAGAGGAAAAGATAGAACAGTAGTGCCAATGAAATTAAAGAAGATAAGAGATCAAATTAAAGGAAGCAAACAGGCAAGAGGAAAATAGAAACAAGTGGCTGAATGGAATAGGTATGAGAGATCATAGGAGAGGAGAGGAGAAGAGAGGAGAGGAGAGGAGAAGAGAGGACAGGAGAGGACAGGAGAGGAGGATGTACTGAATTTGTAATATTGTGATTTCAGTTTTCAGAAATTGTTCTCTATAAGTTATACTTCCCAACCAACAGGAGGCTCTTCAGCAGTCACACTATACATTTGTGTGTACGTACATTTGTGTGTGTGTGTGTCGGACCTAGCATCAGAGAAGCAACTGCTCCCGGGAAGCAGGACATATCTTCAGTTCTTAACAGCTGGTCCCTGCAGTTGCCGTTTTCCACACATGAAAGGGCAACAGTCACATAGTGTGTACACGCATGCAAGCGTGTGTGTGTGTGTTTGTACGTAAGACATGAAAGGGAAAGGGAGCAACAGGCTTCACTAAGAAACATCAACTGTGTCGTAAATCAGCGCTACCCCGATGCACTACTTTAACAGAACAATTTGTGTGTGTGTATGTGAGAGATAGTGTGAGTCGTGCACACATACTGCAACTATGCTTGTAGGTCATACAGTACATGTGTATGTGTATCCATGTTGAGAGTGACTGATCTGTTATTGCAGGAATGAGATATGTCTCACATGATGGTGCAAGATACAAGGGTTGTATAAAGTTGTATGTTATTTTATTTTTCAACAAATTACGTAGAAGATACAACCTAAAACAAAAGTATTTTCAAATAATCGCCCAGTTTTTGTGGCAAAATACAAAAAAATACTCAATAAACTGTAAGTAAAGACGAACGTGTGTCTCTACTTCTTCTCTCCACCAGAAAATGTAGCGAGAAGAACGCTGCCATCTTGCACATTTATAGCCAGAGTCAGTAAGGCAGCGATCAGGGGATGGAGTCACCGATACACGTGTTGGACCAATCGTCAGTCTTGCTTGTCAATCATGACGATTCACTTTTGTTTTTTAATCAAATAATTTATAAAAAACTAAATTATCAGAAACAGCAACACTAAAACAAGTGTAATATGACCTAAAATAACAAATTTGATTTGGACTTTTTAATTTTAAATTCGTGCAGATTCAGTTCACAGAAAAAAAAATTTAAATATGATTTTGAAATTTATTACAGTCAAACTGAATTTATAATAGTTTCTAATTTTTTAATTTTATAATCTAGACCTCTTCAATTTTATATTTCCCAAATAAAGTAAGCCTAAATCTATATAGTAGTTACACTATACTGGACAAGCCTGACTGCAAGAATATGAAGTTAATAAATGTGTATCAATATGCAGTCTTAAGCATTTCATTAAAAAATGAGCATGTGTGCCGAACCGGCAATTTAGCTTCCTCAAACAGGAGGCCTTGCAGGAAATGGATAGAAACTAATAACTGATGATGGTGCACAACATATCCCACAATTATCATCTTGTCCTTTGTGGATTTAAAACTTTCTCCTTGCTTCTTGCAGAAATTCTGCTCAACACTTTGACACTGACACTGTGTCTGTGAGAAGTCTCTGGTTTCAACACAGGCCTCAACGAAACCTCAAATTACCACCAAGGAAAGTTGACTTTATTGTCACAGCTGTCTTGACCTTGTTCTTTTTATGGTCTATGTATAGAAAATAAAGGCTCAATTTCACTGCTCTCAATTACTGACCTTTCAGCAAAATGGCAGCTTTAAGGTGGGTTTCTGCAGTGCTATAGGAACAACTTCAACTTGGTAATGCCAGCTTTTAGGGAAATCCCCTCTGAGCCAATCAATCAACAACAACAGTGATCACATGACAAATCAATTCTGTTCTTTCCATTACGTCACTATTTCAGATATCTGCATTTTTACAGTGTGTCGTGCTGTTTAACTGGTGTCCTTATGCATGAACACATTCCATATGTGACATTTCATTTCCTTAGCACAACAATTGGGTGTTGGGTCGACTTCTATAGCGGCTCGCTTTACAGGCTGCTATATTATCTGGTGTGAACCAGGTCAGTGGCCATAATGGCAGCGCAGCAGCCAACCGGCACCGGAGGAAATGGCCGAAGGAGTGAAAGAAACAACCTTACAATTAGTACAGGGCTGGTGAGAAGAGGTGTGGTGTGAGTGTATTTATACATATGTGTGTGAGGGTAAGGCTTCATGTATGCATGTGTGTTTGTGCTGTTATAAATGAGAAATGTTGGATTGTTTTCGTTTCATTTCTTAAAACATTTTAATTCCCATACCATATCACCAGAGCTGCAGACTCCTTCTCAAACTAAAGCTGCAGCAATAAAGACTTGACGTCTCAGGTCTAAGGCTGAAAATACGTTTCCACATTTTGACCTAGGGTGCTTCTAAATCAGGGGTCATATAGGGGCCACAATTCTGAAAGTCTTAGAAAATTAATATTCTTGACAAATTCAGATTTATTTTAAACACATATTATTTGTTTGTGAGTGACTAGTTCATAGTCTCCTGAATATGTTCGATTTTCGACAAATCTGTGAGAAAGACAAAAAAATCCCAACATACCTAAACACACCCCTTGGCACAGATAGTTTCCTGAACATCTGTTTATGTGTAATCCTGCTGCCAATCAAACTTCTATTTCTATTCTATTTATTACAATGATGAACAACACAATAGGCTGCACATATGATCCTGGTATTGCGTGTTTTGGAAACAGCTGAGATTGAAAGATTATAACTGAAATTAAAAAGTGAACACCTACTCACTTTTAAAGGTAGGTACTGAAAGTTCAGTCACGAATCACAAATAGGTCAAAAATATATAATCTGCTGTATCAGAGACAGTTGTGGGACAAATGCATGATTGGAGGTATATAGGTATCTATACATCTATATAAATGGCTGTGATTGTTTCAGACTGTAAAAGCCCAGACTATTTTAAACAACAGAAGCTCTGGAGCAGAACAGATCGATGCTCAGCTTGTGCTCCCCGTAAAGTCTTGCTGATAGAACATCACATCACTTCCTCCGTCTCAGAAGCTATCGTCACCCCACTGCTTCTGGCCGCTAGACAAAATAACCCATAAGGCCCAATCATAACAGAGGGTCGTTTGGTCGTGACCTGTGCAGTAAAAGAGCGACAGAGGGTTATATTTCTCCTCCGCAAAGAATTCCCAATTCGTTTCTCTCCCTTTGCAGCGTTTCCGCCTCTGCGACTTCTCAATGCCACAGACCCTCCGGCTGATTCGGAACCTCTGAGCATTAATCACCAGGCTGGAGCGCTTTAACAGCCAGCCACAGCCGCAGACCCTCCCTCCCCACCCCTGTGACCCCCATCATCCCTCAAACACCATCTCCATGCCCCAATAAATTCACAGCAGGACTTTGACGCAGTCCGTTTGTCGACTTTCCTCGCACTTCCTCCCTGATGTCATCACTACAGACAAGAGGTGTCATAATAAAAGACAACAAGGGAAAAGAGTTCATTTTACATTTTGCCATTTTTATGACCAAAATGTCATAAAAGTTCAAGCACATGCATTATTTCTTTAGCAAATAAACTTTTGTACTAGACACTTCACCACAGATGGTAGAAACTGTCACACACATATTGTACAGACAGTATCTTTGCTACTTAAATAGGTGTGTGGTATCCTGTCAGTGTCTTTCAACAACAATAAGAGTTTGGGCAACAGTAAGAAAAAGGTTAATTGCAATTGGTCAAATAGTAACACAAATTAATTTAACATACAAAATGTAACTTTGACCACTCAAAACAAGAACAAAATACCTAATTTGATTAAGTTGTCCAACAGTTGAAACACCTGTTACCACCATGTACCTGAAATCTAAACCAAGCAGATGCTCATATACACACACAACAAGTTTTTTTTTCAAATGAAAGCAATCAGGTTGAACAATTAAATACTTATTTTCCAATTCTTTTAAAATCTTACGTGAGTGACCTCTCTGTCCTTTGATGTCATTGCGATGTTTTGAGCTAAGGGATTGGCTTTAATTCTTTTTGCATATGTTGGTCTGTTCTGGTTTGTTTATACAAGTTTGTTTTATTAGAATGATACATATACTTTTGTACTTCACAGCAGTGTCATTGAAGACCTGCCTGCTCTCTGTCATCATTTGGTCAGAATTATTATCTTTGTCTACACTGCTTGGATTCATTTACCTTTATGATCCTGATCCTGCGGTGTCAGCTTGTCCTTTCATCAACAGCCTCTGAATACAAGCTAGCAACAATAGTTGACCAGTATACATTGTTACAGCACATAATAGGCTGATGTCTGCCCCATATGTGACACAAACATGAAGACAAAATCTGCCCAAGCCTATACACATACATACAATGAGAGAATGTTGTTGTTATTAACTTTTTTATATATATTTCACCGGAATTGTTATAGTCAATAGTTTTGATTAGTTAGTTACAAAAAGTTACAAAATCATCCTTCTTCTATGCGTTGTTTAAAATCACAATTAACAATGTCAAAGAAGGATCAAGAAAGAGCACAGTGGCGAAATTATCCTGTGGGTCACTGGCACCCATCCCAACCAGGTCATAACTGAAGATGTGGGGCTAAAACTGGATAGAAGAACCTTCACTGCATTGTGTACATTTTTTACGACCCCATCTCATATTTTGTTATGTTCACTTACGTCACGGTGGCTTAGTAATAGGGGGCATGAAAATCTATATTTTAAACCATGACTAACAAAGGAAAAAGGCCATTCTCTCTGTATTTCAAAACAGGTAGATGCTTCAGGTTTCTGCTCTTGCCCTTAGGATAGTGTTCACACCGGAACCTAATACAATGCAGTTGTTAACAAATAGCAAGGTACTTGACCTTGTTTTGGACCAATCCCAGAGGACACTTACCTATAAAGACCCTGAACGCAGCCCTACCCTTTCGGACAAACTGAGGAGATGTACGAGCCTTCAAGCAGCAGAATCAAGGTTTCAGAGGACAGATTAACCAATTCAAGGCAACGCTAAAGAAACACGATGAAGATTCTTTTACTTTTACTCGCCTTGATAGTCAAAAGTAATCAGCTTACAGTGGATGAGTGTGGAACAGAAGCAAGAAGGCCACGGGTTGATGACATTACAGTGCAGTGTGGTACTTCATCCATTAGTCTGGCAATCCAAGTCTGCCCAGTCATCTACACTGGCTACAACGACACTCTACTGATCCTGAACTCAATGTTGGACACGACCTGTAGAGCAACCCTTGATGAATCTGTGAGTCCACCTGTTGCCCGCTTCAACTTCCCCTTAAACCAGACCAACGCCTGTGGAAGTGTATTCCGGACCACCAGTGCTGCTGGAACAGGTATATTCTCTGACTTCTCCAACATCCAGACGGTCAACATCAGCGGCATAGTCCGGTCCAGTGATCTAACAACTGGCACAGTCACCTACAATGCTGAGCTTAAGTACTACTACTCCTGTGCCTATCCCTTAGAATATCTGGTCAACAACACCCAGATCGATGTGTCCTCTTCCTCCATTGCTATCAAGGACAACAATGGGAGTTTCATCAGCACCTTGAGCATGAAGCTGTTCCGTGATTCCGAATACGAAACACCCATGGTCATTCCACAGCTGGGCATTGAATTGAGGACCAAGGTGTACGTTGAGGTCATGGCGACTAACTTGACAGGCCAGTACCATATCTTGCTTGACCGGTGCTACGCCACCATCTCACCACTGCCTTCTAACTCCAGCTTCTTCAACCTGCTCGTCCCTTGCTCCAAGGATCAGTTCACCACCATTATTGAGAACGGTGACAGCCAGAGCTCCCGCTTCTACTTCCCAGCCTTCCGCTTCATCGAGCAGCAGGACCAGACCGTGTCCACCTACCACCTTCACTGCATCACCCGACTGTGTGAGAAGAGCACCTGCAGCTCATTCAAGCAATGCAGCAGCCGTAGGAGGAAACGGGACACCGTGGACACAATTGCAGAGGGTATTGACCAAACTTACACTGTCACCTCTGGAGTGATCATCACCAAAGCTGATCCAGGCGAGTCCAAAGAGAAGCCCCTTGCTGCCGGAGAAAAAGATGAATCTACTGTAGGGCTTGGGGTGGCTGTTGGCTTTCTCACGGTTGCTTGCATTGTTGCCCTTGGTTTTGCAGCCGTGTTTTACAAACGGCTCAAGATCTAAAGACGCATCCTTGAGCTGAAATGCAGAATACTTACCTCAGCCTTATATGGGCCAAACACTTTCTGCTCAAACATTTTATTTCTTTGGTGGAGGACTAGGCTCAGCTCATCAAACATCTGTTGGGAGATCTGTTTATGTCAGTTACTGTAGTCCTAAGTGTGTATCTGAAAGTGAAGTCAGAATAGCTTTCAAAGTATTATGTCTAAGTTATGGAATTCTTAATTTTTCAGCAAATAAAGCTGTTGAACTGAAAAAGCTGCACTGGCCGAATCTAGAAGCTGCTTTTGTTTTTAATGAGTTGACACCAGCTTTCAAACTAACCCATTGATTGAGTCCACAGAGCACATTTGGCCCCACCACGCTAATGTTCATCTCCTGCGAGCACACGCAAGTAACTTAGTGACAGATACAATAGTGAAGAGTGGAAACAGGGTTGTTATCTAATAAATTAGGATTTTAAGAATTAATCTGTATTGTAACGCCGGGCTCATACCCGCGATTCTGCTTTCTCCGCTTGTTGTTGTATGTAACTCGTTCAATGTGGGGGTTGGGGGGTAAATGATGATGGTCTTCATAGCGTCCAGTGCGAACCCGGCGTAATGCTGTTTTGCATGTTTGTTAACCATTGCTGATTTCTCTGCATTCATCTACTGCTGTTTAAAACAAAGAAAATAAACATGTTAATCAAATTCAGAGTCCTTCATCATTGTATTAGATGTGAAAATGTCAGTATGTGTGTGTGTGTTTTTGTTTAAAAAAGGTTAATGATCATGATGCTAATTTAAGAAAATCAAGTTCCTCACCTAAAGTGTAAATTTTCACCCAAATTTACTGCTGTGTTCATTCTGAAATTTACCTCTTGATTCATTACGGATTCTTCATTAACAATTGATCCCCGAAAAATGGCTACCCAAACATATTTAATATTTTACTTAAAAGTTTTGCTGCATCATCAGTGAAGATGTTTCACTTAAAAAGAAAATGATAGGTTAAGGCTTAAAACATTATTTATGGACATATTTGAAAATAATGTTTGCTTTACGTAATGGTATGTTGCTTATTTATTACAGCACCTGAGAGAAATACATGCAAAACCACAGAAAGACAAATATAATACATCTATCAAAAACAATTAGCTCAACGATGCACTATGCGTTTTCTTTTGAGGAAGCTTGTATGTGGACTGCTTGTCAAAGTTTCCCTGTCTCCCGTGTGAAAGTCTCCCGGGTGTCCTCTGGCCCCTTGAGGCCTGTGTATATGTCAGAGGAGGAAGCAGCCTGACGATGTGGACACACAGGGCAGTATATCTCTGACCCCTCTGGGCCACAACCGCCCTGTCTCAGTGTGACTTGCTCCGGAGGTAAAGATTGATGAATTGAAAGAAGATGCTGAGCCCCTTTTCACGAGGGTTATACGACCAGACCTGAGATGAAACGTTTTCACTTATAATTATTTGTGCTTGTTTGAGTTCTTCTGTAATGCCATGTAGTCAGCCTGTTTCCTGCTCCAGGAAACGGTGAAAGAGAGGAAAGTATACAAATACTCATTCAGGTTACAACCTCGTAATAAACCACAGCAAAATGTATGTATACCTACTTGCAGACAGAGGATAATTGGAAGTTTATTAGTCTTTAGTCTTCCCTATGGAAAGTTGCTACTGTAAGGTTGTAAGTTAGCCTCATTTATGTGTTTGTTAATTGTTAACAGAACCTTCACGTTACACCACAAAATAAATAAAACATATGAGACTCAAAGCCCCTCACCTAAATCCACATCATGGTCTCTGTCTCAGGTAACACAGGGATCTGGAGTTTACTAACCTGTGAGGTACACCAGCATCTTACTTGAAACCTCCATAGGAGAGAAGTATTTATTGTTTAACACCAGTGAGTCCCCCGAGCCTGGTTGACTGGAAGGATGAGGAACATAGTCTGGTTATCCCCTTTGTCATCACTTTTATTACTTAATTTTCTCACATTTTCTTAAGTGCATTATTTGTTTCCACACTTGAAGTCCAACATAGAGAGAAAACCTCAATGACAGCCCAGAATAAAGTATAAATAAATAGAATGGCATTCAACTGAAGACTGACCTCCGCCAAGGTTAGTATCCTTAAATCCGACATCGAATCAGTTATGTTCATTTGGATATAGCTTTGAAACTATAACAGATACATACAAACTGATGATTCTTGAGCCACATCATCTCAGCTACACAGTGATGCTATTTACAAGGTTGTATATTCATTACTTTTATGAAACCACGTTTAAATCTGCTAGATCTTGATTTTTATTGGCAATAGACGATATCAGTCCCCTAAATATGCTTGATTTTTTTTCCATACAGATCCATGCATTATTCGATGGGAAATGTAATGTCTTGCAATGATCAAATAATAAATCAAAATCCTGGATCTAACCCTTTGTCTGGCTTCATGACAAAATTCATCCATCTGCTTTTCCAAGCAGGTCAAAAAAAAAACTACAGCGATTATTAAGTGTGAATAAGTCACCCTATAAGCCTCATGGTTTAAAAGAGCTCTACACGACGAGCAGGTCCCTACTGTATCTGTCTACTGTAGTAAAAGATACAGGATACGGTGTGATGGAAAATCCAGAGTTTCAGAAGATACATTTGGCATTGACACACACACACACACACACACACACACACACACACACACACACACACACACACACATACGGGAGCGGAGCAACTTAACCACGGGTTTCCTACTAAAACCCTAAACCTGATCAGATCATCATTTGCTGTGCACACGGGCGAATCTGGATTTGAACCGTTTCCCAGAGTCATGCTGGGTTTGAGCTATGACACTTTAACATCCAGTGAGGTTTGGCGAGGAGATGATAAGAGAAGGAGAACAAGAGGAAGAACGAGATGGAGGGAGAGGCAGTAGGAAGGAGGCCCATTCTTTGATTGCCCTCCCGTGTGTGAGCATTATACATTCTATGAGATTTATTCTCTCAGGCTCTTTTCAGGGGAGTTGAGTGCTGGGAAGTCTATTTGTCTGCTCGACTGTCCCTGACTCCAGCTGGCACGGACATGTGCAGTATGCATGGAGCAGATTGAATTTCATTTATCCTCAGATTCAAGCACTAGTCATATCTCAGAGGCAGAGCTGCAGAAAATCTCATGGGCTGAGTGAAACCATAAAGATCCAGTTGTGCACTTTAGGCAAAATTTGTCTAAAGTGATTCGAAACGGCTAGAATAGATATACTTTGTCTGATAAAGTATAGAGATTATTCTGAATGAGGCAACTAATCATCGCTCATCAACTTTCTGATATAAATGCTGGTTTTAAACCCAGATGATACATTTTAGAAGTTACAATTTAAATTTCAGTAATTATCACTGCCTCTGAGTCTGAGCTCTCACATATGAAGGATGCAGCAGGGGTGGAGCTTGGGTAGAGTTTGCAGGCGGCAGGAAATTATGTATAAATTCTGCTGCGAATATTGTAGCTCGCCGTGATATTCCTGGACGTGTTCCCGCTGTATTCTCACATAAATGCTCAGACATTTTGCGGACATTTTCTGAGGGGGCTGGCATGAAAAGCTCTGGAAACTATCCAGAGCCACTTACTCAGACATTTGTGTTCTCACATGCAAGTTCAGGAAAATGTCTTGAGTTCAGTGCATGCCTGAAAGAAGCTTCCTTAATATTACTTATGAAATATTTTTGGGGTTTTTGGGGAAGTTTTCTGTCTTGACCAAACAGAACGTGAAAAAATTGGCATTTGAAGAAAAATTGGCTTTTTCAAAACAATAATTTCCCTTTACAAATAATATTAAAGCAACACTATGTACCTTTGACTGAGCAACAGCGCCCTCTGTCCGAGCAATTATTTGCTTTTTATGTAGAGTCCCTGAAACACAACTGAACAGTGGATATTACCCAAGATCTCCGGCTTCCTGAACCAGAAGAGCTTCTGCTCTAATAAATCCACAAAACTCTGTTTAGAATTGTTCATGTTTCAAAAGCTTCCTGCTGAATATTGGATACAAACTCTGTTTTTTAACTAATCTACAGTTCAGCTTTAATCTTTAACCTGCTGGACCTCATCCTAATCGTACACACTCACCAAATTCACATAGAACAGAAGTTCAGGGTGAGGAGGAGGAATGAGAGAGGAAACATTCTCTATGTTCACAACCATCAAACTCTTTTTAATCAAACAGCTGTTTTAAAGAAAAATGTTGCATAGTGTTGCTTTAACAAGGGCTCTGTTCTGTACTAGTGTGCCAGTGAGCCAACACAGACCTGGACTCTGAAACAGAAGCAGCTGAATGTCATTGTATTATCTGCACATTGCTTTTTCTACTGTGACATGTAAAAATGTCTTTGTGGAAAGTGCTAGGCTTTGGAATACTTGTGTAGTAGATTGTTTCAGCCAGGAAATGTGAGAGAGGCCAAACAGCATGGGATGTAAAATAAAATGCTACAATAAAGCCTGTAATGAAATCAGAAACCAGCTGGCTTCCAGATACTGTATATCAGCGTTATGTATCCTCCGATGGCCTCGTGGCCTCGGTGTGCTGATATGACAACAGCAAACGGCCTTGAGCAGCGGTAGTGAGATGATCGCTGAGCATGCTAAACGTATTACTTCAGTTTATGGCTCAGCAGCAGGAGGCAGGCCGGCTGGAGGACGGAGGAAACAGGAGGAGGGAGACATGCTGTCCGTAAACACAGGAGAGTGTGCATGTGTGAGAGAGTGTGTGTCAGTGTGGGAAAAAAAGACCCGAACTAACGTACCTGTCGGATGCAGTTTCATCAACTTAACTGTTAAGCTCTTCATATTTCCATCCCACATCAATCACGTTTCTTTCGGGCATTCTTGATTTATGCATCAACATCTGGATTTTCAAATATCGCAGGAAGATTAAGAGTTAAATTATTTCTTCTACTGGGTCATTTTCTCTTTATTTGTGTATTATTAAAAAAGCAAGCTGTGGTTTCTCATTATAAACCTTGGTGCAGATTGGTGAGTTTTTAGAAAATAACACAGACGCACAATTTAAGCACCATAAATCTGCTCCTCCCTGCAGAGAGAGATGACACTGCCTCCTGTAGAGCTGGCATGGGCAGACAGAGGGAGCTGCATATATCATATCAGCAGTACATGGACTCCTGCAGTTCAAGTTAAAGACGGACAACCTTTCAACAATCTGTACGTATGTATGTTCATTTCTTTAGGTCTTCAAATGTCCTGACTGTCCCGAAAATGTGGGATTGAACTATATGTCTTCAACCACATCAGAGATAAGTCAGTGTATCTGTGTGTAGAGGTGAGGTAGGTGGGTCTGGTACATATAAGTAGGTTTAAATAATATCTACTGCTTGTGATTCAATGGGATTTAATCATTTGTTTTTGTATTTGTAATGCTGTGTCAGGCACGGCCCATATTTTTCAAATAGCTCAACGACTACCAGTTGACATTCACGTCCATCCATTATCTGTAGGCTACCATTATGCCTGAAGGGTCTCTGTGGGTTGGAGCCAGGTTCACCCTGACCATGTTGCAACCATTCAATGCTTACACTCACTTCACAAAGAAGCAATACAGAGTCTTCAATGAGAATGGCACTCTGTCGAGTGCATACCTCCGTCAAGGTCCAACAGTCACCTTACATCTAATCAAGCCGCATATGTGTTTTGGATTTCAATCTAAAACAGTTTTTGTTATATATTTTACTTATTTCGTTCATTAAAGGAAATGGAACACTGAGAGGTAAAGTGGTCGTCCTCCAACCTGAAGTTCGGCGGTTCAATCCCCAGTCTGACCCACCTGCATGCCAAAGTGTCCTTGGGCAAGATGCTGAACCCTGGATTGCCCCTCATAGAATAACAAAGTGCTCCGAATAGATGCACTGTATGAATGTGTGTGTGAATGGGTGAATGTAAAACTGTACTGTAAAGTGCTTTAAGTGGTCATCAAGACTAGAAAAGGTGCTATATAAATACAAAACCAAAACCATTTCAACAGTCAACGCTGCTGACCCCTTCCCTGATTTTGCAGTAAAAAATCTAAATAAATCCGACCTCATCTCTCAATCTGAAATTTCATCTTTTGGCACTGTGTGTGTGTGTGTGTGTGTGTGTGTGTGTGTGTGTGTGTGTGTGTGTGTGTGTGTGTGTGTGTGTGTGTGTGTGTGTGTGTGTGTGTGTGTGTTAGAACACAGGGTCCCTTCACTGCTGAACAGCTGTGTAAATGTATGTGAGATACTCGGTGAAATAAATGAGCCGCAGAGAGATTAGCTGCTCATCTCTTACCAAACCTTGTTCACAAACTATCTCCAAACACTGACTCAACAAGAGTTTAAACTCAGTGTCCACATCACACATCAGACTAAAGATACATCCACCAGTGAGTTTGAGCTTTTGAAATGTTTTTTCAAAGCCTAAACGAGAAAAAGATCTGCATAGAAGATTGAAAACACATCACATGATCTTTCACATACATTTTACATGTGGATGCTGGTACTGTGCAGTTGTTATCTTAGTTACAGAAAATACTATGAGGAGCAACAAATAGTGAAACGCAAGAGCAGGGATTTATTTTGTGTGGATATCTGACCTGCTGTTTAATCCTTGCAACAACATATGCTGAGTAGTTCATTCTTGAATGAAAAGTGACAGCCATGGTATTTACAGTGTGGTCAAACAACAATGTATGAAAAACAAAGATGCTGTGATCAGTGTCCAACTGTGAAACATTCCTGGTGCAGTGAAAGAATTCCTCATTCCAAGGCCTGACTTCAAATAAACTGTAAGAGAACACAAGTAAGACAAAATAAATTAGGGGATATTTTCATAAATTGGATACAGATACAATAAATCTGGGACATTTCGCAGATAAATCATGAATCTCCTCTCAGGAAAGATTTTTATTAAATACGCTATCCTGCTGATCGTGTCTCTGCAGCAGTAAGTCCAACATGGATTCTCCACAGTGACAATTTCTGTGGGATTGTTTATAAAATGCAGAGGTCTGTAAAATCCAGGATTACTTAAAACGCATGTTCATCATCAGTCTGTTCAGACGGATGGTTTATTAGAACAACAGCAGCAGGATGATGGGTGGTATGTGTCGGGTGGGGTCTGTGGTGGAATGTCAGTGGATGTGAGGAAAGCCCCGGGATCTCTCACATGTTTCATACTGACATTGAATAAAAGTTTTCCCACAGTCAACCAGAGAACAAATAAATATTCGAGCCACAGTTTAAATGAAACAGAATTTCAAATCTATACTTAATTGATCAATAAATGATGTTAGCCTGTAAATACCCGGCAAAATTCTTACTGATTGAAAGAGCTGTTGTGCAAGCTAGATATGTGTTAACTCTGCCTCCTCCATGTTAGTAGAAAGGACAAACTAAAAAAGTGCACGTTATATACATTTTTCACAGAAAAGGTTTCTGTTGTTTTAGGTAGTTCATATCACATTGAGATTTGTTCAAATTTGGTTTTCAATTTGATGATTAAAATGTCACGATTGACGACTTGCAATTGGTTGAGCGTCTGACACATCTGGGATGTTTTGGCTTCATTTCTGGATAGTGGGAGGAAGTTGAGAAGCGTTGTCCATCTTTATACACAATCCATACACAAAATGAGGAAATGTGGTTTTGTGAATAGTTTGCAGCAATATGATGATCTCAAAATATAAATAAAAAAATATTTTTCAATAAAGATTATCTATAATCTTTCAAAAAAATAATCCAAGTGTATATTTGTAAACTCTGTCTATTCTTATCCTTCATGGATTTTCTCAATGAAAAGGCAACAGGACTGGAAATATGCCCTAGTGTCTGTAAGGACTGGAGCTAGTTTTTTCCTCAGCATCTGCCCTCATCTTGACCTTATCTGTAAAAAATTAAAACTGTAGCATTACACATAACACAACACAGTTTACTATGGTGGCAGAACTCTCCGCAAATCACAGTTTCCAACGCAAACAGTTGACGTGAGACAACAGAGATGATTTGAGTGTGAACAGGGATTTTCATTCATTGGGTTTTAAAGATCAATTTGTGGGCATTTATGGGAATCTAAAATCTTAGCTCCAAAAGGAAAATAAGAAGGAGCCTTGAATCTGTGAGAAATTTCAATCAAACCAAAATAAAACTCACAAGGAGCAGAGGGACAGACAATTAAACGGTTTGGCCCCGAGTTAAGGTCCTGCTTTGTATTGACTCTTATCACGGCTGCTGCTGTCAGCACACACCTTGTGCAGCATTGATATCTGTATGCGGAGGAGAGAAGGATGGCTCAGAGCTGAGGGTGAAGAAGTGTGAGCGGAGGGAGACATGATGAGTGAGGACTCCACGTTTATTCCTCCATGGGGAGAGGGCTGTCATTGCTGGATTCCTGTGAATGAGGTATGGCAGCCAGTTCCTGCGAGCCGGATAATTCACCGTTCTAGGTCAAATGTATCCGACGTGGAAGTGACACTTCCACAATCGTGTCGAGAATTCACACTAGGCCCGGACTCCCGCAGAGCCACTAATTCTGGCAGTTTTAAGAGGGACGTTCACCGACAGATGTGATGGACAGGCTGCGGAGGTGTTGAGTTATTCACATGCTTAATTCGAGCTGTAACAATAGCAGAGAAGGTTGAGGATGAATCGTCTCACCAGGTAGCTTTCAGTGACAAATTAAACAAGATGAGTGTGAGAATACAGCTTGACATTTGTCTCAGTTTGCTACAGGCATTAAACAAGTAGAGAAGTTGAAGATATGAAAGGCTAAAGCTGCTTTCAGACACTGAACCCCAGATATTCTCCTGAAACTATCCAAAACCCGAAAAAACAAATCAAGCTAACAAAAAGGATAGATATCTGAGGATGAAAAAGAGGAGCCATAAACGTAGAAAACTCAATCCAAGATGTCAACATGGAAAGTCAATATGGTTCAAGAGCTTTCAGAGATAAGAGCTTACCCTGGTGTCGATTTGCTCAACTTAAACACGTGACTTCAAACGTCATCTCCTGCTTCCTGTTGCTCTACTGAAACTCTATCTCTCATCTGTACGCTTTTCCTATTTCTGCATTCATTAAACCAGAAAGACAAACTCTAGATCCACTTGTGCAGACATTGACTGAAACCAACTTTTAAGAGTCAATCAATTCTCCTGTGGTGCCCTTTCGCAAGAGAACCTCTGTCCTGACAACGCCAACTCCCGCTTCGGGGCAGGAGGAACACTTAAATCTTTATCAGTCTATCATTTAACCACCTCTGTGGCTTCCCGGAACAGGAACAATTGGCAAGAAGACTACTTTGTACATGAATAATTGAGCTTTATTACAAATAGCACAGTCCCTCAACATAAAGGAGACAGTGTGTCAGCACGGACCTGGCCTTGTACAGCGTCCACTATGACTACAGAAGGGAGGAGATAGTAATTGGCACCTAGTACTTACAGCCTTGAGTAAACCTCAAGTATCAATATGACGGGCATCTACTGGACCCAGCAGGCAGATAGCTGGTGGGAAGAGATGAACAAATTAAAATTAACAAAACCATAAAATAACAGTAGAAAACAGTGGCTGGCCTGGTCCTTTCAAAAATACACAAGCTCCTGTAGCACAGTAATGCAGGAAGAAGGACGGAGAATCCCAGTGTTACTGCGATACTTCCGGGTCTCTATCGCCACGGTAGCTTGTCGGTGGTCACGTCAGTCATCAACATCAGTTTTGCTCTGGTTATCTAAGTAATAGCCAGATGCCAGCATCCTGCCCATCACCCTGCAAGAAAGGGAGAGTCCACCGCAACAACGTGCACGCAGCAGGGTCAAGGGGCTCTCTACTGAAACCAGTAGACTTTTTACCACTTCCTGCTTACTGGCTGGTCATGTGACTATGTCATGTGAGCCAGTCACCTAGATCCCACACAAACAATTACATTTCATTTGAAAGAAAAGTCCCAGATTTCTGTTGCCTGGTACGTGAGCCACATTTTAACAATGAAGATGTTCTATATAAAGATCTATCAAGATAGATACTATCATTAGAAAATACAGTTTTTGAGGAGTCTAGATTAACTAATTAATAAGTTACCATTGTGTCTTATTCTTCAATTGTGATCCCTTTTTAATTTATTGTGCTGCTTTTTTATTGCTGTATCTAAAAAAAACTGTTAATGTTAAATGCATAAAGCATTTTAATCATTAATGTGATTCTATTTTCTTTTGTCTCATGCTGCTGCAACCTTCTCTTTAATCTGACTTGTTCTGTTTGACAATAATAGAGAAATGCTTGTTTCAATGTTCTATGGTTGGAATTGTTTATATTGAATAAAATAAAGGTGCTGAGGATGAATCCTAACTCCAGTCCTTCTGACAACTTTATTTTTAGTTCAAACTATCTTGTTTTTAACAAACTCTCCAATGAAGATGCTAATTCCCATTAGCTGCTGGAACTGAAGAGCTTGTTCGGGACAAAGTGACTAAACTCTTAATACAGCTTAAGTGGCAAAAATCCTCATTATACTACAAAATATTAGTGAAAAGCTATTTTACACGTGAATCCTCATGCAGAACAAACATTACAGTAGAAGGTCGGAGAGAGGACCTGATTAGCGGACTCGATGACAGCCTGCTCAACACATGTGGCTTCCACCTTATTTACTGTCTGCTGACAGCTAAGGTCGTCTCAAAGTCACTCAGGCCGCCTCTGTGAGCCCACACCAAACAGCCTCTCTCATTTAGGACTTTATTGTTGTTGTAGCACACGATCCCACTGACTCACTGCTTTATGTTTACAAAGGAAATAACTGTCAAGGGGTTTGTTTATGCTGTGTGCTTCTAAAAATTACTGCTCCCTTAAATATTACACAAACATTCCCGGAGGGGTTAATTGTTGTCATGATGACTGAGGTGACCAGTAGGTAGATTTCAATTATTTTTGGCTGTAAAATCAACTATTTGAACTGTCAGTTCCTAGTTAACTGTTTACTATTTTCAAAAATGTATATTTAATTTTTCAGGTTTACACTTGGCAAGTGTATTTGTATGTGCCCAAGAAAGTGCGGTGTCAAATTTGGTGCGATTTGGAAAAGCAAAACTTTCGATATTAATAAACTTTGAAAAACAAAGATGAACGCTCTGTAACGTCATTCGATCTCTGCGTTCTGAACTGTACTCGACAATGTGACTAATGGCATTTTCAGACTAAGTCAAAATTAGGGAAATAACATCATAAATTAAATGTATTAAAAAATCAAATCGAATTTCTATCTTGTGGTTAGATGAGAGCAGCACCATATTGGCCAACTGATCCTGTATTATACCATGAACATAATTCAACATCTTAATGTCAGGACTTTTAATATAATGTGTGATGTATCTTCTGGTTGCTGGAGCCTCACGTTATCATGTTCCATGGAAGCACCTGAGGCCTGGATGAGTATCATACCTGTGACTCATCACAACAGAATATTCCATATCAAATATCCCACTTTTCTCTGCTGGGCTTTCCTGTGGTCCTCATGCACCAGCTTAAGCTTTTAAAAGAGTGAATTTGAATTCCTTGTGCTGCTACTGCTCATGTTCGGAAAGCTGTTTGTACCGGAAGTGAACGCGAAGAAATGAACATGTTTCCAGTTCTCTCCGTCCGCCTCGCTGCATCTCTGGACATCCTTCAGTGTTGGTCTGTTTTACGAGGAAAGAGAAGGATAGAGCTGTACTCTATGAAAGTTCTTTAAAAGGTCCACACAGACGAAAACCTCTCACACACGCACACACACACCGTCACCCCTTCATCCCTGGCATGTCGGACCTGCGGTGGAGCGTGTAATCGTAACACCATGTCCGAGGCGGTAGAGAACTCACAGGCCAAATTGTCCATGTCATCGCCCGCCTCTGACTGTGAAATAGTGGATCTGACATCATCGAACCTCGAGGGGGGGGGACACAGGGGAGAGAGAAGTGGGTCGAGGGGTGATGGTAGGAGAGTGGGGGGGTTTGCATGGGATACTACAGGATTTGGGGGTGACACTGTAGGAAATCGTGTATCTGTGGAAGTCGTTACGTGGAATTCCCCAGGTAAACATCTAAAATTATTACCCGGTTCCTTTTCCCCCTTTAAAATGCTGCTTCCGCTCTTTTTTTCTCCTCCTGTCTTCCCACCACTCCTTGTCCCTCCATCTTCCTATACCCCCGGTTTTAACAATTTTCACAGCTGTTTTTTCCCTATCTTTGGTTTAAAAAGGAGTCAATTACACTTAACCCCCTGCCACCTTTTAACTGCCTGTTCTCACCCGTTGGGCTCGTTCGTCCAAAACATAGAGGCTCACTTTCTTTTTAGATCTCTCACTTGCACACACATACACAATCATCCTCATTGGACACAAGGCTGTGGCTCGGTCGTCTTCCAACCAGAAGGTGGCCAGTTTGATCCCAGTCTTCCCCATTGGCATGCCGAAGTGTCCTTGGGCAAGATGCTGAACCCCGAATTGCCCCTCAAAGAAAAAAAAGTGCTGCTAATAGATGCACTGTATGAATTTGGGTGTGAATGGATGAATGGCAAACTGTACTGTGAAGTGCTTCGATTGGTCAACACGGCAAGAAAAGCACTATCTAAATAAATAAAAACAAACCATTTACACGTTGGTGTTCAGGAACAAAAAATGACATGTGTTTATCTGCATATAGAGTGAGGAAGTGAGATCAGATCTTAGGAGACACAGTCATGAAGCATTCTGATGTCAGGCGTGACCAAACGTGGTTAATGCTGTACAGATTCTATGCAACTATTGGGAGAGCAGTTTAACAGTTTATAAAGAGAGTTTGTAGGCTTCTTGTATTCTATTCAATCTAGTAACCAAAAAATTGAAAAACAACTGTTGAAATAAAAAGCAGAAGAGTACTTAAAGAGGACTGAAAATAAGTATTCTTTGTTGGGTGTCATTAGATTTAACCGGTAAACACAGTAGTGATGTGATGGGGATGGAAAGTGCACCCCTTCATTACTGCAGCAAAACGAGTTGTTATAACACTGAAATACAGCAAAAACAAGACTTTTAGGGAATGTTCATCTTATGTTAGAAGAATGTATCATCAGGACTCATGAGACACTTGTAGCTCACAAGTGTGCATAGATCTCACATGGGGGGAATTCTATACCTCATGATCAGTGTAATAACGACATTTTCTGTCTGAACCCGAGCCCGACCCGAACCAGACAGGTATTTGACTGGAGTCAGAGGTTTTCACAGATTCCAGGCATGAGCAAAAAATGTACACATTTAAAAAAACCTAGAGATCTAACTGAATCAGATTATCACTTCAAAATGTAGGTCCTTGATGCTGCACTGCCACTGGTTGATCAGGATCCTTACACAGTTACATAGTCTGATTAAATATCAGATAACGGTGGATAAGAATATCAGATAACTCGCCTCAAAGGTCAGTCTGAATTACATCAGCAGATATCATGTTTTAAAAAGTGCTGTCCTTGAGTGTTCTTTTACCAAACCCAGCCCACCATGCCCTGCCCTTCAGCTCGACCTCGGGGGAGCCACAGGTTCCACAGGCTTCTCTGTCCGGACCTCACCGGCCCTTTTCAAGTGTTTGACAGGTGAAATATGACGGGCTAATCTCTCTGCCCCTCTCAGGGACACAGCCAGGGAGAAAACATTATTCCTGACCTTGGAGTTTCAGATGAAAATACATTCTCGAGGAGACAAAGAGTCGACCCCCCGCTGACCCCAATAGTTTACCCCGGACATGCACATGCTCACATGTACATGCTCATGCAGAGGCAATTTCTTACAGGATAACAATCACTCATTTCTGTCGAGGAAAAAAACACACGTAACTGCACACGTTATCTATTAATACTTCACAAAGATTAAAAAACAAACACTGCTCATTTGCATTAATCCCACAGAATAAAAAATAAATGACTCATACAACATGTTGACATCCAAATTTAGTTTATGTGGTGTATTTCCAAGTGAAGCCTTGTCTACACATAAACACCTGAAATATGAAACCAGCCTGGTTTTACTCACCCAAGAACATGTTTGTGAATAAACACACACACATCCCTGCTCTATTTATAATGTGTTTGCTTTATTTTAATGTTACAGAATGTGACTCACAAAGGAGTCAGGTTTACAGGTTCACATTCAGCCACCGTGAAAGATTTCAAGTCACCTGAAAAGCCATGAAGTGGCTGTTGCACATTTCTATCTGGAATTATATCTCCCGCTAGAAGATGGAGGTTTGTTGGTGTCACCTGGTACAAGTTTGGAAATATTTCACTGAAGGAACAAAAGAGCTGCCTCCACCCATTAAACCCCACCTACTACATCTGTCGGGTCACACTCCCACACACATTCGTTTTTGTGGGTCTGTACAGTCCATTGACAGGAGCTGAGGGATGGAAAGCAGGTTTGCTATGTTCGCTGAGGGCTTGTTAACACAACCCACAACATGGAATCAGGGGGAAAAGGCCAGATCCATGACCTGTAATTGACATTTGAGGAATTTAGCCGAGGCTGTAAAAAAGCCAACTAAAGAGGTTGAGTGTGTCAGATTTGAAATGATCTATAGGCAGAAATGGAATAAAACATTTATAATTAGGTTTTCACTTCACTGTGTTTTCATAGCCTTACATAAGCCTGTATATTTAGGGTGTGGGTCCTCTGCCACGGAGTTTCTACAGTTCTACAGTTGCCCAAAAAGGACAAACCAAGACGATGCATCAGACTTTTCAGACGTCTGATACATCTCATCTCTGCTGGAGGCTGGTGGCCCGGATGGAAGACAGCAGGGATTCAAAAAGCTAAGGTTGGGGCAGCTAGAAGACAGACTTCTGCTCAAGGTACATGTGCCCATGTTATTACAAACCCAATCAAAAACTAGTTAAAAAATGTATCAGCAGCAAACGTCACAATTCAAAACAAACAATTCTCAACCTGTTTTAAATGTCCTAAAAAGTCATTTAAAGACCAATGAGTTAATAATGTAGTAGAGTTTTCCAGTTAGGGATCTAAACATTTGCACATACTACAATTGATGTTTCATGAAAAAAAAGTAAAAATATTATAAAGTAAATAAAACATAAAGTTCATTATTAATTGAAAAATAGTCATTTTCGGGTATGTTTCCCGCAGGAGATTTTCATTCATTCACTTCTTTTTATTTCAAATATCAACAATATGTGTAAGTTGCCTGAGGCGCCCAAACTTTTACATAAAACCGTATAATGTTTTGTAGCACAGGGTGCGATTATATTACACCGGCTCTGATTTATCTGTTGGCTCTGACACAGAGGAGCCTTTTAGAAAAGTCTGTGATTCAGGTTGTTGCGGAGAACAGGTGGTGGACATGTGCAGCAGGAAGTCTCTGATGTTCACATTCCTTATTATACGTACATCTCTGTCATCAAAGAACTTTTTTTTTATAAATCAGGGAGTTTCCTTCGTTTTGGTTAGAGGATAAACCTGCACGGCGAAGGAGCCAGAGGATGTTCCGCTATCAAATGTCTACTTCTCAGCCTCTAAAGAGCGCGATCTGTCAGGACGAATAATGCAAACACGTCTGTTTTGTCTGGATTGAATGGAAGAAGGAGTTAAAGAGAATACAGTGATGAGAAAATGTGGAGGATGCACAGGGGAAAAGAGCAGAAGAATCCAGTGATATATAGAGAAAATGAAGATGAACAAATCCCCACTTCCCTCTCTTATTATCAAGGGAAGCAGGACTGTTATCCGAGAGCAGAGAAAGAGAGAAATAACGGGAAAAGGTTGAGACCACACAAAACCGGCACACAACTTCTACTTGCTCTCAATCTCGAGGGAACCCTAAGCCATGCAGTGAGGTAATTCAGACCATCTGCAGGGAGAGCAGTCTGAAGAGGGGCCCTCCGGTTCAGCAGGGCTCTATAAAACAGCTCTGTTGGTTGGGATTGATCCATACCGCGGCTCTGGGCTGTGATATTCACACCAGACTCATAAAGATAGGTGAAATCTCCAAAACTTAATTGATATCAGTGGTTCTGGGTAGTTGGCATGACTGGGAATCTCAAATTGGGGATTCAAGAAGGAAGACCAGAAGGTTTCTGCCTCTTTTACAAACACCTTCCAAAGTGCAGAGATCCAAAAAGTCCAGTTTTTTTGAGCATTTAGAAAAAAACGATGATGTCACAGTTTGCTTTGTGTGCATGGGGGCAGAAACAACAACAATGGCGGCTATATGCTTGTTTATCTACACTTGGTGAGCATGGCTAGGTCTGATTACAAGATTGCAGCTAAATTTAGCATCACTGCACCATGTGATGGACGTTCACAGCCGTCTGCCAAGGAGCAACAGGATGAATGGGATTTCTGTTTTCTTCTGGGAATCACAAAATCTCTCAGATTAAATGTCGAATAATCTTGGCGGTCACATTATCATCTTCAAAAACATCAGTCATGTTGCGACGAATTATAATTTTACATTAAGACATGAAGACATATTAGGTCCTGTAAATAGTTATTGTATGTTTCAGGAAAATCAGACCTATCTTCTTACCTACTTGCCTCCTAATTGTGCACATACAACTTGATCTCCCTGACACACACACACACACACACACACACACACACACACACACACACACACACACACACACACACACACACACACACACACACACACACACACACACACACACACACACACACACACAAACATACGTCATATAAAGATCTCCTCTCCACAGCCAGATGTCCTATTCAATTTGGTAATGATCTGCTGGTGGATATTCTCGGAAAAGACGATAAAGTATACGTGTATATGAATATGTGCATACCTAGTGAAATGCAAGGAGACGCCTTAATCTCATTTTCAGGGGGGGATTAGTGGAAAGGTTAACCATGTGAAGTTTTCAGTCGGCCTGAGAAACGATGTCGCTGAGGATGCTGCATCGGCACAGCTGAGGGACAGGAAAAACATCTTCTCCTCCGACCTCACGAGGAGGTGAAGACTGCTTCGGTCTGGGTCAAACGCCCAAAGACCAAGATAAGTAGTCACACTGGTTTCAACGACATTTGGTGTAATTCAGTAATCTGAGGGACAGAACTATAAAAGATCAAACTAAACATGTATCTGCCATCTTAAATTTACTGTTCACCATGACGTACATATAATCCTGATTTAATTAGATGAAGCTTCAGCTCAGAACGTTGTCGGTGTCATCTCAGGTTTCATTTTCTGCTATTTTTAGCTTTGGTTCATCTATGCAACATTAAAATATTTCCTGGCAGCTCATAAGGTTTAATCACATGACTTTAGCACTTTGATCCAACTATGCAATTATACATCTATCTACTCCAATAATGTTTTAACTAACCTTCAATATTAATTGTTAAATTTAATGAAAATCGAATGATCCTGTTTTCTGATTGGTTTTATTAAATGACAAACACTTAACTATTATCTTTGCAAAATAATTAAACTGCAATGATGTCTGATAATTTATAGTAGTTCCTTTGAGAGAAAAATGTTTAAATTTATAAAGCACCTCTGACATACAAGGCAATTCGAAGAGCTTAACAATCCATTACAAACAACCTTTCAAGACTATTAATTTCACATGTTGTTGCAGAGGGTTTCAGAACATATTTCATTGTTTAATTTCACTTGGACAAAAGGGTCAAATGAATTTGAAGGTCATAGATTCTTCCATTATTTTACCAGCGACAGTGAATGTGAGAATAATTGTTACTATGGCAACAAATAGCAATAACATCACACAAATGACACGATCTTCACTTCTTGTTCTGACTTTTTATTCAAACCACAGAAATTTTAACTTGTGGCTTTTATATTACAGACGAAGTTTGAAGGGAGCAAAACTGATTATATAATTATTAAAATTAATATTAAGTCAGGCATTGTCTGAATTGTGCTTAAAGTCCACCTTCAATCTGAAACGGCCTATGAGGTCATTCAGTTTGTAAAATGTTTACTCCCACTTCTGATTTTGATGCCACCCAGATCATTTTGTCTTCTCCTGTTTTCCCATAGCGTTTCCCTTAATCTCAACAATGCAGCTCATAGGTGATTGGACAGCACCGACGATTAAGGACAAAAGGATGTAAGATCCTTTAGCACCCGAATCCTGGCGAGTACAATAAATGTCACAGTGATATTTATAGTGCAGTATATGGAGAACATCCAATTCCCCTCTCCTCAATAACGCCCATGCATCTGCTAACGGCATCAGAGCAAAGACCCTGTTTGGGGTGAGGAGGGTTTTTGGAAGTGAAAATAGAAAAGTGCATCGCGTCAGCTCGTCTCAGTGCCACTGCAAACTTTCTCCTAATTTATACTTTAAGCTCCTCGTAACCCAAACCCTCGCCAACTGCAGGCCGCACTGCCCTGTAGGGTCCTGGGACCGAGAGCTATATATAAATCCAACACTCACCTTTACAGCTGCCAAGAGAGGACACGTCACAGCGAGCTGCGTCACACCAAACACTGTCTGGATAGAAAGTTCACACGATACACAACTGAGTTTAAAGCACCTTTAATATGCATGTCAATATATTTAAAGTAAAAAATAAAGTAACAAATGATAATCTAATATTTGTTTTGTTTAAATTTATATCTACTGTGATTAAGATTCTTTTCTTGGGCCAAATTGTGTCACATGACTCAAGAGGAGAAGCTGACTGTGTGTTAGTTGTTAGTTGAAATAAAGAAGTTTGGCCAATACACATCAGTATCAGCATTTGTTTGCTGACCTTTTAATTTACAGAATAAAGCACGCAGACAAGATTTGCATTTATGTTCACATTTAATAAAAAAAATAACATTATTTTCTCCATCCAGGTTCTATATAATTGAGAATAATAATAGTTTATGCTTTAACTACAATTCCATTCCTAAATTATATACATTTTTCATAAGGATTTAATAACAACATTTTGAACATCATTCAAATGTATCTATATATATATAATATTTCAGTATTGAAATGTTTTGCTCATCAGCATTGGCACCAAAAATCTATATCAATCAGGCTAAAAAGCAAACATTCATAGAAGGAAGGAAGGATAAAAGAAAAGGCATTTTATTAAAATCTTTTAACATCGCTGACTTTCTGACAACATAACCAACGCTTGTTATTTTCCCAGAGCTCCAATAATAATGTTGTGAAAAAGATATATGCAGCAAATAAACAGCTCAATTTTGCAACAAGGAAGAGGGGGGTGCTGATTAGTAAAAGAGACCCTGGGGGTCTGGGGGTTAATTATTCTTCACTACTCCCATTTCTGAAGTATGAGATTTAAATGTTTACCACTTTAATACACAGGGACTTTAGGGAGCAGTGGGGCTGTGCATTAGCGGATGCATGCTGACGATCTGTGCCCATAGAGATTATAATCATCAGAGATGACTCATTTAATGTTCACTTCCTGTTTCGTGACATCTGTTGATCTTTGTCTCCGGCTGGCGTCAACCTAAAAGGCTTTGCGAAGTTTCATATGAAGGTCAGCTCTGTCTTTTAGTCATTTCACATGCTCCAGTAAAAGGTTAGAGACGGCTGCGTTGGTAACAAGCTGTGGAAAGTGCTCCCAAAATGACATGTTGGGTATCTGAGCAAGTGTGGCTGTGGTGTGAACGTGACAGATCACACTGTGCTGACAGCATCACCACACAGATCCATCAGCGGCCTCATCCAGGCTCTGCTGCCAGGGCCACATCGGCCCGACGCCTGACCGCTCCTCAGAGCCTGTAACGTGTCCGGTGTTTCCGGATTGTGTCTAAATCCAGTGAACATGGATTACAGCTCACACCTGACAGCAACCCCCCCAGTCATACACATCTCATGGGGCCACTTGTTATCAGATTCAGTTTCTCACTCACATCTGATATATTTTTAGATATATACACTTGGTCTCATGAGAGGTGACTGTAATTTGGTGCCTATAAATTAATTTCACATCCCATCTCTAAAAATATGTGCTAATAATTATTTATATAAGGAAATGGTATGGCTGTGTCATAGGCCGAAGTTCATGCACATGTAAATGCTACAAGACAAGAACTTTGAGTTGAAAAGTAAAGTTTGATGTGTTGTATGAATAATACAAATAGTATGGAAAGTAGAAACCATGCCGTCACGTCTCCTCCACGCACTTATAGGAACCATCCACATGCTAGTCTTTGTCTGGAGTTTATGGATGATTTTGATTTCTCTTTAATGCTTGGATAAAATAAAGAATAATTTGAATATATGTGTTGACTCTGTTTATTCTGAAGTAAAAGAGCTTATTGTCTTGTGTGGCCCTTTTCATTATTCTTTGTTTTTCAGTTGATGACTTTCTGATTATCTTGAAAATGTAGTATTTAGTTAAGCTACTTGTTGGTGTAACACAAACTTTAACATTTTGTAAAGTATATGTCTTTTCTCCCAGATTAACACAGTGGCCAAATAATAAGTCTATTTCCATTAAATTGAATTGGCCTACAAAATAAATGGTGGTTTGCGTGAACAAGGTTTGTACTGATAGTGTCAAATTCTTGTTTTGAATGAATATGTCAGTCTAACACCCGACATTTCTAGGAAAAGTGCTGAAAGAATGTGAACAGTCCTGTCCTCAAACTTTTGGCAAAAACAGGAATTGTTTTAACCTAAATATAACAAGCTAAGACGTCCAAAGAGCTTCATATTGTTATCTCTGCCAAGGTCATAGTACACAAAAACTACTGGACAGATTAGTGCAAAATTTAGAGGAAGGCTGTGGTAAGAACCCATTTAATTTATATGTGGACCTAGATCTGGGGATGGATTCAAAAAATTCATAACTTTCTTTGACATTTCTTTGTTATCAACATCTTAAGCGGACTGATTTCTTTACATGTGTGAAATCTGGTGAAGCTTGATTGAATTTCTGCCAGGTGCCATTCTCGATAGCCTTTGCCAAAAAGGGAAACTCTGATGTTAACTTGCAGGAGCAAAATTGAGGAATATTACTTAAATTATCTACTATGACAGTTTGCAGACTTTGTTCAGCCTGGTGGACGCTCGGTCTCCAATGCAGACAATCTTGAATAATTATGGATCATTACAACAAGGACGAAACCAAACTGAAGGTAACATTTCTGTAACAATGAAACATCAACATGTGTAACATACTGTGCAAAATAACACAAGTTATATGGACAATATTAGTGCCATTACTGCAAAAAGTCTGCTATTATGGCAAATATACTTACAAACTAAATGTTTGAAATTTAATAGGTTTAATAGTTTCTTTGATCAAATTATAAATCTTGCAGGGAACAGATCTTCAGCTAAACAGTAAATGTGTCATTTTCCAAACTGTGACTAAACAAATGCAACAATCCACTCACACCAGCAGATTCAGTCACAGACGAAATGCGCAAATCGATTTTACAGCCAAGTATTTGTGTCATGTGCAATTTTACTGCAATAACTTGCACTTGTGTTTCACACGCATGCACACGACTGTGGGTACGGGCTTCAAGACGTCTGTGTGAGTGGGTGTTTCTGCCAAATAAATCATCTCAGCACAGCTGCAGTCTGCCGCTCTATCTGTCCTGAGATAAGCCTTCTCAAATCTCCCTCCAAACATCATGTGGCCTCGCTGCGCTCACGGCCTGGCCGCGTCTCAAGCCTCTAATGTTTGTGTGCGACAGCACAAGTGTTTGTCCCACTGTGATAAAGAGAATGCACAAGTGTACAGAATGTTAGGAGAGCAAATGTGGCAGTGAGAGAACGTGTGAGCGTGTGATAATGGGTGTAACAAGCACAGACTAATCCCTGCAAGCTGATAGAGAATCATCAGCTCCTTCCCTCGGCATCACGAAACACATTTTATCTGACCAGTACAACATTTTTAATCCAAAATCTCTCCAGTTACAAATGGATTCTTCGTGATTTTAGTTACCCTATGTTTTTTTATAGTTTGTAGCTCATAACTCTATTCTCTTGATCGTAAATACCAATATCTGGAACCTATACAAAATGTAGCGACACAAAAAAAGACAAGACAATTTTTGGAATGAAATTTAAATGACTAGATCCTGATATTTACTTGGATCTGCACCATATTGCACACACTCATAAATATCCCTTCTCCTCAACAGTCCAACATCCAACATCCTGCAATGTTGGATGTTAGTGTCAAAAGACAGAGAGAAAAGATTCCTGGTTCCTCCCCCTGATCCAGATCCGCACCAAAATTGAATGGGCCCTTTTCTGACCCATGCCACATAAATAGTAAACTTAGTAGTTCTTGTGTAATCCTGTTGAATAACACACAAACAAACAAAAATAACCAGACTTCTTGGCAAAGGTAAAAAGGCAGAGGCATTTTATGAAGAGTGGACGAGTGTTTGTGAGCAAGGGAGAGACAAAGGAAGAAAGAAAGGAACTGGATGGTAGAGAAACGGTGAGAAATTATACCTGAAGAAAGGCAGCGCTGAGGTGTGTCGTGTGTGTGTGTGTGTGTGTGTGTGTGTCAGGGGTGCACACAGGCCACAGAGGCAGATGGAGTTTGGATTTAGGCGTCTACACACGGAGCCGTCACATTTCATTCTTCACTGTTGCTGAGTGGCTTTTTGCTGACGATGCTGAAACCCACACACTTTCTTGCGTTCACATGCATGTACGAAAAACTCAAACCCAAGCATTCGCACACAACCCAACACCTTGGACTTGACTGACATGTTTTAAAGATGTTTGCAAGTAAATCTGCAAACTACGTGAAAGCCACACGACACAACACACGGCGGATTTCAGGGTTTGGGGGAAGTAAGTGCAAATACCTTTATTCAATACAGAAGCTAACGTAAACATAATAAAAATGCACATTTATCAGATTTGAGATATACCATAAAAGGCGTTAAGGGAATGGGGCAAAGCCTTCTATCAGTCCGTTTGGTTAAACCATAGTCGTGCACGTCTTCTTACGGTTACTGCAGAAATTGAGCAGTACCGCTGGAAACTGTGGGGGGCAGTGTAGGTGATAAGGGTTCGTGAGAAACTGTTGGAATGTATTAGATGTTACGTTGCCCACTCACAGGGACGAGCACTTTCTTACCATGAAGATTATTCCAACCTACTCCACTGACACCATGTTTGTTCACGTCCGTAACTTTGCACTGCCCTCTAATGGATTAATGTCTTAAAGAAGGATGCATCTGGCCAGTGACAGTACATTGCTTCTCTCCTCATACGTTAAAGCAGCATAAATGGATCTCACTAGATTTAGTTAATATGGTTATTACATCTCTGCTTAACTAGATCTTATTTCACGTTTATAAAATGAATTACACCTTATGTCTCCTTTAAAGATTTTTCCTTCAGCTCTGCAGGATGCATCAGATGACATTGTCAGGTGTGCAGAACACACACATTCACATACGCACACTCACATACGCACACACACACACACACACACACACACACACACACACACACACACACACAGAAACACATACAGCAATTGCCATATGCTTTCAGTTGACGCTGTCTGGGCGAGAGCGAGTGGTTTTTGGACGACGGCCTTTTGCACGCGCAATATAGCTCAATGAGGATTCATTAGCCGTTGCCTCCCCAGCACAGAGTCCCTAACGAGCAGGAGAGAGCTCAGCACCTCTCACACACACAAGGCACATGCATGGTAACACACTCTGAACATGTGTAGCAACACATTTAGGAATGCTCTCGCACCAACGCACATGGCTGCTTTTCTCCTGTGGGATTGTGCGAGGCAGAAAATGGAAACATGCTAGAGTTAGGGAAACAGATTCCACTGACTTTCTTATGGTTAAATACATTGATGTAATTCTCTGTAATCTAATAATCAAATCCACAGCGAGGGCTCCAGTTTAACCGGACTCTAATGACACCAGCAACTCGGCGAAGGGGAAAACCAGGCTTACGGCAAAGTACAGGTAACAGTATGAATCCTTGTGAGTCTATGTGGTTGTTCTGAGGACATAGTTCAAGACTGTCTGAGCATGATCCTACACCCCTTATAAAGTTGGATGACTGACAGATTGAAGAGAGTGGTCCAAATTAGCTCGGTGGATATTCTGATTTATAGAACCCAGAATGTGTTGAAGGTCCGACAATGCAACAGCAGGAGCATCTTTATTTAGACCTCTCAAGTCCAGTAAATACACTCATCCCTTACACTCCATTAAAAACGGAAAAAATAATTTTACTGTAATTTCTGTGAACTAATCCTGCGTCAGGCCTACTGGTACATTCCCTGCAGAGCTCTTTCGTGAACACATTGGAGACACATCGCCCAGTTTCTCTCTTATTTGTCCGCATCTCTGGACCATTGAATCCCACTTTTTCAGAACACAGATACACAAACACACTGATTCTCTCAAATTATCATAAATTAAACAATGAACTCAGATGCTGGGAACAGTCTGCACATTATCATGACGGTTAATGACACATTAGGTGATCAGGGTGCTTTACATTTCTTGGCCATGAGTCATATCCGACAACATGACCCAACAGTTTGTGGCCTTTCACAACCTGCATGATCCAAATCCTCACGGGAATAAATCACAAATTCATCGTGATCTAACACCTGCTGTTTGTCAGATTGGCACATTCGTCACATTTTTTTAATAGACTAAAATCGCACTTAAACTTATTTAACTGGATGACACATGGGTTTATTTCTGGAGTTATGACCACTCTGTCTTATCAATGATTTTTCCTTTAAACTGCAATAAGCTCAACTCAAAGAGATTTAAATTTGAAAGGACTCACTATGAACAATTTTCATTCACTTCTTAGGTCTCATGCGACATCACATAACACGAAACACATGTAAGAGTGAGGGAATACCACTGATCAGCACAAAGTCACAAGACTTATCGCCTGCGATATTTAACTGCTGCGAGCAGCGAGGCTATTTTGTTCCTTCCCAAAGGTGTTAGGAGTTAATGCCGTCGGTCATGTGACAGCCGTTCGGCTTTGGGTCCCACAGGATGCCGCGGAGGCTTCAGGTCTGTGAACGAGCAGCCCCTCTGCCTTCATCTGCGTTAGGAATAACGGTGTTAACAGCTTCTCACACAGTGCAGCCATACAGCAGCACAGGCTGTGCACAACAAGGGAGGAGGGGACGCCAGAGGAATTTTAAAAAATGTACTTGAGTTTAGTGTTTTAAGAAAGCGAAGCCTGCAGATTTTGCTAACCCTTCAGACAAGATATGTTTCTTTTTACTCTCTTGAAAAGAGAACATTTTTTACTTGTGGACGGATCCCGATTTTAGTGGTGATAAAGATCTATATACAATCACCTGCCTTCTGAGGCTTTTGAGGAATAATTAGCATGTCAAAGGATTTTAAACAGGAACAAGTACTTCTACCTCTCTGCCATTTAAAAAAAGCTAATTGAACATTAAAGTGAAATGAAGCATGGCACAAGAACGCTTTCCAATGATAAATGAGAATCCCGTTAACGGTGTTAAAGGGTCAGTTCACCCGGTGATTTCAGAGACAAAAACTGCTCTACTCTCTACATGGACACATGTTGTGACTCCTATCATCCTGTAACTAATTGCAGTATATATGTGGAGGGGGTGAACTCATGAGTAGATATAATTTTTAACAATTTTGTCAGCAGTCCCAACGGCAACCCTGGTGTGCTGAGACCTTGAGGAGAGGCCAAGATTTACTAGGGTGTGATACATCATGTGGGACGTTTAGGAATAAACACAGCTTTGTAAGCAAGGAACCACTAAAGTCACAGAGAAACCTATTTGACATGTATTGTTAAATGAAGTTTAATTATGGTTTGGTGTTATAGATCAGTCCTATATTATATATTCTATAAATGTGTATACTAATATAGATATTGTGCATACAGTTGCATTGCTACAGATATTAATATGTTATTCATTCATTCATATAATCATTATGTGATTCATTATTATATTTATTGATTCTTTTTACACTAACAATGCATTTGAAGGAAAAAACAGGGAAATACCAACATCACTATTAGATATCGGTGATTGGCTTTAATCAAAGTCCAATTTGGATAAATTGTGATTGTGAAAAAAATTCTAGAAATAGGAGGCACATGGAGAAACTTCCAAACATTTTGTGGAACTTCCCTGCAGCCCCAAATGTATGTACAACTACAGTAAGAGTATGAGCTATACCATAAATACTTTGTAGTAGCTAGTAGGCATCATCAATACTATCTCATCTGTACTCCTACACATGACAGCACTTTGTATTTAAATTTAAAATAACGATTAAAGTTAAAATTTTATATTTTAAATTTATGCTCTACAATGGACAAGTATTACTATAATAACTGTATTAAAATATTTTTGGGATTTGTACATAATCACACAGAAATTGTATTGCCTTAGCAAATAAAAAATAACTCCTGAATATCAACAGCTTTAAAATTGCTGCTTATCTAAATGCTAAACTGCCTTCAGTGACCTTGAAAGTTGCCTTGCAGGGATGCATGTACAGTAGCAGCCACTAGGGGGGAGGTGCGAGTCTTATTCTGGTCTTTCTGCACTCAGAGCTGCAGATGAATTTGACTCTGGACGATGGAGACGCCAGGACGTGTGTCCCATTAAAGGTTTGGAGCAGGAATGGGGAAACTACAAATGGCGTCTTGTTTTCGGACTGGAGGCCACACAGCTCCCAATGTTCCCAGCCCTGGGTGCACTGGTAAGGGTTTCCGCCTATGCTGGTAATAGCAGCCTCGGCTAATTAACCACAGGCATTTAATTTAAGCCAGAGGAGACCTGAGCCGTGCTCCTAAATGTCCCTGGAGGAAACGGATGAGGGGAAAGGCAGAAGGACCAATAAAAACAGGCAGGATTTAGGTTGGAGGGGGAGGTGGGGGCTGAGCAGAGGTTTGGGCCCTGAGCACCTGTCGCATGCAGCCTGGGAGAAATGAAGGCTATTGATGAGCCGAGCAAGGTCAGCGCCGTCTGCACCGGGGCCTCCGCTCAGACTCTTCGGATCTCCGGCATAAAGCCAGGGGGATTGTTGGACACCTGTCAATCAGGCTGCGGAGGGAAACGATCTGGACTGAGCTACTGTGCCTCAGCTGTGAGGCTCAGGACATTCTCACAGAAACCCCTGCAACAAGATGATGATCTTACAATATTACACTGACATTGAGAGACATTTTGCACACTAGCACATTATGAAGGGTAAGACGAGTAACATACTCCTCAGCACTTAACGCCCGCCTCTGCTTTTGCTGGCAAGCTGAACCATCCAACCAAGTGTGTGTGTGTGTGTGTGTGTGTGTGCGTGTGTGTGTATCAGAAAGTGTGCGATGAAAAGGACAACAGCATCATAACGTTTTTTAATTCTTCATGGATTTTCACAAAAAACAGTGAATACAGTCCCTGGCAAAACACAATTTAAAACCAAATCTAAAGCTTAGATTCTGTTTAAAAAAGATACGCCACTGAAATAAAAATAAATTAATAATTTGTAAAACCTGTAAAGTTGATGTCCTTGCAACAGAAGATAAGCTCAGAGGTCTGTTTTGTTTGTGACAACGTGATAATCACAGGCTGTACCACACCAGCATCTAATAAAGGAGGTGCTGGCTACATGCTGGCTTTATACTTGAGGTACTTTCTATAAACGCACACTGGTCCTGCAGGTTGTGGCCAGGCCAAGTATTCAGGAGTGCCTGGAGTATTTGAGTGATAGGAAAATTTAAAACTAAATATTGATACTGAAATCATCACCTGCAATTTTTTACAACAATAAAAGGCAGATTTCACCCATATTGCATTATTCGCAATGTTGTGTCTGTTTAATTGGGAGAATTTACACCTTTACCATCGTTAATTTGGGTCATGAAGATTACTTTATTTTTCCTGTAATTCAGCAGAGTTATACCTGAGCTAAAGTCAAAACACCATGTAAATGTAAGATGGAAAACTCATAAAAACAGGTGCACAAGACCAAGCAGGACCCACAATAAGACCTTTAGCATTGAAACTGAAATAATGTTTTTAGATTAAAATTTTACACTAAACTTATTTATGTAAAGTTTCAGGTTAGTGCCTCAAGAAAATTACTTCACAATACTTTATAGGAAATCAAGTGAAAACAATGTGCATGTGCTCAAACCTTAAGTACCACAGGACATGAGTCCTAGTGTGTGTGTGTCTGTGTGTGTGTGTGTGTGTGTGTGTGTGTGTGTGTGTCTGTGTGCACAGGTGTTAAATGTGTGTGTGTGATACGATAGAGGCTGATCTACCACTTTCACACTGGTGAGGTCTCAGGATCTTGCTCTTGCACTGCCTAAGCTCCCCCTAGAAAACTGCATTAGTTCAGGGAAAAGATGGGACGTCGCGTGAAACCAGCTCTGATCCCATCTGGGGGTGACCTCTGACCTCCTGTCTGGGAGGACGAGGGAGAGAGTGGGGTTGAGAGGGGATAAGGGAGCGAGAAGGACACCAAGATGATTGAATTTTGTTTTTCGGCTCAAGGAGGGGGTTGGAGGATTTAGTGAGAAATCAAAAAACCCTCCCCCCCTCTTCTCCTCTTCCCTTCGTGGTCCACAGGACTCTGCAGCTGTCCCTTTTCCTTCTAATTTTTCTCTGTCAGATTTCAGCCTATAATTAGCAGAAAGACCTCAGTGACTCTCCGCACACATATGAGTGTGTGCCTGGGCAGCCCAGAACTAATGGTCTAAATCCACCCCCTATACACACACCCCTCCTTCCCCACCAACCGTCCAGATTGCAAGAGTGACAGGTTCACATGTAGAGACTCGGAGCTGAGCTCCGTTCCCACTGGCCGTGCAGCCTGGAACAGCAGCCCCACAGAGGGCTCCTCCACGGTGCCAATGGGCATCTTTAAGCCCCCACCGAGTCCTTCCCGCTGCTCGGCATTCCTGGCATGGCATGGAACCCCCACCTGCTGCCCGCCTCGCATTTAAAGACCGGGTTTTATAGAACCGGCTGAGATTCAGCGACTGTGAAGTTACAAAGGGATACCAGAGGCCGCCGAGCGCATCAGCCTGCAGTGGGAACAGTGCTGCAGGAAACGCTGAGAACTTTTCCATGACATCCCTCCCGAGGCCATACGTGTCACGTCGTGGTTGTATAACCGCAGAGCAAGGTTGCGTGGCTGCAGGTCAGCAGCTTGTCCATAACAAGCCGGGGTCCGCAGTGTGCTGGTGTGATTGGGCAGCGCAGTCGGCCCCTGGGTCCTCACAGAAATCCATCAACGTCACTGGGATTCAACACCTGTTACTATCCTGCATCAAGACAAATACTGGATGTTTTTCTCTACGTATAAACTCACTCAGCTTATTAGACACTGAGTTACCTACAAATTATTGTTCATCAAACTCAATTTATTATATTCACCTGTACACACTAAGTATTCACAATACGCCCATACAAAATATTGCTACGTATTATCAGAAACTTGTATTTTATTGTATTTTAAGTATATACATATATTTATAATAAAATAATTTGAAATGTTTTGAAATGACACATTTTAGGAAATATTCTTTCTGTGCAACAAGATAAAAATATTTCAGGAAATCAAAGGATTTTAATTAATTAAAATTAAAAACACCTTTGGGATATTTGACTGTAATAATGTAGGATGTTTTATTATTCAAAATCGACTATTTTGTAACTGTATCTATGAAACTTGAAATATAAAAAATATATATTTATTAAATATATTAAAATAGGATCCTCAATACTCATGCAAAGTACAAAGAGCCTACTACAAAATAATTGTACGCTACTCAAGAGCCGTATTATAAATTTACTTAATTACTTCCTTCCGCTGAAAACTACAAATCCTTCAAAAGAAGTTTTAAGTCATTATGATATTATTATGCATTTATATTAAAAAAGTGCAAAGTAACTGGTTAATTTACTGTAGTTAAGGAAAAAGCACAATAATTGCCTCTGAAAAGTGGAGAGGTGAATGGTGGCAATAAATAAAAGTAAGTTTAAGTACCTTATTTGATTTATATACCCGTATTTTTTGTTACTTTCTATTACTGCAAATCACAGATCAAACTTGCCCTGTGATAATTAATCAAATATTGCCACCCGGTTCATAAACATGTGCTTCGTGCTGCATAATGTCTCCGACTGTTCCCCGAATGTCCTCATCCTTTCAGTAAACCAAACTGTGGGAGTGAAGCCGATTTTTAACGGAAGGGGAAAAAGCACAACAGCTTGAAATCCAAGCATAACTATTTCCAGTGTAATACCGAAGCGTAAGTCAGCGTGCAAAATTCGACAAATGCCACCCCGCATTTCGGACGTGGCAATATTTCCGAGGAAACCCAACACTCATCCTAGAGTAAACCGTGTCCTTAAAGGTATTACAAAGTCATTCTTTACCTCCTTTTTCTCACACTTAATTTGGGCATTACTCTCGTTTACGGAGGCTTTCTGCGGTTATGGTGGATTTATGTGGTTTATCAAGTTTTCCTGGCTTTTCTCCCCTAAACCCACAACACTAAATCACACATTTGTCTAAACACATGTGGTTTCTTAGCCACCATGATGCACGGCTTGTACAGAGCACCTTTTCAGTTTTTGCAGCAAGCACATTTTGATCGATTTAGTGCAGCGACACTGTTCTCCAGCACCCCAGGGAGACGCAGAGCTATAATCTCCCCTTATATTTGAAAACCAAAGTGATTTCTCATTCGGAAACTCTGAAATGTTGCGCGACTTTTCTCGGTCTTGTGAACATAAAGCTCTTCCTCTTCGCCTTAATTCACTCAGCTGTGACACACGGCGTCGCTTTAATGAGAGCATGCAGGGGAAAGCTGTAAACGGATAAACAACGATAAACCACAATGTGGGAATGAACAAAAAATTCAAATGACGGCACCAGACGATGGGGTGAGACGCCTGAACAATAAAAACATGAAGTCGCTGCAGCTTGACTGACAAGTTCATGTGGGGAGATCTTTACCATAGCAGTATAACTTGGGTTCCTAGGAATAACATCAGCAGATGGACGGATTTTCCGCACTGACCGAAAAAGAGACAGCATCTGTTGTGTTGTGTTTGCGTGTCAGTTGGCTATGTGTGCACTTACAGTACATCGGATTTTTTTCCTATATGTGTGTGTGTGTGCGTTATTCTATCTTTATAATCGTGCAGTTGTGTGGGGATCTTGATTCGTCGCGCCTCGAGTGTTGGCACAGGGGAAAAGTATTAGATGTGACGTCCTGCCAAAAGATTGCAGCCACAAATATAGCTGCATTTTTTTTTTGTTTTTTTTACATTAATGGCTGCCACTGTGGGCAGAGGCCTCTGGATTGACAGGAAAACACTGCCTGGTATTCACCGCAGCGCTGATTAATGTGACAGAGAGGTCTTTCATGTGCGCGCTGAAATAGAACATCATGCAGTTCAGACAGCAACAAAACAACACATAACCATAACCTTGACTGATATAACAGGAGAATTGTCTGGTGTCCTGACACGAGGAGAACCACAACCCAGTGGTTTTAACATTTTTGAAGTTAATGACAGGACATTTAGCGAAGCTGGTATAACTGAAACCTCTGCCTGATGTGTGACAGTTTAAAAACAATGCAATTTATTATATAGTTTTTTCTTTGTAACAATATTTATGTGTGACATCTGCAGCAGATATAATCCAGTTTCAGTTGAAACTTTTAGAAGTTCATTGTTTTGTTAATGTTTTACAATAATAGACTTCTTGGGATCCACTGAATACTTTTAGTTTTTTGCACTTACTTTATTTTGGAATGAGAATAAATGTCTGAAGCTTGAGTTAAATATAATGTCTGTGCTATTGTCCTTCATGCAACAATATTGTAGGGTTGTTAAAAGGTATTACTCCTGTGAGAGTTTTGTACTTTGTTTTGTCAGGAGAATTTCAAAAGTCTGAAAGGTTGCTTTCCCTTTTTATTTACATTTACAGGTTTACTGCCTCCCCGGCATAATTCCTGATAAGTCAACAACTGATATAATAAATGATCTAAGTAGAAGAAGTAAAAAATAAAATAAATTAAAACAAAGAAATTAGGCCAAAAATAAATGGGGGTATAACATACAGGTTTGGCACAGACTATTTTTTAAAATTTAAATCATGTTCACAGTATGTTATGGCTTATAAAGCAGCTGTCAAGAGCCCATTTATATGTGTGTGTGTGTGTGTGTGTGTGTGTGCAAAAAGGATTATTTGTCTTATATCCAATGAAATCAAACTGTATCAGTGAATTCAATTTGTTCAACACATTTCAAATAAATCAAGTGACATTTATCAACACAGGAGAAGTGCTTTGCGGTTCCATTATAATTTTCTCAAGATTCATCAACTACAAAAAGATAAACAATAATGAATTGAATCGCAGTGTGTGAGTTGTCGCAGCATCAGACTCCTCAGCCCGAGTGGAGGCATGTGCTTCACCTTCCCTGGTATTCCAGGAAAGAAAAAACAAAATAGGGTGCGTACACATTTGAAGATTATCAGTAGTAAAAGTTAGTGTGTGCTCATAGTAAGAGTGCTGTGAGAGTGGGCTGCTACAGCGGTGTGACCTACTGTAATACACGTGTGAAGAGGCGTCAGTAAACACCTCCACGTATTAGGGTGTTGAGAGACAGAAGTGAGTTGGTCTGGGCACTCAGTTATCAGTCATTGACAGGGTGATATGTGGGAAGCTGCCACATCCGCATCACGGCCACCAGAATCACAACAATCCCAGAGAAAGAAAAAGAAACTCGAACGACACATTTTTTCACGTTGGTGTGTATTGACAATGAACCGTCTGTCCAGCATCTGCATGATCATGAAATTATCAACTTTCTAAAAAAGACGAGTGAAGTTCGGAGAGGAGCCGGCCAACGTGTTTGTGAGATGTTCTGGAAGCTGCTACAGTCGTGGTTTAATGACTGAGCTGATATTTCTGCTTTTATTGACCTGTCACTTCCTTTCAGAGACTTGTCTGGAAGCAGCAGTGGAGGTGAGGGAGGGGCCGACGTCCCCGGGCAGACGAGCCGGCCTGCGGTGGTGACAGCATCTATGTATAGGTGTGAACAGACCCACTTCCCCCCGACTATTGTGATGACAACATTTTTAATACTCTCTTAAATAGATAACATGGAACATTAATTAATTAAAATGTCTAAAAACTTAAAAGCCATACAGGCTAAAGAAATAAGATTTGGTCAATTGTAACAGCTTTTTCCGTCTGAGCTTTCAGTTCCAGGACAAACGATGTATGAGTGAGGAAAACATTCTGGGAGCCAGTTAACCAATCAGCTGTTTCCTCCTTCCACCGTTTGAATCGAACAATCAAAATGGTTCCCGAGTATTCGTTGCCGTTTTTGCTGCGTAACGTCAACATGATTTGTACCCGAGTCACATAATGTAGATGTTCATCAGCAACAAATCCCAGGATCCCACGCTGCTTAATGATGACGTCACACTAGGTCTTTTGTTGTTGTTTTGATGGAGAACCCCTCCTAACAGCAGAAGTTACATATTTTGCATTTGAAATCAGCCAGAATCTGTTTCGATCACAGTTGGACGTCAACCACTGGCTACGTCTGCCGACTAAATAAACACAACTACTGGAAACACTACTGAATTACTCTCAGTAAGCATTTTGTTATAGTATCAAATTGTGCTCTTTTCTATTCTGCTTCAGCAAAACATCCATCATTCAGGTCGTGTCCTGCCAGAGCCGGGCTTGTTTTTTTCATAAAACTAAAAAAAACACCCGACACATGTTCTTACTCATAAAAATATCTTCCATTCAATAATAGGATTTTTTAATCACATGTTTAAACACAGGCTAAACTCACGCTCTGCATCGCCACAAACACACACACACACACACACACACAGGCAAGTTCACAACCGGGTTATGCTCTGTAAACAAGGTACAAATCCTAACAACTTTGCACACAAAGTTGAGCTCAATTTTAGCCTCCAAAGTAAACCATCATGCCTGAGCCAACACTTGGCCTTCACAAAGGCCCACTGTAGTTATCACCTTAAGTGTGAACGGACTGCTCTCTCTGCTTTTTTAAACATTGTGGAAGTCCAAGAAAAACATCATAATTCCATTTATTTGCTTTAAAAAAAGATGTAATCTCTGGCGCTGGCTATCTCTCCAGTGTATCTTTGGCCAAAACAGGGTGAACTTTGGTGCGGCATATTTTTAAACACCTTCTCCCACAACCCAGCGCTGTGATTCCTCAGCACTTTTATTTGACTTTCACATTCCTACGCCGAGGCTCGCTGAGATCGAAAAGACGGGGGCAGCGGCGGCAGCCTAAAGGTTAGAGAAGAAGGCTTGTGAACCCAAGGTCCAAGCACTGAAATCCAGAGAAATGTTGATGGATAACAGCGGGAAGGAGGGAATTAATAAAGCCGCAGAGGCTCAGAGGCCAACAGAGGAGGACTGTGGCCAAACCGGGCAGATCTCAGGTGTGAATGTGGATAAATGTGTGACTGTGAAGAAGGGAGGAGCTTCTAGAGTTATGTAATTTGACACTCTGGCAGCTCTGAAAGACCTGCAGCGAGATAGAAATGTTATTAACAGTATCTTAACCTATATACCATAGAATACTGTGATTAAAATGGTTCATAGTCTTCAATATCAATGTAAAGCAAAAAGATAAACATGTAGTTTCATGTACAAAAGTTAATGTTTTGGCCGAGTGAACAATATTGTAAACTCTGAAGACTACCAGTATATGAATCCGCCGAAATCTCAATTCAAATATTGTTTTTATTTATTATCTGGATGTATTTTATCAACCCTCTTGACTTGGATGGATTATGTCCATGGAGGAGGTGGATAATGCAATCAGCTGTGAAGTTGCTGCCAATTGGGTTTATGTCTCTCAGCCTGTGATAAAACCAACATTATTAGTTTTGTAAGGGTCCAGGTCCCAGGTCTTGAGTTGGGGCTTGGGTCCAGCGATTATCGTTTCTATGTGGGTGTGGGTGGCAGTCTTCATATAATTGGCAGGACCAGCGTGGTTTTATTTGGGGTTATGGTTATGGTTTGAGTTTCAGGCATAAATTATATGACCCCTGAAGACCTATATACTGAAGGACACTTCCTGGGGACGGACCATACAGCTGGACTGGACCCGGAGCTGGATTACAATGTGGCCACGTGGTCACACGCTTGCAAATCTCTGCCTCCTGTTCACTTCCAATCTGTGCAAGCGAGAATGTGAATAAAACATTTGCTTTGCTTTGCGTGGAGTTCAACTTTGACCCAACATATTTGATCATTTCAATTGAAGAGGGAATGTCATACTCTCAGGTGATAAAGTAGTGGGAAAGGGTTTCAAATTAAACTTCAGTAAACCTTCAATTTTTGGACAAATCTAGATCAGCTCAGTTTGTGCATTTGTGGTTGTTCATCTTTCTTTCAGCAATAACTTGAACAGGTGCATTATTACCTAAAATAATCGTCTTGCAGGGTTAAAGGTCAGAGACAGGAAACACAGCACTGAAAAGACACAATAGATTCTGAACTCCATAGGTCTGATCACTGCTCTTCAAGAAAATCCACAGGGGCGACAAATTCTCAAGCAACAAGAGACAAGGTCACGGTGAGTCGTCCTGGTGAGAGATTGATGTGTGTGGTGAGGAATCTTCATGTGATGTGACGAGATCTGGAACACGCAGCGGCCGCCCACCCGCATGCCGGGCTTCGTTCCCCCTCCCTGCTTTCAGATTTCCATTGGTCTTTAATGTGAAAAGCCCACCCCGCTGTAATTTGCTCGCCGCTAAAACCGAGAAGTGACTCACTGACGGGAAAGGTTGCACTGACCCCACGCCGGGGCCCCGACAGTGCTGTATTAAAATGCAACTGACCGTGAATGAAGTAACAAACTTTACAATGACCGCAACCAGGAACACGCCAAGTCAGCACAGTTAATCTCTCACCAGATCCCTTACTGCTCCACGGAAACTTGCAACTGTAACACGGAGTAAATGTGCCCGGATAACAGATTTATTGTTCCATTATTAGTATTAACTTAAAATGGAGAAAATGTGGCTCACATGACTGAACTTGCATGTCAGAAAAGTAGTTGATTTAAAACCAGACTCGTCGTTTTGTAACTAAATCAAAGGTATTTGCAGTAAAATGAAATATCAAGTGAATGCAGCGGTTGTCGTAATTTCAAGAAAAGGACTTTTCATTTCCACTGCTGGCTGTATTACCATGCAGCCTTTCTATTTATACAGCGTGTGCATTGTACGTATGCACTGTACCTTGGGTTCTATCTATATCTCCATCTGGCCGCAACAGGTGCAACCTTACATGCAGCCGAAGCGCTCTGGAAATGTCTCCTCATAAATCAATTTGGATATAATTACAGACATCACTATTCATCAGTCAGCATGGTCTCACATCGTGTCCTCTGAAATGATTAGCATAGCAAGCTATTTTCACTGATGGAGTGATCAAAGCGAACGCTGCTTTCTTCTCTGTCATCCACATTCAAACACTTTTCATTCGCAAGGAGAATAACTATCAAGCAGGCAGCGATGCGTTAATGCATCGAGCTCATTGTGTGAAGCAAAGTGCAATTTGTGGGATTCCAGCAGGATGTGAAATTAGATCCACTATTGCTAAAATAAATAATGTAATGTGCTGCCAATTCTCTGTCGTTATCATGTTGCTCTGCAGTCAGATCACACTTTATTTACCATGACACTATATCTCATCTTGTCTGTAGTTTTAAACAGCCAATGCCATGTAAATAGACAGACAGAGTGCACATCAGACCAGTGTTTCCAGGTATAATTACATTTTGCACTATAATTTAGGGATTTATACAACTAAACGTTTCTAAATCCCTCACTATAAAATCATTTTGACATGTCAAATAAAATGACGTGATGTGAAAATGACTAAATTGATAGTTTTTTTGAAACTAGTTTTTTTGAAATTATCAATTGAGTAGCACTGAAATGGCACTTTGTAGTTTTGCTTTATTTTTCAAGAAATTGTACTTTCTTGATTCTTGTTGTTCTGGGTTTTTAGCCTCGGGGTTGAAATCATTTATTGTAAGTCACCTTGGATAAAAGCGTCAGTTAAATGAAATGTAATGTAATGTAATGTATCGAAATGTTATAGAGCTGATTACAAATTTGCATAATTGTTCGTCTAATATTGACAATGCAAAACCTTTATATGAAACCTGTCATGAATGATCCAAGTACATATAAGTAAACGTCTCTATCTGAAACCTCTTGTTAATTCTATTCAACTTTGAATGAACCTGTGGTGTCTTCACTCTTGTAATACGATACACATTCTGTCCTGTAGCTTCTGTAACAAACTCTTAATATATAACCGTCAACATTAGAACACATGAATGTATCATTAACTGTGACGCAGTCCTCTGACGTAGATTCCATATGTTGCAAACTCAGTTCTAGGAAAATCTCAGTCATGAGTATGAATATATGATCATTTGTCCTGAAACCCAACACTTCCATCTTAATTTTTTTATTTTTTGGACCTGGCAACACTTGAGACAGTGACAGTTAACTTAACTCTTTTAAATGAAATAAGATGTTTGCTAAAATTATCTCAGAATCAAAATTTGCATTGATTGATTGGGCAGCTTTTGCTCAAGTGGTGTGGACACCCATCGTGTGTGTTATACCGAACGCAAACAACCTGATCTATTAAAACTTTAATTTAACTATATTAAGTCATAGGCGAATTATAAATCACATTTTTATTAGCACCTTTAAAACAAAAGGTACTAAAGTCATTGTAAAAATGAATTTACCCAGTGACACCAATCATGTATAACCATCATTAAATATGTACTTTTTTAAATGCCGTGCAGGAAAGTTAAACCTAAGGACATCAAACAATAGATTAGTAATACTACATACAGTGTTAAATGAGATGTGATTAATTTGTATATATTATATCTATAGTTATTCATTTTTATCTACTTTATGGTATTTTCTTTGAGCATTGTTAAAAGTGCTTTGCAAATGCAATACATTATTGTAATTATTATTATTTGAGCCAAATCAAAGGTAACCTAAAATAAAATGATCAGAAATAGCTTGTTTACAGCAGCAGTGGAGAGAATAGCTCTGAAGCGCAGCCAGCTCGGTGTCCAAACGAACAAAGATGGATTGCATGCTCTTTAGTTGACAATTATAAAAGCACTGGTCCCGCTCCACCGTGCTGATAGACCGAACTAGTGTGACATGTGGAATCAGGGAAAGTGCTGATTAATTAGAAGCTGCCTAATTGGTGGCCATCTAAAATAATCATAATGACCTGGTGACACGCAGTATGAGTGGTGTAAACGATCAGGCCCATACCATTATGACAGAGGGGGCTGAGGGAGGAGGGGTGGTGGAGAGAGACGGCTCTGTATAATATTACATTATATGCACACATGACTGGTTTCAACAGCAGCAACAGTACCAGTCGCTATATATGGATGAGATCTGTCCTCAGACTGAAGAGGGTCGTCAAGTTTGACTTTAGGAGCGGGAGCTGAGTTTATACAAGCAGCTGTTAAGAAAGATATACATTTATTGTCTATTGTCTATGTTTGTTTTCCTGAGAAATAAATGTTATGGTCATGTAAATAATATCATTAATCGATTTGGTTTGGGTCAACATGTCACTGGTCTTTCCATGACCTTAACCAGGTAATTTTCTGTTAACTGTAACCACGATCCCTGTGCTTGTGATGTGCAGACCGCCCCTGAATGCAGGTAAGCAATCAGTTATCTGCTTTTTAATTTATCTTTATTCATATGCACCTAGCTGAAATCAGCCAAAATGTAGTCTTGACCAAAAACACCCCAAAAAGTAATGTTGTTTGTGTTAAAAGTTATATTAGCCGTTTGTCGTCTGTCGGTAGCTGACAGGCTCTGTTTGTCTTAGTTTCGAAACCTAATTGGGAACTGAATTAATTTATTTTAAATCAAGGGGATATAAAAGTGAGAACATTCTCGGGCTCTGTGAAACCTTGTTTGGCCCAATGATGGAAAAGTAATTCCAAGTTCACTCTCCCTCTGGTGCTGTAACTCTATCTCTGCGGCACAGCCATCGCTGAAGTGATTAAAGCAGATCCGAGCCAACCGAGTGAAATGCAGCCTGCTGGAATGTTCCACTTGACCATCCAGAGCATACCAAGTGAGAACGAGAGGTGCTGTCTGGGAACAGGTTTCAGTTTCAGCAGACCTTCTAATGTCGTAGCAGTCAACCAAACATTTTGGCTAATAAAAAATTAGATGGGAGGACCGCGTCGGCCAAGAGAGACGGTCCGTGTGTGAAATTCAATTGTAATAGTGAAAGGAACCCTGCTGGCATTGAAGCTTCAACACAAAATACACAATGTCAGCTCTATTTTTTATTATTATGAAACAAATTATGTTAGTCAGTATGTGTTGATGGCAGAGGCCAAGATGGGCATCAGTCAACAAGAGAGGGACAGTAAACATGTAATTCTATCTAACTTGTGGACAATAGCAATTACCTTAAATATGAATGTGCAGATTTGTAATGGCCTAACAACGCTGAATGAGGGTTGTGGTACATGCCGTCTGAAAATTATTTCAGAATCTAAATTTTCATTGATTGATTGGGCAGCTTTTGCTCAAGTGGTGTGGACACCCATCGTGTGTGTTATACCAAACTCAAACAACCTGATCTATTAAAACTTCAATTTAACTATCGAAGTCATAGGTGAATAATAAATCACATTTTTATTAGCACCTTTAAAACAAAAGGTACTAAAGTCATTGTAAAAATGAATTTACCCTGTGACACCAATCATGTATAACCATCATTAAATATGTACTTTTTTAAATGCCCTGCAGGAAAGTTAAACCTAACCTAACCTTAAACCTATATATATATATACTCCCCTGTTTACTCAAAACAAGTTAGAAGAAAACATTGTTTTTCTTTTGCTTTACACCTCGTTCCCTCTCACGTTGTAATGTTTGGCCTCTAGTTTGTGTTTATCAACAGTTATTGTTGTGTTCATTAAGTTACTTACAATGAGCGGTTGGAAGTAATACGATAATAAAATGTTATGTCTCAAGGCCTCGTTTCTTTGTTACAGTTCGGTTTCAATGCTACACTAAAGATCCGCCTCTAAACTGTGAACAGAAACCGAGCATCTGAAACACACACTCACACATGCTCACCTTCATGCTGGGGTCACAGTCGCATTCTTTAGACAGAGACAGATTGCCTGTCGCACAGGTGTTCCACACACACACACACACACACACACACACACACACACACACACACACATACACACACACACACGTAACTGTCCTTGCACCCTCACAACTACAGATGAGCTTAGTGTGCTTATATTTCTAGAGAGAAATAATATTCTATTATCAGTCCAGGTCACATGACAAAGACAACACTTCCCTGATGTCACATTTAGAACTCGGGATTGTTCCTGAACAGAATAAAAGACACATAAAAGAGAAACATTTCTCAGCAGATTCAGTCTCTATACGACCATTAGTAGTTGTATTAGTGTTCTATTATCAGTCCAGGTCACATGACAAAGACAACACTTCCCTGATGTCACATTTAGAACTCGGGATTGTTCCTGAACAGAATAAAAGACACATAAAAGAAGAGAAACATTTCTCAGCAGATTCAGTCTCTATACGACCATTAGTAGTCGTCAGCGGCACGAGACTCTCTGATAACTTCATTAAACTGCCACAGACGACAGTAGAGCAGCAAAAAAATACTTACAACAACTTTGTTACACTGGATGGTTTTGTTTTAGCATTAGCGACTTCAGGTTAAACAGTTTTTAGTATTTATACCTTATAAAAACATTATTGTCTTTTATTTTTTATTTTTAACTTTACATTAGTTTTACAGACTTTAGATCAGACGTGTGTGAATGGCTAAAATCAATCCAGCTGTGTCTCTTTAAATATATCTGAAGTTAGGATGGGACTGAGTTTTTACCTGTTATATGTATATTTGTGTCTTTGTGTCTTTCAGTCACTTGGACAAATGCAGTCTGATGATGCTGCCCAACTTAACGGGTGTAGTGTCACCAAAATACTGCACGCCCTCCACCGAGCCCTCCTGGACTCAAAGAGGGACAACAAGGAGCTCAATGCTCTAAAGGAGGATGCAACTGAAAACTGCACTCAAGAAGCAAGCAGCAGTAAACGTTGTTCTGGCTTCAGTTAACATTGGTCTGAAAAAGCAGCTGGATGTTGAGAATGATGCTCTGGCTAAAGACAATGCTGCTCTGAAGGAGCAGGCGGCACAAATTGTGCTCTGGCTGCAGAAAACTCTGCAATAAAAGAGCAGGCTGCAGAGAATACTGCTCTGGCTTCAGCTCTTAAGAGTCAGCTGGATGCTAAGAATGTAGCTTTGGCAGGGGAAAAAACAGCAAGAGAGGAAGAGTTGGAGATGGAGCTCGAAGATATGAAAACCCCACAGATCTTCAGCTCCAGCAACTGGAAAACAACTGGAAGGCAAAATTTGAAGCTCTGCAGGAGAAGCCGAGGAAAAGCTGAGATGCAGCGTCCTGGAACAGGAGGATCGTCCTGGAACAGGAGGATCTGCAAAACCAGATCAGGGAGACAGAGGAGAAGATGTCTGCTGAGCAGGAGGCCTCAGTGAAAATAGAGAGAAAGATGGAGAAAGAGGTAAAACTGCTGATCCTGATCAGATTATTTTAGATTATAATTATATGGATTATAATATTGTAGGTTTGTCTCATGTTTTGACTTTGAAGAAGAAAACGCTAAAACTAATGTTGTCTTTTCAGGAACTCGCCTTGAAGACCTACTCGTATAAGGAGGTCACAGAGGAGACAAAACAGAGCACCTGGAGAGAGAAAAGAAGGAGAAAAAGAAAATAAAAGAGCCAAATTAGATTTTTATCTTCATGATGTTCTCTAGAGCAGTGGTCGCCAACCGGTCGATCACGATCTACCGGTCGATCTCTCAGTCTTCACTGTCAATCAGCTGTGTGATGGTTTGTCTGTTCTTCACACGGACTATGTGTCCACTACTGGCGTCTGAGCTGCTGGTGGAGCTGCTAGTTTATCTCCTGCATTTTAGTTTATTTTAGTTTATGTACTTAACTAAATGTCAGGACCTTACGGTAGGAAGAAGAACATCTTCTGGTCTGGAGTGCTGTTACTTTGAAACGGGTTCGGGAAGTGTTGTAAATACATTTGTGTCATACACAGATAAACCTTGTGGCTCACAGCAGAATAAACAGAGAAAACTATCTTTCGCCTGAGTTTTAATGTTTATCTGATGAATTTATGTCACAAATAACTTTCTCTGTGTATATTTACGCTCGTGTATTCGGCCTTTAACAGAAATTGCAAAATATGTTAAATATGACCCTCCTTAGCGGGTTGTTTGGAAGATATCAGGGTGATAGATCTCGTCTTACATTTGGAATTAAAAAGTGATCTTGGGCTCGAAAAAGGTTGGTGACCACTGCTCTAGAGCAACACTCTTCATCTGTCCATTTATAGATATATAGGCCCAACTTGTATGGTTCCTCTCTGGCTAACTTTCAAACAAACACACAAATAATCGCTGAAGAAAACATAACCACATTGATGGAGGTAATAATTAAAAGTTTGTCTGGACTAGGATCATTTTTTATAGGCCGCTGTTATTTTTAAGTTTAAATGACTCAATGACAGAAAACAGTTCATGTTACATAACTTCCTTTAACATTCCTACAATCCTCAAACTTTCCATCTGCCAAACTCTTCTCTGCTCCCGCCCCGCCCGCCTCAACGTTTAATTAGCAAAGACGACATCTCCAACCAAGACATCATCCTCCGGGGGCATCCACCCTCAGTGCGGAGAATCAAGGTGTTAAAATGAGGAACTGATTTATTAAGTTCTAATTGTTGGTGTGGATGTCTCTCCGTCAGACAGGGGCTGAGGTTACTGACAGACCCTGCTAAGTTCTATGTTCTGTCAGCGACCAAATCCAACGCAGACTGAGACCTCCCGCTGGGAGAAGGAATACTTTTGGAAAAGTTGCAAAGTTGTTGCCACCGCTCGAAAGTCGTCCTGTTTGTCGTGGAGGGGTTAGTGTTTGTTTTTTCACCTCCAGCAGGCAGATGATTAATGAGTTGGGGGAACAACAGAGGAGGCGCAGAGAGATAACATGAACACAGAGAAATAGGAGAAAGAGAGAGGACGGACCCGAGTTGAGAACAGGGGGTTGTGGGCCTAAAATATCCCGGCGTGGGGGGGGGGGGGTTGGCAGGGGCAGAACCAGGGGTCGGCGTGCTCTCCTGCGAGCCGAGTGTGTTCACAGACCACCACTCGCAACGCATGACTTACTGTCGAAAGCAGAGGCTCAAAAAAAGTGAGGCTTGTCTGGCCGGGCTATTTGTGGATCAGAGATTCAGCTACAGACACATACTGTCACCTGATGATGGATCAGTGGGAGAGGAGCAGATCAGATGGAGGAGGGGAGCACGGGGCATCCTGTTGCAACACGGGAGTTTGGGGAAAACAAACCACAGCCGTCGACCTCGTGTCCGGCCAACAAACACGGGTCCATCTCAAACATCCACTGGGATTTGATCACAGCTACATTTATTTGTTTTGGTTCCGAACTGTAGAGGGACGACTTGTTTAGTGTTTCTTCCACTTGGACTCACAAGCAGCTGTAGTTACCCGTCACTCTGCCAGGACACAGATTCAAAACAAATCCGACTCCAGACTGAAACTGAGCCTGTGTAGCGTGCTCGTCCTTCCATAGTTGACCAACTCTGGTATATATATAAATACCATATTGACACTTAAAGCTGCAATGCAAGACTTTTCTTTTATGAACTATCCTTTCTATTTAATTATAGGCTCATAGATGCAATTGATGAGAAGTGCACCAACCATAATAATCAGCCTGCTGTAAATGGTTTTCAATTCTTATGAACCACTGAAAGCGGTTCAAACTACAAGCTACATTCACTCATTAACACTGAGTCATACAGAGCTACTATATGCTGCGCCTGATGGGGCAATTTGAGGTTTAGCATCTTGCCCAAGGTCACTTTGGCTTGTGAACTGGAGCAGCCGTGGATCAAACCAGCGTCTTTCTAGTTATTCGCTTCAGCTCCTGTGCCAGAGCCTTTAAAGCACATTTAAATATTAATGCATCAAATTGTTTTGAGGTGTCACAGGGGTCACACTATTGACAAAAGAGCAGTATCATCCAACTCTGCAGGACGGCTGATATTTTTAGCCTCTTTTGGCTAATTGCACTTGTTATATGGCCTCTTACTATTATTAGTTTATGCTTCAGTCTCACAGATCTTATCAACCTCAAGTTCAACAGCGACAGCAAACAGTTGTGTTCAGCAGAAGTTTGGGTTGGGGATAAGTATTTTAGATAAGTATATTTGTCAGATTGTTGCTCACTTTCTCTGACCTCGAGTATCTAGCTCAGTGTCAGTAACTTGTGGAAAGTAATTTAATTTTTATACAAATTACTTAATTGGATGAATTTTATACATCTGAACCAAAATGCTTGTTGACACGCATGTTTCACATGTGTGTTGGACCTGTCTGACTCCCACTTCTCATCTTCCCATCAGTGGTTGAACCGCTAGACTTGGTTTGGAATAGCATCAGTGACCCCTGGGGCAAAGGTCTACAAATCCTGTCACGGCTCCGCTCCTGCATGAGGCCACAGTGCCCTCTGTGATTTATATATCTGCTCTTGGACACAGTGAATATTTATAGCTATAATAAAAGCTTATTGAATATCCAAAGTTGCACATGTGCATTGTCGTGTGCAGTCCATACACTGTGTGAGAGAGAGAGGGTCGCTGTTTAAGTTTTTGTCTCAGGTTGTACATGTGTTTTAATTTGAGGATCCATATAAAGGACATACCGCTCACTGTAAGTTCCTCTTTGTAGGCCTGTGTGAGCGTGTGCGTGTGAGTGTGTGGGCGCATTCTCCAGTTGGAGCACCTGGCACGGCGCAGAGCTTATAAATTCCCATGATAAGGAGAGGGGAAGTGTCACATAGCTTGGTGTCATTTTTTTAAGATGTGAGGAAATGCCGCCGAGCTTCATTTCCTTTTGAAATACAGAAGCACTAAAAGTAGTGACAATTTTCCCAGGCTTTACTGATGGAGAAGAAGAATTGGAAATGGTGGCGCTGGTGGATCAAATCGGATCCTTGCTGCCTCCATAAAACATTTTTTTCATTGGTTCTCTACAAAAGTGCAAAATACAAAAATACTGAAGAAAACAAAGTTGCAGTTAAATCTTTTAGCGTCAGATATTGGGTCAGGATCAGCTCATAGGTTTGCTGTTGCTTTATTTATATTTAACAGAAAACATTTAAAATCAGCAGTTGCTTATCAGAGGTATGATGCAGAAGTTGGGGAAGAAAGCGCCAAAATAATTCATAAAAAATCTGCAATAATTGCCTCTGGGACAACAATGGAGCTCTATCCTCCCGATTAAGTAGCTTTATCACAGAGCAACATAAACATCATCTGAAGACGCTTTACTTGATGAACATGGGATCCAACATTTACTCAAGTTTAAATATTAGTGCAAGTTACAAAGACTCACTTCAAAGATTCTGATGATATTTTTCAAATTTTGGTTTAGCATCATTGCATGTTAAACTCAGCTCACTCTCTAACAACCACCTGGACGGTTACGAATCTGTTCAATGATTGAGTCATGTTTTCAAAGTGCTGACAATGAAAAAACGTGTCTGATATGTTTGTGTTGACTTGTTCAGATGTTGTGTTTTTGCAACATATGGGAAACCTTTGGATACAAGAGAAGTTAATAAAAATGTCAATAAAGTGAAACTGCATCAACTTCAACAAAACTCTCTTCACTGACTGGTCACTATCATTTGCTTTCCGGTGCTTTAGGTACAGTAGAGATTGTGTCCTGCGAACAGCTCCCGACTGAAAGGAGGTGGAAAAACAAAACAATGCATTAATAATGCAATTGCATTCACATGTACTTTAGTCACTGGGTTGTAAATCTCAAACGATAAACCTGGTCCTGAGAATCCTGGTGTCGGGGATTGAAGAAGCCTGAACTCTGCAGGTATTTTTCTCTGCCATGCAAGCAACCAGGTTTCCAGTCAGCTTATTACAAATGTGAATGTGCATCTTTTACAGCATGAAAAATATAAACGCATGCATGTTTTTCTTAAGTTATGTTATTACAGCCTAGTTATGCTTGCTAAATGTGTTAAATCAAAAATAAAATAGTTATTAAAGTTACAAACAGAGATGTGTTTTAAAATCAGACATAGAGTCCAGGCATAAAAGCACTACATCTGAAATACTGAGACATAATAACCAGTTGCTGCTTGAGTTAATTACCAGCCAATAAACACAATAAATATCATATTATACAAGTACGTGTATTTTAGGTAATGATGGAGTTGGACAAAGATCATAGAGAAAATCAAGCTGATTATTTGATCTGAAGTACGACAGAGAGAATCCTTATCTCTGATCCCGGCCTTGACTTTGTATCGTGAAACCAAAAATTTCACAGTTATTTCCGAAAGGCTGCTTCCCAAAATAATCTGTGCGGGCTGCCTCCTTTGAAACCGCCTCCCGACATAACTGCACCACATGGCCCTCCTGGTATTAAAGAGATGTTCCAAGTATCATCTTATCGATTGGTCGTCAGCCGAGATATTTTGTCATTTCATTCCCTGCTCAACCGAGACGTTGCTCACTGTGTAATCTCTAAATCAGTCTGTTCATCGTTTCCATGTAAATGATAGGTTTAGATAATCTCTTTTAATTGGGTGGCACAGGGTCGTGGGAGGGGGTCTGCTGGATCTAAGAGATCAGGGACCATTGAAAAGGAAAAGTCATCATGGCGGGTTAAGTTGGGCGATGGACACCACACACAGTAAGCAATGCTGCGATACATATCAGGGAATAGAGCCATGGTATCAAAGTCCCGCCTTTATACATGCTCAACCAATCACGAGACAGTCTCAGCTGATAATCATGATGTGTCAGCTGGTTTTTATATCCTGAAATAACTAATAAAATCAAGTACACCAGAAAAATAAACACTCAGCCCATTTCCCATCTGCTAACATGGAGGAGTCGGGGTATACGACCTATACTGCAGTCAGCCACCAGGGGCTTTTCAGTCTCAAACATTTAAAAAAAATCTGTATGAAGTATGGACGGGATATGACAGATTTATTTGTGTCTGGACACTTGATTATAACTTATTATCACAGGGACTTTGCTGGATGGTTTGAAGATTAACTTGTAATGGTGAATCCCCAACACAAATAATTTTCACTAACAATTAGAAACTGTATCTCGGCTACTCAATGAAATTGCACTAAATACCAGACTGATTATCATTTTACCAGACTTGGTAAAAGAGGTGGTGTGGATGTAGCTAACTGGTGTGTGTTGGTGTGGGTGGGAAATCCATCCTTTGTGATGAAAGTAAAGAGGTAAACAAACAAACAATTTTTGCTGAATGTCATCGGCTCCCTGCTGGGTGTTTGTGAGTGGGGTTCAAAGGGGTGGACGGGAAAACAGGAGTGGAAACGTCATAAATCAGAGGGATTTTAGAATCTGATGACAAACCTAATTCCTGTCTGAAAAGATCCGAGCCGCCCCCCCGACTGTCATCGAAGCTGGCCTATAAACATCGCAGCTGTCACCCAAACTCGCCCGGACCGCGAAGGACATGCCATCGTGCCTCTCACATGCTCTTTCCCTGCGCCAATTCTGGACTGGAGGGGCCGGCGAATTCCACTTTGCATTTTGTCACATTGGGCCGCAGTGGGAGCTTGACCAAGACCACGACTGTAACCCCCCCACCAGCACCACCACCACCACCACCGCCCACTATCCGCTGTCATGTCTGAACCATCTGTTGAAGGGCATTTACGGCAAAATCACTTCATCCTTCTATCACTCCCAAAACAGGTTGTGAAGCGATAAAAAGGAAATGTGGATGAGGGGGGGAGAGCAGAGGGTGGTGAGTGGGTGAGAAAGGGGCGGCGGGTGGTGGCGGGGGGGGGTTGGTTTCGGCACACCGTGCTAAATGTTGTCACTGCGAAAGGTGAGTAGAGGAGCTTTAGAGGCCATTTTCCACTCAACAAACGCTCCGCCTGCCCCTCACCACCCGCCTTTCTCCACGCCAAACACACACACACACACACACACACACACACACACACACACACACACACACACACACACACACACACACACACACACACACACACACACACACACACACACACACACATACACACACACGCACACAAACACACACACTCACAGTGGTAACAGGATAGCTCCTAGTGTGCCTGCTCTAACTAAAGCTGGCAACTCACTCCAAAAAAGTATATAAAATTACATTGGGACATCCAGACAACTAGGGAGCATGTCCCAGTGCGTCCAGAAACTATGGCATTAAACCAGGGGCAGGGAACGTCTGGCCTGGAGACATTATACAGCCAGAGAGACCATTTATAATTACAACAAAACCTCAAAAATCTAAAAAGTTTCTCCTGACACAGATTATGTTTTCTGCAATGACAGAAAATTAGATAAAATAGTGGATGAACCAGTTACTTCAGGGTGGTCTCTTTCAGCTGGATGCCTGTGTGACCAGGGAGAAGGAAACACACTTCCCTGAGAAGCATCATGGCAACAGTCAAGGAAACAGAATTAAATGCACAATCTCACACTTCCAAAGAAAAATGGACAAACTATTCTTCCGTGAAATTAAAAGACAAAGCCGATGTGTCTGGTTTGTGAGGACGAGCAAACTCATGCATCATCACAGCTGGAAACATTCAGCTAAACTGGATTTGTTGTGAGAGCCTTGAAGGATGTTATAAAAGGTTTAACGGCCCTCCATAGGAAAAAGGTTCCTTGACCTGAAGAAAGATGAGACCTTTTACTGTTTTATAACACAGGACCGTGCAGGATGTTTCGGCACCTGTCAAGTCTGGGCTGAGTTCTGCTGATATAGACGTATAAACAGAATGTCTCCTGATTTCTACTGATGATGATGGTTGATTCCCAAGTTTTGTGACATGAAGAAAGCTGCTCTCCAAGAAATAGTTGTTCTGGTTACCCAAGTAATTTCCAGAACCGTTTACATATTGGTGTTTAATACAGTTTTACGCTCACTGTCACTTTTTAAAGTAATATTGCATAAATTTGAGATCCAGCGTTAAAAGCTGTTAAAAAAACCTGGCTACGGGAGAAGCAGAAGTATTGGAGAAGCCTCCTGCTTCATTTAAGTCACATGTACGTCATCATTTTGGCGTCCTGGGTAAATATACTGATGATGGAAGAGTGATGGACAAATCCATAATGGTATGTAAGCAGTGGTGTATAAAGTACTTGAAAGCCATACTTGAGTAAAAGTACAGTTATCTTACCTGAAAGTGACTTTGGTAAAAGTAAAAGTCACCCGTCAGAAAATGACTTGAGTAAAAGTGTTAAAGTAGCTAATATTTAAAGTACTTAAGTATCAAAAGTATCTGGTGTTGAAATGTACTTAAGTATCAAAAGTAAAAATACAAAGTGCTTTTTATAGTAGTCCTATACAGACACAAAACAATCCAAAATGTTTCTCCTCAAGATTTATCTCAACTGACTGAAAAATTATAACAACAATATGAAATATTGTACAAACAAATGTAACGAGTAAAAGTAAAATGTCGTCAAGAAAATAAAAACTCAAGTAAAGTACAGATACGTGAAAAATCTACTTAAGTACAGTAACAAAGTATTTCTACTTTGTTACTTCCCACCACTGTATGTAAGCATTGTGCCACCAGAAAACCACACATCATTCTGTATTATCTTGCAGCACAAAATGATAAAGGGTATTTTTTTATCCACTATTGTTCATATTGTACATATTTGACTTTGTTTAAACTTTGAAAACCTGAAATGCTGCAAAGGTCATAATTTTTCTTTAAGCTCTTTAATTCATAGAAAGCAATTTGTTGAAAAATTATCCAACTGATGACTTAAAACGATGATCTGAACCAAAAGCGAGAGTTTATGGATCTGTTGCACCTCTAATAACCACCATTCTAAACCTGTACACAAGGAATATTAAATTAAACTGTGGAAAACAGAGGCTTCTTTTCCGTAACTCTGACTCAAGATATAAAAAATGTGACATATCAGAGGAAACATACCTCCACCGCGGCTAAGCTCTATCTCTCCATGTAAAAGGAAGTAAAAAAAAGCGTCACTGGATGCAGCCATTTATCTAGTTCAGCTCTGAAATAGAATGAGAAACCGGGAATCTCCTTAGCAGAGGTAACACAAATTATTTAAACACAGCTTCTTTTATGCCTGTGGTTGAGCAGCCATATGTGTATTAATGCTCTCCATGATGTCCTGCTCATTGTTCTCCTACATCAAGACGCCTCATGGGGCTTTACTGCACCTGTAAATAAAAACATCACTGTACCTATAATCATTCACTTCTCCCTGCCGTTGTTTTTGTTTTGATAGTTTTCCTATTACTGTTACATGAGTGTTTTCCCGTCACAAGCGGTTCGAATTCCTGACTAACTGTTGCCCTGGGTTTCCCCCTCTCAGTTGGTTTAGACGTAAATGGCCGCAACACATCATAAATAAAAAGAAATATGTTGCCGGGCCGACTTCCTGTGTAATTAAATCAACATGTTGTACTGTATGTGATGCTGGAGAGCGTGTGCGTGTGTTCGCCATATGTACAATGACACACACACACATACACATCAAATCTGTATGTATGACTGAGTATGAAACAGTTTTCATTCCTCTTAACAGACACTGAGACTTCACATGCAGCTGCTGGATTTAAAGACCTTCAGTAATTTCGGGAAGCGTCTCCGTGGTCGTTTGCAGTTGGATTTTTAGATGGAGACATTCTTCAAGAGTGACAACGTGGAAAATATCAACTTTGACTGTCCCCACTTTTATGAAAGCTGTTACCAAAACTTTATTTAGCAGTTTTAGATATATGAACATTTTATTTATCAGATCACAATTTTCTTCATAGCGTACAACTCCATCTCTCCATCAAAAAAAACACAAGATGTTGTGTCTTTACTGAGCTGACAGATTGGTTTTCACTCATCAGCGAGCCGAGCTTCAATGCAAAAACAATTATCTTGAATTCTGGTCTAATCTAATCATGTATTTAACACTGCAGCAAGTCTGGGGTATTAATGAGTAACAAAACATGTAATTGTTTATGAACTGCAACAATAACCTGATGTTTATTTTACTTTTCAGAAAGGTTGTGCTATGTCTGAGGACTCTACCTTAAATAGTCATGAATATTATGTTAAATTTTAGCTAATATGTCTTCAAAAACCCTACACACACACACACACACACACACTTTAGGAAGACCACAAATCCTGCACATATTGAGATGATTCATTGTGATCCTAATGGAGCCATTCTGTAACTCACTTTCATGTTTATGGTTGCATTGTTCTGAATATGAAATATGAAACCAGATCGTTGACAGATTTCCACCTCAGTGATAAATATAGTTGGTAAATGCTTTGTTCTATCAGGTTGAGCAACGAGAACTGAACAGTTCAGGAGGGTGTTCATTATTTTACAGACTATGTGAAAACACTTGAAATCCTGTAAAAGCAGCTTAACACAAACCTAATGTTTTATGAAATGTTGGTAAAATTAGAGCGTCAAAGTGCAGCAGGTGCCCTGGGACCTTTCTGAAACACTTTCTAAATCTCATTTGTCCGACCCATCAACACCTTTTTACTTCTCTTGCCAAAACAGTGATCATATCAATCTCGACTGCGACTAATGAACATAACAGTGAAGTGTGAGGGACAGAACTGAGTCCAGAGCTCAGGGCGTGTCCTGCCATCTGCTTCCCTCCACCACAGACTCCATTGTCATTTTCTGGAAGGCGATCACAGTAATGGTGTTGTGATTGGCTTTAAGTGGATTAGGTGTCAGACGGGGCCGAGTAGCTGTGGCCAGAGATGTGTGGTCCAAACCACAACCTGTTGTCCGGGCTGCGAGTGAGCGTGAGGTCTCAATCTGGACAACAGACATGGCTGCTGCGCTCGTAACGCACATCCCACTCGCTGCTCGTTAGGAAGCGTCGCTCCAGTCCACACCTCTGATTGGCTGAGTCACATTTGAAGACTTTGTAAAATGGCACCTGTGACCACAAAACTTTATACACACCAGCATTAAGGTTTCACATAGCAACCCCTTTGTTTAGGATGCTGTTGAAGAACAACAGTGTGTGACAGAGGAACAAAGCAAAGTAAAATATATAATATAATATATGGATCAGTAAATATAGTAAATATAGGTCATGTATTTATAGAGCTCTTGCAGTCAAACGCGTTACTGTAGAAGTTGCCTTTACCTGTACTTAAAAACATTAACATTCACATATACTCTTCTCCCACCATTCATGAACTGGCGGCACAGGGGCAACTTGTGGTTCAGTATATTGCAAGTACACTTAATACAAACTGGAGGTTCCCGGGAATCGAACCCACCCACTCTACCTACTGCACCAGAGGCACCATTATGTTAGGTACTTTTTACCCAATAATTATAACCTTAATTAATACCCATTCAGCTATCAATCTCTTGAAATAGAGACCTGATTGTACAGAAATACAAAATTCATTGAAATTAAAAACATGCACGAACAAATAGTAATAAAACAACTTTCACCAATCATTTATCAGATGTGAATAAGAGTACAAATTTGTAATGGGACTATTAGTGAGGTGAGAAGCCAGGATGTTATCACACAGCTAATACAATGCAGGATTAGGAATATCAACATTTTCCTTAAACATGTAACACAATTATAAACTATTGACTCAAATGAAAATATAATAATTTACCATCACACATATTATATACTTCCATGGCCTCTGCTATTTTAAGATTCATCAACAAAGGTAAAACAAGACCTTGTTTGACAGCAGTACTAATTTTATATTTCTACTACTACAGACAGTGTGACAATAAGCTAAACCACATGTTTCCTTACAATGTCTAAACTATTTAATTTACTGTTTTTATTGATCCTTTAACTTTCTTCACTCAGGCACCGACATAGAATCACAGGCTGCAACTGCAAAGACCTTTAACCCACTTGTTGAGTCTTCACAGCAGTTTTCAGCTTATTTTAAATCTACCTCCCGCAATTAAGACTTCATTTGAACTGGGCAGATAGATTACTGCAATAAACTGTCAAAGCAATTCAAACAACTGTGTTATGAAGTCCCAACGTCAGCTAAGGTTTAAAATCTTCTTTCCACTGGGTCTTTAGTCGTGGTTGTAAATTTAACTTTACATTCCTTTATGGAGCAGGTGCGAGGGATTAGGCCGAGGGAGGCGTTCACAAACTGAACATGTTGTGCGACGTCTGAACTGTTTCACACACTCCTGATGTGTGTGTGTGTGTGTGTGTGTGTGTGTGTGTGTGTGTGTGTGTGTGTGTGTGTGTGTGTGTGTGTGTGTGTGTGTGTGTGTGTGTGTGTGTGTGTGTGTGTGTGTGTGTGTGTGTGTGTGTGTGTGTGTGTGTGTGTGTGTGTGTGAAGAGTAGGTTGTGCATAAATTAACCAGTATCAACATGCAGATATTAAAAGACATGTGGAGATAAATTGCAGCACAAGAACGACATGGGTGAGTAAAAGAACAAGTGACAAAAGAGCTGTGTCCAAACCCATAACACATAAAAGTCATTCACATCCTTGGTCTCTCAAACACCTCACATTTTAAACAAGTTTCAGCATAAAAGTTATTTGACCAAATCCAGAAATATGGGTCTAGCATGAAGACATCCTGAAAAATAAGTTCTGGAAGCAGTGATGAGCATGATGGTGTTTTCTGGAAACTTGTTCAGAACGCTGCAGCCAGAGTCGAAACCAAAACCAGGAAAAGAACAGGACACACATCACGTCAGTGTTAGCATCACAGTGTTAGCATCGCTGGCTGTCTGTAATGCTGAGGATAGATTTTAAATCTCTCTATTGGCCAGGTAACACTTTAACTATTTTGCTGAGGTTGCTCTGAGCTGCTTCACTGAATCCACATGCAAACTTTCTGTAGTTCAAGAAAAACAACCTTGATTTATGTGTTTAAGAAACTGCTCAAAATCTATTTCATTGTCCTGCTTTTGATTAATCTCAATATTTGTTTTGTTTTATTGCCAACATTCCTTTTATTAAATATTGGATGGTTTCATTATCCTTGATCGTCTAATTACAGAGTACATTAATATGTCCTTAAATAATGACGAGCCAACTATATATCCATGATGTGCACACATGTATTCTAATGGAGTGACTAATGAGGTTACCCAACTTTACACAAACACACAACTTCTGTGAATGATCTTCTAGGCTACTGTATTTGTAACTTCCACAGTAAGCCTCTCACAGAGCACACACACACACACAGACACACACACACACACACACAACCACAGGCTGCTTTTGTCTTCCAGCTGTGCATTTCAGGGACTTAAAAGAGGGTTTGGCAGAGTTCAAGCAGTTGGCTAGTGTGTGTTTTTGACACACGGGTTTCATGCACTTGCTGAACATGTGCAGCCACTCCAAATTCCACCAGGGAAAAGAGAGAGGACCCCGGCTTCCTGTTTTCCCCCTCTCCGCACACGTCGCAATTCGACCCCGGCCGGGCTGCAGAATGAGCGCGGGTGTGATTTAGCTTTCAGCAGGCCTGTTACCAGGGATTACCCACCGTTGTTTAATAGTGTCATCCGGGGGACAATAGAATGTTGTTTTATCAGAGTAATAAGTCAGACACTTTGCTCAACTGAAGGCCTCAGAAATGTCACCGTGAAATTTCTGCGAATCTGTCCCTGGCCTCTGCCCAGCCGGTGCAGGTGAGGTGCAGGGGAGAGCGCAGCTGCCACGCTCAAACTCGCATTCAGACACGCACCAGCAGGCATGTATGGCCCCCATAGATAGATTGATGATGGCAGGGGGGGGTGCAGGAGCTGTGTAGCTGCACTGGCCAGCTTTAACACAGCGGACATGCTCTCAAGCCCACACTCGTATAGTAACATTTTATGAGACAAGCATTATAAAAGGTGATTTATAGAACGCATGTGGTCTTCAGAATATTTCGGTCGGGGGGTATCAGGGCTGCATTTTCAAATCTGCCTGCTTGTTTGCATCATCCAAACATTAACCGCTTAAACAAACTTCCTGTGAAAATAACGAGCGCAGCAAATGGAAAACTGTGAGTGACCTCTGAGGGCCGGACAAGGACAAGCCAGGCACGCCGCCGCTGCAGGCACACGCTTA